>NC_084709.1:23558499-24758499 GCF_033807575.1 Cydia pomonella | reverse complement strand
CATTTAAAATGCTTCGTAGGCTTCTTATCTTATCTTAGGCTAGGAGGCCGTTGAGTTTGTGCATTTCGCATTTTTGACCCAAGACACAAAAAAGGGGATTATAAGTTTAACATGGCATGTCTATGTCTACACATTATTTAAGTAATTTTCTAATGACTTACTTCAAAAATTTTGTTTGTAGTTTGGTGCTTTGTTTCAAAGTTAGAGTTTAAAATGTAATTAATGCAAATCACATAAATTATGTATACCTATAACATATAAATGTAATAAAAAAAAATATCTCGCCCCCATTGCCATATTGTAGTAACTGCTCAGTCGTGGAAGTCGTCTCACACAAAAAAAGTGTGAAAAAGGTGAACTTTAATGAAAAAACCAGATTTTTTCAACGTATGCAAATTATTCTCCTTGCTTTAGAGTTAGAATTAGTAATTAGTCCATGAAGGTTTTCGGTTTGAAAAAAATTAATTCAACTTTGAGTGTATATAACTCGTCCCAAACTATTTTATTAAGGGGCATTAAGTGAATGAATAATAAACGCTTATTTTTTAGGGTTCCGTAGTCAACTAGGAACCCTTATAGTTTCGCCATGTCCGTCTGTCTGTCTGTCTGTCTGTCTGTCCGAGGCCTTGCTCCGTGGTCGTTAGTGCTAGAAAGCTGAAATTTGGCATGGATATATAAATCAATAAAGCCGACAAAGTCGTACAATACCTACACGTAAAGTGGGGGTGAACATTTTTTTTTGCTTCAACCCTACAGTGTGGGATATCGTTGGAAAGGTCTTTCAAAACTAATAGGGGTCTTCAACAAACATTTCTTGATAAAGTGAATATATTCGGAGATAATTGCTCCGAAAGAAAAAAAAAATGTGTCCCCCCCCCTCTAACTTTTGAACCTTAGGTCCAAAAAATATGAAAAAAAAATCTTGGAAGTAGAGCTTAAGGAAGACATTAAATGAAAACTATAGCGGATATGATCAGTTTAGCTGTTTTTGAGTTATCGCAAAAAGTTTCCCCTTCATAGTAAAAAGACCTACACCCACAGTTCATCCCTTGGTTAACAATCTACCATAATTTAAGCTTAGCTTATTGTGACGGAAGAGTAACTACGGAACCCTACTTTGAGCGTGGCCCGACATGCTCGTGGCCGGTTTATTTCTTTATCATTTGCATTCAACGCTGGGAAGTAGAAGTTACTGAGAAATGAGTTTTTTTTTTTTGTGACGCCTTTCTAACTCGCCGAAATATAGTCCTGTCTTAACCGGGTAGGTATACATTAAGTGCCAATTACATCCACACTTTATCAGGCATGATATCAGACCCGATTTCGGGCCCGAGAAATAATATTTTCCGTTTCACCAAAATATCAGCACAAAGTATAAATATTTGAAATGTAAAAAAAAATGGTTCATATGTAAAAATATGAAACACAACATTTTTGGCAATTAGATATAAAGTATTTTTTACATTTCCAATATTATTAACGATGTGCTGATATTCCGTGAAACGGAAAACGATTATCAGCCCAAAATCGGGACTGGATTCGGGCCTGTTATCGGGAAGTGTGGGTGTAAATTGGCACTTTACCCGGGTATACTTTACCTTAAATTCATTTCTGAAAATGTAGAAAAAACGTCAATTTATTTTCTATTTGCCCACGTTTCTTACAATGTCTCAAATAATCTAAATCTCACTAACTTGGGTCCAAATCATTCTAAGATGAAGCGTATTGTTGTATTATTTATTATATAGTAAGAAATAAATGAATTTATCTACACTGCTAGGTTATTATTTTATTTATCAAATTTTTTCATTTTGTTTCATACCATAAATATACCAAATTCTCAGTTGCTGTAATAATGAGGAAAAAATTAAATAATACATTATTCTAGTTAGTGATTTGGAACATAGCTTTTCAGTCAGCTGATATTGACGTTGACATATGACTATGACATTTGTCACTTATTTTCTTGTTCTGTCCATTCAGTTCATTCGATTTTATAAATAAAAAAGAAGAATATAGCATGCTCTTAGGTTCATTTTAAGTATCGAATTAATTTCGTCATTGAACATAGCAATAAGCAATGATATTTTATTAGTAGTCTTGTGTGATCACAATGTCATGGTCGTGCACGGTGATTCAGCTATGCAATAACTCTCGCAACTTATATAATGTGATAGAGACTTCCTCATACCGCTCGAGCAGATGACGATGGCGATGTTCAAGAGTCAGTCTATTTTAGTTTCTGCCATAAAGCATCACTGGAAGCATTGTAGTCAATGCCTGTGGTTGTCGACGGAGCCACAAGCACAAACCGCTAGCGGAGAAGGCCCCTTGAGCGTGTACGAGGCTCGAGTCGCCAGCGGCTCGCTGAGTAAAGATGAACACCAGGAAACTGTGGTGCGGCACTTACAGCAACTGTATCAAGATGTTACCTCCTTCCAAGGGCCTGCGCTTCAAATGCAAACATCCCTATTCAATTTCTTTAAAAAGAAGGAACCAAACAAAATAATCGCACCTCAAGGCCTGTACATATATGGGAGCGTCGGTGGAGGCAAGACCATGCTCATGGATTTGTTCTATGAAACTGTGCCTGTAAGAATTGTCCCAATTTGTAACAATCAGCTCTATCATAGTGTAATCATTAATCATCCATCTGTCCTACATCTAGATGAGTCCAGTAAGTTCTAGATTGTACCGTTTCATGTTCCACGGGTCACATGCTAAGGCAAATAGGATGTTAGTAACAAATACTTAATGACTGGTTTTCCACCAGAGATGTGTCAAGCTCTGTAGTGTGTAAGAGCTTTTATAATTTTATTCACAAAAACTTATTTTAGGTTTTCTTTTTTTGAGTTATTTTGAACAGTAAAATTAAATTTTACTAATTATCCTTTCCTGGTTATCGCAATATATTTTAGTATGAATATTTGTTTATTTGTATGTATTTATATAACATTTTGTTTATTTGTAACATAATAAAATTATAAACAGTTTTGATAAAAGGTAAAAGTTCTGAGAACAATTTAGGGTTTTGTACTGCAAACTTAAATTGGAAACTACAATGCCTTTTTGACTTAGCATGTCACTGATTTCCTGGTGTAAAGTTAATGTTTAAATCTAGTGATAATTATAATGTAGTTTTACTTTAAAATTAGTTTTTCAAACAGTGGTGAATAAAAACTTTCAATAAGTTTAGGTTTCAGTGGTTTAATAGTTTAAATATGTAATTATTCATTGACCATTTCAATTCAGTTATTTGTAGTGGTGTATTTCATGAAGCAACTAAAATTCAGGAAAATCCATTAAGGGAAGACTAGCTTTTCTTTTCAAATCTAATGAAATAACGGTAATTTTTCTATGAAATTCTATTTTGGGAGAAAACGTTTTCCACTTAATAAATCACTTTGATTTTGATGTTGATCACTTCAGCATAATATATTCGAGGTTTACAGGTTTCGCTTTTTTGCAAAAATAAAATCTTTACAAATTTTGAAAAAAAAGGATTTTGAAAAAAATTCATTGTGTCAATAACATACTAAAAAATCATGGAGAATGGAAAATATTTAAAGCCAGAAAAACGTTTTCTCTTTCCTATGGTTCTTCTGGATAGTTACTTTGAATTTAAATTATATTATCAATTTGTTTGTTTATGATTTTTATGAAGCATCTTTAACACTAGACACTTCTTTTCTTTCTTCCTGGCGTTGTCCCGGCATTTGCCACGGCTCATGGGAGTCTGGGGTCCGCTTGGCAACGGATCCCGAGAATTGGCGTAGGCACTAGTTTTTACGAAAGCGACTGCCATCTGACCTTTTAACCCAGAGGGTGAACTACGCCTTATTGGGATTAGTCCGGTTTCCTCACGATGTTTCCCTTTACCGAAAAGCGATTGGTGAATATCAAATGATATTTCGTACATAAGTTCCGAAAAACTCATGAGACGGGGTTTGAACCCGTGACCTCCGTATTGCAAGTCGCACGCTCTTACCGCTAGGCCACCAGCGCTTCTCTTTAACACTAGACACTATTTATAAATTATACCTGTTGAATTTTGTGGATTCAGAATTTAGTGCACAAAATCGGTCTTTACACACAGGTAACATCTGGACCAGTCTCTATGTTGATTTAAACAGGTTGACACACTATTTACGTTGCAAAACAAATGACAAACATGTATCTAATAAAATAATATCGTAGGGTTTCGGTTTCGGTAGGGTAGATTCTTTAATTCCTTTTTTTCCCAAATAGTATGGATGACAATGGTCTATCAGTCTAACAGGTAAGATTGTCCACAAGCTCTTTCGTCGCTTTTAACTCTTGCACTCGTACACAGACTCCACTTACAGGTCGGTAGAGCAGAAGGATTGAAGCTCTTCCTTTCTGACTATGCCTGACCGAAGTATGTATTCAAATACGAGATTTCTCGCCCTATAACGGTATTTCCAACCATAAATTTTACAAACCAGCATTCCCCACATTCACCTTATGCATTTGAAATATAATCAATATCAACTAGACCTCATTCAAGGATACTTAGTTTCATAAGCAATAAATGATAATTTCAGATAGAATCCAAACTCCGCGTGCACTTCAACTCGTTCATGCTCAACGTGCACGCTCGCATCCACGAACTGAAGATCAAGTCGGGGCGCGGCGCCAGCGCGTTCCGTGATGGCTCCCACTATGATCCCATCCCGCCGCTCGCAGCGGATATTACTCAGGAATCATGGCTGATATGCTTCGATGAGTTCCAGGCAAGTGCCATGAACGTAAATATTTCAGATGGAGTCACGAGTTGAAGATCGAGTCGGGGCGCAGCGCCAGCGCGTTCCGTGATGGCTCCCACTATAATCCCATCCCACCGCTTGCGGCTGATTTTACTCAAGAATCGTGGCTGATATGCTTTGATGAGTTCCAGGTAAGTGCCATGAATGCCATGATGCTGGATATTTCAAATGGAATCGAGGGCTAAAGATCAAGTCGGGGCGCGGAGCCTGCGCGTTCCGTGATGACTCCCACTATGATCCCTTCTCGCCGCTCACAGCTGGTATTACTCAAGAATCGTAGCTGATATGCTTCGACGAGTTTCAGATAAGTGCTAAACAATAATCATAATAAATCCATAAATTTATTTTTTTATGGTAGAGGAGGCAAACGAGCAGACGGATCACCTGATGGTAAGCGATTACCGCCGCCCATGGACACCTGCAACACCAGATCCGTATTACATTTCATTTTATAATTATAATGTGTCTCTTAGTTTGGTGGGCCGTAAGACATTGACATAGACGTTATTATGATGTTTATAGTCAAAAATCGTCAATGATGAACTGAACTGGACGAACTGTAAGCCTATTGTGGCTGACTCCATTTTGATTCCATTTTCGACAACATTAAAGGTTGGCTAAAATGTCAGTGTTCAAAATAATGACATTTTTGGAATAAGTACCTACTACAAATTGATCTGGGCAAAGTTACGGTGAAATGGGCAAAGTTGAAAACATTGATATTCTACTGTTGTGTATTGTTAAATTAAGTGAAAATAACCCAAACCTATTTTTTCGTCAGGTTACGGATATAGGTGACGCCATGATACTGAAGCGTCTCTTCACGCAACTGTTCGACAACGGTTGCGTCGTCGTGGCGACTAGTAACCGTCGCCCCGACGACTTGTACAAGAACGGGTTGCAAAGGAGCAACTTCCTGCCGTTTATTCCGGTGCTTAAAGCGCATTGTCAAGTGTTGCAGCTGGATTCTGGAATCGACTATAGGCTGAGAGGCTCTGGATCGAAGTACAGCAAATATTTTATGTGAGTACTTCTTACCATCTTCGACACACTTGAGTCAAATGAGCATTAGTAAACTACGAGAAAATGGCCTGCTAACCTTTAAATTTATCACAAAACGAGGAAGATCGTGAGTTCAAGCCTCCGCGAAATTCCACAGTGCTACTCGTAACGACTCTGTTTCGGAAACAATTACAAAAAGACCGGTAAAGGGTAATGTGCCTTCTGAGTCCCGTTGTCAATTTAAGGGTGAGTTTCTGTTGGTTACTATACTTATTAATAGTTTTAATCAGGAATAGTACCCACCAAGTTGAAAATATTAAGTACTTTTGCGTTGCTATTGTGAAAACCTATTTTTTATAATAAATTCCTGGAACAACGGATGTAAGTAAAGTATTTCAACGACAATTTTATCACATTCTATTTGAGTTAAATGGATGCTCCAAATATCCACAGCGTGTGCCCAAGTCTTTTCATATCTTATCTCGAGTAATGTTTATTTTATATTAAATTTTAAAATCCATTTCATCTTTCAGAAATAGCGAACTGACGCCTGAAAGCAACGCTGTAGATAATTTATTCAAATTCCTGATCTCCAAGGAAACGGACACCGTCAGGCCGAGAGTGATTAACATTATGGGCAGGAACGTGAAGTTCGCCAAGTCTTGCGGTGGCGTGTTAGATTCTACGTTTGAAGAGCTTTGTGACAGGGTAAGGTTATATTATGTTTTATTTTGTATCAGAAGGAACTTCGCAGAAGTAAGCGCGAGGAATTTAATCTGGCATTTTTATAGTTTAGTACCTACTCACTACTTGTACTCATTATTTGTTTACTTCAAATAATTCTCATTCATTAGTCTTATAATTTTATTTTGCCCACCACTTCGTTCGCGTTTATTTGGTTACTTACGTATTAATCCAAGTTATGGACTACTATGAGCAACCTCAAGTTTACATGAGTGAGAAATAACTTTCTCATTTTTTAACAGTTCCTTTCGGCGGTGAATTAGTTCACGTCAATCTTAGTTTTACTAGTTTCAGTTTATCATTTCACAAATGTGACCGTAACCGGCAAAACGTCCCACTTTCTCCTTCTCGCTTTGTACTATTCAAGTCGGTGCAAAGTTAGCTTAGACAGACTATACCTCTGGGCAAAGTTAGATAGTAGGAAATGTTGCAAACATCTTTCCCGTTTTCCAGCCAATAGGCGCCAGCGACTACCTGGTGCTGTCGAAGACCTTCCACACGGTGTTCGTGCGGCGGCTGCCGCAGCTGTCGCTGGCGCGGCACCGCTCGCAGCTGCGCCGTTTCATCACGCTCATAGACACGCTCTATGATAATAGAGTTAGGGTACGTTTATAATGATAAATGTTAGCTTAGACGGACTCTAGGAGGTAAGAGCTTTAGTTCTCGACATCTTTTAAGTATTACTTAAGGCGAAGTAATGCGAATACAGTTTAATCACGCTAAATAGATATAGATAATTAGAAAGAAAAAAGTGTTAAATAACTTTTTGCTATTTGCAGTTTACTTATAAGTCGGACTGCTGGGCGGCTAGTTGAAGTACCTGTGTGTAAGATGTTTAATGATACAAAATAGTACTACTTTTACGTAAGATTTATGTGAAGAAGTTGGATGAATAGATATTGGTCAGTTAAAGTTAAATAATATGTCACTAGTGCAGTGTCGGACCATTATTATGTTTTACGACACTTTGTGAAGTTAAACGCAGACGCGTACTTAACTTCAATTGAAATGTTACCTACTGTTTTTCCCCTGTTATGGTACGTAGCTGTTGACGTCATTATATATTTTAGTGCTTATTTATGTATCTGTAAATTGGTTTTGTACTGTTAGATAAAATCTATTGGTAATACTTAATTTTAATTTATAAGTTTTGTTTTACGATGTCGTGGACTTAATACTCAGCGAGCACTATTAGCAAATATTTCCTATAAAACGTAGGTTCGTATACACAGTTGCTTGTTTATAAACTTAAAACGTCTAGAGTCTGACCTTCACGTTGAGGTTTCATGACAAGTGGTACGTCAGGTATTTCCATGCTTACATACTCTTATGAGCTCCATTGATACTGAAAAATTAGCGCAAACCTAAATAACCGCTTCGGGCAAGAGTTGAACTTGCCACTTTTCAGAACATTGGTCCCGTGGCTTCATAACCAGTTGGTTGATGAAGCCACGGTTATGTTTGTGGTCTCAGTAGCTCAACTGAGCCACAAAGACAAAGCAAGAAAAAGCGCGCGAATCTTTCCATTCCTTTCTTTTTTGTTTACACGCCCTAGGGGCCTTCATCGGGCGTGTAAATAAAAAAGTCCATATATACTAAATTGACAAAAGCTCTCAATTGCAGGTAGTGATCGCGGCGGACGTGGAGCCAGCTGAGCTGATCGCGCGCGAGGTGTCATCCGTGGAGGAGCTCGGCGACGCCGACCGCGCGCTCATGGACGATCTCAAGATCTCCAAGGACTCGGTAAGTTACGCTAACTAACCACCATGGGATAAAGATACTGTTAGTAGTTCCTTTCTTGAATTGGTATCACTATCAGAAACATCAATATTCGTGGTCGTGCCATATGATATGAAATTTTGGCTAATTGTCATCCTGAGTACGATTTTGAGGTTACAAGATATATACAATTACAAGAGAATGTATGATGGTTGGGAGACCATTATGTTTGTATAGTGCAAATTATCATTGGTTTCATTTAATTTTTATATTAAATCTTATGATGACGGTTGATTTGCAGTAGTTTTTAGATATATCGCTCCTAATGTGCCATTATGGGCAAAGTTATGTTAAAAAGGCAAAGTTGTAAATAATTGAAAAAATACTTTATTGATAAAGCTGGTGTTATCGAACTTAAATGAACGTTAATTACTTAATTGATATGTTTAAAAAAATAATTTAATCGTTTTTTTAATCAATTTGTTGTTTATTAATATAATAATATATTCTTTTAATTAATTAGTTGTGTGTTTAGATTTAATTAGTTTTGTGTATTTTTTATTTTTTTATTTTGTACGTAGTTTTTTGACATGTACGTTTATATCGTATTAAATGAATTGAAATGAAAAGTGTACCAATATAAACCTTGCATTATTAGTAAAAACCAAAAGCACTATTATTTATGTCTTGTGAATCATCCTGAGAAAAGTAGGCTAATTGGAAGTGTATTTGTCGGTGCCAGGAGGACGCCCGGGCGGCCATCTTCACGGGCGAGGAGGAGATGTTCGCGGTGGACCGCTGCCTCTCGCGGCTGATGGAGATGCAGACCGACGACTACTGGGACAAGTGGGGCTCCCACCTCGGCTAGCGGCCCACCTGGGGGCCTAGCCAACATCACAATCGTACATCGATAAAGGAAGATAAAAAATGTATCGCGATGACAGATTCGCGTGACTATTTCCATATATTAAGTTTCAATTGGTGTTTTCTGTCAATGATGGTCATCTTGGCTAGGCCCCCGGGGTTTTGGGTGCGGAAATGATTTCGTGTGTTTATTCTGACATACAGCCTGGTGACAGACGGATAGACGGACGGACAGCGGATTCTTAGTAATACCCTAAAAAACATAGGCAACCTAACTGATTCATACATAGTGTAAATTTAGTCATGCAATAATTTACGGGGTGAATATATAGGTCATACTGAGCATACCGAGAAATTGTCTGTTTCATACATTTTGGCTGTCTGACCTTGACATTTTGTATGGGCGAGTCAATTATTTTTTCGCAATTTCGGGGTTGGTCCCATAGTACAAGTTGCTCAGTATAACTTTTAGTATGGGACCATACACGGCGTTACAATATAATTTGCAGGTAAATTATGGCAGGTGACTAAATAAAAACCCTATATAATTAAAAATAAGTAGTGAGGTCCCAATGCGCTTAGAAATGTTCAAATAATTTCAGTGTTTACTTCTTACCTATTTCTTGGCCAGTTTGAAATATTCTCGCACCCAATTATAAATTTTCATTGTTTCCAAAAAATATGGTGCTAGGGTGAAGGCACCAATCATGGACATGTTAAGCGCACTAAATTAGAATTTCGTTTAAAAATGGGATGTTTTTTGACGATACAAAAATGGTGATTTTTTTTTCGGCACTCAAATACATGAGGAATATTGAAACAAAACCGAAAATCCTGTATGTTTAATATATAATTAATAAAAAATATATAAATTGAAATTTACGAAATCACCATTGATGGACATCAAAAATTCAGTAATGGACACCCAGTCATGGACATGGACCCAATTATGAACATCCATTATTGGACACTTTTGTATTGAACACATAAATGAAACAAATGATGTCACAAATCAACTTTTATTATTAGGTAACGCTATTTGAACTTTCAACATGATCAGTCTTAGATTTCCAAGTTATACTATCAGACTTTCAATCAACCATCTGGTTTTCAGTAATTTTTAAACATTTATTGAGGCTTTGCCTCTTTGCCAGCAGCTGCAGCTTAGAATTGGTAACACACTAATCAACTGAGATCTATCAGGCAAGAAATTAGAATCTTAGCAATATAATAATCATAAAGCACAATATAAAATATTAAAAAAACTATCAAAAAAGCTTAATATCTTGTTAGGCATGCTATTGTACCTACGGACGTTTGACAATATAATCAAAAGAAGTATCACATTTCAGCAGAACTCGGCCTGCTTTTGGTGACAAAAAAAATGCGCTTTCGTCGGTATTAAATATCCGGCTAGGGTCATCTAAAACATCTTTTAAACCTACACCTTCTATGTATGTCGTTATTTCATTAAACCATTTGCGTATGCCTTCTTCGGTAACGTCATCCCTCGACTTCAAAAGATTTTGTGCTGTTTTTTCTGTTATATCTGGATGACGTTTTAAAAATGAGGAAAACCACTTTTTTCCAGGTTTGTTATTTGTAAAAGGATTGGCCTTCCCTTGATCTAATATAATTTTTTGCACGCTCTCTGTTAATAATTGTCTATTTATGGGAAAGTGCTTTTCACTCATTGCGACCAACCATTTTACCAGAATGTCCTCTTCTTCTGCCGTAAGGATAGTTTGAGGCCCCATAGCACAAACTGCAGGACTTTTGCCTGTCACCTTGTTGTGCAAGGTTATTCGAGGAACCCCAAACCGGAGGGCAGCTATGCTTATAGTTTCTCCCATCCTTACAGCATCCAATGCTCTCCCCATTTGTTCGGGGGTATAATTTTTCTTCGGTGCCATCTAAGAAGAAACAAAGAACCCAATTATGAACAACTAAAAATACCCAGTTATGGACATCGTCCATTATTGGAAAATAAAGAGCAGTCACAAAATCAACTCAACCCAAATGTTTAGTGCAACGAATTAAATAATTTAATACAATAAACTAAAAAAGTAAAAAAAAACTTAAGCATGGACACTTGTCCATTACTGAATTTCCTAAAATATCGAATCCAGTAATGAACAAACCCCACAAAAAAGTTATTGCTGTGATTGGACATATTCAATTTAGCTCAAATTACTTGCTATATAGTATTATTCAGTAAAAATAACATCAAATCTCATTACAACACAACACAAGATAACACCATGCAAAAATATGTACTCACCTCCTTAACGATTTCAATAATAAAAACGGATTTTTATTACCACCGCGCGTAACGAATTTTGACTTCGCAGCCATCTAAGAACAAAATGGCCGATTTTGGTGACGTGTGTCAAAATGACAGCTCAAACGTCTATTGGTTATGCTTTAGTGTTGCCAGTTGAAAAATGTCGGGACAGTTGCTTAATAAATTCGATCAACGAAAAAAATGTCCATAATTGGTGCCGTGTCCATTACTGGTGCCGTCACCCTACTGGGAATATTTTCCCATCTGTTAACCGAGATAGCCACCACATTCGTCACGGTAACGATTTTTATTCTCAGTAACTATTTACCACTGGTAGTAAATAGAGAAAAATATCAATTGTCATAGTGTTAGTGGTAACCTTACCTAAAACCAAAGAAAAGTTGAAATAGAAGTGTATTGTCAAAGAAAACTTTGTAGCGACGTAAATTTACTGCCATCTTTCGACACATTACAACTTTTAGAACGCCATTTGACTTTGATCCTTATTCTTTCACTGATATGTGTTAAATTTGTTAAATATCAAAAAGTAGCGTCATCTTACCGGGCACAACCTAAAGGTTATGACACCATCGCATACCTATACCTTTGGCCTTTGATCTATTAGATGGCGCCACTTTTTAATATTTAACAAATTAGACACATATCATTAAATAATAAGGATCAAAGTCAAAAGGCGTTCTAAAAGTTATAATGTGTCGAAATATGGTAGTAAATTTGCTCTGGCTACAAAGTTTTCTTTGACAATACACCTCCATTTCAAATTATCTTTGCTAAAGCCTAACAAAATTCTGTTTCTCCCTGAGACAGTGTCGCCACCAGCAGCTTAGATATGGCAATAATGTGCGTGCCTCATTGTATACCTAGCTAAATAAAATGTCAATGGCAGGTGTCATGACAACGACTTATTTCAAAACGTTGTTTATTGGAATACTATGCAATCCAACGTCCTTTTATTGCTGTAGATATTTTTTTTGGACAACCTTTTTCGGAACTTTTGTGGCAAAACCGTTTATAATTGCGAAATCTTTTCTTGTTATCATCGATGACATTCAATGACTTTCATCGTCTGTTGTTAAAGTCTTCTAGTAAAATATATTTAGTACCATTTAAAATCCGCAACATGGCGAAATAAAAACTTGTCACGGTAGGTG
The DNA here is from genome assembly GCF_033807575.1 of Cydia pomonella. Classification (NCBI taxonomy): domain Eukaryota; kingdom Metazoa; phylum Arthropoda; class Insecta; order Lepidoptera; family Tortricidae; genus Cydia; species Cydia pomonella. The sequence goes on along the minus strand of NC_084709.1, from coordinate 24,745,927 downwards.
TACCTACTTTGGTTACTACTTACTAGTTAGTTTAGTCTCTATCCTACTTTTAAAAGGGCACTAATATTAGCAGCAAAGAGAATTCATTGTAATAGAGAAGTTATGTCTAAGAAAAAAACGTGCCCTTTAGTCTCACGTCATAAAACAGATGGCGCTGTAACGCGCCATGTATTTTGCGGTCACTGCATTGTCAAAGGTTAACTTTGACAATCAGTTACCGCAAAATGTATGGAGCTGTACAGCGCCATCTCGTTTACCTGTCAAATTCGAAGCACGAAATTTCTTAGATTTTACACATCTTAATCAATGTATCTTTGCTAGTAGTAAGGCTATTGCAGTTAACCACTAGTTATACCATAGGAGACTAATTATAAAATAAAGCGGCCGCCATTTTAAATTTATTACTTATAAAAGCAATCGCTTTCAATTTTGATATTTGTGTAGAAATCTAGAACCTGTTGGACCTTTATTTGTGGTTGTTTAATTGAATAGTGTGGATTCTAACTTGGAAACTATAAAAGCAGGGACAAACATGCGCCTATGTATGGAAACATTGCCTTATGACCATACGTCGGGGTTTTCGGTGCGGGAATGTTTTACACTAGCCAAAAAACAGGTTAAAACTATAAAAACCAATACTATTTTAATATTTCTAAGCGCATTTGAAGCTTACCTTCTATTTTTAATTCATAGTTTGGTAATTATTTTACAATAGACAAAGTTATAAATACAAGAAAACATTCCCGCACCGAAAACCCCGACGTATGCTTATGACACTCTGAACCCTGGAATTTTACGCTTGGAGACATACTCGTCATGCGTTGCGTATGACATGTCTCCAAGCATACACATTTCAGGGTTCAGACTTATATAGCATTGCGTACCTGCCTTAATCATTATAAAATCAAATATTTTACATTATAGACATCCGACAACATTTATATCAATAACATAATGACTTCTCTTCTTTACCTATTCATGTTTGTTGTCATATTTGAAAATACAGTATTAGTTGACATTCGGTCGGACACATTCTAGTACGCAAGTGTACTTATCTAGCAATAATTAATAATAGAAAATAATTTATTTTTGTTATTTTTTATTTATTTTTGTGTCATAAAAGAGTTACTTTAATGTGGAGTTTTATTTACTTTTTGTCGCAGCAGTTCTGTCTGACCTTTGGGCTTGTGTACAAATCACGTGAGGTTTTTTTGGCTCCTTTTTGATTGCCCATACCCTCCCTCCCCCTAGTAAAATGCACGTGAGGTTTCCTTATACCCCACCTAACGTGTTCTGTAGTTATTTTTGACGTGACAACGTCTTATAATTCGACGGAGCCGGCTGCACGCACGAAAAAACATGACTCATGCGGCGTTACCTCGCTCTGAGGCGTTCCATTTAAGGTTTGAAGTGCAAGCGAGAGCGCGCAACGAGCGACAAAGAGGCACAATCGGCCTCCGCGTTCGGCAGCGTTCGACATCTGTCTCTCTCCTACTTGAGTGAGCGATGCGTCCGCGTGGACAGCTGCTATACAATAATACATTTAAATGTTTTCGTCAAGTATGAAGTGCAGTGAAAAGTGAATGTGGTGTCAATTGTTTATAGCGTTTCTTATGACATTGTCACGTTCAACTATCGTCAGTAAACCGACTTTGAAGCGCTGGTGGCCTAGCGGTAAGAGCGTGCGACTTTCAATCCGGAGGTCGCGGGTTCAAAGAAACCCCGGCTCGTACAAATGAGTTTTTCGGAACTTATGTACGAAATATCATTTGATATTTACCAGTCGCTTTTCGGTGAAGGAAAACATCGTGAGGAAACCGGACTAATCCCAACAAGGCCTAGTTTTACCCTCTGGGTTGGAAGGTCAGATGGCAGTCGCTTTCGTAAAAATTAGTGCCTACGCCAAATCTTGGGATTAGTTGTCAAGCGGACCCCAGGCTCCCATGAGCCGTGGCAATGTGCCGGGACAACGCTAGGAAGAAGAAGTAAACCGACTTTATTTTCCTAAATCCTCGCGTGATTTGTGCACAAGTAACCCGCAAAACCTGACAATCGCGAATAACAGACAGGCCGATATCATCCGGCGAACTGGTAAGCCCTTAAGGGCCCTAAGCGCGTATTAACGAGGTGTTCAAAATTATCTGAACACACCGACGACCACGACCACTTCCACATATAGACGTAGACCCCATTTTCCTCCCAGGATATTGACATTATAGAAAATATTTTATGTAATTTATTGTACAATAAGCTGCAGACATAAGTGACCCCATGCAAACAAATTTCGATGCAGGGGGTTACTTATCTCTGCAGCTTAATGTAAAGTAGCTGTGCCCCTTCGTTTGACTGCTCGTGATTGTTTGATTATTATAAGAATAAGGATCGAAAAAAATAGAAAATCAAATGAAGGTGCATAGCTCTGGTTGATATACATACATCAAACTGTCAACTTTAGTCCTAGCTAGCTATAAGAATACTTGCAATACCCTTTTCAGGGTGCCATGTGTTTCTATAATTTAAATGTAATAACTATGTACCATGGTTCGCAATAAACGATTTCTGATTTCTGAAAATATTTTCAATACTTAAGGTTAATATCCAGATCGGAAAATGAGGACTACGTTTATCTGGAAATGCGACTCCGCGCGGCCTTCCACTTCGTTTTAATTTCCCCACAGGTTTTGTAACAAATCGCATGCGATTTTCAATAAACTGCCGACAAAGTAGGTGCAACTTCAATCGATTCGGCTGCGTTTCCACGAGGATAGATGAATGAAGTGATTCTATCGGTTCTTAACATATCCCTCGTTCAGCATCCTCCCACATCTCTGGCGGAAACGCAGCCTAAACGCCATAATGTATTGAAGATCGCATGTGATTTGTTGCAAGGTCAGTAGAGCCCTTTACCTCTGCATCTGTACAGCCCGACAACGTAATATAAATTAAAATACATCGAGATTGGAATGGTCATAGAACTTTATTAATATAACAATAATAACTTAGTTTAATAATTTTCTTATACATACATCTTATACAAACAGCTCGTGATATTTGTGCGAATCTGTCGATATCTTTATAAACTAGAGACGCTAAACAAGAATAATTGCTTACACTGTTTTTTAGGGTTCCGTAGCCAAATGGCAAAAAACGGAACCCTTATAGATTCGTCATGTCCGTCTGTCTGTCCGATTATGTCACAGCCACTTTTTTCCGAAACTATAAGAGCTATACTGATCAAACTTGGTAAGTAGATGTATTCTATGAACCGCATTAAGATGTTCACACAAAAATAAAAAAAAAAACAGTAAATTTTGGGGGTTCCCCATACAGGAACTGAAACTCAAAAAATATTTTTTTATCAAACCCATACGTGTGGGGTATCTATGGACAGGTCTTCAAAAATGATATTTAGGTTCCTAATATCATTTTTTTCTAAACTGAATAGTTTGCGCGAGAGACACTTCCAAAGTGGTAAAATGTGTGTCCAAAGTGGTAAAATGTTGAACAAGATCTAGTAAGTAGATTTTTTTTAATACGTCATAAATGGTACGGAACCCTTCATGCGCGAGTCCGACTCGCACTTGGCCGCTTTTTTTATCTCTGTCGCGCTCGCGTAATAATATACAAGGTGGCCAAAAACTACGTGCATTCCCGTTGCCCGTTGTTTTGGGCTAATACTGAGCAACTTTTACTATGGTACCGACTCCGAAATCGCGAAAAAAAATTCTGGCTGTTTCATATTTCAGCTGGTCCATTTTCTATGGGAGGGTAATTTTTTTTTCAGTATAATTCCAAAACCTCACTGGCAACGGGAATGCACATATTTTTTGGCTACGTTGTATAGCTGTTCCACCCATGATGATGGCAGCCAATGACACTGTGCGAGCGGGACAGTGATATAATTATGCGTGTGCGATAGAGATAGGAACAGGTGGGTCAATGTAATAATTCTTGCTAAGCGTCCTTACTTTAGTGGACGTTCGGCTAGCGCCAGTCCATAAGGAGGCAAAACATTCTAATATTTGACATTTCAATTCCAAAACTTGACACCTGTTTGTCACTTATATTGATAAATTAACATTGAGTTTTAAATAATGCGAAAGTGTCCAGCATTGTGATATTTACCTACCAACGATATCTAGTGTGATAATCGCCTTAGTCATTCGCGATATTAGGCTCGGCAACGCGCATGTAACGCCTCTGGAGTTACCGGCGTCCATAGGCTGCGGTGACTGCTAAACATCAGGCAGCCGTAAGCTTGTTTGCCACCGTCGTGGTATTAAAAAAAATTGACCCCGTAATTTTACACAGAATACTTGGACCGGAGTACTGGGCGCCAAATGGTATAAGCAGGGATCGGAACCGGTTTTTTGGAAAAACTTTGAAATAAACATATATTTCGGTTTATTTTATACTCCAAATATAGGACTCGGTTGTGTTTTTAGATAACGACTTCGTATTATGAGATTGCCCTATTAGAAATGAAATAATTAACAAAGAACGAAAAAATACCGTTTTCGTTCCCATACAAAAAAATACCGGTTTCGTTCCCATACAAAAAAATACCGTTTTCGTTCCCATACAAAAAAATACCGGTTTCCGATCCCTGGGTATAAGTGCGCCATGTGCGGTGCGTGTGTGGTGTGTGTGACGTGTGCACTATGGCAGGCCAGAACAATTCAATGCTACTCCACTACATGTCGATCTAGGGCTATAGCGAAAATCGAAGTTCGTCAATTGCGGGCATTTTTCTGTCACTCTAATTACGTCTTAGTAAGAGTAAAAGAGACGAAATTATACGTACAGTGGGACCACTCTGGACAAGGGTGGCAAGAGAGAGGAGATACTGGAAGGAGTTGGAGGAGGCCTTTGCCGACAGGCACACTGAACTAAGAGACTTCATATGACTATTCAAGACTTACTATCAAAAAGAACAATCATGTTCAGAACAAAGGGCTATATAATAATAATAAACGAGTTAAACAAATTTGCATAATCAGTACCTAGTTAAAGTAAGTATTTTTACTATGAAGGGGAAACTTTTTGCGATAACTCAAAAACAGCTAAACTGAACATGTCCGCAATAGTTTTCATTTAATGTCTTTCTTAAGCTCTTCAACGATTTATTTCATATTTTTTGGACCTATGGTTCAAAAGTTAGAGGGGGGGGACACATTTTTTTTTCTTTTGGAGCAATTATCTTCGAATATATTCACTTTATCAAGAAATGTTTGTTGAAGACCCCTATTAGTTTTGAAAGACCTTTTCAACGATATCCCACACTGTAGGGTTGAAGCAAAAAAAATGTTCATCCCCACTTTACGTGTAGGGGAGGTACCCTAAAAAAAATTAAATTTTAAGATTTTATTGTACGACTTTGTCCGCTTTATTGATTTATATATCCATGCCGAATTTCAGCTTTCTAGCACTAACGACCACGGAGCAAAGCCTCGGACAGACAGACAGACAGACGGACATGGCGAAACTATAAGGGTTCCTAGTTGACTACGGAACCCTAAAAAGAGTAAAAGAGAAAGATCCCCGCAATTTGCGAATTTCGGTTTTCGCGGAAGACCCCTAGTTGTCCATGCGGTAGAACCTCGGGCTGAGGTAGTGGTGCGAGCGAGAGCCCTGGAGCGGCGTACTGGGCGCTAAGTGCGAGTAGTGCGGCAAGTGCGCGGCCGAGCGCCGCTCCGGGAACGGCGAGCCGCGCGAGTAGTAGCGCCGCTCGATCACCTGCGCACGGACATTCGTCCCAACAAAAAAACAAATTCGAAAAGTGAAAATGAAGTGGATTGTCAAAGAAAACTTTGTAGCCACAGTAAATTTACTGCCATATTTCGACACGTGATTAGAACTTTTAGAACGCTATTTGAATTTGATCCTTATTCTTTCACTGATATGTGTTGAATATCAAAAAGCGGCGCCATCTAATAGATAAAAGGCCAAAGATATGGCGGTATCGTTTCGAGCGATGGCGCCACTTTTTGATGTTAAACAAATTTAACACATATCACTATAAGAATAAGGATCAAAGTCAAAAGGCGTTCTAAAAGTTTTAATCACGTGTCGAAAGATGGCAGTCAATTTACTGTGGCTAAAATACACCTCTATCTCAAATTCTCTTTGGTAACGAGTCGATGCCATTTGAAGTGAAAGGAGTAAGTTTTGTTTTAATAACGTACATAAATCCCTCAGTACGCTCCGGATTCTATTTTAGAATTCTTAGCTTCGTTCAGGACTCGAAATACGCCCTCGCCGTAAAATGCCATTTTGCACCCTCATAATCTACTATTTGTGCATATGACAGAGCCAGCAAATTCGAATTTTACGTTTGGCCTAGTGGGTACTGACCCTGCCTACGAAGCTGATGGTCCCGGGTTCAAATCCTGGTAAGGGCATTTATTCGTGTGATGAGCATGGATATTTGTTCCTGAGTCATGGATGTTTTCTATGTATTAAGTATTTATATATTTGATAGATAGATAGATAGATAAAATCTTTATTCAACCACAACTTACATGCTTTGTGACACAAACAAATAACAAGAGAAAAAGAAAATTGACAAGAGACAAAGAAAAAGTAACATACAATTTGACACTAATATCAATAACAATGTATTACGTGTCTTATTTTTAGATTAGTAGAGGTATTAGTAGAGGGTCATGTGTTGTGGTAAAGAATAGGCGCTGACTCAGCATAAATGCTGCGGAGACCACAGCGCTGATCTTCCGTCAGAACCTTAAAACCTACACTAATAAACGACCAGTGCAGCGCTAGTCAATGTACTTATATGTATAAATATATACTTATGCATATTACATATATTTTTATTATATATATCGTTGTCTAAGTACCCTCAACACAAGCCTTATTGAGCTTACTGTGGGACTTTTGTGTAATAATTTGTGTAATAATGTCCTATAATATTTATTTATATAAAGCTAAAAAGAAAAAAAAAAGGCATGATAGGAACGCGGTGTTGTGTGGAGGTTGCTTGTCTTGGATATTTACTAGTCTTTGGCTTTACTGACCTTGTCAAAAAACCGTGTTAGTTTCACCGAGTTACTGGTCCCGGGCCCCAGAGACCTGGAAATAAACATGATTATAACTGGCTCAATATGTGACCGAGGCCGGAAAAACGTCCCGCTTCGTCGTTTATCATAAGGACGCCTTGGCAGGTTATTCATAAGTTACAAGCAAATCTCGTCCTTATGACAAGCGACAAAGTGGGATGTTTTGCCGGCCGCGGTCACATATTCTTGCAATTAAAAATATTCAATATTCTTGCTAATTAAATTCTGAGTTTAGAATTCAAAACCATAGATTCGTAGGTAGGCCCAGTATTCGACGTCTGTCGACTGATGTAATTTTGATAAAATTGAAAATATTCAAATTAAAAATTCAATTTTTTTTTCTGCAAGTAGGCCTCAAGGGCTCTTTTACAAGTCAATACAACATTTATAGTAACAGCATATAGTGCCATGAAAAATACATAACAACATTTATAAATACAACAGCCAATACCTGGGTAAATATTACATTATAATAATCTTAAATTAATAATTACTACAATACAATAGAGATGTATAGTCTCTATGGTTAAAAATACATTAAATCTGATGATAAAGGGTTCATTTCCCTGTTCTGCCCCGCGGTGCTCAGCGATGTTACTTTTCTTCTGCTAGATAGGTACAAAAACTCCGTACCGATCCCCAATATGGGAGCAAATATTTATTAAGGGGCTCCCTGGCGCCAATGACCTGCGATCTGAATCCCTTAGATTTCTATTGTTTTTTGTAGCTTATAATATGAATAACAAATGTTTTAAGCAATATACTACTCAATATTTACTTCAAAGTGCATTGTCTTAGAGGTATTTGGCATTACATTTCAACAATTTTACGCCAAAAACCTGGTTTTCTGGCCAGAACTTTTGTGTTAATTAGTTTAAAATTAAAATCTCTGACCGAAGGGAGTGTTTTAAATCGACACGAGTTGCGAATTACCTATTCGCACATGTATCGTACAACGTTTTACAGTACATATGGCCCTTTAAATGTTCGACACAGTAACGTAATATGCTACTTCTCGCACTAGTGCTATAAAGTAGCCCCATATGTACTGTAAAAAGTGTTTTATATATTTTTTATTAATCCGGCACACCAGAATGGAGATAAAAGACTGAAGAACTGATAGCCGATTGTCTAATATTTCTATCTGTAGAGCAAATGTAGGAGTGACGACTCAAAGCTTGTCAAAAATCGATGAAAACCGCGGGGAGCACCTTAACATGAACTCGTTTTAAAAAAACATGAGTACAAACCTGGCCCGAGCCACATTCAGCCAGCTTAAACCAGTGTGGAACTCCTCTACCCTGACTAGAAGAACTAAAGTGAGGATCTTCAATTCAAATGTAAAAGCCGTGTCACTGTACGAGTGCGAAACCTGGTTCGTCCGCAAAGATCTAACAACGACAAGTGTTTGTGAACAAATGCTTAAGGCAAATTCTACGCATCTTTCGGCCTAACTGGACCACAAACGCTCATTTATGGAGAATAACCGGACAAGCACCCGTACACAACAACAAGGAGATCCAGACGTGCAAACGGCATTGGATTGGGCATATCATCAGGAAGCCCGACACCCACCTATCCAAAGTGACCTGGAAGATGCCCGGAAAACGGAAACATGGTCGCCTTAAATTTACTTGGCGCCGCCGTTCCGTGGAGCAAGAGTTGGGTGTATTGGGGATGGGGTGGGAGGAGGTTACCCGAGCTGCAAGGACTATATAGAGTCAGTGGAAGAAAATGGTTCGAACCCTACACCCCAGCAGGAGGTAACAGGATGGAAAGAAGACAAACCTGGCCTGGTGGCAGTTGACGAAGAGCTCGTCTGCCCCGCACTGCTCGGCGATGCTGCTGGCGAGGCGCCGGTACTGCCCCCGTCGCTGCTTCTCCTCGGCCAAGTCGAACTTCGTGCCGATCACCAGAATGGGTATCTATTAAGAAAAATAGTTAACCTTTGAACGCCAAACGTTGAAATATGATATGCTGTTAGTTTTACATTACATTTTTAGGGTTCCGTACCCAAAGGGTCAAACGGCACCCTATTACTGAGACTTCGCTGTCCGTCCGTCCGTCTGTCACCAGGCTGTATCTCATGAACCGTGATAGCTAGACAGTTGAAATTTTCACAGATGATGTATTTCTATTGCCGCTATAACAAAACAGACAGACGGACATGACGAATCTATAAGGGTTCCGTTTTTTGCCATTTGGCTACGGAACCCTAAAAATACTAAAAACAGAATAAAATAAATATTTAAGGGGGGCTCCCATACAACAAACATAATTTTTTTGCCGTTTTTATAAATAATGGTACGGAACCCTTCGTGCGCGAGTCCGACTCACGCTTGCCCGGTTTTTAAATGATACAAGGAGACTCAGGAATATATGTATGTAATTAGATACGCAAGCACTAGCAGAAAGGAGTAATCCTTTCTCTATCATACGCGCGTAATTAAACTCTGGCAAACCCAATTTGTCAGTTTAAAAAGCCGCGAAATTCAAATTTTCGATGAGAGGACAACCTATTTTTCTACTGACGGAAATGGCTTGTCAAACTATATATTGCTCCCCTGACCGCCTGTTGTCGTTTCTTGTATCTATCTTTTTACTGAGGTGTGCCAATAAAGAGTATTCTATCTATTGCTGTCCCGCCCATGGTGAGGGTGGTCAATTCAATGTACGAAATGCTTAGAGTCCTTACATTCTCAGACGTTCCGATTTGGCAGTATGCTGACCACCGCCGGGAACCAACTACGCCCAAATCGAAACATTTGAATCCCGGTTGGTCCAAAATCGCGACCGATTGAAAATAAAATGTGTGGGAAGTCAAACCAACAGACGCCTGAGAGTGGAGTCTAGGAGCTAACGGCGACTGGCCGAATGTGGACGGACTGGTTGGTATCCAAATTAGCAATTCGACATAACCGTTCTTACCTGACCGAACCTGATGACCGGTCTGTCCTAGTCGTTGGCAAAGTCGATGGTCCTGGGTTCGAATCCCAGTAAGGGTGTTTATTTGTGAGATGAGAACAGATATTTCTTTCTGAGTCATGGATGTTTTCTATGTCTATATATCGTGAACACAAGCCTTCTTGATCTTAGTGTAGGGCTTAGTCAATTAGTGTAAAAATGTCCTGTAATATTATTTATTTATTTACCTGTGTAGAGCCGAGGAACTGTTCTGGGTCGATATCAATATGCTGAAGTGTCGGATTGTCCGAATTTAGGATCTCGGAGAGCCATTTCTGTAGATTAACTTGACTTTTTCTGTTGGTTAGGTCGTGAACTAGAATGATTCCTGCAATTGAGAGAGATAAAAACATTTACGCGGTGGTTAACACACAGATGCAGATCCGCCAGCCACTCCCGTGTGCGATTGAGACAGCGCTATGCACGAATAGCGGACGGTGTGCGAATCCGAATCCAATATGAAGAGAAGAGTGCCTCACTGAAAAGCAAAAATTAAATGACCACGAAATTGGGCTAATACCTTGAACTTAGATAGGTATTAAGACATGCAGAAGGCAATACAACTTAAAGTCGGTTTATATTTATACAGAAGCCTACACTCGAAGAGGGGTCCAAATTAAATAAATAAATAGTAAATAACATAAATAAACGTAACACTAACTATACTTAAGAAATTTACTAACCAATATGCAAAAACTTCTAATGTAAAAGTGGAAACATTGGAAATAAAGGCTTTTTTAGGGTTCCGTAGTCAACTAGGAACCCTTATAGTTTCGCCATGTCCGTCTGTCTGTCCGAGGCTTTGCTCCGTGGTCGTTAGTGCTAGAAAGCTGAAATTTGGCATGGATATATAAATCAATAAAGCCGACAAAGTCGTACAATAAAATCTAAAAATTTTTTTTTTTACGGTACCTCCCCTACACGTAAAGTGGGGGTGAAATTTTTTTTTCGCTTCAACTCTAGAGTGTGGGGTATCGTTGGAAAGGTCTTTCAAAATTAATACGGGTTTTCTAGAAACATTTATTGATAAAGTGAATATATTCGGAGATAATCGCTCCGAAAGAAAAAAAAATTGTCCCCCCCTCTAACTTTTGAACCATAGGTCCAAAAAATATGAAAAAAAATCGTGGAAGTAGAGCTTAAGAAAGACATTAAATGAAAACTATAGCGGACATGATCAGTTTAGCTGTTTTTGAGTTATCGCAAAAAGTTTCCCCTTCATAGTAAAAAGACTTACTTTAATTAGGTACTGATTATGCAAATTTGCCTATAGGTTTAACTCGGGTGAAAGGTACCGTTTCATCCCTTGGTTAACAATTTACTATACTTTAAGCTCCAGTTTAGCTTATTGTGACGGAAGAGTAACTACGGAACCCTACACTGAGCGTGGCCCGACATGCTCTTGGCCGGTTTTTATATCTATACAGACATTGTGCCGTGGCAGACAAAATAATATTCTTCTATACAGTGTCTATTAAGGTATTTATATCTATTGTTACCTGCAGACAACAACAGGCGCACTGCACTATGTCTGGCACACTCAATGTCTGTAAATATAAACCGACCTCAAGTTGTATTCCCTAAATCATGTACAACATAGCATGTGTACATGATGATAGCTGGTAGAATAGAATTCGACGAAAACCACGTTCTTCTGCTGTGTGCCTGGTCGATACTCATAGTAGCTTGACTTAACATATATGTACTTCCACTCTGTGCAGAGGCAAGAAACAGGGAATTTCAATTGGGGAAGCATTACAATTAGTGATGGGTCACAGGTAAGATACTGGTTACCTGTATGTTTCCATTTGGGAATATTACCAGAAAGTTACCAATCTTACAGGTTATTACCATTGTATATGTAAGATTGGTACCTTCTTGGTAATATTCCCAGCTACTACTACTACTACTAAAAGCTTATAGATGGAGTAACGTACCGTGTGTAGGTTGGTAGAACACGTTCCTAGTATTCCTATGGCCCTGCGAGCCTCCCACGTCCCAGAACTCGACAAAGAACGTGTTTTGCTGCTGCGTGCCTTGCCGGTACTCGTGCAGCTTGACCTCGGCCGCGCAGCCCACCGTCCACGTCGGCGACACGAGCACGCGGCCGTGCGCGATCAGGTGCGTTAGCGAAGTCTTGCCCACGCCTTAAAAATATTATAAATTAAAAAAAATAATGACAATATCCAATAATTACCAGAATAACTGATTCACTAATTAACATTAATCGTAAAAAATGCATGCATCAGCTTTCCGTTGCTAGTGTATTAAACAATATAATATAATAATGATATAATTAGTGACATCTAGCTACATTTAACACATCCAGAGTAGCAAGCGTCCATGTGCTACGTTAACCGCACACTATCACGCGGGCTTTCTGCTTGTTTGCCACCAACGTGGTATATAAAACAATCAACTCATTAAGTTAAAATTTAATTGAATCTCTAACTCTAAAAAAAAAAATAGATAATATAAATAATCAAGTTACACACAAATTTTCTGAAATATATTTTTTTATGTCCCAACTTTTATAGATTTTATCTTTTATTCTCTCTTAAGTTTATTAAAAACTTTGGTTCCCAAGAACTAGACTCAAAATCTAAATTAGGCGCCAAACAGAGTTATTCCGGAATGTTGCCTAACCTTCAAGGATGTCATTAAAGCAAACTCGTCAAAAAGCAAGTGGAAGGTTATTGATAAATGTTTATTTTGTGTACTACTGACATACGGAATAAAGTGGTGTTATTTGATGGACTAGTGACAATTAGGAACTGATTTACCAGAATCGCCAAGTACAACTACTTTTACTTTCTCAATTGCAGCCATATCGGGATATAAAGCAGTAAGTACTCATTATTTTGATCACTCTTGACGTTTGGAATGCACGCAGGAGTGCCAACATGTCCAAGACTAAAACGTTGCCATAAAAAAGAACCATCGACATAATATGAAAGGATTTTAAATTTAAATTCGCGGTTTAAATAGTTTAACTCAACATCCTGACTTCTTCTTGATATCCTTGGTCATTTATTTAAACACTTAAATTCATTTAATAACATTGATTAATAAGTCGAGAAGTCAAAATGATAATTTTATCGAATGTGAAACATTCGATTGTGCACAAATAGGTGACAATTTCAGAAATGTCAACACTCAACTGTCAAATTGGTCACGCTCCTGTCGCTTGCTTCGGTTGCTTTGCTTTGTGGCTTGCTTGGACTTCCATAATGAAGAACGAAACAACTAAAATCAATAATAATGCGTCCGCCATTGTATAGTCAGTGTCATATTTTTTCAGTATTATACTATAAAGGTATTGAATAAAATGCAACGATCAGGCATTAGATACATCGAATTACTTTCTGTCCAATAGTCACAATGGATACGTATTATAAAGTGATAACCGTGATCCTTTATATCGTAAACTCCGTGCATGCTTACTGTGGCCCATACAATGGCCAAATATGCAAAACATATACAACCGGTTACGTGTGGTATAACCATACGGGTGGTCTGGAGAACGAAAAGATTACGACCGGGCTGTGGAGAGAAATGATATCAACTCTCAGGGAGCCGTGCCGCAGCCGCGCCGAGAAGCTCCTCTGTGCCTACGCGTTCCCCAAGTGCATCAACAAGGATGGGGTCGGGGATTTCGCGCTGCCTCTGTGCTACGAAGACTGCATCGCCGTTAAAATGCAGTTTTGTTACAACGACTGGATCGTTTTCGAAGAGCAAAAACGCCGAGGCGTCTACTTTGAGTCTAGAGGCCATTTCCGATTTCCCGAATGCGAGAAACTTCCTCGGTTTTCAGGGAAAGGTTCACACTTGACATGTAATTATGTGGGCATCACTAACATGGACTACAGTGAAGTGACCACGAGCTGCGTGCGGGGCAACGGCCGGTACTACCAGGGCACGGTGAACGTCACCGAGAGCGGCAAGGCTTGCCAGGCCTGGGAGTCTCAGTACCCACACCAGCATACAAGACCTCCGCTTGTGTTCCCAGAAGTGCAGAACTCGAGCAACTACTGCAGAAATGCCGGAGGCGAGGAGCATGGGCCTTGGTGCTACACCATGGATCCTGAGGTTCGGTGGGAGCTCTGCGACATACCACTTTGTGCCAACTCCACCTTAGAAGATGACAATATTATAGGACCAAGTATAGAGATGGAAAACTATTTTACGCCTACGTTTGTGTTATTGCTCTCAGTTGGTGGCCTCGGGTGCGTTTTAGGGATTGCATCCATTGCTCTCTTGTGCCACTACTTTTTGAAGAATCATTACTCTAAGTGCAACATGCCTAGCCGCAGAAATGTCCCAAATATGGATATTGATCTTGACAAACTCCCGAGCAATATGGCTTACCACACTACCGGGGCTCAGCTGAACCCTAAGCTGGAGAAACTGGAGTTCCCAAGAAATAATATTATTTATATTCGTGATTTAGGCCAAGGTGCTTTTGGTAGAGTGTTTCAAGCGAAGGCTCCCGGGCTGGTCCCAGAAGAAGAGTTTACTTTGGTTGCTGTCAAAATGCTGAAGGATGAAGCCTCTCATGACTTGCAATTAGATTTTGAAAGAGAAGCTTGTCTTCTGGCCGACTTTGACCACCCCAACATTGTGAAGTTGTTAGGTGTTTGTGCTATAGGTCGGCCCATGTGCTTGCTCTTCGAGTATATGGGAAAAGGTGACTTAAATGAATACCTAAGGGCCTGCAGCACTGCCACTAACTACCCACCAATGTCAGAACACAGGGAAGACCTAAGGTTACTGGCAACACCCTTGGGCCATTTAGACTTATTGCACATTGCAAGGCAGATCGCCTCAGGGATGGTTTATCTGTCTGATCGGAAGTTTGTTCATCGAGACCTTGCCACCAGGAACTGTCTAATCAATGACGACATGGTAGTGAAGATTGCCGACTTCGGTCTTTCACATAAAATTTATTTACAAGATTATTATAAGGGAGATGAGCATGACGCTATCCCAGTGAGATGGATGCCTTTAGAAAGCATATTGTACAATAAGTATACATTAGAGTCTGACGTGTGGGCCTATGGGGTATGTCTGTGGGAGATATTCTCTTTTGCGCTGCAGCCTTACTTTGGAATGACCCATGAGGAAGTGGTTAGGTTCCTGAAGGACGGGAATGTCCTGGCGTGTCCGGACAACACGCCTCGCTGCGTGTACGACCTCATGCGCCAGTGCTGGAGCACGCACCCCACCGACCGACCCAACTTCAGACTGATTTATCAGACGTTAGACAACATACAAATGATTCTCGAACGAACTCATTCTGACTAATTTACAGTGTTCTGTGTATCAATTAATATGTAAGGACTGAGTTTGTATTTCATTATTTACTGTGTAAAGGACTCTTGCCCATAGGTGTAAATAAATAGGTACCTACTTGTATTTTACGTACGTCATTACATTAGTAAGTTTAATTCGGCAACTATTTATTGTTTATGTCAATTTCTATCATAAGTAGTAATTGTAATTACTAGCCAACCTACAACTTGATGTTGATCTCTTGCATTTACTTAACTTTGGGTTTTAGTGGTAATATTGGAATTTTAATTGTAACTAATATTTTGGATTGTCATTTGAATTTAAAGATATTTGTAAAGGTGACAGGTATTTATGAACTGTGTCATATTTTCTATCCTCGGCATGTTTGCTGCAATCCAGATGACAACTTGACTGAGCACAATTACAAACAGTTATAATATTTTATTGGAGTAGTTCTTATTGATTAATTGTACTGTTGTGATGTTCTCATCTACCAATCAAATAGAATTAGATTTGTTTAAACATTTACTTGTTCTTACACGTAATTTTTTACTATGAGTACGATGTACCTACCCTTACTCTCGTAAAATTCCAACTGATCATAAATGTAGAGAATCGACACAAAACTTATGTGATGTGACCAAATACTGAGACCCTACTACCAAAAACGAAAATAGCCGGGTTGGCCGAGGCACGTCTACACTGGCCGTTTTATGCCTGACGAAATTGCCTCGCGAGTATGCTCGCTCTGTGTGGACCCGGTAATCGAAATTACTATCCACCTCCATATCTTTTGAATATGCAAGAGTGGTAGAGGCAGATAACGTTTCTATTTTCGTTTTTAGAAGTAGGCCCTCTGTTTTGTCAAAATGAATATTGAACCTACCTCTTAAAAAATTCTCGATCATGCTAAGAGTATTTTTGTAGGCAGCTATTTTGCTAATGTTACCCACACTGACCTGTATTGTTTGTTGTTATATGTTTTAAGTAGCTAGTGAGCTAAGTCAAATACAGAAAGTTAAATGAGGTAAAAGTAATATGGGGCAAAAAGGAACACTTGTAGTGAATCCTCATACGGTTTTTCTTGCCCCGAGCAATATAAACTATGTTTCTTTACCCCACCTGACTTTACTTGAGCCATTTTTATATGGTTTAGTTAGATTTCAAATGAAATCAGCCTTCCATTCCATTTTTAAAAAACTACCAGTGTTTAAATATAACGCCTCTTTTTATAATCATTTGAAACCGAGTATTACAAAAAATACTGATTTTAATAAAAGTTTTAACTAGGAAGTTATTTTTATGAAAAAGTCACTGCCAAATTTGAAAGACTTTTCTTGTACAAAATGTAATTTAATTTAAGTGTGTAACTTGAAAACAAATGCTGTTTTGGATTATATTTTTGTTTTGATGTTGATTGATATGATATGTAACTACGTATTCGGTATACTTAAACTTTACAAGACTATATTCTTTTTAATTTATTTTAGGTTACTTTCGTTGTTACAATGAAATAAATTTAAACGAAATCAGATGTTTGTTTATTTCGCTGTTCTCTGTGTGTGTTCTGTGTGCCTCTGCGACTAGGAACACCCATATATTTGTCGAATACCCATGTGGTTCTTGTTCTTATGGTGTAGGTATTCCCGCCGGGTACGAGTGGGAATAGGTGTATCCATATGAATCTACCCATTTGTCCCCGCCCCATGTATGGCGGCGGTCAAGTGGGACACTGCTATCTTGCTGATAAGAGCGACAGGGAATTAACATATACCTTCCTCTCTTCCTTTCAGCAGAAATCTTCCGGCGATACGATAAAATGTAATTCTTATGTAGATGACAGGACAACTTACTTAACCCTTTGAACGTCAGACTGCGAAGGAATATGTCGTGCCCCGGACGCCAGGCAGACCGCGATTATTTAAACGAAATTTACGCAGTCCCGCGTAAGTCCTTAATTGCATTGGCGAAGCTGACGGCTGTGGCCGTCGTTGGCGTCCTTGACAAGACTTCCCGATGAAGTCCAAGGTCATCCAACGTCCAAGTCTCGATGGCGGTCAAACGGTTAAAACGCCGAGTGCCAATGCCAAGGATGAAAGCCACATTTATTTATTTTTATTTTATTTATTTAGGATTACCAACAGATAATACATCTTTAACATGCTCTTAAATCTATATGACAATCAGGACTGATGCTTATCTAATTATAGGTAACGACATCTTATATAAGTGTCTTCTACCAGTGAACATGCAATAATAAATATTATAGGACATCATTACACAAATTGACTAAGTCCCACAGTAAGCTCAATAAGACTTGTGTTGAGGGTACTTAGACAATGATATATATAATATATAAATATTTATAAATACTTAAATACATAGAAAACACCCATGACTCAGGAACAAATATCCATGTTCATCCCACAAATACATGCCCTTACCAGGATTTGAACCCGGGACCATAAGCTTCGTAGGCAGGGTCACTGTTACCAACTAGGCCAAACCGGTCGTCAATCTTACGGTTAAATAAATTAGTACCAGTACATTACATTAACTAATACATATATACAGCTTGTTCTACCGCATAATCCTTCCTAGCGTTTGTCCCGGCTTGCCATGGTTCATGGGATAGGAGCCTGGAGTCCGTTTGGCCACTAATCCCATGAATTGGCGTAGACACTAATATACCTAGTACGAAAGCGTCTGCCATCTGACCTTTCAACCCAGGGGAAGCTATAGGCCTTGTTGGGATTGGTCCGGTTTCTTCACGATGTTTTCCTTCACCAAAAAGCGACTGGTAAATGTCTGATATATCGTAAACATAAGTTTCGAAAAGCTCATTGCCAGCGTTTATTTAAACCCGCGACTTCCGGATTGAAAGGAGCACGTTTACGTCTACTTACAAGTAGATAAATGCATATAAACCCACTGGGGCCTTTTTGCGCTGGCCGGCTATGACTTTTGCGTTTATGATTCTCACACTTCATCACATATCTATCGGAAACATGAATTAATGTATGATATATGTAAAAGAGAAAACTAGCCGCTTTTTATTCAGCATGTATTATGTTGAAGCGATGCGCGACCACGAGAGATTAAGGGCCGCTTCAGATGCGCGTTTTTAGGGTTCCGTAGCCAAATGGCAAAAAACGGAACCCTTATAGATTCGTCATGTCCGTCTGTCTGTCCGATTATGTCACAGCCACTTTTTTCCGAAACTATAAGAGCTATACTGTTCAAACTTGGTAAGTAGATGTATTCTATGAACCGCATTAAGATTTTTTCACAAAAATAGAAAAAAAACAATAAATTTTGGGGGTTCCCCATACTTAGAACAGTTAGAACTGAAACTCAAAAAATCTTTTTTCATCAAACCCATATGTGTGGGGTATCTATGGATAGGTCTTTAAAAATTATATTTAGGTTTCTAATATCATTTTTTTCTAAACTGAATAGTTTGCGCGAGAGACACTTCCAAAGTGGTAAAATGTGTGTCCCCCCCCCGTAACTTCTAAAATAACAGAAGGAAAATCTAAAAAAAAAATATGATATACATTGCCATGCAAACTTCCACAGAAAATTGGTTTGAACGAGATGTAGTAAATAGTTTTTTTTTTAATACGTCATAAAATTAAAAAAAAATTGTTTTTTCATCAAACCCATACGTGTGGGGTATCTATGGATAGGTCTTCAAAAATGATATTTAGGTTTCTAATATCATTTTTTTCTAAACTGAATAGTTTGCGCGAGAGACACTTCCAAAGTAAAAAAATGTGTGCCCCCCCCTGTAACTTCTAAAATAACAGAATGAAAAATCTGAAAAAAATATATGATATACATTACCATACAAACTTCCACCGAAAATTGGTTTGAACGAGATCTAGTAAGTAGTTTTTTTTAATACGTCATAAAATTAGAAAAAAAATTCTTTTCATCAATCCCATACGTGTGGGGTATCTATGGATAGGTCTTCAATAATGATATTTAGGTTCCTAATATCATTTTTTTCTAAACTGAATAGTTTGCACGAGAGACACTTCCAAAGTGAAAAAATGTGTCCCCCCCCCCCCTGTAACTTCTAAAATAACAGAATGAAGAATTTAAAAAAAATATATGATATACATTACCATGCAAACTTCCACAGAAAATTGGTTTGAACGAGATCTAGTTAGTAGTTTTTTTTAATACGTCATAAATGGTACGGAACCCTTCATGGGCGAGTCCGACTCGCACTTGGCCGCTTTTGTTCAAGTAGGATTCTTCAATCTCTTTTGAATTGTCAAAAGTACACTATAAGTAAATAAAATCAAAAATAAATGATAATTATTATTTAGTTACAAAATTCAAAATTAAACTAGTTAACTACATTTATAAGTCACAAAAGTAAGTTAACTAAATTTGTAAGTCACACTACCCATACAAAAATACAAAATACAAATACAAAATAGTTTATTTGGTTTAACTTATAATACACATAACATAAAGGGCTGGAATCTCCCATTAAGTATAACAATACTTGTGTCGGGAGACCCCGCTCTTCCATTAGGAAATAGGGTAAAAACAACAAACCCATACAAATACATGTTAGGAGAACGCAAAATTTGTTACAAGAACAAATTCCCATTTACTATACATTCTGGTAGTATTGTAAAAAATATTTTTTTCCGTGCATATTAAATTTATGTGTATGTATAATATGCCTTATGAAGTAGACCACATTTTACGTTTTTTAAGCCCAATCCAGTCCTTGGTGATTAACTTGTTGTAAAACTGTATACATTGTCCTAGAAAAGATTCCTTTACTTTCTTTAAGTTATTGTTATTTTGTGTTTATATTTAGCATTTTGCGTTTTCTGAAAGGTTCCTAAAAAAAATTCTATTGCCCAGGGTAATAGATGTACTGTTCCAGATATGACGGAGGAACGGCTGGTGACGGAAGTGCCGAGCAGCTTGAAGCAGCTGGCGCGTCTCGTGGTACGAGGTTTCTACACCATCGAGGATGCCCTCATCGTGGACATGCTGGTTCGCAACCCCTGTAAGTGACTATATTTCCATCTTCACCACTTAAATGGCTGGCAGTCATCAACTGTGCGTTCTCCAGAAACTTCCTGCCTCGCATAGGTAAACTGTGGAATGAATTGTCGCCCGCAGTATTCCCGGGCCGATACGAACTTCGAACCTTCAAGAAAAGAGCGTACTCCCAACTTCCATCTTAAAGGCCGGCAATAATAAACTCCCCTCCCCTCCGGTGCAGCCGTCCATGGGCCATCTGCTTAGGGCGTGATGGTCGCCTTTTAGTTTGCCTGTATGTAGTAACTAACCTTCCGTGGTATGTTTATCATAGAGAGTTCGTGAGATGGTATTTTTCGAATATATTAGACTTCTACGGCGTTCGTACACGACGACTTTTTGCAGCGATTCAGTCGCGCGTTCATGAATATTTGTATATCGCTCGCGCTGTTTTAATTCTACATCGATGTAAATGCTTGACTGTATTGATTCAGCATTGCGACTATTTGCGACTAACGATACTGTTTCGCGTCTCTATCGCTACTAAATCCCTGCAAAAAGCCGGCGTGTACGACCTCCCTTTTATATTCATACAACACACACGACATTACAAAGTAATTTTACATTTGACAATCATTTTGTTTAGGTATGAAAGAAGATGATATATGCGAGCTGTTAAAGTTCGAGAGAAAAATGCTAAGAGCCCGAATAGCAACCCTAAAAAACGACAAGTTCATCCAAGTCAGACTCAAAATGGAAACAGGTAAATATTACATAATTTAATTAGGTACAATTAGGTATATGGTACCTTGTTATCACCCAGAAAAGCTGTGAAGCTTACAGGGTTCATGTTTGAAGCTCCTATTGTAAACATTATCATCTGTATAACAACCTGAGTGCAATAAAATACTTGAATACTTAAAAGCATGATTTGAACCCTGTTCCCTACGGTATCATGGCTGAATCGGCGGTGAACGGAAATAGATGTCATAAACGAAAGAAAAAGTGACTAATGCCTCTCATGCTCAGGGTTGGAATCGAACCAGTGTTTTCTGCTTTCGCGGCAGATGCCTAGACCAATACCAACCATACTGTTCTACCTTAAAGCTGGCCAGAGGGCGCTGTAAGCCCTTAAAGGATTGCATATACTTGAGAAAATTCGACTCATGCCGGCGTAGAGTTTAAATATTAAATGTCAATGTTTTATACCGGGTGTTTCCTGTAACAGGAGCAATAAATTAAACTGCACTCCTCAAACTGACCAACATTTGTTCAGCGACTTTTAAAAATAACTTGTTTTGCTTTTTATTACACTTTAAAGTTTATTGTAAGGCGTAATGTATTGCAAATTTTGTTACGTTTAAAGCTTGACATGCAACGTCAAACACACGGATGTCAGCGTATATTGAAAATTTAAATCTATGGAAGGTTTAGGTAAATTACTATTAATTTATATCCACACTCCATATTGAAAGTAATATTTAATTTGTATGAAAAAGATAAAATCTAAAGATTTTGTAATTTTTAAAAGTTGTTCATCAAAAGTTATATCATTTGAGGAGTACAATATATGGTTTAAATATTTGCTCGTGTTACAGGAAACACCCGGTATCAATAGTGGGACTTCCTAGTTAATATAATGTCAAAAAGTCAAAGAATATTTAAAATAGCCCTTTTAAGAGTAATGGGATGAGACACACTGTCACTCCCCATTATTACCACCATTTCAAATTCCAGGTGCGGACGGTAAGGCACAGAAAGTGAACTACTACTTCATAAACTACAAAACGTTCGTGAACGTGGTCAAGTACAAGCTGGATCTGATGCGGAAGCGGATGGAGACCGAGGAGCGCGATGCGACCAGCCGCGCCAGCTTCAAGTGCCCCGCCTGCGGGAAGACCTTCACCGACCTTGAGGTGAGTTTTTTCTGTGATAGCAAACGAGCAGACGAGCCGCCTGAGAAAGCGGTTATAATCGCCCATCATGGACATAAGCAACGGAGGTGTCAAATATGCGTTGCCGACTCTTGAGAACCCTGATGAATACCCGCTTCTTGAAGAACCCTCAGTAGCACAAAGGAAATACCTCCTTCGTCTCCTCAGAAGGTGATACATTCATAAGTACAAGCTAGATCTGATGCATGTGATAGATGGAGACTGAGAAGCGCGATATAACCAGCCGCCCCAGTTTCAAGTGCCCAGCCTGCGGAAAGACCTTCACCGAACTTGAGGTGAGTGCTTTAATGTTATAGCAAACGTGCAGACGAGCCGCCTGATGGAAAGCGGTCACCGTCGCCAACAATGCGTGGCCGACTCTCGAGAACCCTGAATACTCGCTTCTTGAAGAACCCCATGTCATAGCGCAAAAGCTTGTAAACTGAGTTATCTCGTCCGAAGAAAATTAATTCACTATTTTGCTTAAAACCACAAACGGGAGGCGCCATAAAATGGTTCAGGGCGCTATTTTTGGACAATTATCATCTCTGTAGCCGTAGGCAGTTGGCCTGGAATGCCACACACCTTCTTACCGCGTGTCGACCACCCACTAGATCTGATTGTTTATTATGTATTTATATTTCGTGTCATCCACGATGACGCGCAGATTTGTCAAATATAACCTTTAATAACATGACAATAAGAGTCAAGGCACGCGTTATCGCGAATGACAGGATCAATACTGGATATCGCCTTCCGTTGACACCCTCTGAATACCTGACGTGATTAATACACCATCTTTTTAACTTTAAATAACGATTTGCGATTGTATTCCAGGCGGATCAGCTATACGACATGATGACGCAGGAGTTCCGTTGCACCTTCTGCAGCCAAGTGGTGGAGGAGGACCAGTCCGCCCTCCCGAAGAAGGACTCCCGCCTGCTGCTGGCCAAGTACAACGAGCAGCTGGAGCCGCTGTACCAGCTGCTGCGGGCTGTGGAGGGCATCAAGCTGGCCCCGGAGATCCTCGAACCGGAGCCAGTCGACATCAACACCATTCGTGGGTGCGTATTTTTTGTCTTTTGCAGTTGGGCTTTTTTCATTTAACTTTAATTATGACTAAGTCATTTGTATAGTTCCTCAAACTACGACAATAAACGATAAATGTTTTCGCCTCGATTTCGCTTAAGCCTATTTAATGACTAATACCTGTCTCTGAATATTTTGTAGCTTATTTAATGACATATTTGTTTGCAGGCTCAATACAAAACAGCCGCTGCCCCGGGCGGGCGGCGAGCAGTGGTCGGGCGAGGCCACGCGCAGCGGCGGGCTGGCCGTGGAGGAGACGCGCGTCGACGTCACCATCGGCGAGCCCGCGCGCGCCGCGCCCGCCCGCAAGGAGCGCCCCGTGTGGATGGTGGAGAGCACCGTCACCCAGGGCGACCAGGTACAGACGGGCAGTGCTCGGGCGAGCCCGCGCGCGCCGCGCCCGCCCGCAAGGAGCGCCCCGTGTGGATGGTGGAGAGCACCGTCACCCAGGGCGACCAGGTACAGACGGGCAGCGCTCGGGCGAGCCCGCGCGCGCCGCGCCCGCCCGCAAGGAGCGCCCCGTGTGGATGGTGGAGAGCACCGTCACCCAGGTCGACCAGGTACAGACGGGCAGTGCTCGGGCGAGCCCGCGCGCGCCGCGCCCGCCCGCAAGGAGCGCCCCGTGTGGATGGTGGAGAGCACCGTCACCCAGGGCGACCAGGTACAGACGGGCAGTGCTCGGGCGAGCCCGCGCGCGCCGCGCCCGCCCGCAAGGAGCGCCCCGTGTGGATGGTGGAGAGCACCGTCACCCAGGGCGACCAGGTACAGACGGGCAGTGCTCGGGCGAGCCCGCGCGCGCCGCGCCCGCCCGCAAGGAGCGCCCCGTGTGGATGGTGGAGAGCACCGTCACCCAGGGCGACCAGGTACAGACGGGCAGTGCTCGGGCGAGCCCGCGCGCGCCGCGCCCGCCCGCAAGGAGCGCCCCGTGTGGATGGTGGAGAGCACCGTCACCCAGGGCGACCAGGTACAGACGGGCAGTGCTCGGGCGAGCCCGCGCGCGCCGCGCCCGCCCGCAAGGAGCGCCCCGTGTGGATGGTGGAGAGCACCGTCACCCAGGGCGACCAGGTACAGACGGGCAGTGCTCGGGCGAGCCCGCGCGCGCCGCGCCCGCCCGCAAGGAGCGCCCCGTGTGGATGGTGGAGAGCACCGTCACCCAGGGCGACCAGGTACAGACGGGCAGCGCTCGGGCGAGCCCGCGCGCGCCGCGCCCGCCCGCAAGGAGCGCCCCGTGTGGATGGTGGAGAGCACCGTCACCCAGGGCGACCAGGTACAGACGGGCAGTGCTCGGGCGAGCCCGCGCGCGCCGCGCCCGCCCGCAAGGAGCGCCCCGTGTGGATGGTGGAGAGCACCGTCACCCAGGGCGACCAGGTACAGACGGGCAGTGCTCGGGCGAGCCCGCGCGCGCCGCGCCCGCCCGCAAGGAGCGCCCCGTGTGGATGGTGGAGAGCACCGTCACCCAGGGCGACCAGGTACAGACGGGCAGCGCTCGGGCGAGCCCGCGCGCGCCGCGCCCGCCCGCAAGGAGCGCCCCGTGTGGATGGTGGAGAGCACCGTCACCCAGGGCGACCAGGTACAGACGGGCAGCGCTCGGGCGAGCCCGCGCGCGCCGCGCCCGCCCGCAAGGAGCGCCCCGTGTGGATGGTGGAGAGCACCGTCACCCAGGGCGACCAGGTACAGACGGGCAGTGCTCGGGCGAGCCCGCGCGCGCCGCGCCCGCCCGCAAGGAGCGCCCCGTGTGGATGGTGGAGAGCACCGTCACCCAGGGCGACCAGGTACAGACGGGCAGTGCTCGGGCGAGCCCGCGCGCGCCGCGCCCGCCCGCAAGGAGCGCCCCGTGTGGATGGTGGAGAGCACCGTCACCCAGGGCGACCAGGTACAGACGGGCAGCGCTCGGGCGAGCCCGCGCGCGCCGCGCCCGCCCGCAAGGAGCGCCCCGTGTGGATGGTGGAGAGCACCGTCACCCAGGGCGACCAGGTACAGACGGGCAGCGCTCGGGCGAGCCCGCGCGCGCCGCGCCCGCCCGCAAGGAGCGCCCCGTGTGGATGGTGGAGAGCACCGTCACCCAGGGCGACCAGGTACAGACGGGCAGCGCTCGGGTGAGCCCGCGCGCGCCGCGCCCGCCCGCAAGGAGCGCCCCGTGTGGATGGTGGAGAGCACCGTCACCCAGGGCGACCAGGTACAGACGGGCAGCGCTCGGGCGAGCCCGCGCGCGCCGCGCCCGCCCGCAAGGAGCGCCCCGTGTGGATGGTGGAGAGCACCGTCACCCAGGGCGACCAGGTACAGACGGGCAGCGCTCGGGCGAGCCCGCGCGCGCCGCGCCCGCCCGCAAGGAGCGCCCCGTGTGGATGGTGGAGAGCACCGTCACCCAGGGCGACCAGGTACAGACGGGCAGCGCTCGGGCGAGCCCGCGCGCGCCGCGCCCGCCCGCAAGGAGCGCCCCGTGTGGATGGTGGAGAGCACCGTCACCCAGGGCGACCAGGTACAGACGGGCAGCGCTCGGGCGAGCCCGCGCGCGCCGCGCCCGCCCGCAAGGAGCGCCCCGTGTGGATGGTGGAGAGCACCGTCACCCAGGGCGACCAGGTACAGACGGGCAGTGCTCGGGCGAGCCCGCGCGCGCCGCGCCCGCCCGCAAGGAGCGCCCCGTGTGGATGGTGGAGAGCACCGTCACCCAGGGCGACCAGGTACAGACGGGCAGTGCTCGGGCGAGCCCGCGCGCGCCGCGCCCGCCCGCAAGGAGCGCCCCGTGTGGATGGTGGAGAGCACCGTCACCCAGGGCGACCAGGTACAGACGGGCAGTGCTCGGGCGAGCCCGCGCGCGCCGCGCCCGCCCGCAAGGAGCGCCCCGTGTGGATGGTGGAGAGCACCGTCACCCAGGGCGACCAGGTACAGA
Organism: Cydia pomonella; assembly: GCF_033807575.1. Classification (NCBI taxonomy): domain Eukaryota; kingdom Metazoa; phylum Arthropoda; class Insecta; order Lepidoptera; family Tortricidae; genus Cydia; species Cydia pomonella. The sequence continues at coordinate 24,719,669 of NC_084709.1, read as the reverse complement.
CGGGCAGCGCTCGGGCGAGCCCGCGCGCGCCGCGCCCGCCCGCAAGGAGCGCCCCGTGTGGATGGTGGAGAGCACCGTCACCCAGGGCGACCAGGTACAGACGGGCAGCGCTCGGGCGAGCCCGCGCGCGCCGCGCCCGCCCGCAAGGAGCGCCCCGTGTGGATGGTGGAGAGCACCGTCACCCAGGGCGACCAGGTACAGACGGGCAGTGCTCGGGCGAGCCCGCGCGCGCCGCGCCCGCCCGCAAGGAGCGCCCCGTGTGGATGGTGGAGAGCACCGTCACCCAGGGCGACCAGGTACAGACGGGCAGTGCTCGGGCGAGCCCGCGCGCGCCGCGCCCGCCCGCAAGGAGCGCCCCGTGTGGATGGTGGAGAGCACCGTCACCCAGGGCGACCAGGTACAGACGGGCAGTGCTCGGGCGAGCCCGCGCGCGCCGCGCCCGCCCGCAAGGAGCGCCCCGTGTGGATGGTGGAGAGCACCGTCACCCAGGGCGACCAGGTACAGACGGGCAGTGCTCGGGCGAGCCCGCGCGCGCCGCGCCCGCCCGCAAGGAGCGCCCCGTGTGGATGGTGGAGAGCACCGTCACCCAGGGCGACCAGGTACAGACGGGCAGTGCTCGGGCGAGCCCGCGCGCGCCGCGCCCGCCCGCAAGGAGCGCCCCGTGTGGATGGTGGAGAGCACCGTCACCCAGGGCGACCAGGTACAGACGGGCAGTGCTCGGGCGACCCGCGCGCGCCGCGCCCGCCCGCAAGGAGCGCCCCGTGTGGATGGTGGAGAGCACCGTCACCCAGGGCGACCAGGTACAGACGGGCAGTGCTCGGGCGAGCCCGCGCGCGCCGCGCCCGCCCGCAAGGAGCGCCCCGTGTGGATGGTGGAGAGCACCGTCACCCAGGGCGACCAGGTACAGACGGGCAGCGCTCGGGCGAGCCCGCGCGCGCCGCGCCCGCCCGCAAGGAGCGCCCCGTGTGGATGGTGGAGAGCACCGTCACCCAGGGCGACCAGGTACAGACGGGCAGCGCTCGGGCGAGCCCGCGCGCGCCGCGCCCGCCCGCAAGGAGCGCCCCGTGTGGATGGTGGAGAGCACCGTCACCCAGGGCGACCAGGTACAGACGGGCAGCGCTCGGGCGAGCCCGCGCGCGCCGCGCCCGCCCGCAAGGAGCGCCCCGTGTGGATGGTGGAGAGCACCGTCACCCAGGGCGACCAGGTACAGACGGGCAGTGCTCGGGCGAGCCCGCGCGCGCCGCGCCCGCCCGCAAGGAGCGCCCCGTGTGGATGGTGGAGAGCACCGTCACCCAGGGCGACCAGGTACAGACGGGCAGCGCTCGGGCGAGCCCGCGCGCGCCGCGCCCGCCCGCAAGGAGCGCCCCGTGTGGATGGTGGAGAGCACCGTCACCCAGGGCGACCAGGTACAGACGGGCAGCGCTCGGGCGAGCCCGCGCGCGCCGCGCCCGCCCGCAAGGAGCGCCCCGTGTGGATGGTGGAGAGCACCGTCACCCAGGGCGACCAGGTACAGACGGGCAGTGCTCGGGCGAGCCCGCGCGCGCCGCGCCCCGCCCGCAAGGAGCGCCCCGTGTGGATGGTGGAGAGCACCGTCACCCAGGGCGACCAGGTACAGACGGGCAGTGCTCGGGCGAGCCCGCGCGCGCCGCGCCCGCCCGCAAGGAGCGCCCCGTGTGGATGGTGGAGAGCACCGTCACCCAGGGCGACCAGGTACAGACGGGCAGTGCTCGGGCGAGCCCGCGCGCAGCGCCGAAACTAGGCCTTATTGGGATTAATCTGGTTTCCTCATGATGTCCTTCACCGAAAAGCGACTGGTAAAAATCAGATAATATAAGTTCCGAAAAACTCTTTGGTACGAGCCGGCCGAAAGTCGCACGCTCTTACCGCTAGGCTACCCAGCGCTCTCGGCCTCTGGACAACAACACCGAGTACTGATGGTCGTGTATGTTCGCAGAGCGAGGCGGCGGCGGCGGAGGCGGCGCTGGAGAAGGCGGCCAGCAGCGCCGCGGCCGCCAAGGCCAGCAGCAAGGGCGCCGACGACATCATGTCCGTGCTGCTGCAGCACGAGAAACAGAACACAGGTAGGAACTTGGAAACGTAAAAACCAGACCAAATTGAAAACCGGTTATTAACCGGAAAATATAACCCAAAACCGGTATTTTGTTTTTCAATGTTTAATAAAGTAACCGAAAAATATAACCCAAAACCGGTTAACCGGTTATTTTATTAAACATTGTAAAACAAAATATTTGGATATATTTTAGCGTTCTGGGGTTCTAACTAGTGTCTTATTTTACTTTATTAAATTTCCATAAGTGTACATAATGATAAGAATATAATAAGCAAAATAAATGTTGTTAGGTAATAGTTCACTACATTTTTTTTGTTATTTTTGGATGCAGGTTAGTTAGTTTAGTTAGTGGCTCCAAAAACCGGTTTTTAGCAGAGTCCAATAAGTCTTAGTTGACCGGTTTTTCGGTTAACCGGATTACATTCCTACACGATGATGGTGTTGAGCACATACACAGTCAACGAGCTAGAATAACTATGGAAGTCTGACTTAGATCACAAAAAATACCCCACGGGAATCGTGCCGCGAATAAATAGTACCTTGACAACTTCAAATACTGTATTACCGCCCGAAAGAGGTTTGACATACCTATAGAATTTAATTTTAGCCATACAAAACTTTAATTGACCAATCATAACTTTTGTAATGTATGGAAATAGTCACGTGGTGTCAATACATTTTTATTTTTGTATAGAATTTGACTATGTACGATTAACATTTTGGCTAAGCTCTCTGATCAGTGCCCCATATTATGTTATTTATTTTATTTATTTGGAGATCCAACAGCTGTGACATTAACATAGAAAAATATAGTAGATACAGGCAGCCAATTATAGGTACTCACAGGTAGTGACATAATACTAAACTAAGATTACGCACTATTGCAACCACAAATGTGAACAAAGCGAATACAAATGATACTTAATAAGGATAATGTGGGAGTTCAAAATACTAATTAAGTTAGTAACATAATGAGGTTTAAGGTAAAAGTATAAATAATAAATAAGTAAGTAATATGTATTCAAGAAGGCGACAACACGCTCACTCAAAAGATTCAAAGTATTTCTGCATTAAATATATATTATATAATAGTAGTACCTAGTAGTACGTTTAAGAGTAGGTATTATACAATAAAAAGGCGTCCGAATTGTTCAGGGAACTGGGTCGGCGGCTAAGGGAGAGGGGGAACGATCCCCGTTCTGGGTCCTGGCTTGTCCAACAGGTCTCCATCGCCATACAGCGTGGCAACGCTGCGAGTGTGATGGGGAGTTTTGGACAAGGCATGTCACAGGACGGGCTTTACGTTAGTTAAATAATTTTAACTTTGTGTTTGTATAGTGGTGCTTTTTTTTTTGTAATAATAGTGTTTTATTTAAGTTTTTTGTGTAATGATTTCTATTGATTATGTGTGATTTAATTTGTTCTAATTCTCATACTTTTAATAAACATCTTTTATAAAATTAAAATAATAATTAAATATATAATAATTCAGCCTATATACGTCCCACTGCTAGGCACAGGCCTCCTCTCATGTGCCAGAGGGCTCGGGCTATAGTCCCCACGCTAGCCCAATGCGGATTGGGGACTTCACATACACCTTTGAATTTCTTCGCAGATGTATGCAGGTTTCCTCACGATGTTTTCCTTCACCGAAAAGCTAGTGGTAAATATCAAATGATATTTCGTACATAAGTTCCGAAAAACTCATTGGTACGAGCCAGGATTTGAACCCGCGACCTCCGGATTGAAAGTCGGACGTCATATCCACTCGGCCACCACCGCTTCGCAAATTAAAAAAAAAAATAATATATATATACACACACTTTATATGTCATATATGACGAGTATATTATAAGGTCACACTTTTTTGTAAAACAATGTATTATACAAAAACACGTAATAAAACTGACATACAATTAGAAAAAGCTAAGTACAAAGGCGAACTTATCCCTTTTTATCCTTTAAAAAAAAATGAGTGTTTCTGCATTTTAACGAATGTTTCTTGTACTCTGCAGACAACTCCGCAGCGAACGCACTAAAGGCCGAGCCGGACAGCTCGGATGACAGCGACGCCGAGTCCAAGGACCCCTTCAAACTGAAGAGCGACGTCGAGGCAGTCGGTTAGTGTTTAAGTTACATTTATTTGTCGCCTTTAACCTTTGAGCGCCACGCCTGCTGTGCCGCGTCATCGTGAACCTTGTTGGAATGCACGAAGGTACATATTCGGCTGTAGCAGCTCGGTTGAAATCGACGCTAAGTCTAAGGGTCCCTTCAAACTGAAGAGCGACGTCGAGGCAGTCGGTTAGTGTTTTAGTTAAATTTTATTTGTTGTTTTCCTTTGAACGCAAACCGAAAATATCTTGGTCAAATTTATTATAGTTCAGTGTTGTATAATGAGCTGATTATAATTGAGTCGGGAACTTTGTAGAGAAAAGTATGCGATTATAGTTTGTCTACGAAGTCTTCCAAACATAAAAGTCAACAGGTAAAAAAAACGTTCTAATGTACGCAACTTTTTACGTAATATGTCTAAATACTATAGGCAGGTACTTGCAGCAATGTTAAAACTGTAAGGTTACATTCCCAATAACATCAGTAGACCAGTACGTACTTACTTAGAAACTTTGAATTTGTGGGAATGTTTAGTAAGAGGTCCCACTTTATCGATTCCAGTTTCCAATTAACCGGCAGTTTATTCAAAATTGGCAAACTTACGGAAAATCGCTTTTAACAAGACTGATATAAAATACTGTAAAGCTTTTGTGACAGATTGCAACGCTAAAATGATCAATTAAGGTACCTTTATAGTGCTTTAAAACTTAGCTTTGTTTTGGTATCTCAAAAACGACGATACGTGCAATTTAAAACATTAAAAAAACCTCTCATATTTAGAGATTATACTACCCATAGATAGCGTATGTGTAGTTTTAGGACTCACTGATAACTCCATATGGACACAACATGGAAACTTTACCCTAAACACCCACATTACGTTCGTTTACGTTATTTTTTGCAGCGGAGATGGAGAGCTCGTCATCCGAGAGCGAAGACGGCGCGCCCACGGTGCTGGTGGCGGGCGCGCGCGTGCCGCTGCCGGCCGTGGACGACGCCGTCATCGCGCGCATGACGCCGCACGAGAAGGAGGCCTACATACAGCTCTACCAGGACTACTACAGCCATATCCTGGATTAGGACATTTGTCTTATTACATAAAGATACTGATATCTGTTGTTTTATTTCTAGATTGCCATTAGGTTAGGTTTTACCTCTCCTATATGCAATAGTGTAAATGTTTTTACTGTTCTTAGCTAGATATACATATACGACGGTGGCTGTCCAACCTCTGTATGTATTTCCTAACTTTATTTGCAAGAAGTTAATTTTAGTTGTCAAATTGCCTGCTAGATGTCGCTATACCATGTGTTGATAATCCTAGATCGCGGTGTTAAGATTTTTCCGAGAAACATGACGTCTGGCCGGTAATAAACATTGTCAAGCTTTTGTAACAGTTGTACCTCTATTGAATTTATTACATTATTGTATAGTCAACAAGAGTGCTCTTCTTTTTGGGCCTTTTTACATGGTCCTTCGAGCCGGATGAGTTCGGCTAGTGGATTCGGTAAACTTCGGGCCAACGGACGCCAGTCAAGGTAGTGGTTTGCTGCCAGCGGTGTTAAGGCGAGAAGAGCCTATGTTTCTCGGAGCAGCGTGTGACGTAAGCAATGCATCGCGACGTCAGCGGTGAGAAGCAGCAGTATGACGTAAGCGGATTATATGTGTGACGTAATGAAGTGATAACCGTGAGTAACAGTGGCCCAATAACAGGTTTTACTATCCTCCTCCTATATGTAATAGTGTAAATGTTTCTACTGTCCTTCTTCTTCTTCATTCCCTGTTCCCTTTATTTGGGGTCGGGTCTCCTCACTCTTCTGCGCCAAGCTACTCTGTTTTGGGTTGTCTCTTTTGACATCTGGGATCGATTGAGGAATCATTCTGTTTGATATATATATATACCCAAACACACACATATACATACATATTTCACACAACACAGAATCAAAGAGACTGAATCAAATGATTAACGAGTTTGAGATGTATGAGGAAGGGACAGATAGTGTATTTTGAGTTGTTTAACGTTTTAAAATTAACGTCTTAATTATTATTATTAATTACCTGAGGCGTTTTTGAAGATTTATTGTACGGAAACATACGTCTCGTTTTATTTTGTCGTTGTATTAAAAATACACGATGTATGCATAATTATAATACATAAATACACATAATCCATTTCCCGGAGGGGTATGCATATAGGCAGAGATTTTCACTTGCTACTCTTGCACTTGCACTCGCCGGATTAGGGTGTTCTTGACCTGGCCTTTTTTCAGGATTTCCCCGATTTGATCAGAGAAAATACACATATAATATAGGTACATAATCTGCTAAAACATAGCCCTTCTTGTTAGCTTTGTAGTCAGGTAAAAAAGTACGAAAAAGTAGCTATAAGTCTCGATGAAGTCAAACTCTTTTAATTAGGCTGCTAAAGTTCTACAGCCAGGTGAACCTGTGACATTTCCTCAATACCTAGTTTGCTGTAGAAGCACATTTCAATCTTAAATGTACGATCTTGATTTGATATCGATCTAACAACACGCACTTGTATTGGTCTCGTATGTGGGCGAACTTTGTCCAATATTTATTTAATTATTTAAACTTTATTGCACATATTTACAAAAAAAGGGTACAAATGGCGGGTTTAATGCCTTAAGGCTTTCTATACCAGTCCATTATCATATTGCAGGAATCAATTTTATATTAAAAGTCACATGCGTCTGCATCGACGGCTGGACGGAGTCAATAAAGGCGCGCTTTTTTTTATGTATCCCTTTCGGTCATTTCAGATCACCTTGAAACATATTGCTACACATGCACGCACACAAACAAAAAATATCGTCCGACAATAGCTAAAACTGTCGGAAGCACTTTCCGATATCGGATGTCGGAAGGTGTTCATGACAAAAAAAGCTGCAGGAGAGTGCCATTATATGGGATGAAGGTCGTCTTTTTTGCGTCATATATCGTTTTTTTTAGTAATAATGATTTAGTAAATGCAACAATAAACTCAAAGAAGCTCATATATTTTACAATTTACGACCTTCCGACAACCGATATCGTATCGGACAATGTGAAAACGCTCTAACACTCCGCACCCTCGTTGAGCTCTGACTTTGGAATTAAATAATTTAAGTTACCCTTCGGCTGAAATCATGTTTCTAGCGAAGGAATTGACCAGAATAGCAAAACCCTTCAAAAATAGCTTTTGGGCCTTCTAGGCTCTTCTAGCTCGATAACTCCTTGATCGAGCCAGCTCATAACTTAATGGAAAACATATCATGCCCCCAACTACATGTTTACCTAATTTCATTTAAATAAGAACAATTTTACTTAAGTTATTGCATAACAAACTATCCTCTGATAGTTCAGTTTAAAAACATTGAAATGCCGGGACGTGTCCTTAGCCAGCCGTGTGTTAAAAGTTATAAATAAATAAAGAATTATAACATTCTTACTCAAATTGAATAAGTCCCACGATAAGCCAAGAAGGCTTGTGTTGTGGGTACTCAGACAACGATATATATAATATGTATAAATACCTAAATACATAGATAACATCCATGACTTAGGAACAAATATCAACATATACGTAAATACCTTTACCGCTTACCGGAATTCGAACGCAGGACCATCTTCATAGGCAGTCACTACCCACTAGGACAGACCGGTCCTCAAAGAACACGGTCGGTGGTGGAAGAAGTTGAATGTAAGCAATTCGCTTCGCTTCGCTCCCTCGTTTGATTAAGCACACGACACAGTTCTAGAGATCCTGGTCTAGGTCTTGTTGTACATTAACTAAATATCAAATCAAAATTTGTTTTTACATTTCGAATTCACTACCTAGTTAGCGCTGTGTAAACTTCGGGCCGTGTTGACGAGAAATGGCTTCAGTCATTGCTCTCCTTTTGTATTCCGAATGTTTGGAAGAGGTTTAGCGAGTCGGGCGCTGCCAACTTAAAATTTAAAAAACCCGAGGTGGCAGAAAGCGAAGTTTTAAAAAACCGTACCGAGTTTAGGACAAAAGAGAGGTATTGTAACTGTGAATGTCATCTCACTGTGTGGTAGGGCATAGCATAGCGGATATCATTCCAGATCTAGAGCAGAGCCCAACTGGGGAACTACCTTCACCTTACAGAAAACCGCTAACACTAGATCCTACTTTTAGTGTGTGTTCCTGCCGATGAGTAAGGTTGCCAGAGCTTAACGAGGATGCGGAGTGTATGTTAAAACTTACAACAAAATATATTTTTCAACACACTTGCTCAAAACAGCGTATTTATTCCACCGATTTTTGGCTCATAATCCTAAATATTAAACACGCGTGCTTTTTCAGTATATTATAATACTCGTGCTTTTTCATTATATTATCCGACTGAGTTAAGAAGGTAACTGATTGCTAATAATATGTATGCAAACGGAGCCTTCTTAAATTGGCCGTGTAGATTTTACAACATGGACTGGCGGCCGCCGGCGGCGGGGTGGGGCGGCAGGCAGTATGACAGATGCAAGGATGCAAGACTTATACTAACCGATTTAACAATTAAAATTTGATTAATATGAAAGTTTCTTTTTCCTCGCAAGTGTGTTGAAAATCGTCGTATGAAACGCGTGTGCATTGGTCATTACAAACATTGGCTCGTGTGTGATGACCAACTTAGCACACTTGTATCACAATGTACTATTAAAACATGATATCTGCGGGCCCGAGCACACACATCCGTCTCGCTCACACTTACGGCCAGTGAGAGTGAGAGAAGAGCACGAACCTATGGGGCCTTCAACACGTGCCATGTCCACGGAGGCATATTCTGATTGTAATAACAGGTCATAAACTTGATCTAGATTGTTTATGAACGTTACGTCCGCTTACGACGCCCTCTGCCTTAGAGCATCCAGTTTCGGACGATTCTCATTGAAATACTATATTGGCCCTCAATACCGGTATTCTGGAATGAATATACATATATTTAAGTATATAAAGCGTTTTTTTAACCCTTTGAAAACCACGCTTATCATGAAAACGTTGGGATTGGCTACGAGCGTAGCGCTACGAATGGCAGTGAATGTTAATGAATCAATTAAAAAGTTAGTTTAGAGTTGATTTGACTTGTCCTTTTGGTTCGAGCGAATGCTCGACTCACCTCTGCCTCGTCATATATCTGGAACAATCGTCGCCCGAAGGCCAGTCCGTTCGGAGCCGTAAACAGTTCTAATCCTAATAAACTCTACAGGGTAGGGCGACACGACCCACTTTATTGCTTAATGTAGCCTCAGAATCCAGTTTATTGACACTCAGCCTCGTTTAACACGATCTTAAATCTTAGACGGTTCGACTTGCATGCAATATTCGATAAAGATAGTTTATTTTCCAAGCAGGCATATTACAATGCGCTTATGAACGTTAAATAAAGCTACACCGGCTCTAACCCAACACCTCTGACCCGAGAAGATTTAAATCCTCCTATTGTAGGAGGGTATCCCAATATGGGACCGCCATGAAACTTGATGGGACACATCTTTTCAAAAAATCTTTCTCTCCCTTCTTCTCGCCCCTCTTTCTCTACCCTCTTTTTCGCCTCTCCTGCCGCCACCGGCGCCCGCGCCGAGTCATCAGGCGCGGAGGGCTGCGGCCCGCCGTCTGCGCCGGTCCGTCAACGCAAGCTCCTGACGAGACCCCTCGGAACGGAGTGAAACATGTCGAACGTTTTTGACTTAAAATACGTGAGTGACCTGTTGTAATATTTTTAATATGTTTTATCCCTTTCTTACTAACACATAAGTCAAAATGATAAATTAAGACAACATTAAACATTCGTTTAATGTTATACTCGTAGGTAAAAAACTTAAGTCACCTGTTGTATGTAGTTGTGACGTGTTCGAATAGACATTTGTTTTGTTTGTGTGTGTCTTTTCAACAGTACCTCTAGTGTAACTTCCATTCGATAGCGTAACGTAACTTTCGCGTTTAGGTTAAGTCTCATTTTGTATGGGATTTTGAACAGCGCGCCAAGCGGGACGTTTTGGAAAGTCAAAAATCTCATACAAAATGACACTGAACGCAAACGCGTACGTCACGTTTCGCTGTCGAAAATATTTACACTAGGCGTACTGTACCCCTAGTGTAACTTTGATCGACATCATAACGTGACGAACGCGTTTGCGTTAAGTCTCATTTTGTATAGGATTTTGAGGTTCCAAAACGTCCCGCTTGGCGCGCTCTTCCTAAATCCAATACAAAATGAGACTAAACGCAAACGCGTACGTCAAGTTTCAAAATCGAATTTAGTTACACTAGGGGTACTGATGACTTAAGTTTTTTACCTATAGCTATTTGAAGTATCTAGCGCGTTTATGAGTAACGTATAAGAGGTATTGTCGCGATAAATGAAAAGTTGTATATTTATTATGGTTTATTTAATTATAAAAATCTTAAAGAGTATTTAATAATTACATTCTTATCAAGTAAGTATGGTACAAATACTAACGATTAAGTTGATGAAATATACGTAGGTACAGTCAGCGTCAAATACTTTGTAGCAGTCAAAGTGGCCAAATAGTTCGGTACGCCATACTAAATATATGGTGCACCGAACTATTTGGCTACTTTGGTTGCTACAAAGTATTTGATGCTGACTGTACATTCAGCGTCAAATACTTTGTGGCAACCAAAGTGGCCAAATAGTTCGGTACACCATACTAAATAAATGGCTGACTGCTACAAAGTATTAGACGCTGACTGTACCTACATATTGTTTGGACATTTTAAAATTATTTGTACATGTACGTTTCGGTAACATTAAATTGAAAATACATCTATAACTACAAAAATATACTTACGTAAATAGGTACAGTCAGCATCAAGAGTAGCGGATCAGACTTCGCGTCAAAAGTATCTACCCATCTGTATTAATAACTTAATAAAAATAAATAAATGTCTCTAAATGTAGAACAATTTTACATATAGTTTTGATCGCGAACTAACATCAATACACCTATAGATATAGGCGCATTATGGCACACTGCATCGCATCGGGATGTCGCTATACTCGCTATTATACGCCCATAGTGTTGTCTAACTTAAATATTGGAGCGACGTAGAAATCGGATGCAGTGTGCCATACGCCATAAGTATCACTATTTAGAAAACGTTTTTTGCGTGCGTTGGCTTTGTACGTCTACCGGTATGTAATTGAAGTTTAATGTCAAAAATAAAAAAATATACATAGTGATAAATCATGTTTTATTATTAATCTGCCCAATAGGTGATACATGCCCGGGCAATTTAATTATTTAAATAGTTATTATCAAATAGCTTTTACATATTGGTCATTTTCCATAATATCCGGGCATTATGTATAATGACCCATTTATCACTTGGTCCATAACATATGCAGTATGTGGGGACAGTTCGCACACACACCACAAGTACCGAGTTTTGACATGAATCAACGATCAAAAATTTAAATGTAGAATTCTTATCTTCATACTATTTACCTGAGGTATGTGTCATTTGTATTTCTTTAACTGGACTGAGATATTTTTTATTTACTAGTATTTATTTATTTATTTATTTATTTTTTTATTTATGGTGTGTAGTTGAAGGTACGATAAACTTATGCCAGCTAACGCATATTCTTTTCATACATAAAAACAACACAACAAAATGTGTGTCAATTATACAATACAATACAAATACTCTTTATTGCATACCTCAATACAGAAACCGTACAAATAATACAACACATAAAGAAGAGGTAAACAACAGGCGCTCTTATTGCTAAAAGCGATCTCTTCCAGACAACCTTTAGGTTTAATTATAATAAAATATATAAATTAATAATATATCCCATAGCCCGGATTAATCTATCGGTTTCACCCAATAGCTTAGTTAATTTTATGCTTAGGTATATACCTACATAGAAAACATCCATAATCCATAACCCAGGAACAAATATTTGTGATTAACACACTTATCGGGATTTGAACCCGGGACCACCAGCTTCGTAGGCAGAGTCCCTGCCGAGGCCAAATTGACTAGACATTTAGATAAGACTAGGAAGCTGTAGCGCTAGATATCAGTTCTAAAATCCACCCTGCGAGCCATAGAAATATAAATAAATATTATATTAAATATTATACGACATTATTACACAAATTGACTAAGTCCCACAGTAAGCTCAATAAGGCTTGTGTTGAGGGTACTTAGGCAACCATATATATAATATATAAATACTTATAAATACTTAAATACATAGAAAACACCCATGACTCAGGAACAAATATCCATGCTCACCACCGAATAAATGCCCTTACCAGGATTTGAACCCGGGACCATCAGCTTCGTAGGCAGGGTCACTACCCACTAGGCCAAACCGGTCGTCACGGAATATGTTGCACTACACCAGCGCGTAACAACACAACACGTACATACAAGGCTCTATTATTCAAAAACTGATGAGAAAGTTGTATTTTATTCACAAGAGTTGCAAAGTAATATAATGCGAATTTTGAGTTATAACCTTATTTTGGCCGGTTGATTTGTTTTTAGGGTTCCGTAGCCAAATGGCAAAAAACGGAACCCTTATAGATTCGTCATGTCCGTCTGTCTGTCCGATTATGTCACAGCCACTTTTTTATGTGTTGATTTTGAATGATAAATATTTTATAGCGTTCATTTGGATTTGATTTTTAATGTAATATCATCTAACAAATCAAATGAAACAATTTAGTTAGGTTGTAATGAGTCAGGTTCTTAACAAAAAGAGATAAATAAGATTTGAGCTTCCACATGCAAATATTTATAGTTATATATGTATATATATTTTACAACTATTAAACAATAGTTTAAGTAGTGCGGAAAGTAATCTAGCACAGCGAAAGCAGAAATTAAAAGAACTGGCCAAATCAAAATTAGGATTTCCAATTAGGTCGTTTAGCCAGCATTTGTATACAATCAAAAAAAAAACAATTAAAACATAAATCCAAAATGGTAAATACAGGATAACTTAAATTAAAACTTAAAGTTCTGTAACGGGTAGCAAACAAAACCAGATAAAAATAAAATAAAAACAAAATGAAAGAAAACAAAAACACAAAAAGTCCTCGTGTGCTGAGGATCAAACCCAAGACAAAAATAGCGCGTAATATTTCGACCAGACGTCTGAACCGCCGAACCAACAGCCCGTTGTTGACAGCGGCGAATTTAGTGTTCTTATGAACGAACGTCTCGTCAGCCTTTCATTTAATTTTCTGGTCTTGATTATTATATTTGATACACGTTTAATCACCGTGTGCATAAGGGGCGTTCCTCAAAGGCTGTGAACAACACAATGACAGTATGTGAATACAAGTTACATTTAGGTCGAGCGAATTGCATTCACATACTATAACAATTGCAGGCAAAAACACTTACCCCCTGTCTGGATAACGATTGTGCACTTATTTTAGCAATTACTGAACCAAAATTCAATTAGTTTACAACCAAATTGCACTAAAAACTGAATTATTTCATTATAATTTTATCCGCGGACACAGTGACATTCACTCGCCGGACCGGATCTTTTCTCTCGCCACCCTCATTTTTGTAAGAATCACCAACTGACGTGAATCAATGCGCAAAACTAGCGATCTCTAAGACCCGTACGACATCTATCTCAAGATTGAGTAAACAATCATTACAATATCCTCCCTCCTCAGGAGAATCCGACCCGGATTCATGCCATACGCTTAAGATCCGATGAATGCCATTTTCCTAAGTCCTTGCCTCTTAAGCTTACCAATCTGTAAACGTCCGTCGATAACCTCTGAGCTATTATGGCTTTGTCAAATTTAGGCGATAGTTTTGACATTATGTCTTTCGCAGCGTTTGAGAGAAGTTTCTTTCGATACCACACCATGTCACCTTCTGTGTATTCACAGGTTCGGCGCCGTTTGTTGTAGTGACTGGAATTCACTTCATAGGCTTTCCTGAGTCGTTCTCGAACATCACTGTAGATCTCGTCCCTTGCTTTGATATATGCCTCAAAGCCTTGTCTATTGCATTGCAATGGGGCCTTCTCTTGAAATTGCCTACATTTATCTCGCTGCACCGAGGTTTCCCGCCCAAAGAATAGGTACGAGGGCGTCCTTCCTGTGACTTCGTGAACTGCCGTTCTCATGGCATGTCCTATCTGGTGTATGTACCTGTCCCATTCTTTATGATTATCTTTTACATAACAGGCTATGGCAGTCCCAATAACCTTATTAACCCTTTCCGTGGGATTTGCCTGAGGGTGGTAATACGGTGTATACCACAAGTCTATATTGTAGTTTTCGGCCAGTTCCTTCAACTGGTTCGCAACAAATTGCTTGCCATTGTCGCAAATAATGACATCTGGTGGGCCGTAAAGTAATATAACCTGTTCCTCCAGGATTTTTACAATATTAGATGCTTTACCATTGCGTAAAGGAAACAACAAAGAAAACTTGCTAAACCAGCATGATACCACTAACAACATTGTGTTTCCCTGTTTAGAACGTGGGAACGGACCCATCAAGTCCATGGAAACAATTTGAAATGGACCCGTTACTTCCCTCTGCTGACCCATTTTGCCACATGGTGACAATTGTGAAGATTTGTGACTAGCGCAGATCTCACATTTCCTAACATAATTTTTCACATCGCCAATGAGGGAGGGCCAGTAATATTGCTGCCTGACTCTATTAATCGTTTTCTTAGCACCAAAATGTCCAGCTAATGGATCATCATGACACTCTTTCAACACCTGATTGCGTAACGCTTCGGGAACTACTAACTTCCAACTATACCTCTCATCGGGGAATTGTTTTAATTTTAAATACTTCCAAAGACGATCCTGACTAAGCTGCCAATCCTCTGAATGTTGTCCACTGAGGACCTTCTCTTCCTGTGATGTGTACCAGGCATCTTTGTACTCTGGCCTAATTTCTAACACAGCCAAGTCTTCCGTGTCCAATGCCCTCGACAATGCATCTGGCACGACGTTTTGTTTACCCTTGCGAAAAACGACTTCATAATCGAACTGTTGCAGGCGCATGGCCCATCTTGCCAGCCGTCCGTGAGGGTCTTTATTTTTATGCAGCCACTGCAACGCACTGTGATCTGATATCACCTTGAAATGGCTGCCCTCTATATATGGCCTAAACTGTTCTACAGCATGAAGTACACTTAGTAATTCTCTTTCCGAAGCTGAGTATTTACTCTCACGATCCGTAAGTTTACGACTAGTAAAAGCGATGGGCCGTTCAATCCCTTCAACGGTTTGAAACAAAACCGCTCCCGTGCCCATGCTTGAAGCATCACATTGCACCGAAAATTCGCGACTGAAATCCGGAACGCTTAAAACTGGAGTGGATGTCAACGCCGTTTTTAAACTCGTGAATGCTACCTCTGCCTCATCATTCCAAATAATGCGTTTGCCTTTCTTTCCCCCTTTAGTAAGTTCATGTAATGGCGCGGCCACCATTGCAAAGTTTTCAACAAAACGCCTATACCAACTTGCCATGCCAATAAATCGTTTTAGTTCCGTAAATGTGGTTGGTCGTGGATAGTTCAGTATGGCGTCCACTTTACCTGGATCAGTTCTTAATCCCTCCTTGTCCACGAGATAACCAAGATACTTCAAGGAGGGACGAGCAAATTCGCACTTTTCAGTGTTCACGGTTAACCCGGCCATCTTCAACTGATTGATTACCCATCTCAGCGATGCCAAATGCTCCTCGAAAGTGCTACTACTGATCACTATATCATCCAGGTAAGTGAATATTTTCCCTTCGTGTTCTGGTGGAAACAACTTGTCCATGAGACGTTGCTGCGTTTGTGACGCATTACATAAACCGAACGGCATTACCTTAAACTGGAACAGACCTTTTCCGGCTAGACCAAATGCAGTCTTTTCTTTACTCAAGTCATCCAAAGGAATCTGCCAGAAAGCAGAACGTAGATCTATAGTAGACAAGTAACGCGCATTTCTCAAACTATCTAGAATAACAGAAACCCTTGGTATAGGATACGAATCCTTCTTCGTTACTTTATTCAGCTGCCTGCTGTCTAGACACAAGCGGTTTTGACCCGAAGCCTTCTTTACAAGCAGTACTGGTGAACGCCATGAACTATTAGAAGGTTCAATGATGTCATTAGCTAACATATCATCTATTTCGTCTTCCAATTGCTTCATGATAGGAGGAGCAAAAGGATACTGGCGTTGGCATACAGGCAAGTTACTTTCCGTCTCAATATGATGTCTAATCAAATGTGTTCTACCAATACCCGTACCGAGTCGCTCCCGCATTTCTTGGATGACTGATTCCAAGGACGTTCGCTGTTCTGCCGACAGCTCATCCCGAGAAATCACTGGTCGAACCGCTTCAACCTCACAAACCTCTTCAAAATCTTCCCGGCTTAATATGTCCGGATGATCACCAGTTTCACTAATACCCAACCCAAATTGCTTGAAGAAATTCATACCCAAAATTACTTCATGACTCAGCTGATCCATAATATGAAATTTAACCACTCTGTACTTACCTAAAAATTCAACTGGTAAATAAACAACAAAATCGACGGCATGAGGTGTGCCATCTGCAGTGGAGAAATTTTTCTGCGAAACAGATTGCGCCTGCACTCCAAGAGTGGACAATTTCCTGTTATAAAATTCCGGTTTTACAAATGATGATTGCGCACCACAATCTAAAAGTCCCGAAAATGACTTCCCTAATACCTTGAAGAAACCATAGTACCGATTGTCATGAGGCTTTGTATCAATAACGTTAATTTGTCCCGATACAAAAACGAATTGATACGCTTCAGCCAATTCTGCCATTCACTACCATCACGATCTATTTCGGAAGCCCAACGGCAGGTTTGTCTTCCGAATTGGCGTTTCCCGAACAAGCGCATTTCTTTACCGTTGATCCGAATTTTCCACATTTGTAGCAGAACAACCTTTGCTTCTCGGCTGGGCATTCCCTAAACCCATGTCCAGTATTCCGACAGTTCCAGCATTTCATAGTTCCTGTGGTA
The DNA here is from genome assembly GCF_033807575.1 of Cydia pomonella. Taxonomy (NCBI): domain Eukaryota; kingdom Metazoa; phylum Arthropoda; class Insecta; order Lepidoptera; family Tortricidae; genus Cydia; species Cydia pomonella. Next base: position 24,702,447 of record NC_084709.1, on the reverse strand, counting down.
CGTCCAGTCTGCACAGCATTGCGTGCAATTGCATTTATCTCCCTTCCACGAAACGCCAAATCGGGTTCTACCAAACCTCGACTCTGACTGGGCTCTTGAAAGTTTTCACAATTCACCCTAGTATGTTCAACAATCCTTAATACTTCTAATAGCTCGGAAACTGTGGCAAAACGATCTCTGCAAACAGCACGTTGAAATTCCGGTTGAATATTTTTCAGCAAGATCGACAATTTTTGACGATCCGACAATTTGGTAGGCAAGCGATTAAACATATTCTGCATCAGGGATATGTAAATCAAAATATTTTCCTGCTTGCTCTGCGTGCGCTGTCTTATTTCATCCAAAAGCTCCTCCTCATAATATGGCCTTTGAAAAGAACTTAACAAGAGTTCCACCAGCTCATCCCAATTGGAGACCTGATCCCTATTAGCGCGAAACCAAATTAGGGCGTCATCTTCAAACAAATCAATTGCATAGCGAAACAAATCACTATCTGTAGCGTTGCGTGCGTCCTTTAACTCCTCAATACGTTCCAGAAACGCGTTAATACTTAACGTGCCCTTGCCATTAAACTTAATACCCCAATCTTTGAGCGGTATCAGTTTCCTCTTGGTAGCCTCTATATCGAGAGTTGATGTCCGCTGCAGTTGAGCACGCCGCACGTCACAGTTATTGAAAAGCGGATGCTGAACGGGCCTTATATCATTCTGCCTCTCACCCGACTCTAACATAGCCGGCAAGCCTGAACCAGACCCAGGCGCTACTCCACCATCGCTCGGTACACATTCCTTTTCCAACTTTTCAATAATTTTTATAGCCTCTGACCCTAACGACCTTTGCAGGATCTCCTTGTCCTTTTCAGAGATCGTGCCATCTCCCTCCTCATCCACGTTCTCCAACGTTTGCAACGAATTAAAAGCGTCTTGAATTTCCTTCAAAATGGCCAAGTGCCTTTCCGTATGCTCTTGTTCCGTCGGAATGATCATTTTCACACGACCCAATAAATGAGAGAGGCGAGTGAAAACACGGCGGAAATTTAACCGATCAGAACAACCCGCGATTTCATTGAGCGCCGCCGAGAGTAGTTTGAATTTTGACTCACAAATCGTTATTTCTGATAAAGGGTTGTCGACGCAAAATTGGGGAACCTTAAGCGCAATTGAGGACTCGCCCCTTGACTCTCGATTGAATATTTCCCTAAGTATCTTCCGCATAGGTTCTACGGTCTGTATGTCACATATCCCTCTACACGCAAGTTCAAAAATTAACTCATCCTTTAAAAGATAATTAACCTCCATTATTAGTGTACAAACTAACTGAAAACTCTAAATACAAATGTCCAAAATACACAGCTGTATATCGTAAGGTATAGGTACCTACTTACTAGAATAAACAGGTTAAAACAGTACAAGCTCAATTCTCAATTTACCGTACACTATGGGCGCCAATGTAATGAGTCAGGTTCTTAACAAAAAGAGATAAATAAGATTTGAGCTTCCACATGCAAATATTTATATTTATATATGTATATATATTTTACAACTATTAAACAATAGTTTAAGTAGTGCGGAAAGTAATCTAGCACAGCGAAAGCAGAAATTAAAAGAACTGGCCAAATCAAAATTAGGATTTCCAATTAGGTCGTTTAGCCAGCATTTGTATACAATCAAAAAAAAAACAATTAAAACATAAATCCAAAATGGTAAATACAGGATAACTTAAATTAAAACTTAAAGTTCTGTAACGGGTAGCAAACAAAACCAGATAAAAATAAAATAAAAACAAAATGAAAGAAAACAAAAACACAAAAAGTCCTCGTGTGCTGAGGATCGAACCCAAGACAAAAATAGCGCGTAATATTTCGACCAGACGTCTGAACCGCCGAACCAACAGCCCGTTGTTGACAGCGGCGAATTTAGTGTTCTTATGAACGAACGTCTCGTCAGCCTTTCATTTAATTTTCTGGTCTTGATTATTATATTTGATACACGTTTAATCACCGTGTGCATAAGGGGCGTTCCTCAAAGGCTGTGAACAACACAATGACAGTATGTGAATACAAGTTACATTTAGGTCGAGCGAATTGCATTCACATACTATAACAATTGCAGGCAAAAACACTTACCCCCTGTCTGGATAACGATTGTGCACTTATTTTAGCAATTACTGAACCAAAATTCAATTAGTTTACAACCAAATTGCACTAAAAACTGAATTATTTCATTATAATTTTATCCGCGGACACAGTGACATTCACTCGCCGGACCGGATCTTTTCTCTCGCCACCCTCATTTTTGTAAGAATCACCAACTGACGTGAATCAATGCGCAAAACTAGCGATCTCTAAGACCCGTACGACATCTATCTCAAGATTGAGTAAACAATCATTACAAGGTATATGTCTTACAATGGGCAAAGTTGTTAACCCATTGTGCTAACCAAGCAAGCGAAACGTTCCAAAATGGAACCACGAGGGTAGCGACTGGTTCGTAAAGTAGAATCTTGAATGTTACGAGGGTTTCAAGGCACGAAGGTTAAAGCTTTGCTAAAACACAAAATGTATCACTCCTCACCAACGCGAGGAAAATACAAAGTTAACTTCACAAATGAACGCTATTAAATATTTATCATTCAAAAACATCATTTAAAAGTAAATTAGGTATACCATGACGAATAAACTCAAAATTTGCATCAACTTATACGTTGCCATTCTTTTGGGTAAAATCTAACTTTCTCATCCGTTTTTAGGGTTCCGTACTCAAAGGGCCAAACGGGACCCTATTACTGAGACTCCGCTGTCCGTCCGTCTATCACCAGGCTGTATCTCATGAACCGTGATAGTTAGCCAGTTTAAATTTCTACAGGTTATGTATTTATGTTGCTGCTATAACAACAAATACTAAAAACAGAATAAAATAAATATTTCTTTCCAATCTCGAGGTTCTCATCCAATCGGCGAAGTTAAGCAACGTCGGGCGGGGTCAGTACTTGGATGGGTGACCGTTTTTATAGATAATGGTACGGAACCCTTCCTGTGCGAGTCCGACTCGCACTTGGCCGGTTTTTTTTGAAGTATAAAGAAAACCTTTACGAGCTGGTGTGGTGAATATAACTACTAAATAATATATTCCCTATTGCGTAGCTTATGTATGACTAGAACCACAGAATAAATAATAATATCTTCTGTACAGTCAAACAATTTAATTTCCGGATTATTTCGTACCTCACTAGGGACCTCACACTACAGTCACTGTGACAGAATAAATAATAGTAAATACTACGTACAGAAGGTTCACTGCAACAAAATACCTGCTTAGGTATACCGAATGTGCCCAAACGTTGCCGATTGGACATATTATATACAGTGTGGAAAGATAAGTCGGGCCCTGGAGGGAAACTAGCTTAAATCGTTAAGCTGGCTCATTTTACTTAAAGGAGACATTCCTTTATTTTTAAAAAGAAACAAAACTGCAGTCAAAGATTTTCTTAATCTCGCTTTCCTCGCCCGGGACTCGAACCAACTAAAATTAAAAAAACAAACACTCTCTATTTTATTATACTAATCAATAGTATTATTATTCAGGATAAAATTTCTCTAACAAATATTTGGTTACTGTTCACTTTCAACAAGTAAAAGAGACGTCGTTTAAGTAAAATGAGCTCGCTTAAGGATTTAAGCTAGTTTCCCTCCAGGGCCCGACTTATCTTTCAACACTGTATACTTATGTGTTGTCAGTATTTTTATAATTGTTTCTGCAACCATCTGCGATGCTGTGTTCACTTGCTTTAGACATTGCGATACCAGATCTGGTGCAGAGATGCAGACCACTACGCCTGACTGTGATAAGGTCCGATATGGCACTGAAATCAAATTCCTTCACAGTACATATAGAAATATGTTGACAGATTAACAGCGACTTAATAATCTGTGGCCCTAGTGAAAAAGGGTACAAGTCTCTGGCAGTTTAGGTGTATAAGGGCATAAGTGTTACGTGGAACTTACGTCCAGGTGTAAAGCCTGCGCTGCCAGACTTGTACCCTTTTTCACTAGGGCCACAAATATAATTATGATACAATGACTAGCTTTAGTACTAAGGGTTCAAACTTACAAATTATTGGTCCAATAATTCGGATAGTGTTAGTAGGTACATATACGAAAGTCGAAATATTTCGCTCACAAAAATCATAACCAATTAGCAGTGAATGTGTTAAGGTCACAATGTTAAGTTACTAAATCCACTCATTATCTTACTCGTAAGATAGTGTAATATGAAAATATAAAGTATCTTCGCCGTGTGTAATACCCTTTATGTGTGGTAATCAGTACCCCTAGTGTAAATTTAATCGACATCATAACGTGACGAACGCGTTTGCGTTAAGTCTCATTTTCTATAGGATTTTGAGTTTCCAAAACGGCCCGCTTGGCGCGCTCTTTCTAAATCCAATACAAAATGAGACTAAACGCAAACGCGTACGTCACGTTTCGAAATCGAATTTATTTACACTAGGGGTACTGAATTGTCTTATAATATGGGTCCCCAGCAAACTCGGTTCTCATTTTAAAACGACTAACTAGATAAGGTATATAACTAGGGCTGTAATTAGTTAATGATACCATTGTTAAAAAAATACAGCAAATTTAAAATTTTCAGAAAAAACTTGTTTTTTGCTCCATTTCGTTTATTTTATATGCTAGAGTAATATAAACTAATGTCATTGTATGTGCAAAGTTTCATTACAATCCAACACGTTGTTTAAAATGAGAACGAAACTCCGTTTGTATGGGAAGTTAAAATTCGGCCGAGCTGCCGAGCAGTTGAAGTAGTTTGTGCCACCAACTAACTGTAGCATGGAAGTTATTACCTTTGATTCCAAAATTCAACAAAGACTTTGTTCTATTTATAAATTCGCGCCTTCAGGCCTTCGTACTTTTGCCGTACAACTTAGCATACACGCGCGGAAAGGCTACGGCCGTTTAAATTAAAAGGAATTTCAATTTCAACCGTCGCGGTTGACTTTGGCGGTTCTGCGCGTGGGCGATACCTAAAACTTTCGTACAAAATACCTCATGAACTAGAACTAACTTTATTTAGCGTTTTCTTGAAAATAAATTGGCAAAGTTCTGTATAAAACATGGTCCGATAAAAGGCAATATGGGCCATTTTTTGTGTCTGAATAGAGGAGTAAAAGAAACCCAAAAATAAATTTTGGAATAAAAAATGTTATTTTTGTACAAACAATTTGGTAGTTAAGCAATATGCATATGCATATAAGAGATGCAACAGGAGCACAGTAGGTGTAAAAAGCCAAACAAAATAACTTATATCTTTGGACTGATACATTTTATATTTACATTTTCTTTACTACAAATTAACTAATAAAATACACACAGTTTTTGATGAACACTTTGGCTCACTTAAATATAATCTAATATTTACATTTCTTACAATATTTACTGTACAAAACCCTACTTTTACATACACATATATTATCTATATCTTGAAAAACCTTAAGAACCCGAATATACCCTAAAATACATTTTTTCGTTTTAATTATAAATTATATGGAGATGACAGCTGTCGCCGTCCCCCCAAACTATGTGAAAAATACTATAAATAAATAGTTATATAAATAAAACCTCTTTATTACTCTATAATTTGGCCATGTGATTTCTACTATTAAATATTAAACAAGACTAGTTTTAGTGGTAGTGCGCCGAATAACCCAAACTTCTTTATTGCGAAACATACCTAGCCATTAGACCCTGAATTGTAGATGACGAGGGCCTGTGAAATACGAGATTCAACTCAGTCTTTACTGGACACGACTGATACTTCATTTCATTACTTTTAGCAGCCCAATGTAATCTGAATTTCTAAGTGTGGTACCTATTATATTCACACTTCTAATCTTGCTACCTCTGGACCAGATGGGGGTTGGAAGCCTTCTTATTCCCATTAGTGTTGGATATAAATTCCGTCTTTGGGGAATCCTAATCCTACCTCTGTGACCTAGGATTTTAGACTCAGTGAAAGACTCGACCAACGTTTCACAAAATAGGTGGATAACTGTCTGATGAAAAGAAACGCCAAGTGTTCATCAGCTCACCGTTCTACCTACTTTATTTCTTGCTAACATTAATAAAACCAAGTAGTTTTAGGATCTGCTAGCTTGGTAATACTAATTAAACGAAGAAATCTTGCGTTTTGGTACATTAAAGTGGCCGGCTACTATCAAAGTTATCAAACTCAAAACCGGTCACGTTTTTTAGGGTTCCGTAGCCAAATGGCAAAAAACGGAACCCTTATAGATTCGTCATGTCCGTCTGTCCGATTCTGTCACAGCCACTTTTTTCCGAAACTATAAGAGCTATACTGTTCAAACTTAGTAAGTGGATGTATTCTATGAACCGCATTAAGATGTTCACACAAAAATAGGAAAAAAACAATAAATTTTGGGGGTTCCCCATACTTAGAACTGAAACTCAAAAAATCTTTTTTCATCAAACCCATACGTGTGGGATATCTATGGATAGGTCTTCAAAAATGATATTGAGGTTTCTAATATAATTTTTTTCTAAAATGAATAGTTTGCGCGAGAGACACTTCCAAAGTGGTAAAATGTATGTCCCCCCCCGTAACTTCTAAAATAACAGAATGAAAAAACTAAAAAAAAATATATCATATACATTGTCATGCAAACTTCCACCGAAAATTGGTTTGAACGAGATCTAGTAAGTAATTTTTTTTTAATACGTCATAAAATTTAAAAAAAAAATTTTTTTCATCAAACCCATACGTGTGGGGTATCTATGGATAGGTCTTCAAAAATGATATTTAGGTTTCTAATATCATTTTTTTCTAAACTGAATAGTTTGCGCGAGAGACACTTCCAAAGTGAAAAAATGTGTTTCCCCCCCCCCCCCTGTAACTTCTAAAATAACAGAATGAAAAATCTAAAAAAAATATATGATATACATTATCATGCAAACTTCCACCGAAAATTGGTTTGAACGAGATCTAGTGAGTAGTTTTTTTTTAATACGTCATAAAATTAAAAAAAAAAAATGTTCATCAAACCCATACGTGTGGGGTATGGATAGGTCTTCAAAAATGATATTTAGGGTCCTAATATCATTTTTTTCTAAACTGAATAGTTTGCGCGAGAGACACTTCCAAATTGGTAAAAGGTGTGTCCAGTGGTAAAATGTTGAACAAGATCTAGCAAGTAGATTTTTTTTAATAAGTCTCAAATGGTACGGATCCCTTCATACGCGAGTCCGACTCGCACTTGGCCGCTTTTTTCCTTTGTAGTCTGCCTTTAGTACAGACGTGACGGATGCCTTTTGCACACTTTAATTATTTTTAAGCGTAAGTATCATCGTAAATCTTCGGGCTAACATGACAAACTGACGTTGTGTCCAATGTGTCGGCTTTCTACATTTGTACACTTTGATACAACGATGCATAAATCAAGGCTTTTGGGCCAATCGTAATAAACCTACTTTATTTGTAATTCGTTTAACTTTCCTTGTATGAAACGTTTGAGAGTCCCTAAGGTGTCGGCTTACGTGAGCGAATTACTCGCGAACGCGATGCGGCGCGGCGCGGGTGAATTCAATCCTTTGATACCTATGGAAGTGTCCTACGTGGGCGATCTCGTTGTGCCGTTGGGCCGCCGCGCCACGCCGCGTCGCGTCGCAAGGTATTCGCTCACGTAAGACACTGCGTAAGGGATGAAAGCTCCCGGTCACTAGGTTTCACGTTAATCAGTTCTGCAAATACCTTCCGGGAACCTTCAGTGTCAAAAGTGACGTTTTTGGTTAAAGAAATGTCACTTGACACTGACAGGTCGGTTTCGTATCGCTGTGACATTTTATAAGCATTGTTCGAATTGAGTCGATACTGTGTTTTGTGCAAGGGCCCAGGTCATACGGGATAAATACGCACTACGCAGCACGCAGCACGTGTCCGTCTCCGCGTACGCATTCGTTAGGAACGAACGTCCCTAGGCAACGCAAGGGATGTACTGCCGATGCCGTCTGCGAAGGGAACCGTGCTGTATTACGTTTGTATGGATGCAGCTTAAGTTAGGTGAATATCATTGATAGGAAACGCTAATAGAAAGTGAAATGCATCTGTCATATAGATTTTTCTCTTTTTGATCGGCGTTTGTTGATGCACGATTGTCATTTTGGCTAGGCCCCCAGCCATGCGTGATGCCGTTGCAGCATCTCGGCGAACAGCATGCGCGGCGTGCCACGTGCGAACCGAGCCTTAGTTGTACATTAGTTGTCAGCGCTTAAGGTCGAGTTTCGCGTGGCGCTGCAGCATCTCGGCGGAGAGCGCGTGCGGCGCGGCGCGGCGCGAGGAGCGCGTCACGTGCGAGAGTTGCGTGCGTGCGTCCAGCCCGTGCGCGTGCGCGAAGTGCCCGTTGTGCCGGAGTGCGTTCATCTGCAACATATGAGGTTATTGACACATCCATTGGTGAAAAATACACACTTCTTTGACAGATGCTAATAATTAAAAACAACACTTATTTCGTTTTTTTTCACAAGTGCACGTCGCAAGCTTCGTAAAGCTACTAGCAGACTAGCACGCTGAGTTAATCGTTTTTCATTTCTCATCTCACGCACACGCTAGCGAATATCTCAGTATCAAACTGGTTCAAAAAATGGTTAATGATATGATATGATATGATTTATTTATCTCACAATATACAATTTCACTTAAAACTACGCGTGGTAAATTCTTAGTAATTTATATTGTGATTGTCAGTTTATCTTACTTTATATAAATAGGAAAAACATGTGTGTTCAGTTACGCCTTAATAATATACTTTCTGTATTCACTGTGGCAACACCATGTCACAGTTGACATTCAAATATTCAAAAAATAAACTGTTGCCCTGTCATACAGTTGACAGAGCCAGTGTGTCACGAACCTACCACTAGATCACATCGTTCCGCTATTCTCGTTATTATTTTCGCGTTGACCCAAAGCACTACTACCAGTAACATTATTAGCACATATTTAGTATCAGTGTTGTGTAGCCGAAGGACGCCGTGCACATCCGTGAAGTGGAAAATCCGAGGTCTAAGTTGGATGACTCAAGGTAACGGTTCTAAGCTTACTTCTAGCTTGCGACAAAGGACAGCCGGAATCGCCACCAGCGGTCTTCAGCGGCGACCGACGATTTCACTCCACAACTCCCGGACTGGAAGGTAACTTCGCCCTACACTGTTCTTTTACACTCAAGCCCAACTCAGTAATTTAATTTTATCGCAACACAACTTTCTTGCTCAACCGACCCCTAAATTTCATTCCCTATCGCCCCTTTTTTTTCGACATACAGTCCACTCTTTCGCTAGTGAACATTTTGGCCTTCGATCCGCATAGTTTGATAAAGTACCTATGGTTTGTCGTTTCTCGTTTTATAGTTGCTTACTCAAATTTGTTTTGTCATCTTTTGCATTAAAAATTTAGGGTAGACTTATTAAAAAGTTCGAGGGTAAGCAAGAAAGTTGGTCGTGTAGTGGTGCTTTAATAAAATCATTCGGTCACTTGTTAATATTGCTGGCAACGTTTTTGATAGTTGTCAAGTATCAACTGTCAGCTGTCAGTGTCAGTCCTTGGAGTGTAAGCTAAGGTTATATTGTATGTCTATGAAGCTAAGTGAATTGCAGTTTGTTTTGAAGTTTTTTTTTTGTGTAATAATCGCAGTGTTTTGTGTTTATTAACATGTCCCACGGTGATAAATCTGTCGAGAAAGAGGATGGTGTAGACACGGTAATGATTGCTCGTGACTATCAAGTGATGAGAATAGAGTATTTACAGATGCTATCGGATTCGGAATTAGCTTTATGTGACGAGAATGAATTGTGTACAATTGCAAAGAACTTTCATGAAGCACAAATAAGGCTTCTAAGCAATGCTCCGCGAAGCGAGCACCGCGAGATTTGCTCCCATACCGCGATGTTCGACTCGAAAGTTAGGGCAGTGAGATCGCGGTTGCAGAATGGAAAGCAATCTTTCGCTGGGGCTTCGGCAGGTTCGGGGGCACCACAGCCAGTCTTGCCAAAGTTGCCAAAATTACAAATTAAAGCTTTCGATGGTAAAATTGAAAATTGGGTAACCTTTATACAATTGTTTAACTCGTTAGTAGATAAGCGAACAGACATTGCCCCTGTAGAAAAGTTACACTATTTGCTATCGAGTGTGCAGAATGAGGCGTACGACCTTATAAAGAATTATCCTGTGACCGATGATAATTATAAGGTTGCATATGAAGCGCTGTACAAGCAATATAATAAAATTAGATTAATTGCAACTACATACTATGACAAACTTATACATTGTGAGCCAGTGAAAGCGTCTCGGGCTAGTGACTTACAACGGGTTCATAGGGTTTTTACTGAAAATCTATCGATTTTGAAAGGTTTTGATTTGCCGGACAAAAATTTCTTACTTTTACAATTACTGTGGTCGAAGTTGGATAGGAACACGAAGGAGCAGTTTGAGCTGGAGCATGACTCTGATGATATCCCAGAATATAGTAAGTTGCAGGATTTTATTGAAAGACGACACCGAGCGCTAGATGCTGCTGGGTCAATGGGATTTGTTGCTAGTACTCCTCAGCCTAGTAGTAGTAAGTCTTCGAGTAAGCCAAAAATGGCCTTAGTAGTCTCCGCTCCAATATGTGTGATCTGTGGGCAGGCTCATAGCCTTACATCATGTCCAACTTTTCTTAAATATGACCCCGCTGCTCGATTCAAGTGTGTTAAAGAGAACAAGTTGTGTATTCTGTGTTTGTCGGGGTCTCATTCTGTCAAGACCTGCAAGTCAAAACAGCGGTGTGAGCAGTGTCGGTTCTCCCATCATACACTGTTACATTTTAATAAGGCAAATGTGCCTGTTTCCCCGGCAGTAGGTGTAAATAACTCGCCACCTCCATCAGACACATCAAGTCCGCTGGCAATGGTAGCAAGTAATGTTGCGGCTTCTTCTTTATTCTCAACTGCCAAGGTTTTGGTGAGAAATGCCCAAGGTGACTTAGTAGCGGTAAGGGCTTTGCTTGACTGTGCCAGTGGTTGCAACTTTTTAAGCGAAGCATGTGCACAAAAGCTTGGTCTTCGGGCAGAATATGGGAAGCATTCTGTGACTGGTATCGGTGAAGTGGAGGCTAGGCCCGGTGGCACATTGTCATGTACCGTTTCGCCAAGCCATGGAAGTTCTGATATCTCTATTTCATTGGAGGCTTATTTGTTGCCAAAAATCTGTCCAGAAATGCCAACGGAACAGATTGATGTCTCCTCATGGCAACATATTAGGGGCTTGGAATTAGCCGACCCCTATTGGCACATTCCAGGGCCTGTTGACTTGCTCCTGAATGTCAACATTTTCGCTTCCTCGTTGCGCCCCGGTTTAATCCGTGGGGCCCCTGGCCAGGCGACTGCCCTAAACACCATTTTCGGGTGGATTTTGATGGGTGACGCGGGTGACGGTGCTACGGAGATTTGTCGGTCTCGGTTCCGTGGCAACAGCTGTCAACTGGTCGTGGGCAAGTTGTCAATTGACGACTCTATTAAGAAGTTCTGGGAGTTGGAAGATGTCAGCTCCCCGAACACTGTCATTTTGTCGAAGGAGGATCAGTTGTGCGAGGAATATTTTCTCGCTAACTTTCGTCGCACAGAAGAAGGTAGATTTGTCGTTCCTCTACCTTTTACTGACACTTCCAACAAACCCACTTTCTCGGGCTCTCGGGCCATCGCTCTTAAGAGATTTTCGTCGTTAGAGCGGAAGTTATTGAGTAACTCCGATTTTTACAAAAATTATGTAGCCTTTATGAAGGACTACGAAAGCTGTCGCCACCTTGAGGAATGTGACCCCCCGAAGGTGGATGTGGGGAAGTTCTTCTACATTCCCCATCATGGAGTGTTGAGGCCCTCGTCGACCAGCACTCCTCTTCGGGTCGTATTTGACGCCAGTGCCAAGGACAGCCGAGGCATCTCGCTAAATGACGCGCTACTGCCAGGGCAGAAGCTGCAAAACAACATCTTCCACTTGCTCCTTCGTTTTCGTTGGCATAGTGTTGTCTTCACGGCCGACGTCAAGCAAATGTATAGGCAGATTTTAGTGTCCCCGGAAGATGCTGAATATCAGCGTATCCTTTGGCGTCCGTCTGTCAATGAGCCTGTCCGGGACTATCGACTGCTGACCGTTACATACGGCGTTTCGTCCGCTCCTTACCAAGCTCTCCGAACAATCGCTCAATTGGCCAAGGAATCGGTAGCAGAATACCCTTCCGGTTCAACAGTTCTAGACCGCGACATCTATGTCGATGATGTGGTGTCTGGAGCTGATTCTGTTGAAGAAGCTCGGAGGCTTCGGTCAGAGTTGTCGACAATATTAGCTTCTGGTGGTTTCCATTTACGGAAGTGGACGTCGAACCAACAGGAGTTCTTCGATGGTGTCCCCACCTCAGACCTGTATTCTGAGAACTTTCGGGAGTTTAACTCCATTGGGGACATTTCCCTAAAAATTCTTGGCCTCTCGTGGTTACCTCAAGGGGACGACTTTACCTTTCAGGTGGCTGTCGAAGATCGTCGGTGCACTAAACGTACCATTCTCTCGGAGATTGCTCGGATCTTTGACCCTCTAGGCCTTTTATCACCAGTGACATTCTTCGCGAAATATCTTATGCAGTTGCTCTGGGTCTCAGGTGTCTCGTGGGATGACGACGCGCCAGAGAACCTTGCCTCCGAATGGCAAGAGTTCAAAGCGCAGCTGCCCTCGTTGAGATCCGTGTCAGTCCCGCGCCGAATGGTCAAGGATTTTGTTTCGCTCGAAGTCCACGGGTTCTGCGATGCCTCGGAGCGAGGATTTTGCGCGGTGATCTACGTTCGAACGTCGGGTAAGAACGGAACGCGGTATGTCCAGCTGGTTTGTGGTAAATCTAAGGTGGCCCCTCTTCGTAAGTTGTCGATACCACGTTTGGAATTACTGGCCGCAGTTCTGCTTGCAGATTTAGTAGCGTCGGTCGCAGAGGCTCTAGAGCCTCTCCACAAAATCGATAAGGTTTATGCATGGTCTGATTCCAGCGTTGCGTTGACTTGGATAAAGTCTTGCCCCTCCAAGTGGAAAACCTTCGTGGCTAACCGGGTAAGTCACATCCAGGAGATTATCCCTCCTGACTGTTGGCGACACGTTAGGACTGGCGACAATCCAGCCGACTGTGGGTCGCGAGGGTTTTTGCCGGACGACCTGGTCCACCATAGTAACTGGTGGAAGGGTCCATCTTGGCTCGTGCTGGACAAGTCTGATTGGCCTAAACCAACGTTGTCAGTCGACGTGGATGTCCTACACGAAGAGCGCAAGGTGATTGTCCTCTCCGTCTCAGTGCAGGAGACGTGGACTGACAACTTAATAAACAAATTCTCGGCGCTGAGGACACTCCAACGTGTCCTCGCATATTGTCGTCGTTTCGTGCACAACGTGAGAAATAAAAAGACGTCTAACAACCTGTTGGAAGGCCCTTTAACACCCCTGGAAATCAAACAGGCTCTAATGTTTCTCGTGGGTTTTGTGCAACAATGCCATTTTGCTTCGGAGATCGAGAAGGTGAAGAACAATCTTTCGAACTCCCTCCCGAAGTCATTCAAAAAACTGTCCCCATTCCTCGATGACGCGGGTCTCTTGAGGGTGGGCGGACGCCTGTCGCGAACCTCTCTCGAGTTTGATGTTAAACATCCCCTTTTACTACCTCGCGACAGTCGGCTAACCTCCCTTTTGATTGACGAGTATCATAAGCGTTTCATGCATCCAGGCGTCCAAACGCTTCAGAATTTGCTATCGCAGCATTTCTGGATACTGTCCCCGAAGCGAGCTATCTACGCAGTCACGTCGAAATGCATGAAATGCTTCCGTGTCCGACCACTCGGTGCTCCAGCGCCCTTCATGGGTGATTTGCCATCTTATAGGGTGGCTCAGCTCAAGGCGTTCTTGAGTGCTGCTGTCGACTTCGGAGGACCTTTCGACATAGCCCTGGGTCGCGGACGGGGAAACAAAACTTACAAGGGTTATATTTGCGTCTTCGTCTGCACCTCGACAAAGGCCATACACACGGAGCTCGTCACTGAACTGTCCTCAGACGCGTTTCTCGCCGCGCTTCGACGCTTCGTCGCACGTCGTGGTCGGTGTAATAGATTGGTGTCCGACCAGGGGAAGAATTTCGTCGGTGCGAGCAACATTTTGCAACGTCTAGTAGGAGATGCTGCTACGCATAGCGAGATTAAATTCGAATTTAATCCGCCAGGCAGCCCTCACTTTTCAGGTCTCGCGGAAGCCGGTATCAAGGCTGTAAAAACACACTTGTCGCGTGTCGTCGGGAACCAAAGGTTAACATATGAGGAATTTTCGACGATCTTAGCCCAAGTCGAGGCTTTACTCAACTCAAGGCCACTCACTCCACTCAGCACTGATCCCAACGACCTGTCGGCCTTGACACCGGGTCATTTCCTCACCACGGAACCCTTATCGGTCGTGCCTGAGGAAGACTTCTCAGACGTTCGGGTTAGCCCTCTCCAACGCTGGAAGTTGCTTCAGAAGATGCACCAGGACTTCTGGAACAAATGGTCGAAGGAGTATATGCATACTCTCCAGCAGCGGATGAAGTGGCATGACAGACATCCTAACGTCGAAGTTGGCGCACTTGTGCTCGTTGTGAACGAGCAGACGAGCCCAATGAAGTGGCCACTGGGTCGCATTATCGATACACATCCCGGGTCCGACGGGATCTGTCGTGTGGTTACTGTGCGCACTGCCACAGGGTTGTACAAACGACCTGTGGTCAAGCTGTGTCCACTACCTGCGTAGTCACTTTAGTGCGCTACATTTGTGTTGTCCATTCCTCGTTTAGTTTTAATATTATCGCACTCGTTCCACTTACATTGTTCTTTTTCGCTTAGTCAAAATACTAGTGTATTTTGGTGGGCGGAATGTTCAGTTACGCCTTAATAATATACTTTCTGTATTCACTGTGGCAACACCATGTCACAGTTGACATTCAAATATTCAAAAAATAAACTGTTGCCCTGTCATACAGTTGACAGAGCCAGTGTGTCACGAACCTACCACTAGATCACATCGTTCCGCTATTCTCGTTATTATTTTCGCGTTGACCCAAAGCACTACTACCAGTAACATTATTAGCACATATTTAGTATCAGTGTTGTGTAGCCGAAGGACGCCGTGCACATCCGTGAAGTGGAAAATCCGAGGTCTAAGTTGGATGACTCAAGGTAACGGTTCTAAGCTTACTTCTAGCTTGCGACAAAGGACAGCCGGAATCGCCACCAGCGGTCTTCAGCGGCGACCGACGATTTCACTCCACAACTCCCGGACTGGAAGGTAACTTCGCCCTACACTGTTCTTTTACACTCAAGCCCAACTCAGTAATTTAATTTTATCGCAACACAACTTTCTTGCTCAACCGACCCCTAAATTTCATTCCCTATCGCCCCTTTTTTTTCGACATACAGTCCACTCTTTCGCTAGTGAACAATGTGATAATTAATAATTCATTTAAAATGACTAAAGTTTTTAAATTTCAACTGTATAAATATTTCAATATTGTATAAATATTTATATTGTTTTTTGTAGTTTTTAAATTTCAATTGTATATATGTATTGTGTACTGGAGTTGCAGGTGTACATAGGCTACGGAGACTGCTTACCATCAGGCAGGCCGTATGCTTGTTTGCCACCGACGTAGTATAAAAAATAAATATTCACCAAGAACGGGTCGTCATTAAATCGTAATTTAATTAATGTAGCAAATGATAGTACCTATAAATTGGTATTATTTAATCCATGATATGAGTGAGGATACAATAAAGTTAGTTTAAATTCTGTTGTATTCAATAAGTTTCTTCCATTTTCCTGAAGTTATTTAGCTAAATGTATTGTTCCCCGCATTATTTAATTAGAAACTCGAAACATAATAACTTGCTTCCGTTTGTAACTTTAGACAATAGAGTACTTACTGGCTTTAATAATAGTAGATGGTTAATCAAGGGATCAAAGGCACTCATTTCAGTGGTAGTGTAAAATAATGCCTTTGAGTTCAACACTCTATTTTTCATTTTAAATACAAGCGAAGTAAAATCCATGTGTTTAAAAAACATGACTACACATAAACACCATCCTACAAACGCTGGCCGAGAGGTGGGACTCCCCGATACTGAGGCGATGGATGCAGCTCCATACCACAGCGGGGAAATAATAATTTTTTAGGCCAATTTATTACTAACATAGTTTCTTGAGGATTTACCCATTGTTACTAACATATTTAATTTTAATTTTTATCTTAATTTATATTGTATTTTAATGTATGGAATTTATTTTCTGAATTAAAATTATTGAATTGAATTGAATAACACTTTGTAGTGTTTCCTGAGGATACTTTCATTAAGGGGCTCCCCGCGGTTTTCATCGATTTTTGACTAGTTTTGAGTCATTACTCCTTCATTTGCATTTTAGATAGAAATATAAGACAAAATGGTCTGCCGGATTTTGAAAGAAATAAACACTTATTTTTTCAAACATTGACTAATGCATTTTTAGGCAGTGTTGTGAGTCCGTTGTGTGACTGTGGCCTTGAAGAACAATCTACCCAGCACATTGTTGAACGATGCCCAAAGAGACGTTTCCAAGGCAGCCCGGAGGACCTCTATACCAATTTGACACCGGACGCGATCAGGTGGCTGCGTGGCCTGGATGTCGACTTATAATAAATAGATAGTATATTAATATTGCCTACAACGTTACGCCACACGCTTAAATAAATAAATAGGCAATGTTTGCTTTATTCGTAACTAGATTGCTGTGAAGAACTTAACATGTACATTGTACGTAATGTACACATTTGGGTTTGTCTTTGACGTCTCTAAAAACTGGTGAAAGATTTTAATTTTAAACTAATTAACACAAAAGTTATGGCCAGATAACCAGTTTCTGGCCTGAAATTGTTCAACTTTGATGCCAAATATCTCAAAGACAGTGAACTTTGAAGTAAATATGGTATACTTATTGCTTACAGCCGTTGCTGTTAAAATGATAAGCTATAAAAACATTAGAAAACTAAGGGATTCAGATCGAAGATCATTGGCGTTAGGGACCCCCTTAATGAATTTAGGTACAAAGTATCATTATTTATGGATGAGGTGAGCGATGCTGAGTTCAACGACGTGGAACCTGGACCGGGTACTTTGCTTAGAAAGTAGCCAAGGCTATTAAATCTATCTCCCGAGGCAAGCCCCCAGGGCACGATAGCCTCAGCATCGAACATCTCCAGAATGCGGGTCCTCATATCTCAAGAGAGTTGTTTTATACGCTCTGTGTAAGGCGTTGTTATTTGCCCGAGGATATGATGAAGACTGTGGTTATTCCTGTACCTAAAAATAAAACTGGAGATTCGTCCGACACCAATAACTACAGGCCCATATCCCTTGCGACTGTTATTGCTGAGGTATTTGACAGTGTGATTAATGTACAGTTAAATTAGTGCTTGAGTTTGGTGTTCGATCAGTGTTATCAACAGAGAATGCAATACTGTGCCTTAAGCGCACTGTCAAATATTACTTAAACAGAAAGACGCCAGTTTATGCGTGCTTTTGACCTGATTGCCTACAATACCCTATGGAAAAAAATTATAGCCATTAAACTACCTAATGAGACGAGAGAAATTTGCCAGCCCCAACCACGTTCTGCGTTCGATAGACGAGCGGTTTGACTGCCCGTATTTGAAGCATTGTGATGATTTGCATGTCTAAAAGTACTTATTATGTTTAACTACCAACTATTTCAGTAGGTACTTCTAGAAACATTGCCCTCGTAATTATTTATTTCTATAAAATGTGTAGATTCTAACATAGCATAAGTACATACTAACCATAAAATATGAGTCTGTAGTTACTCGAAATAAATGATTTTATTTATTTGAATTTGAATTTTGAAAACATTTATTTCATGTAACTGTGACACATACATTTGGTTAGTAAAAAACAGTTTCAAAAGGGTTAGTACCTAAGCCTAAAAAATATAGGTACCTAAACCTACACACTTAACCTACCAGCTACCACTGTATGGAACCCATAGGGGAATGTAGTCCCACACAGTGTAGCATTAGCGGACAATCAGGCTTATCCCCTATCTAGGCTTATTAAAATTTACAATAAATTACCTGAAATAATAAAAGAATTGAGTACTGAACGACGTTTCACACGTGAGCTCAAAACGTTTTGCTCAACAAAAGCATATTACTCAGTAAAAGAATTTCTGGATGAATCAATATGTCGAAACATTAAATTAATATATATAGGCTAAGCTAACTATTTGTAATTTGTACCTAATCGATTATATGACATTTAAATTTCTATAATTCAATTTAATGAAAAGATGCTTAATTTAATTCATTTAAAACAAAATGTCAATTTCTAAACGTAAAAAATCGTCCTTGGAAAGTAAAATGCCTTAGTGCAGAAAGTATCACTTTCTGCACACCTTATTGAACAAAAATGACCCCTTTTCAAAGCATAAGAAATGAAACTATTTTTATCTTCCTTTTTGGTAGGTAGGCACTATTATGTCGCGGAATTAAAATAGATTAATAGTTATTCGTTTTACAGGTTGGGGGGAGGTCAGTGCTAATATTGATAACCGAGCAAGCGAAAAAATTATAAAAACAATGATTAGAAAAGTGGAATCCAGGTTTTGCAAGGGTTTCAAGTCCCTGGTTTCAAGGCACGAGAGTTAAAAAAAAATTGTTACCGAGTTCATGAATAGCATCATTTTTCACCACACCAATACGAAGAAAATACTAACTTTAAAACGTTACAAGTCGAATCCAAATGAACGCCATTAAAAATGTAAAAGTCAATTCTATCAGCCAACACGTGGAATCCACTAATTTTGGTGCTCTTATTGATGAAATGCAACTTTCTCGTCAGTTTTTGAAGCAATAAGAGAGCCTTTACGAGCTGGTGTGGTGAAATAGTTATTTGTTTTACAAGGGGGCAAAGTTGTTGTTTAACCCTTCGTTCTAATATTGAACCCCGAGCAAGCGAAAGATGGCAAAATTTAATCTTGATTCTGGGTTTCAACGCACAAACGTGGGTCAATAGTAGAATCTTTCGCTTGCTCGGGTATCAATATTAGCACGAGGGTTAAAACAACAACTTGCCGCCTTGTAAAACAAATAATTATTTCACCTTATTGCAATCGATTACCTAAGGTGAAGAAATCTATACACATTTATGAACTCGACTGTACACTTGACCTAAGATTGTACCCTTTTTTTTGCATTTTTTCTATTTTTATTTCAATTTCTTACATTCAATTGGCTACTTGACTGTTTTTTGTAAATTATGTCAATCGACCTTGATTTTCCTGAGGATCAAATGTCTATATAGGACTCATGGCATTTAAGCAACACAAAGGTCAGATATGAGAGTTAAAGTCTGACGCTCGCACTCGACCATTGAAACGCCTCTAACAAAATGATAAGGTGATGTGACGTCACATCATATAAGTCTATCCTAAATGTATGGAAGTTCAAGGAAATTACCATTTTGATCATGAAATATTGCGTTTATGTGTATAGTTGTCATACAATTTATTTTTCAATAAAATGTAAGGAATCGTATGGTAACATTTTTTTTTCTATTTTTGAAAGACAAAAAAATTTTTTTTTTTGAGACTTCGGAGCCCTGTATTTTTTTATAATCTCAATATAATTTTTTAAATTCCACTTTTTTATAATGGATAGCTCGTTTTCTATCCATTTAACTAAATTTTGTCATAATATTCAACATGTGTCAAGTACCCAATTTTACAATTTATATTGCCTACCACTCTGAATTTTCTATATTGCTTTCCTAAATAAATTTATGTCGCTCAGAAATATCAATCCACAAGTTATTGTAGACAAAAATTGAGGAGCTGAATCGATCATTGCATTTAAAGCCCCAAGGTAAAGCCTGACGAAATTCGATTTGATGATGGTTTCATTGCACCTAAATATCATAACGCCATTCGGGCCAATCCAAGTTTCCAATACTGATTTATCAGTGTCAAACTAAAACTTTTGACATTGACATTGACAGATCAGAACCCGTAGTGTAAATTAAATTTATTCGATAGCGTGACGCGACATACGCGTTTGCGTTAAGCCTCATTTTGTAATATAGGATTTAGAAACAGCGCGCCAAGCGGGACGTTTTTGAAACTCAAAATCCCATACAAAATGACACTTAACGCAAACGCGTACGTCACGTTTCGCTATCGAATAATTGTACACTAGGGGAATAGTATCGTATTGGAATCAGATCGCATATGTAACTCGGATTGGCTCGATTGTCTTTAATTGTCCTAAATTTCAAAACAACTTAGTGCCTATATTTCTAAATGTCAAATTGTTTCTTTCTTAAACTGGCTGAATATCGTCCAACGTGCAATCTCAAAATGTCTAAATGTCAAAAAGTACGTTTACAGTACATATGGGGCTACTTTATAGCACTAGTGCGAGAAGTAGCATATTACGTTACTGTGTCGAACATTTAAAGGGCCATATGTACTGTAAAACGTTGTACGATACATGTGCGAATAGGTAATTCGCAACTCGTGTCGATTTAAAACACTCCCTTCGGTCGTGTTTTAATTTATCGCCACTCGTTTCGAATTTCCTATTTTACGCACTTGTATCGTAATGTAGTATTGTACCAAGTTTACCGAATATCCGATGGGACTTCTTTTTACATATACATATAATCGTTAACACGTTAGACAGTAATGTAGGTAATTTGAGTTTTAAGTATTTATGACACTATGTCGGTCTAAAATTTAAAAATTTCGAGAACGTGGTGTTTTGAGAACAAAAATAGACATTTTGAGATTCAGGCATTTTAACACTATTCTGTTCTGACATGTAATATATTTAATATATAATGAAATCAATCAATAGAGTCGACACAAGCAGCTTATATACACGGTGCTCACGAGGAACCCGAAAGATTTTGACAGTGTATTACTGATCACATTTAGAGACTAAAATGTCATGTTAACTTTTCTGGATTTCGCCTAGTTTCAGAGTTAATACCAATGTAAAAAAAAAACATCTTCTTGTCGTAACTTAGTGCAAAACGCCTTTTTGATTGCGATGATGCCATTATGGGGCGTAGTCTAAATATCCTTATTGATAGATGTCAAAAAGTGACAAGTAACCTTTGCAAGAACTAGTTTTTACATAAAAAAACGTAAAAAAATATTTTCAGTGCCAGTTTTACCATAACATTTATGTACAAATACGTTCAACATATGAAAAAAAAAATTTTTTTTTGGCGAAATTTACTGAAACTCATATAATTTTTTTTCCTTCTTTTGGCCTCAGAAGTCCGTGGTTAAAATCTTTCGGGTTCGTCGTGAGCACCGTGTATATGATATGACAATAATGTACATGTATAGTCAAATAAAATGTCAGTACCTACCTGTCATGTCAACGAAGAACTTCAACACACTGTTTATCGGAATGCTAGGTAATCCTTTGTTCATTTTATTGATAAATATATAAAATATTTTTTCGTGTATTTTTAACAACCTTTTTTGGCATTGTCATGGTAAAACCGTATATAAGCGAAATATTTTCGTCTTATATCGGTGACATTCGATGACTTTCAACATCTGTTGTTAGAGAACCAGTAAAATAAATCGTATTATGAATTATCTGAGATGATTTTCAGCTCGGACCCTAATCTGTTAAAGTAATGCCTTTGTTTCTTTTACGCAGGGTCATCAGCTACCTTCTTCACGGCACGAGCCAAAGTAAAAACATCGTAAAAAAGCAACTATCTTGCTAGTAATAAGGTTCACAATTATGTAACTGCTCATCAATTGGCCATGCGGCAAAAACGGCAGGTCTTTTTTTGGAGATAACAGTCTTATCTTCGAATGGGCTGTTTCATGGTTTTGAACCATTTAAATAGGTTGGTAAAAGTGGTAATTAAACGGGCTTGTTCCTGTTTACTTATGACGGGGTTATTAACAGTAACAGAAGTACTCATTGCATAAAGAAAATAATACGTTTAACATATTAGGGGTTTGAGCTCAAGAAATCACTTCAGAAAATTCCAACAATAGTACCACTGAAAATAGGCCAAACAAAATTTTGTCAGAGTTTAAAAGGCACCTTGCATACAGGATGTTTATTTACTCACCTGCAATAATTTACGGGCTGAATATATAGATCACACTGAGCAACTTTTACTATGGAACCAACTCCGACATCGCGTAAAAAAAATTAACTCTTCCATAGACAATGTCAAGGTCAGAGAGCTAAAATGTACTATATGAAACAGACATTTTTTTGGGATTTCGGGGTTGGTTGCTCAGTATGACGATGACCTATATATTCACCCCGTAAATTATTGCAGGTGACTAAATACACATCGTGTATTCTTCGTCAGACTTCATACGTAACGAAATTACACTCAATTTTATTTTTGGCGAAACCCCAAATACATTTTATTGGCAAAGTCAGATAAGTTCGGGATCGGTTTAGCATAATAATTCGTTCTGAATTCAAAGTCTGAAAACAACGATATGTAAACATTAATTTTACTTCGACATTTTACGAATACGATTTTTTGAATTATTGGATTTATTTGTCTACATATCTAACTGTATATGTAAAAGTCCGTCTAAGCTTTGAATCGACGTGAACAGAACAAGGTGAAGGAGTGTCATTATGAAAGTCAAATTTTGATAAAAAGGTTTTGTATACTATGGTAAAAGGGAAGAGGTGTGGTGAAGAAGGAAGATGTTTTGAAAAATATTGAGAATAGAAGAGGAAAAATGTTAGAACACCTTTTACGACACGATGATTTTACTGAAACCATTGTAGAAGGGCCAGTTGAAGCAAGAAGACAGAGAGGGAAGCCAAGAAGAGCTTAGATTAACCAAGTAATAGTATCCAAGGAATGAAATGGTGCCTTTCACCCGAGTTAAACCAAATACGTAGAGTTCACTTTAGTGTTCATTTCAAATACGAAGAAAGAAAAATATGTGTGTATTTAAAAAACATAACGAAGTATAAAATAGAATGGTAGGTAAATATTAGAATGGAAATTGTACAACAAATACATTTAAAACCAAAATTTTAGTTGTTTATCGTAGAAAACTAGAAAAAAGGAACTAAGAAAGTACAGTGCTCTAGAGCAGAAACGTATCATTTTCTGCACACTTTTTAGAACAATAACGACTCTCAGAGCATGAGAAATTAAAAAGCAAAGTAAACGTCGTGTCGTATCAGAAAGTCAAAGAGATCGTATCACCTCTTGTCGGTGAGGCCTCACCTCTTAAATTCGGGTATTAATATTAAGTATGTTAGTAGTTACCTGAAGGTAGCACCGTTTGTGGGGCTCGTGATAGAGGTCGTAATCACTGGACGAGCCCTCGGGCTTCTGCGTGCAGCGCCACTAGAACAAAAAATCGCACGTTAGAGAGGGCGTAAGGTGCTCCCGCTGATGCTACTCGGTATGGAGTGAAACATGTCGAGAAATTTTCGACTTAAAATAAGTAAGTGTGTGATTCGTTTCAATATTTAATATGATGATATATTCATGTTAGATATATTAAAATTAATTGAATTAATATTAAATTAATTAAAGCTAGGTAATTACAAGGAAAGAAAGATAAAACGGGAAACATATAAATAGTGTCTAAAGGCCAGGCCAGGGACAAATTTTCGCCCAATGTCAGGTCAGGTGGTGTTGGCGCAAAAATTAAATAGAAGGACACTGACTCGCGCAATCCACTGTGAAATTGTTTACGATTGGAGTCTATATAAGATTGAAACCAATTTTTTTTCCTTTCCTCCGTCTGGGTCTGGGCCTTAAATTTTTCTGATCATTCCGTCTGGACGGGCCTTAAGTGGAAAACAGAGTCATTGTACTTATGGAACTAAAAATAAGTTAACTGTGATATAGTGACCTGGTTCCTGGCAATCCTTTCTGGCAGATATGTTAGAAAATTTTATTCAAGATACAAAGAAACATGCCCGCAATTTGCGAACTTCGATTTTAGCGGTTATAGCCCTGACAAGAGAGTTTTGCGGAAAACGACACTTAAACATCTCAAATAGAGTGATACAATTTAACGTAAGGCGCCAGGCGAAGTTAAATTGCGATTCGGATGTCCTACATACACAGATAATTAATGTTTATTTTGTGGAATTGAATTTCAGTAGGTACAGAATTGTCACATTCATAATTTCCAAATATTAAAATGATATGATACTGACATTGCGTCTCGCTTAAATACCTATGTATATCAGTAGGTCAGAGCCATTTTACTCAAATTGAATAACCGTTTTTAATTAAATTTGGAATATACGTACTTCTATTTTATACGTTTTATTATTGTATGTATGTTAGTTTGTAAGGTATGTATGTATGGGCCTTAGCTGCCAGATAATTAATGACATTTAATTTAATTTCGTAAGCCGCTACTTACATTAGAAGTTAAAATTCGAAAAAATGTATTTTACTACTGCAAATGCCGACCGGTTTGACGACCGGTTTGGCCTAGTGGGTAGTGACCCTGCCTACGCAGCTGATGGTCCCGGGTTCAAATCCTGGTAAGGGTATTCGTGTGATGAGCATGGATATTTGTTCCTGAGTCATGGGTGTTTTCTATGTATTTAAGTATTTATAAATATTTATATATTATATATATCGTTGTCTAAGTACCCTCAACACAAGCCTTATTGAGCTTACTGTGGGACTTAGACAATTTGTGTAATAATGTCCTATAATATATATATAAAAAAAAAAGCTACCTACTATAAGTGAAAAATAAAAACAGTAAAAATCAACCTCATGTGGGCAAATCATTTTTGTTTTAGTGTTTCATACTTTTCGAAATAATCGCTTCGAATTTTCTTCGCTTATTGGTACGGTCACGTCTGAAAAAATCGATACGGACAAAGTGCCAAAAATATGTATACACTAGCCTACTATATGGTCGTGTAAACATATTTTTGGCACTTCGATCGTGTCAATGTTTCAGACGTGACTGTACGCGTGAGATGCATTGCGAGCTGTGAAAGGGTCGTATCATAACAAGATCAAAACATTAACAAATCGATTTGGAATGCCTCCATGTAAATTTTGATGCGTAAACGTTATCGCTAATGACTTGGTAAATACAGGTGTTGCCGATTTCATATTCATATTACTGAGAACGAACAATGGTATGAATAATATGTTATAATGTTTGTTAAATAAACACGTTCAAGAACACGAAAAATCCCAAAAACGTACAATCCATATTTCTTTACGTGAAGATATTTTATTGCCTATTAAGAGATTTCTTATGTTATAATAGTAGGTAAGATATTTATGGTTAGACTATTTATCGCTCCCAATACCTACTAGGTTAAGTTTCCTGTAGATATATAGTTCATAGGACTAACATAGATTTTTTTTAATACTTTTTTTTAATACTACTTCGGTGGCAAACAAGCATACGGCCCGCCTGATGGTAAGCAGTCTCCGTAGCCTATGTACGCCTACAACTCCAGAGGAGTTACATGCGCGTTGCCGACCCTAAACCCGCCCCCCCCTTACTCACCGGCAGGAATACAATACTATGAGCTAAAAAGCTAAATTACTAACCAATTTCTATGGATTATGGTCCGAAATAAACAATTTTTATTTATTTATAACAAGAAAAAATACAATATCGTGCTAATAAATGCAAAGAAAAGTACGAGCAATATGACCTTATTTGGATATCATTAGACCTAGTGATGCAGCTGGTACGTTTACTTTTTCCTTCAATAGATAAGGCCAAATTTAATTTCCGACCACGAATGCATCAGCTAATAGCTGTACCACGAACACGCACTGTATCCCACAGTAAGTCTCCTCTGGTCCACGCTCTGCAACTGCTTAAGAGCAATTCCTAGCTGAGCAACTTTTCAAATCTCTAAAATTTGAAGCTATGTTTCTGTCGCGCTGCGGTGGGCGCCGCCCACCGCAGCGCGACAGAAACATAGCTTCAAATTTTAGAGATTTGAAAAGTTGCTCAGCTAGGGAGTAAGTGCGTAGGATATGGACAACTGTAGCTCGGACTAAAATTCCCTCGCAAAAAACTCAAAAATCGAGGTTTCACTCTCGACTGTTTCCTCCCCAAAACGCAACCAATCATTATGAAATTTTGGAAACTGCAAGAGGAAAAAATAATCTATGCCACTATGTTTTGATTTTTTGGATATTTGTTGTCATTTGTAAACTGCGCCTTTTTTGCAGCCAATTCAATTGAGCCGTTTTTGGGATTTCCGAGGCGCCGTAAGTTTCTTCGCAATAAAATAATCCAAAAAAGCAAAACATAGCGGCACAGATAATGATGATATTGATCTTATTTGTTAAAATCATTGCTCTTGGTTAAAAATTGGAGGAAACAGTCGAGAGCGTTTGTATGGAAAATCGCAAATAGGAATTCCTCTTGACGCGCTCTTCGCATCACCACCGGAATGAGATGTTTTTGCAAGTGGTTGGTCTGTTGTCTGTAGTGAATGTATGAAGTTCTGTGAGGCGATGGACAAACGTGATCGTAAGTTTACAATAATTATGTAACCAATAACATAACAAAGACATTAAAAATACAAATCTAATACATAACAGATCACGTTTGTCCATCGCCTCACAGAACTTCATACATTCACTCATATACATACCATACATACCAATTCAGTGTGGAATTCATATAAAAGTGTATACTTGTATACACTTTTATATGAATTCCACACTGAATTGGTTTTAACTGTCATACTTTGTAATTTATTTGGATAAATAAAATAAGATATAAATATTTAATTATTTTGTCATCAAAATGTAAGTTCGAAGTTCGATTGGAGGTTCTTATTAATTAAAAATTGGGACTGCGCCAATTATTGTGATTCATCGGCGGGCATTGACTTGTTATAATTATGTAGCTTTCCATCACAGAGGGGTCCTGCTTCAAGTGGCATAAGGACGTTTTCATCGGAAATACCAAAATAAGGACCTGGAGGGATCCTTTTCCGATGGAAAGTCGCATATTACTTCGTAAAGACGGGCGAAATGAATTGGGCCAGTACGTTGGTGTCCAGTCGAGTTGCGCGCAACCGATGCGAGCCAGTCGTGCAGTCTAACGCAACGCAACTAAGAACAAGAAAACTTTTTAATTTCTGATGCTCTGAAAGTGAGTTGTTGTTGTTCTAAGAAGTTTGCAGAGAATGACACATTTCTGCACAAGAGCATTTTACTTTCCCAGTTGTTTTTTTTTCTTTTATATTACGATAAGCAATTGAAAGTTGATATTAAATGGATTTGTTGTACGATTTCCATTCTGATATTTAACTCCCTATTTCATAATTCACGATACTTTCACCTAAATTGTTAATTATAAGTATATACCCTCAATAAATACTACGAAAGTTAACACTAAGGTGTTTTTTTAATAAACATGTATTTTCCTTTACTCGTATTCGAAATGAAAAGTAGAGTGATTAACTCGGGTGAAAGGCACCATTTCAGTCTCGGGCTATTGGCTATCTCACTGCGTTCGAGCGACAAACAACCTCGACAGAAATGAGTGCCTTTCATCCCTTGGTTAACAATCTACCAATATTTAACAGAGACGAATAACACTGCTTAAGTGATTTTTTACTATTGGGCACTTCATAAGGAGTCTAATCTAGAAAAAAAAACCGTAGTAGCTGATCTTCCATAATCAGACCCGTTCGTGTGGCTGTGGTATGTAACACGCACATTTTTTATTCTCCACGGGAAAATCCGACAACCACATGAAGTGCGTTTCGAACAGCTAAAAACACGTCTCTTGACAGAACGTCGCAAACCAATGATAATGGAGGTACCCACGACCTTGTTGTCTTTTAGCTCCGAGTGGTAAACTCGAAATAGAGGCGGTGATGGTGTAATGCTGGTGTCATTGGTCGCCTAGACGGGGGCGGAGGTGATTGCGGTGAACGTAAAGAACTTCATCGTGGCTTCACTTCTGGCTCGCATTGGTTGCAGACAACGCGATTTGAGACTAATGTACTGGGCCAGTTCGTTTCGCCCGCAAGGCCCGTATTTACGAAGTAATTTGTAAGTCAATGCTGGTCTCAGATAAGCCTTGAAACAAGCCAGGACAGCGGGATAATTGGAAACTCCAAGTAGAAAGATACAAGCGGCAAGTAGTAATTAAATTGTGACCGGGAGTCGGCGACGGAATGTATATAGAAGAAGCTCATTTTTTACCCGACTGCCAAAGGGACGAGGGTAATGTTTTTCGAGTGTATGTATGTATGTATGTCTGTTTCTTTGTGGCCTCCTGTAGCCTAAATGGCTTGATGGATTTTGATGTATGAGGTATCATTAGATTTGTCTTGATCACAGGAGTGTCTTAGGATGGTAACTAAAAGCTAACTTTTTTTGGGGGTAACTAAAAAGTTATAAATAAAAAAAATCCTTATTATAAAAAAAACCCGACTGTACGGAAAAGAGGAAAACAAGCCCCACAAGAATATTGTTGTTGATGGTAAGTATCGCAGGCGGGGACCAACAACCAAAATGACTATAAGTAACCCTCTGTTGGTCCCCGCCTCAACAACAATATTCTTGTCGGGCTTGTTTTCCTCTTTTTTAGTGTGCAGTCGGGTTTTTTTTTATAACAATATTTTTTTTTAATTCAAAATGACACGACACGAATGACATCTGACACGAACCGCAGACGGTTATCCCTTCTCCATTAAACGTACCCCGCCCGCAGCTTTAAATATTACCCAATAACATAGAGAAATGCGTATAGAGTGCTCACTCCATACATCAGTTTTCTTACCAAAACGCTTCTTACTTTCGTAGTCTAGATTTAGCGTCATGTAGCGGATTTATCAGTGCCGCTACCGATGTATCAGTAATTTCGGCCTGCAATATCCATACTCAGCTGTAGGGTTGATAGTTTGCGCCACGCCTGGCACTGACGTTTAATTTATCGCCCAAGGCCTAAAGGTGCGACTAGACCGCAGCTTAAAAAACGGTCACGATACGGAATCGCAGTGACGCGTCGTATGCGTACCGTTTTTGACGCATGCTCCCCACACCGCTGCTTAAAATACGCTGACGCACCGTAAATTAATCTGCGTAAAAATCGCAAAAAATATTACACGGAGATCTTATGGCAGACACCACACCGGTGACGTAAAAGACGCAACTGTTTTGTAAATGCAGCGTTTGATTTGCGAACAAAAAAGATTCGCGTGAAGCACGTCACTGCGATTCCGTACCGTCACCGTTTTTTAAGCAGCGGTGTGGGGAGCATGCGTCAAAAACGGTACGCATACGACGCGTCACTGCGATTCCGTATCGTGACCGTTTTTTAAGCTGCGGTCTGATCGCACCTTAAATCGGTGTGCCACTCCTTGTCTGGATCTTGTGTACACTAATAGCTAACTATACTGGTTTACAGTGATACGAAAAATGGTGTACTAACTATTTACAATATTAGTACCCTCACCTTGAGTTTGACCGAAACGTCCTCCAAACGTCCTGTGGTGCCGTTCTCTCAACTATTATTGGGCTCAAATCAAAAGTGTATTAAAAGAGAAGTATCAAACAGCCAACATTTCCAAAAACGGGCCCGTAAAAAGCTGCCACTGAATGCGCTAGGAAGAGGCTGCCTATCACTCCTATAGAAAAACTAATAAATAAAAATAGCGGCCAAGTGCGAGTCGGACTCGCCCATGAAGGGTTCCGTACCATTTATGACGTATTAAAAATACTAATTACTAAATCTCGTTCAAACTAATTTTCGGTGGAAGTTTGCATGGTAATGTACATCATATATTTTTTTTAGTTTTATCATTCTGTTATTTTAGAAGTTACAGGGGGGAGGGGCACATTTAACCACTTTGGAAGTGTCTCTCGCGCAAACTATTCAGTTTAGAAAAAAAGTGGCTGTGACATAATCGGACAGACAGACGGACATGACAAATCTATAAGGGTTCCGTTTTTTGCCATTTGGCTACGGAACCCTAAAAAATGACATTAGAAACCTCATATCATTTTATTTTTAATATCATTTTTGAAGACCTATCCATAGATACCTTGGGGTATGAGATTGATAAAAAATTTTTTTTTGTCCTAGATGTTATGTATTTGGTTATGATGTTATGTATCAATATTAACACGAGATATACACCAGTGACCTTAGCCATTGGACAAACCCTAAAATCTCACGTAGGGCTACTTTTGAGGAATGCTCTGATGTTAATATTTTTTTAATTAACACAAAAGATAAAAAAATATTTTTTTCGAACAAAAGTTATTTGCAATAATCGACAACAAAAAGATGTGTTAATCTTTGGCAGTGTTTTTGACAATTTGTTCGAAATATTTGATAATGATGACATTTTTCAAAAGTCAGAAGCTTATTAGTGTCATAAATAAAAAAGATAATCAAAAAGGTCGAAGAAGTTTCCATACTATTCTTTGAGGATATTACCTTAGAAGCTACTAACACATACAAGCTGCTCCAAAGTAAAAATTGGTAATTTGTTAATTTCTTCGAAACCGCTACACCGGTTGTTATGATACTTTGTACACTGGTTCTAAATACCCTAATGCATATGTAAATTTCGGCTTTGTCCAATGGCTACGGACGCACTGTATAATCTTATTGGGTATTGGGTGTTGTTGTATTCATGTTACATTAATATTCAAATAAATCGTTCTGACAATTAAGTCAAATTGTCAAAGTGTATCTCCAGGGATGTATCACACACAGTAATTTGTCCTCATTTCCCATTTCCCCGATACTTCCTGCTCCTCGATTTAGATGGGTATTGGTAATGCATTCCCATCGCGTTAGAGTAAGCGAGTGTCCGACTCAACTAGCCAGTCAAATCAGAATCAGAAATGATTTATTTGCATTGATACAGTATCGGGATGTTACAATACAGTTTTACAACTCATGTAAAAAATTTGTAATCAGTAAAATAAGAAAATATTTATAATTATTGCTGATAAACTCGCAGAAACCAGACTCAGATGGTATGGCCATGTGATGCGTAGGCCAGACGATTATGTCGTGAAGAAGTGCCTTTCCATCGCAACATGCAAAAGGGGAAGTGGTAGACCGCTAGCCACATGGCTAACGACTGTCCAAAGGGACATGAAAATTCTCTCTTTAGGATGCAATGACGTATATGACCGCAACAAATGGCGTGGCATGGTTAAGAAAGCCGACCCCGTGTAGCGGGACAAAGGCGAGGACAAAGAAGAAGAAGTAAAATAAGAAAATATAAATTTAAATTAATATACAAAGTTCATCCTCACTTTCTCGACACGTGGCAAACCAAGAACAAGCGGGCATCTCGCTCGTTTTTGTCCAGAACGTGCAAGTTGTGGAATGAGCTACCTTCTGAGGTGTTTCCCTTGCGCTATGACATGGGGTTCTTCAAGAAGCAGGTATTTAGGGTTCTCAAAGGTTGGCAACGCATAAGTGGCTCCTCCGATGTTGCTTATGTCCATGGGCGGCGATGACTACTTCCCATCAGGCGGCTCGTCTGCTCGTTTGCAGCCTATTACATAAAAATTGGAAAAGCTAACATAATAGGCATATCACAACTAATACAAGCCGTTTCCGAGATCCCTGAAATATAATATATATATACAAGAATTGCTCGTTTAAAGGTATAAGATATCACTAATTTGAATACTGTTGGTATTCGAGATACGACTTTACGCTGTAAAAACAACGCTCTAAGAGCCAGTTTGTAAGACTGCGCTCAAAGGCGTTTCCCTCTAGCAGCTTTAGTTCCTCCGGGAGATGATTATATACAACGATCCACATATTAAAAACGTTTATCTTGTATATCGTCTTGCGACTTCGAGGGTGATATAAGTGGTTCATAATGTTTACCCTGGTTCGCCTTTCTTCTTCGACACGTGTTTTAAAGTATAAGTGATGTGATCTGATAAAATTGCATATTTCTCTTAAGTGTAAGACACGGTAAAAGAAGGATTTTTATTTATTGAAAAGGCGCACGCAACTTTCACTTTGCCACGAATTACTAATGACCCTGACACATTTTTTTTGTATTTTAAAGACTCTATCCACTTCCACTGCGTTTCCCCACAATATCAATCCATAATCAAGGACAGATGATACGTATCCATGATAAGCTGCCAATGCTGCTACAATGGACAACGGATTAGCTTAGTAATATTTTTTGTTTTTATTTGGACCCCCACTATTTTTGTTACAACATGTGTAGAAATATTTTTATCTATCTACTGGTTCGTTTCAAGCGAAAGCTCGCCTTGGCATGATAAAGCTAATGATGTCCCGATACAAATCCTGACGGGAAATCAAACCAAATATACCTCAAAGCTGTGGGCAATATTGCCCTTTATTTAATTAATGCCTTTGTCTAGACAAATCCCCATTAGGACACAAAGAGAATACCTGGGCGAATCGTGGGCGTATTGTTGGTACATAGCTCAATATTGGGACAGGATTTTTGCTCTAAAAGCTTTGACAATTCTAAACATGGAAAAGTGATGCTTATATCTACTAACATATTTCATTTTAATCTTACTCATAATTTATATTTTTATTTTAGTTATTTAATTTTATGTGGACCCGGGTACGTCCTTAAACTACGTCCAAAAGAGAGGTATGGGCATTGTGAATGTCATCTCGCTTTGTATGGTAGGGCACAGCCAGTGGATGTCATTCCAGATCTAGAGCAGAGCCCAACTGGAGAAGTACCTCCACCTTACAGAAAACAGCAGCCAAATAACACTAGACCCTACTCATAGTGTTGTGTTCCTGCCGGTGAGTAAGGTTGCCAGAGCTCAATGAGGGGGGGCGGGTTTAGGGTCGGCAACGCGCATGTGATTCCTCTGGAGTTGCAGGCGTACATAGGCTACGGTGACTGCTTACCATCAGGCGGGCCGTATGCTTGTTTGCCACCGACGAAGTATTAAAAAAAAGGGGAATTATATTCCGCAATAAATTATAAAATTAAAAAAAAAAAAAATGTGGCAAACAAGCATACGGTCAGTCTGATGGTAAGCAATCACCGGTGCCTATGGATGCCTGCAAATCCAGAGGTGTTATATAAGCGTTGCCGACCCTGTACACTCCTTTTTTGAAGATCCCCATACTGTAGACCCTCGGGAAAACCTTGGCAGGGAGCTAATTCCACAGCCGGAGCGGAGTGTCCGCAGGAGGAAATTCCTTGCGTAAACGCGCGATTTCTAATATAATATATGACGAAAACTTAGAAAGAGTTTTGGATAAAAATTAGGTATTTCCATATTCTTATTGATGATTTGTGAATATTGAATTAAAGTAAAGTGCAAAGTTTAAGCTTCATCGTTTATAATTATGCACCTATGACGCTTTATACTGTTAAGTTTTTAGAATCTTTTTTAACCACTTTGTCAACAATAGAAATAGCCTATTATTTTGCCGATAGTTAATTACTGTTTTAAAAATCCAATCATAAGTCTCTAAATAAAGCTAAAAAAATTTAAGTAAGTAATAGGATGGATGCTGTAAAATTAATATAAGTTTTTCTAATATTGAATTAACTGCTTAAAAATACAAATCAAAATATTTGATAAAAATAATTTGATTTGTTTCCAAAAAGCTCAAACAACATTTTCATGGATAAGAAATTTGTTGTAACAAAACAGTTTATTTTAATGCTCATTCCACATTTTCGGTTTTTGAACGCATCATAGGCGTCATATGTGTAGAAAATGGACTTTGAAGTGATAAAATTATCGGTGATTATTGATTTCAATTTCAAATTTTCATCATAAATAAAATATGTGCATTACATGGTATGTCGTTCGTTACACACAATTAAATAATTAATATATTCCAATACGTTACATTACATTAAAAATAGTTGTTGTCAAGCAAAATAATGACGTAAATTCCATTTAATTACTTAACATTATGCAAAGATATTCATATCAATATCACGATATGAATATCTTTGCATAATGTTAAATAATTAAATGGAGTTTAAATATTCAGTCACGAAGTAAATGAAATAATTACATAATTTGGTGATTACCTAAACTTCTGATATAATCAATGTATGTACAAGTTTAGACGGGAAAGTACTTGTCTCAAACCAGGGATCGGAACCGGTTTTTTGGAAAAACTTTGAAATATACATATATTTCGGTTTATTTTATACTCCAAATATAGGACTCGGTTGTGTTTTTAGATAACGACTTCGTATTATTAGATTGCCCAATTAGAAATGAAATAATTAACAAAGAACGAAAAAATACCGTTTTCGTTCCCATACAAAAAATACCGGTTTCCGATCCCTGTCTCAAACATCATGTCATACACACATCATAGATGTCCTTTACCTGTCTCGGGCCTGCATAGCGTGCGTAACGATATGCCGCCGAGCTAGCACGTGATTGGCGCGACAGTATATCTCGCGGCGAGATAGACTACCCGTCCCTCTTTACTTAACATGGAAAAACACGGGTAAATGGAGTCTGTGGTGACCGCTGACCGCTCGGGTGGAGCAACTCGCGGTAGCGAGATGTGAACATAAAAGTGGACGAGGCTGTGTTAGCGAGCCCGTATGTAAGGAACACTCAACAACATATAATACAATCAACATTTCTCGGTAACCGTATATTGAAATGTTAATCAGGCAGACGTGCCAGGAAACTCTATTAAGCTGACACCCACTTCACCATGAAATGATCTGATACAGGTAAATTCTAATTTAATATCCACAGATGGTTACTATACATTTGATTTTCTAATTTATCACGCACGGGATAAAGTTCATGTTTAAAATACGCTACGCAATCGAGGGCTTTTTTATAATTTAGACTTTAATTTTATTGAGCCAAGGTAGAAAATCAAAACCACCTCAATGAAAAAGTGATGGCGAAGGTGCACTAATACATCAGATTAAGCAATAATTTGAATATCGGGCTTGCTGCGTACTGCTGTGGTCAAGTTTATAACATTTCACACGATTTGAGAGTTACGAAGTTAAAGCGTTCGTGTTTAGGCGCCCCGGGCTCCAAAATAGGTTCGATGGTTATCTAATCTATATTAGTAGGTGTACTAGATGTAGGTACTATGAGCAGTGGCAAATAGTACGTTGTGTATTAAGGGCGGTAAACAAGAATTTACGAACAAGTGGTAATTTTAAGCCCGAAGCCGAAGGCGAGGGCTTAATTTACACGAGTTCGTAATTATTGTACCGCCCGTGGCACACATAATGTTTTTCATCAAACTTGGGAGGAAATAATTATATTCTAAGCGAAATAATTCTTAAATACGGTGATATTTAAGAATTTACTGTTAATTTAATATGTTTAATGTAATTTTTCCTGTTCTTACCTGGTTTAAAATTTATTTATAGTTTTACATGTATGTTAAAAATTGGTGCAATAAAGAATATTTACTTACTTACTTACATTTCAAACATTCGTCCGCCATATTGTCATTATTGACAGGTTACGTATGGAAGGCACAGATCTATCCGGCATTCAGCCACGATTGAAAATTCTGTAAAAATATTTTACTGAATTTTACTATTAAATTAATCCTCCTTAAAAATTAATTTTCCTTTCAAATTTATTTGTAGTTTTACATGCATGTAAAATGTATAATTGTTGGTGCAATAAAGAATATTTACTTACTTACTTATTTAATCGAATTAAATATTTACAATCATACAATATATATATATATATAAAAGTCGGTATTTTAAAAGTAAAACTCATTTATACCTACTGAAAAAAAAAACATTGTGCCTAATATGCCCATGGGCGAAATGAAATCAAAAGTCTCATTTCATCTCAGTATGCTGGCATACAATAACCACGAGCAAGTGTGATGAAAAAACCTTTAGAAGAACTAATATTACTTAAACTTATTTTTTGTAGTAATTTACCTAGCCCCTCGTAAAAGATATGTTGAATCAAATTGTAATCATTCATGTACCAAATGATTCTTGTTTACTGCAAAATTGAGAACCGAAACGACACTTCTCACTGCAAGATTTGAAAAAGACTCCCAAGAAAAATCATTAAAAAAGAGGTTTAAAATTAAAAGAGAAAATGAAAATTTTAACTGTTCCAGCCTCTAAGAAATGATTATTTAAGTATGTTACCAGTTTTTGAATAAATACTAATAGTTACGTCGTAATCTTGAATGAAAAAGGAAGCATTTTACAAAATATGCTCGTCTGTAGGAATAAGGAGGCCTCTTAAGCTACCTTGCTGGTCACTGGAAATTCCTCATCATCATGCATACTTACGAACGTTAACTACGATTATGAGAACAAAAATGTACTATTTACAGTAAACTTGGCTCGGTGGCTGACGCTCCTGCCACGAAACCACCTGCCTGCCTGCCTGCTCTAACATACGCTGACATCAGAATGATATATGAACTAGTCATCGTGCATTTCATTCGTACTTGTCCGTATATGTATTGGCAAGAGCAAGACACACGATAAATGACATTATTCAGATATCATTTTGATATCAGTGTACAGTGAGCGGCGAAATTGCATGGAGAAATTATAATGAATTCATTGATAAAGTCGCCATACACTTTTACGGTTGACGGTCCGTTCGAATTGGCCTGTAATTTTCTCGTCATCATGTTCACCATCGCGTTCGTCATAGTCGTTTATTACGATGAATGAGTACCAATGTATTTACCGTAAATTTAGTTTGCTGGCAGACGCTCCTGCCGCACAGCAGCTTCCTCGCTGACCGCTGGAAGTTTCTTGTCATCATACAGTACACTATGGGGTTGATCGCGGAATTCGCGTGTCCTGCATCAAAATTACATAAAATTAATTATGTAATTGGGGACAGTCTTATACAAAATGTTAATTCTAAGTCCCAAATTAAGCAAGACGTGTACAAAAATAAGCTGAATTTAATTGTGTATTACATATAAAAAATAAATGGTCGGCCAAAACGTCTGTAAATGAAGAAAATACATTTAACATCAAAAATAATGTTCACGGCAAATTGTCCAAATGAGTACTTTTGAATTATGTATTCCAAAGTTTGTAAACAAAATTTAAATTGAGTTCTTTAGGGAGAGAAAACGAGGTCACTTAAATAAGAAGGATTTGAATTTAATTTTTATTCAAATTCATTTTTGAAGAATCAAACTTGATTTTACGCGCTGACTTTTGAATAGTGCCTTAAATAACAATGAAGGTGTTAAATATCGACACGGATAAAATGCCAAAAATTTGTATACACGACCTTATTGCCTATACATTAAAGTAGTGTATAAATATTTTAAGCATTTGAGTTTAGGTCGTCCGCCAGCCGGCGCGGGTGAGCGGGTTAACGAAAAATAGTATGAGCAACGCTAACTGGCGCGGACGCGTGCGACGGATTTTACCTACCATCGCACCCGCGTACGTACGCCCGCTCCGTGCACCCGCGCCAGCTAGCGGACGGCCTTAACGGATCATCAACGCTCTGAAGTGTAAAGCATTTACAGGATGGCCGAAACAGATATTTATTTTCGTTGCCTAGGGGGTTTTTTTTGCCTATCAGTTCAATGTTCGGAAGGGTAGATGACATTAGCGGTGGTCGTTTATCAGCAACGCCGTAAAAAAATAGCGGCCATTACAAATAACTCACCTAATAGTAAAGCGTAAGGCAGGAAGATGCTCAGGTCCTTGGCGTTGACCACGTACATATCTAGCAGCAACTGCATGATGTTGTATGGGAGCCAGCAAAGAGCGAAAAGGACGGCGAGAAGCAGTAGTATCCACGCCACTCTCTTCCTCTCTTTCATTAGCCTTAGGCCCTGTTCACAAAAAAATATATATTGAGGGAGCCTTGTTGATAGCAGGTAGAATGATAATGTACATAGCGCGGCCATTTTTAAAAATATGTAGGATTCTATAATAGAAATGTCAGAGTGTGCTTTGCACTTTGCACATTTTATAATATAAGAAAAAAAAAATATAGGACATTAAAATAAATACTATAGGACATTATTACACAAATTGACTAAATCCCACAGTAAGCTCAATAAGGCTTGTGTTGAGGGTACTTAGACAACGATATATATAATATATAAATATTTATAAAATACTTAAATACATAGAAAACAACCATGATTTAGGAACAAATATCCATGCTCATCACACGAATAAATGCCCTTACCAGGATTTGAACCCAGGACCATCAGCTTCGTAGGCAGGGTCACTACCCACTAGGTCAAACCGGTCGTCAGAAAAAGGGTTTTCTAAATCGATTTTTTTTGCAGAATGTCACTTCGCTACAAATGTTTTGCATTTATTCAAACGCATAAAATACAAAAAAGAATATAACTAAAGTAAAGAAACATATCTATATCTATATACATATATTTACAAATAAAAAATGGGGGCTGTCTCGTTGCCCGATGGTAGGGTGCCCAGAAAGCTGGTAGCATTACCGCGCTTTATGGCGATGCCAATTCGCTGGGCAAGGAAAGAACCAGCCCTGTAGCATAATTTCATTTTGCCGAATGGGCACCGGCACGTGGCAACTCAACACAATAACTCGTATGATATCTTACTCTAACGGTAACCAACAGTACGTTTGGACATCAACTCAAAAAAACACTTTTAAACCCCCCCGCATTAAGTAGCAGAATTACTTGTCGTAAATCAAATAACAATAAGTTTTTTTTATTGCAAGATATTATCTTTATGATGAAAAAAGTCAGTTCCGGCTGTTTGGTCGCAGTTAACCTACATACGCTTCTCCTCGCTTCGCTCGTTGTCGTCCGACTTTGACTAATCACTAAACGTTATTAAGTTCATTAGTATTTAGCGAATTGTATGATTTGACGAATAAAATGTATTCCAAAAGTTGTATGACATAATCATAACTCTACCAAGTAAAACGTTATCAAAATGAAAATTTTCTAAAGGTTGGTTGTCAAAGGAAATCATCAGCGAAAAGTTGGTCGCCAAATGAAATTTAAACATAAATGTTCAGCGAAAAGGCACCAAGGAAAAGTATTAATTTTAGTTAAAAATATCTCGATTGTAAGATTTTTTTTCTTTGATTGGTTGTTATATTTTTTTGGATAAATAAATTTAAAAAAAAATACGATTTCGGGGTTGGTCCCATAGTAAATGTGGCTCAGTATGGCCTATACGTTAACGGGTTTGAGTGATTGCTTTACGTTCAGTTATTTATATACTGTATACTACAAATGCAAAATAATAACTTATACGTCCAATCAATCAGGTAACGAATTGAAATGCGCAGTGGATAAAATGTAACTTTGCACACTAATTTTAACGAATTAAGAGAGCCTTTTCAAGCGGATGTGAGAAGTTAGTTTAAAAAAAAGTACACGTACAGTCACGGACTTTAATAGTTGAGCCATTTAGGGTTAACTTTACATTGGACATCTCATACCGTTTGTATGAGAACTAGATTACCTTGAACCTTAAATGGACCAACAATTTTATTCAATACTGAACGACAAGAACGAAAATCCTAGGATATTGAAATTCTTGACTTTTATTGCAGTAAAAATTTTCCTAGAATTTTACAATGGTTCTTAATTCATTTCAATTTATTAAAAAATATTATTTATGAGTCAGTTCAGCTCAATTTCATCATAATAAATACAATTATTAATGAAAATCTTAAAATCCACTTCATAATTATATTACCGAAGCCTTATTTCGTTACCTCGAGTTTTTCCGCATGAGTGGAATTGGAGCGGCAAGAGTTAAATTTATTGGAACTTAAAATACTGTAACCGTAATACCCACGTTTTACACTGGCCAGACACAAGGACTTCATGGAGTAGGATTCATAATCAAAAAATATCTGAAACACAACATAGTGAGCTTTCAAGGGTTTTCGGAGAGGGTTGCCTTATTGAAAATAATGATTAACAACTTCCATCTCTCTATTATACAGGTATATGCCCCGACTGAAAAAGCCACAGATGAACAAGTGAAAATTTTCTATGAAACAGTTGAAAAAGCGCACCAACAAGCAGATAAAAACATCATAATAATGGGAGATTTCAATGCGAAGGTCGGACAGCCAAAATCAGAGGAGCATATGATCACAGGTAAACATGGTTATGGATCTCGAAACCAGCGAGGTGAATTATTGATGGACTTCTGCCTTGAGAAAAACCTAGCCATCATGAACACATATTTCATGAAGAAATTTAACCGAAAATGGACATGGATTGCACCAAATGGAAGGACGAAAAACGAAGTTGACTTTATTCTTACAAACCAAAAAAGAAGTATAATCAACATTGAAATTATCAACAAAATTGAATTTTCATCAGACCATAGAGTAGTACGAGCTACCTGGTTACTCAAAAAACCAAAAAAAAGTAGACACAACTTTAAAACCAATACCACAAAAAGTCTCCAGTCAGATATTGAAAAGAATGTCTTCTTGAAATGCCTCGAAGTAGAAAAACAACCACTTATGACTCTGGCACCAGATGAATCAACACAATTATATCATGACAAGCTAATCAACTGCATCCAGACAAGTTTGAAGCATTCACAAAAGAATAGCCACAACACACACAGTAGCATATTATCAGACACCACAAAGCAATTAATAGCGAAGCGAATGGAACTTCAAAATATAAGACCCAAAACAAAAGAGATTAAATCAAAGTTAAGCGACATCTACAAAAAAGCAAGTAAAAGTATTAAAGAAGACTACAAAAAGCATAGAGAGTCAAAAATTGAAAATCACCTTTATGCTGACGGAAGTGTGAAAAAAGCCTACAAAGAACTCAGAACACATAAAAACTGGATACCAGAGTTGCTAATTTCAGATAATAATACTGCACAATCTCGAAACCAGATACTTGAAACTGCTACAACTTATTATAGGAAGTTATACAGTAGTCATGAGCAAGAAGCGCCAAAAACAGACCTACCAATCACAAGTGAAGTCCCAATAATAGATGAAGTAGTTATAATGAGACATATAAAAAACTTAAAAACTGGAAAAAGCCCTGGGCCGGATAACATCACAAATGAAATATTAAAGACCGCTGCTCCCTTATTAGTGACACCCTTGGCACATTTATTTAACCTCATTCTAAAAACAGGAACAGCACCCAAACAATGGACGCAGTCAAACATAATACTTTTGTATAAAAAAGGGAACCCAATGGACATAGGAAACTACAGGCCCATCAGTCTGATGTCATGTACATACAAACTATTTCTACAATCATACTATCCCGAATAAGCAAAGCAATTGACAGACGCCAACCATGTGAACAAGCTGGATTTAGGAGTGGGTACTCGACTATGGACCATATCCACACTCTGGAACAGGTTATAGAAAAATATCAAGAATACCGAAGACCATTATACACAGCATTCATTGATTACGCTAAAGCGTTTGATACAATGTCACATTCCTCTATATGGGAAGCTTTAAGCCAGTGTAATGTAGACCCTACATACATAAGAATTATAAGACACATTTACGAAAATTGCACAAGTAGAGTCAAATTAGACAAACTAGGACCTGATATACCAATAGATAGAGGCGTCAGGCAAGGCGACCCGTTGTCTCCAAAATTATTCTTAGCAGTACTTGAATCAGTAATCAATAGTCTCGACTGGAACAATATAGGAATATACATCAATCGTAAATATCTGAACCATCTGCGGTTCGCGGATGATATTGTACTAATGACGGAACACTGCGCTCAGCTAAAATACATGTTACAAACTTTACATGAAGCTAGTGCAAAAGTCGGTCTAAGAATGAACTTTCAAAAAACAAAACTTATGACCAATAGCGCTCAAAAAGACATAACCGTTGATGGGACGCTACTAGAGTATGTAGACAGCTATATCTACCTAGGTAAGCAGATATCATTTAACAATCATCGTAATGAAGAAGAAGTAGACCGACGAGTAAAAATAGCTTGGAATAAATACTGGAGCCTAAAGGAAATCCTGAAAAGCAGTATGAATATGAAAATTAAGAAAAAAGTTATGGATATGTGTATTTTGCCTTCACTGACTTATGCAAGCCAAACGTGGCTGTTTACTGCAAAAATTAAATCAAAAATAACTACATGCCAGAGAGCAATGGAGAGAAGCTTGTTAAACATGAAAAAAGTGCAAAAAATACCCCACATAAATATAAGAGCTGTAACAAAACTAAAAGACGCCCTCAAGCACGCTAAAGTACAAAAATGGCGATGGGCTGGACATGTAGCCAGGCTGTCTGACTCGCGCTGGACCTTGAAAGCTACCACCTGGAAGGGACCTGCAGGCAAACGACGCTCCGGCAAACCAAACAGTCGTTGGACTGATGACATTAATAAAATAGTTGGTAAAAACTGGAAATATATAGCTGCAAACAGAGATAGATGGAAGTCCTTGGAGGAGGCCTTCACCCGATGAGGGGTTCTTGTCCGCTACAAATAGTTAATCATTTGTTTATAAAAAATAATATGTTACTTAATATCTAAAAATTGACTGAACAAATAACAATATAAATTAAAAGAAAAATGACATACCTACTTAAATTATGTAAACGCTGACTAAAAATCAATGTAATGTAATGTAATCCTGGACTCGAAATAAAAGGCTTTTTATTTATTTATTTATTATTTAATACCCACGTTTTTAATTAAATTAACTTGGGCAATTACCTGAATAAAATTGAATAGATGACGAGTAAAAATGGCCGCTATTTCGAGATTTTACTGAGATTTTGACATTTTGTGGAAAAATTAGGAAGCCGAGGAAGTCTGGAAGACTTGCCCAGGTGTCTGAGATTTGAACCATGTTACGTAAGTACAAAAAAGCGGCCAAGTGGGAGTCGGACTCGCCCATGAAGGGTTCCGTACCATTTATGACGTATTAAAAAAACTACTTACTAGATCTCGTTCAAACCAATTTTCGGTGGAAGGTTGCATGGTAATGTATATCATATATTTTTTTTACGGGAGGAGGGGGAGGCACACATTTTTTCACTTTGGAAGTGTCTCTCGCGCAAACTATTCAGTTTAGAAAAAAATGATATCAGAAACCTATATATCATTTTTGAAGACCTATCCCTAGATACCCCACACGTATGGGTTTGATGAAAAA
This sequence comes from Cydia pomonella, assembly GCF_033807575.1. Taxonomy (NCBI): domain Eukaryota; kingdom Metazoa; phylum Arthropoda; class Insecta; order Lepidoptera; family Tortricidae; genus Cydia; species Cydia pomonella. The sequence continues at coordinate 24,659,193 of NC_084709.1, read as the reverse complement.
AATTTTTTTTTTTACTTTTATGACGTATTAAAAAAAAAACTACTTACTAGATCTCATTCAAACCAATTTTCGGTGGAAGTTTGCATGGCAATGTATATCATACATTTTTCTTAGATTTATCATTCTGTTATTTTAGAAGTTACGGGGGGCACACACACACATTTTACCACTGTGGAAGTGTCTCTCGCGCAAACTATTCAGTTTAGAAAAAATATATTAGAAACCTCAATATCATTTTTAAAGACCTATCCATAGATACCCCACACGTATGGGTTTGATGAAAAAATATTTTTTGAGTTTCAGTTCTAAGTATGGGGAACCCCCAAAATTTATTGTTTTTTTTTCTATTTTTGTGTAAAAATCTTAATGCGGTTCATAGAATACATCTACATACCAAGTTTGAACAGTATAACTCTTATAGTTTCGGAAAAAAGTGGCTGTGACATAATCGGACAGACAGACGGACATGACGAATCTATAAGGGTTCCGTTTTTTGCCATTTGGCTACGGAACCCTAAAAAGGGACTTTTTTTCGGGGCCAGTTAGAAGTTAAGGGGGAGGGGAGGGGTCAATATTTTTGACTTTCTCAGCGATTGGTTCCGAAATTTTTATAACTTTTTACTTGTAAAAATTTCTCAAATTTCGTTAAAATACATCTTATAGTTTCCGAGTAATATGTCAGTGAAATACGAAGAAACGATAAGGGTTCCGTTTTTGCCATTTTGGCTACGGAACCCAATAAGTTAAAGCAATAAGGACATTTCATTTCAACGATTAAAATAACCTCGTGTTGTACCTTTACATTAAACCTGAAAGCAAGTCACGTAGTTGCCCGAATTTACCTTAATAGAAGTTAATGCAATTATTAAACCATCCGGCACATTCAAACGTACGCTGAAATCAGAATTATATCTATGATATTTGCAACTGTATGTACATGTATTGGCGCGAGCGGGACGCACGATAACTGACTGGCATCATTCTGATGTCAGTGTACACCTACGTTCGAATTGGCCTGCAGTTCTAAATAAATAAATAAATATTATAGGACCCACAGTAAGCTCAATAAGGCTTGTGTTGAGGGTACTTAGACAACAATATATGTAATATATGAATATTTATAAATACTTAAATAGGTGCATAGTAAACACCCATGACTCAGGAAAAAATATGCGTGCTCATCACACGAATAAATGTCCTTACCAGGATTTGAACCCGGGACCATCGGCTTCATAGGTAGGGTCACTATCCACTAGGCCAGATCGGTCGTCAAGTGTACCTACGTTCGAATTGGCCTGCAGTTCTAAATGAAGCTGAAGCTAAAATAACTTTATTGATATTTACAATAATTGGCTGATTATATTGTCCACGGCTATCTTCGACGTCACCATTAATTGTATATTATACAATCGTGATGTAATAGAGAGCTTTTCAGTCGAGCACTGTGTTTAGGCAACGAAGCTTGCTGAGTTGCCTAAGTAAGGTACGAGATTGAAAAGCTTGATTATATCACTATTGTATACAATACTTTTTCTACGAGTCATCTAAAATAATACTTTGTTTTACTATAAAGCAAAGTATTATTTTAGTACTCCCGCTCCGCGTTCGTTTAGTCCTTTTTTTTTTATAGTTGACTAACAGCCTATTAAAATGAATATCATATTTGAGTTGACATTAGACGTTATACATTATAGTAGACATTGCCAAACATCCCATATAGTATGCTCGCGAAATGAGTTTTTGCTTAAAACAGTTTTGAATTTAGAATCAGTAAGCACGGCGATATTTTTTTTTGGTATCTTGTTATAGAATTTTATAAAATTTCCTAACAACGACTTTCTCGTTTTAGCCAGTCTGTAAAATGTTACTTTAAGCTGACCTGTGTTTCTTGGCTTATCAACATTCGTTGGGAAATTGTGTAAGTTTTTCCTTACAAATATTTTTATTTCAAATATATATAGCGACGGCAGGGTTAGAATATGTATTTCCTTAAATAATTCTCTTAGTGACTCATGCGCTCCCAGGTCGTAAATTGATCTAATTGCCCTTTTTTGCAAAATTAATATTGAATCAATATTAGCAGCTGATCCCCATAAAATAAGACCATAAGTAATTATACTGTGAAAGTAAGCGAAGTAGACTAACCGTGCCATCTGTACATTGGTAAGCTGCCTTATTCTCCTTACTACAAACGCAGCGGAGCTCAACCTTTTAGTTAATGAAGTTACATGGGAGCCCCATTGTAATTTGCAGTCTAAAGTTATTCCTAGAAAAAAAGAATTATAAGCTGACCTGTTGCATACTGACATTTCCCTCGTCAATGTCAAACGGCGGCTTCACGGAGCACAGCGTCCGGCCCATGAACGCGTACGACAATATCGTTATTGAACCTGCAACAAAAACCAATACTGAAAATATTGACAAATATCAGGCCAATTCGAACGTGGGGTCCCAGTGCCCTGAAAATTTTCGGCCGCGGTAGGACGTGTATAATCTTATTTTTCAATTACAACCATTATATGTAAGTGCTGCCACATTAAACAAAAAAGAATAAGTTACTGTCTTCAAGCTGTGACTATTTTATTCCCCTGCCCAGCGGAACCCTTATAGTTTCGTCATGTCCGTCTATCTGTCTGTCTGTCTGTCTGTACGTCACAGCCATTTTACTTGAAAACTATACGATATATTTTATAGCAAAATTTGTAACTGTAAAAAAAAATCAAGTAAAAAACAAAACAAATAAAAGAAACACATGGCACATCATTAGATAGTTCTTTAAAAATATCATTAAGACTGATAAAAACGTTTTTTATTAAGAAAATACTTCTAAAAATATAGTGCGAGAAGAACCCCTAAGTGTTGAACCGGAAGAGAGCATGTGGTGGGTAAAACTCTTATTAAAACGACGTAAATGCCACGAACATTCGCTCTTTTGATTGTATGGCTTTTTGTATTACATGAAGGTACGGAACCCTCGATTACATTATGCATTTAGCCGGTTTTTTCAGTACGGATGTGCACAGTGTATAATAACAATAATCAAAATCAAACAGTTCCATATTGACACCCAAAAAAGGTAATTATTCAGCGATATGAACTGTTAAATTGTGACAACGCTCGACGTTTAACTGGCTAGCCGGTCTAGCCAAGGTGACAATCGCTATCGCTTCGACAACGAAACGCTTTGTGTCTCTCTATCACTCTTCCATATTAGTGCGACAGTGACAGTTGAGTTTGATCGCTACGGAGCGTAAGCGATTTGCACGTTGGCTAGGCCGGCAGGCTTGCTAAAAAGTAGTTCGTTCGCCATATAAGCCACATTAAATCAAAACGAACCTATGAACCAACAATATTAACACCGCGAGTTTCGCCAAAATTGCATAGAATAAGTAGCATCCACAAAGTTCGCACGAAATTATGTCCAATATTCCACAACAGTAATTCGCCACAGGTATCGTTATGTTCTTACCTACGGCTTTGCTTTTCCCCGTAAGCATAAATATATTAAGTATAAAAATATCTAGTGTCATCTTCCACTCACATCAAGTTAAGTTACATCTCAATAAACATATAGGTGCACTCATTTATTAACTCTTCTGCAATAGCAACATTAAGAAGAATTCTTAGTTGCGATTTTTCCATACAAACGCTCTCGACTGATTCCTCCCTGGATTTTTAACTTTTAGCAGTGATTTTTACTTGTCATTACTTGTAACTGCGCCTATCCGATCCCAACACCTAGAATTTGATAAGTAATTGGCTTAAAATTTGGGTACGAAACCAATCAAAATCGCAAAAAACGTTACACCAACCGGGCGATGCAACCAACGGGTGGATAGAAACGGGCGGTCGTGCGCGGTAAATTCAAATTCATCAACGATAACTTATTGCCAAGTCTCGGTCTCGGCGAGAATCTCAGCCCATTTTGGCCGAGAACCGAGATTGAGATCTCGACTCTATTTTTGGCCGAGAATGCCGAGACCGAGACCGAGATCTCGGTCAGACCTTACCGACATCAAAATGATTTGAATCATGTTATTTAGTTATCGTGCGCTTCGCAACTTGTCCGTAAATGTGTACACGTCCGCACAGGCGAAACGCACGATACCTAACAAAATCATTTGATGTCAGTGCGTTTGTTCAATAGGAAACTAAAAAAATATGAAGTCTTTAGATTTTTCATACAAATTTAATATTATCTTCAATATACGCCGTCATCGTTATAATTAACGTTGGTAGTCACGCTTTAAACATAACAAAATTCACAATATATTGCGTTTCAGAATAAACTTTAAAGTACACTAAAAATAAAAAATAAAGTTTTTTTTTTAAGATACTACGTCGGTGGCAAACACGCATACGGCCCGCCTGGTGGTAAGCAGTCTCCGTAGCCTATGTACGCCTGCAACTCCAGAGGAGTTACATGCGCGTTGCTGACCCTAAACTCGCCCCCCCCCCCCCCCTCGTTGAGCTCTGGCAACCTTACTCACTGGCAGGAACACAACACTATGAGTAGGGTCTAGTGTTATTTGGCTGCTGTTTTCTGGAAGGTGGAGGTACTTCCCCAGTTGGGCTCTGCTCTAGATCTGGAATGACATCCACTGGCTGTGTCCTACCACACAAAGCGAGATGACATTCACAATGCCCAAACCTCTCTAAGTTATTTTTAAAAGTCGCTAAACAAATGATCAGTTTGAGGAGTACAGTCTGCACTTTAATTTTGTTGCTCCTGTTGTAGGCCCCACCCGGTATACGTGTATACGAGATGCGTGTTATTTCAAAATGAAAACAAATTGAGTTTAATTTGTAGGTAATTCAATTCCACTCAATGATATGCAAGCGAAATATCATGTAAATATTTCACGTAAGTGCCTAAAATTTACATTTGTATAATATTTCTATATAATTATTGCTATATATAGGTCCATGGGGTCCCAGCGTGCAAGTTTTTTGTAGAATTCGCGAAATGTCTAGTTGACATAACTGGTGACTGAAGAGCTGGCGGCTTCCTCACACAACGTATCAGTATTGCGATACATCGAGGAAATGCCGCCAGCATCCTTGGTTCAATGCCTCAAGGGCCTATTTTGAAGTTAGTTATTGGTCTTTGGACCCGGGTACGTCCTTAAACTACGTCCACAGGAGAGGTATGGGCATTGTGAATATCATCTCGCTTTGTGTGGTAGGGCACAGCACAGCGGATGTCATTCCAGATCTAGAGCAGAGCCCAACTGGGGAAGAACCTCCACCTTACAGAAAATCGCAGCCAAATAACACTAGACCCTACTCATAGTGTTGTGTTCCTGCCGGTGAGTAAGGTTGCCAGAGCTCAACGAGGGGTGGGAGGGGGTTAAGGTCGGCAACGCGCATGTAACTCCTCTGGAGTTGCAGGCGTACATAGGCTACGGATACTGCTTACCATCAGGCGGGCCGTATGCTTGTTTGCGACCGACGTAGTATAAAATAAATAAAATAATCCTCTGCATATATCCATTATGTATATTGTTATTATTGCTTGTTAACACATCAATTCACTGAACATATGAAACAACACAAACTAGCATTCAACACACGTTCACTGAACGTAATTACGAGTACAAGATTAAGGACATTGGCACAACGTTTCTAATTATATTCTATTCAGAAATTTAGATAACTGATTTATTATGTTTGATCTTGATTGAGATGTATACTTGTTTTTTTATTACCTGCAATCTTTTGCGAGATGAATACATATATCATACTGAGCAACTTCTACTATGAGACCAACCCCGACATCACGAAAAAAAATCGCTGTTTTATAAATTTTGGCTAGTCAGATATTGATATTTTCTATGGGAGAGCCAATTTTTTTCCCGATTTCCGGGTTCCTAAAGTTGCATAGCAGTTGCATGACCTTTAGATTCACATCGCTAAATATTGCTGGTAAATAAAAAACAACCTGTATTTTTGTAAGTTCTGGTGTGTGCAATATAATTGCAATCAATGAGAAAATGAAAATTAAGGGAAAACCATAAGTTTAAATAATAATGAAGGTAAAAAAATATGTAAACCGGCTTAGCAGAGCTTCGGCTTATAGCAGATATTCTCATAAAACTGGAAAACGTTATGAAAAATATACAATTATGTAAAATTATACCAATTTCCCAATACCACCTTGAAAATGATAGCGGACAAACCAGCCTGTCCCATAATGCTCCACTGTGCGGGACTACAGTGCTCCGTTTGATAAGTGAGTTTGGGTCACTGTTATAGTTTTTAGTGGTTATTTATTTTATTTTTACTGTATTTTATTTTTTACTGTATTTTTATTTTTACTGTATCTCTTTTTTTCTGTTAAATTTCTTGTATTTGTATTTTATTACAAGCTTTTATATATATATTATTTATTTAACTTGCAATGTACACCCGTATGGACGGGTCAAATCTTGCTAGTCAAAGTCAATATATTCTTTACGAGTATTCAAATAGGCCTAGCAACAAGCACTTTTAAATCGTCAAATTTTACAAATATCATCTTAATCTAAATATCAGAGCAATTTATTGATGCACTTCCCGGTTAAATTTGACCCACTTCCCGGTTTCTAATGAAGATGAAAATTTGCATTCATATGTAAGTCGGATGACAATGAAATATTATGGTGCCATCAAGCTGATCTGATGATGGAGACAGGAGGTAGCCACAGGAACTCTGTGATAAAACAACGCAACCTAATTGTGTTTGGGGTTTTTAGAATTGTCTCAATGAGTATTAGTTGCCTGTGGAAAAAAAGCGATAAAAGTTCGTACCAGAAATGAAATTTATGCCAAAAACTTAAGTATTATAATTATATAATGGGTCTATTGCCTGAATAGAAAAAACATTCATTCATTCATTCATTATATCTATTGGTCGACTTTTAATGTTTTTATGGTGTTAATGTATTTAATATTTTGTATTTCTGTGTGTAAATTACATGAAATAAATTATTTCGAAATTTGAAATTTAGTACCTATCTTGACCATTATTTTTAACCGGAAACATCTATCGAAAAAACATGCTACTTTCCTATATGACAATCTCCCTCACTGTCTGTTCTAATGGTCCATCACTCGGACCTTGTTGTTGATTTTTGATCGACTGCTTGGTTTGTTTGCTTGCTAGAGGCTCTGGTGATAGTGTCGCCCACGAAAAAGCGTGACGGTCTTAAACCTATTTTTAGAACAATTTATGTAGTGTCCGACCGAAGGTTCGGTTTCGATTTCGGCCAAAAAATGGTCGAACCTTTTGGCTGGGCCGAAACTTCAGAAGTGGATGTAGCTTAGCACAGGAAAAATGAAGAATTTACCAGAAATAGCGTACACTAGGGTGAAGCTAAACAATTGAACATACAGAACTGTTTCCACGTGTCCAGCTCCCCTCACTCCTCCGTGCAGAAGTGGGTGCAGCTTAGTGCATCAGAAATGAAGAAACTCACCAGGAATAGCGTACACGAGTGTGAAGCTGAACTTGCCGAACTGTTTCCACGTGTCCAGCTCCCCCCACTCCTCCGTACAGAAGTGGGTGCAGCTTAGTGCATCAGAAATGAAGAAACTTACCAGGAATAGCGTACACGAGTGTGAAGCTGAACATGCCGAACTGTTTCCGCGTGTCCAGCTCCCCTCACTCCTCCGTGCAGAAGTGGGTGCAGCTTAGTGCATCAGAAATGAAGAAACTCACCAGGAATAGCGTACACGAGTGTGAAGCTGAACTTGCCGAACTGTTTCCACGTGTCCAGCTCCCCCCACTCCTCCGTACAGAAGTGGGTGCAGCTTAGTGCATCAGAAATGAAGAAACTTACCAGGAATAGCGTACACGAGTGTGAAGCTGAACATGCCGAACTGTTTCCGCGTGTCCAGCTCCCCCCACTCCTCCGTGCAGAAGTGGGTGTAGCTTAGTGCATCAGAAATGAAGAAACTCACCAGGAATAGCGTACACGAGTGTGAAGCTGAACATGCCGAACTGTTTCCGCGTGTCCAGCTCCCCCCACTCCTCCGTGCAGAAGTGGACGTCTCTCGAAACTATCTATAACAAACACAAATATAGGTAAACCTTAGAAATAGTTACAAACAGATATCATACGGTAAAAATGAGCCATCATCCCGCAGTGTCAGGGAGGAACTGCCGGAACTTGACACCCCTCGGGCAAAACTCAGATACAGAGACAGACAGGCCAATTCTAACGTGCATCTGACATCAAAAGATATTCGAATAATTTTTGGAATTAATTCATGTCAGTTATTAGCTGTCATTGGCGCATTCATTTCGCTCTGACTTGTCCGTAGATGTATTAGTGCGAGCAAGACGTTCTCGAGAACAAGCGTAGGTACCTATCTAATAAAACAAAAATAGACATGAAAATTTGCAGGCACTTATGCCATACAGTCTCAAACGTCTATGAATAAAGACGAGGTCATTATCACCCGCTGAGGTGCAGGTAGTGTAGGTGTATTTTCTCTCGTACGTGATGATATAATAATATTGTTTGACACGATCACAAGGTCGATTCTAATTTAACAATTTGTTGTGGTTTTGAAATGGTTTTGATACGACTGTCCTGATTGGCGCTTTCACTTTCACTTAATTTCGTATGCACCAATCGTCGTTTAAAAATAAGATCAAAGAAGTTGTTAAATCTGAACGGGAGGCCATTCGAATGTTTTGATGTCTAATCTAGGTAACGTTATTTAGCGGATCGCTTTGTTGGACATAATTATTGAAAGTCGTAATGTAATGATAGTCTGATTATCATTAGTTATAACTCTGAAACCGTTTACTTTTCAGGAATTTCCTTAGGTTATACTATTGATAGGTTAGGTTAGGTTAGTGTTATGGCAATCCTGAAAAGTTACGCGTTTCTGACAAGGAAAGGCACCCAGCTTTCCGGTTCCGATTTGATTTATAATTATATATGTTATAGACTAGTCTAAAATATCTGACACGTATTTTTTTTAGCTGCCTAAACTCAACCTATTGGGAGAAATTGTCCTCCAAAGTACTAAAAAATTACTAAATCTTCTAACTCCTATGGAAAGTGATGCTCAAGCAACTTGCTAGTTAATGGCTGGTTTGAGTATATTTATTTATTTATTTTATTTATTTAATATTTTAATATATATATATACAGCATTACAGTCGAGACCAAAGCACTGTACAATTCAGATTATATGATAGGATTACATACTAGGAAAAACAGATCACAATCATCTTTCGTCCATCACCTCGCAATACCGCAGACACATCTGATACACAGCCGTCCATCGACTTGCAAACATATCACAATCTGGTGCCCATGACAGAAGGGAGTTCAGCAGCCTTAGAGCCCGCACAGCAGGAGAGTTTTTATGTGCTACAGTGCGTGTAATTGGGACGGCCAAAAGCTTGTGACTTCGCGGTCGCAGGAGATTTTTGGGCACAAATGGAATAGCGAGTCTAACAGTTCTAAGTTATATGTTTGAGAGCAGAAAAAAATAATGAGCACTTGTTTTGTTATATCGGCTGAAACACATTTTTCCTAAAAAAATCTACATTCGAAGTTTTATAATATCTTATCGCTAAAGATACACACAAAAACGGTTTTTTTAGAAAACTTGAGTTTAAGCAGATATAACAAAACACGTGTTCATTATTTTTCCTGCTTTCAAACATATACTCAAACCAGCCATTAACTAGCAAGTTGCTCGAGCATCACTTTCTATAGGAGTTCGAAGACTTAGTATTTTTTTAATACTTTGGAGGACAATTTCTCTCAACAGGTTGAGTTTGGGTAAATACGTGTCCGTTATTTTAGACTATTCTATAACATATAGAAATATAAATGAAATCGAAACCGGACAGTTGGGTACCATTCCTTGTGAGAAAAATCAAAATATGACAAACGAAAATGCGGACAAACAATACATACATTATCACTTAAAATTTTATGGAAAACAATAGAGACCCGTTATTTAGTTATCATTCGCGCGTGCATTAATTTCCTTCGTACTTATCCGTACACAGACGATTGATAACTGGATAACATCATTTTGATGTGAAAATGTAAGTTTGAATTGGCCTTCGGGCTCCGAACTATAATCGTTAGTTTGAGGCGTGAAATTCGAATCTTGAACCGTGTAGTTTAGGCGCTATCAAAGTGCTACACGGTATTACGTCGATATTGAGGTATCAAATATATTTACCGAAATACCGATATTTGCAAATTATTGTGGTATTAAGTGGGTACAACATCAATAGTAGCGTTTAGAACAACACATCAAAGGTCAACCTAATAGAGATTATAACACGTCTCGTTCAAAAATATCTATCTGCCTCTCACTCTAATTGCTTTCATATAGTCGTCTCTTTTTGTAAAGTATTAGAGATTTGTTTGATGAGGAGTCTCACCCGTAACTAATTGATAAATGGTTTATATTCACAGGGCAGTCCATTGACATATATTTCTAAAGATAATAAAAAAAGATAAGGACGGGCCTTACGGGATAATAAAAATGGGGCCCGTTTAGCGGTGTAACGTACGCGAATTCGAGCCAATCGTGCAGTCTAACGCCGCAACGCGATTGGTTGATGAGTTCGCACCACGCGCGCGATTGGTCCCAACTGGTTCCGTTAGACTGCATGATTGGCTCGAATTAGAGTGACACCACTGAACCAGCGCCATTATTAGTGCCCGTAAGGCCCGTCCTTAGATATATATTTCAATGGGACAGTCACGACAAGCCTTAAGGTACAGTTCGGATTCAGATTACACCAGAATTACTGCTGCAGTATTGCTACAGGAAACGTCAAAAACGTCATTTTATCGGGACATATCCTACTCCGAATCGTACCTTTATGAGTTTGAACACTCACTTTCACCCTTTAGAGATAACAGGTACGGCTTCCCTTTGAACAGTGGCCACCTTCAGCAGCGGAATGAAGATGAGTATGGCGGCACGCCACAGCAGCAGCAGCAGGACCGCTTGCCGCCGGGTCGGGGGCCGGAGGCGCGGCTCCTCAGCATGGAGCGAAACATATGGGGCAGCTTTAGATTCACTGATGTTTTTTTATTAAAATCACTCACCGAAATATTTAAAAGCCCTTTAGAGATAACAGGTACGGCTTCCCTTTGAACAGTGGCCACCTTGAGCAGTGGAATGAAGATGAGCATTGCGGCACACCACAGCAGCAGCAGCAGGACCGCTTGCCGCCGGCTCGGGGGCCGGAGGCGCGGCTCCTCAGCATGGAGCGAAACATATGGGGCAGCTTTAGATTCACTGATGTTTTTTTATTAAAATCACTCACCGAAATATTTAAAAGCCCTTTAGAGATAACAGGTACGGCTTCCCTTTGAACAGTGGCCACCTTGAGCAGTGGAATGAAGATGAGCATGGCGGCACACCACAGCAGTAGCAGCAGCAGGACCGCTTGCCGCCGGCTCGGGGGCCGCAGGCGCGGCTCTGGTGATATGGACAGCCATCGGTCGACTGACATCGCCGCGATTGTGAATACACTTGCTGCTACAGCTACACCTGTTGAAAAACGAATTGTGTTATAAGCTTATAAGTGATATCCCTTTCGGCCGCGTATGAAACCCAGTTTTGTAAGCAGGTACAAAATAAGAAAATTTACTCTGTTCTCATAACCAGTTACAAACCAGTAAAAATATTTAGAGACTTAGAAATATTTTAAATAGTTACCATAAAAGAGTTTATACACCGTGTTTTTATTGAATTTCGTTAACTTCGGGGTATCGGTAAGTATGTTTAAGGAAACTAAATGGCATAGTTAATTTACAAAAAGATTTTTTTTTAGTTTTTTTTTTACTATTTTTATGTTTATAAAAAGTAACTAAATGTATAGCGTTGTTGTAACACGGGCATTACATTTAACTCAACCAAACAATTGAAAACTGTGACATATTAATGTCATTTCGAACGTCGATCGTCCGAGATAGTACTTACGTTTAGTAGCAAATGTATGAACTCGCACTAAACACTAATCAATAAGTAAACAGGCCCTAAGGCAAGTGTACACGCTCGTAAGGGCCTTATGAGATAAAAATTAATGATTGATTATCTCCGAAATGGAGTTAATTAGAATATCGGTGTCTTTGAGAAAGTTACTTAATTTAAGCTCAGGAATGCACCCTCGAAATTAACGCAAATAAAAAAAAACACGGTGTATACATAAGTTACAATGTCATGAAAGCCAGTAGAGTCGTTGAAATTATGGATGGAAGTCATGTAAGTTGATTTTTCTGAGAGATAAACTGTTTAATGTTAAATAATTGTAATAGTTCTGAAGTGTTACATTTTTAATGTAATGTAATATGTTATATAAATTGTCATGATTGTGTCATGACAAACACCCGTCTTTATGTGTATCTTTATTTATTTATTTATTTATGTTTAGGAGAACCAACAACTTTAAACTTACAATAGGACAACAAGATTAATACAGAGAACCAATTACAGGAACTCACAAGTAATTACAAAGTATATAAAAAAAATGCTAACACTGACGCACACACACAGTCATGCGTACAAAGTAAGAAAAAAAACAAAAATACAATTGAGCGGCAATTTAGGTATCCCCAACAACGGAATAAATTTATACGAAGCACTTAGTTTTTTACTTCAGAACGGTTAATATGACTGACACTAAACTTACCTAACTCATATAATGGAAAATTAAACCTTCTTCATAAATACCCCGCCCGCAACTTTACCAAAAATGAAAAAAGTTGGCTGGCTGAAATAAAATTCCTTATGCCAAACTTCTTGCGCGCATTACAGTACTTAATTTACGTTGTCTAGATTCGCGCTATACACTTTACACTGCTATACAGTTGACTTGCTCGCGGCACAATTCCCGTGGGAATAATAATAATATTTTACTTACTTTTTCTTTAAACAATAATACTTTATATTGCATTGATATTTTCAATGAATTGTATTTTATAATTGTTGATGTGCTTGTTTTTGTTTGTATGTAAATTTCATGTTGACGTGTGAAAGTGCCCTTGTGGCCTATTTGCTGAATAAATACTTAAGTTGAAGTTGAAGGGATAATTTTTGAGCTCTAGTCAGACTACCATAGTTATTCTACTTCTTTGGGCTTTTCACATTGATCATTTCAATAGGTACTATTGTTATCCACCGCTTGGAACGTCACTTTAATTTATTTTGTACCAAAAATGGACAGTCGTGACAAAAACGGATCAGTCGAAAAGTTTCTCAAATATACCTAAGTTCGATACAAAGTCACTTTCGATTTATAGCATACCCCGAGTTTTTGGGTGCGGGAATAATTTCGTGTATTTATAACTTTGTTTATTGTAAAAAAATTACCAAACTATGAATAAAAAATAAGTAGTAAGCTTAAAATGTGCTTAGAAATATTAAAATTATTTTGTTTTTACAGTTTCACCTAGTTTTTGGCTAGGATAAAACATTCCCGCACTGCAAAACCCTGGAAAACTTCTAAAGAGAAACAGCGAAAGAATCTCTCGAATCGAATCGTCCAAAATATTTTTTTTGCAAAAATTTATAGAGATTATTTATTTTATTATTATTGTTATAAATATTACATCTCAACGCTTTCACCGTGAATTGAACTATATAGAGTAAGCGCATTTACTGGTAACATACGCTTTGTAACATTTGCATAAGCATATTTGCTGCACGGCGGTGAGGCATACATTTAATATATCCAGAGCAAGAGATGGAATGCACGCTTGAACGAGTTTTAGTGCAGAACCGTTTACTGACAGGTAAATTCGAACGTGCACTCAGGTGCACCGATATTCGAATCATATCATTTAGCTGTCATTCGCGCATTGTCCGTTCATGTATAATTGTGAGCGAGACGCCCGTGCAAATGACAGCTAACTGATATGATTCCAATATGAATTTAATATCAGTTTTATATCAGGTGCATGTTCGAATTGGCCTGTAAGTTGTGTTTCAAAGCTTCAAGCAAACACGTATATCTGCAGTAAATGAGCATCCTTCTTTAAATTGCTTGAGAAAATATGCGTTGACAGAAATTGAGTCTGAATGACATTTCAGATACAGTGTGGCCTTGTTATAAACGTCATAATATGACGCCACACTTTATTCTATTCAAATCAGTGCAATATTAGCCTAGAGTAGTAGTATAGTTGTAGACTACTAGTATATGAAGAAAGTTGTCATGGAAACCTGTCTCTTGCCATGCCTGCTTTACGGCTGCCAAACATGGACAAAAACAAGTTAGAATCATAGTAACTTAAAGAGCAATGGAGAGAAGTAATCTAAAAATAAGGAAGATACAAAAAAAATTACAGTATATAAATTAGGCAAAAGACCAGAGTAGTTGACGCTTTCACGCAAGCCCTATCCCTGAAATGGTGCTGAACGCACTCACGCTATACTGAAAAAAGGTGGACCATTGAAACAACAAAATGGAGAGGACCACCAGGGGAGCGGCGGTCTGGCCGGCCGCAGCAACGTTGGGCTGACGACCTAACACTGCACGGCTAAGATGGACGGTTGTTTATCATTTATGGATATTGTCCGAAATAAATGCTTTTTATTTTTTTATTTGTCACCATTCCTGTCACGCTCTATCAAATACGTAAGTGTGAAAGTGACGCATGATATGAAAAGTGACAAAAACACGACCATGATACCGCTGCAGGCTGTGGGAAAGCAGTGGATGGCAATAGCTTTTGAACAGAAGCAAATGGATTGAGTTGGAGGAGACCTTCTGTTCACCCAAAGAGGGGTTCACCATTAAGAAAAGGAAATAAATTTATACATACAGATGTTAACCAAACATAGTGTGAATAAATGGCTTTTTTTATTTTTTACCAAGACCGATCATCAAGGTCGTGTCAAAACCATAAAAAATATGTAAAATTTCAATCGGGTTCGCGCCACATTTCATTTAGAACTTAAACTTGTAGTAAGTTTATTATCTTGAGGTAAACTTCACTGAACAATTACGGTAAAGGGATTATTGTTATTTATGGAATCGGAATTAAAATTTCAGAATGGAAATGATGCATCATTTAAAAGCAAATTTTAATTTCTATCATAGAAAAATAAAAATAAACTTATACTTGTGAACAAGGCTCAGAACCGGTTTTTTCTTCATACAAAAAATACCGGTATTATTAATTAAAAATTGCATATTAAAAATAATATAACGCAGGCGCCACTACATAATAACAGTGTAATCTGGGGGTATAGACAAGATGATCAGGTTGAAATGTATCATAACCTTTGTCATGAGCAACTGAAGAAGGGTTTGCATTTCCCCTCTGAGTTAATGATATGTGCTAACAGTATATGTCGTACATTAGAACATAGATTCGTTTTGGACAAAATGTATAATGAAGTAATTGATATTTTAACTAAAGCAGCCGATCAGTCGAGTAAGAAAAAGAAATGTAACAAAAAGAAGGAATATATTGTAGGGTGGAATAAATACGCATCTTGTGCTCACAGGGAGGCTCGGCAAACATTTTTAAAGTGGGTAGAGGCTAGAAAGCCTTCATCGGGACCTATCTATGAAGACATGTGTCGGAGTAGGCGGGTCTTTAAATCCAAGCTTAAATGGTGTCAGGATAGGCAGGAGCAAATAAAAAGAGATCTTCTCGCAATGAACCATGCCGCGAAGGACTTTAAAGGCTTTTGGAAAAATACCAAGAAACTCAATGTGGTACCCGGGGTCCCTGTGAGCATCGGAGGCGTGGTTGATTCCAGGGACATAGCCAACAACTTTAAAGAGCTGTTTGCAGTAAAGTCACCACTTGCAAGCGGCCAGGAGGAGGAGGTGTTCGATGGTGGGACCATTGTGGGAGACAGTACCATTAGATTCACTGCTAAAGATGTGGCAGAAGTCATAAAGGCCATGCAGCGCGGTAAGTCTCCGGGGCACGATGGTCTCAGCATTGAACACCTCAAATACGCGGGAGTTCATCTTCCTCGAGTGTTGGCTATGTTCTTTACGTTATGTTTACGACATGCGTATCTGCCGGATCGTCTAATGAGAACTGTTGTTGTGCCCATTATCAAGAACAGAACGGGCGACGTGTCTGATATCACTAACTATAGGCCTATATCACTAGCTACTGTAACCTCAAAGGTGCTCGATAGCCTACTTAATGAACAGCTCAAAAAACACATTAAGCTGCATGACGCACAATTTGGATTTAGAGCTGGTTTGTCCACTGAGACGGCAATTGTGTGTCTTAAGCGGGCTATCGGATACTACAAGGACAGGAAAACACCGGTCTATGCCTGCTTCCTGGACTTGTCTAAGGCTTTTGACCTGGTTGCTTACCGCCTATTGTGGGAAAAGCTAAGCAGTACTACCGTGCCAGCTGAATGTATTACCCTTTTAAAATATTGGTATGGCAACCAGGTCAATCAGGTGAGATGGTTGAATACAATGTCCGACGAATATAGGCTTGAGTGTGGTGTCAGGCAAGGGGGGTTGTCGTCGCCTATTCTGTTCAACCTTTATGTAAACCAGTTGATCGAGGAACTCAGCAGCATGCATGTAGGATGTCATATTGACGGTGTCAGTATCAATAATATTAGCTATGCTGATGACATGGTGCTGCTGGGACCCTCCATCAACGCAATTAGGCAACTGGTTAACAAATGTGAGAATTATGCCGAACAACATGGCTTGAGGTACAACTCTAAAAAGAGTGAAGTTATGATATTTAAATCGAATAAATATAACCCGACAGTTGTGCCTCCGGTAATGTTGGGCGGCGTTCCACTAAAGGTAGCGGACCAGTTTAAATATCTAGGGCACATAGTCACGCTGGACTTGCGAGACGATGCGGATATAGAGAGGGAGAGGAGGGCCTTGTCTGTGCGAGGTAACATGATTGCCCGCAGGTTCGCTCGGTGTACGAAGGAAGTAAAAATCACATTATTTAAGGCTTATTGCCAAACCTTCTACACCAGCAGCCTGTGGGTGAGTCATACGCAGCGCACATACAATACGCTCAGGGTTCTATATAATAACATATTCAGGATGCTGATGAAGCTGCCGCGACGTTCCAGTGCGTCGGCTATGTTCGCAGAGGCGCGCACTGATGGCTTTCACGCCGTCAGAAGGAAGAGAGTAGCGTCACTGCTGAACAGAGTACGCGGCAGCTCCAACACCATCCTGAGCATGTTCGCTGAGCGCTTGAACTGCCCCATGACAAAACACTGGGTAGAAATCATCACTGGCCAAACAAAGTGATGATTTCTACCTAGTGCCGCTAATAATTAATTAATTTAATTTATTTTTGTAATCATTTATTATGTTTGTAGCTGCTAAATTTGTTATTTAATCTATTTTTAGTATTTTTTGTAATGTGTCTTATGGGTGCCTGATATACCTGAAATAAATTATTATTATTATTTTTTTTTTATTTTATTTATTAAGTTCCTTTTTCGTTCTTTGGTTTATTATTTCATGTTAATGGGACTATCTAATAATACGAAGTTATTACCTAAATACATATATAGTACTACGTAAAGAGTATAAAATTATTAAAAATATTGAGCTATTTCGGGAATTAAAAAAAACCGGTTCCGAGCCCTGCTTGTGAAGTAAAGCTCGCGAAGGTTGATGCAATCATAAATATTATAACTCCAGATAGGTTATATGTGTTCCAAAATTAAAGCGCTTAAATTGTATAGTTGCTCTTTAGTAGTGCCTAGCAGTCCGCGTAGGCAAGCGAGAAATGTGCTCGTGTTAACGAGCTCCCGCGAGACAAAGAAACACGGCCTGATTCGAACTCTAAGGGAGAAGAATAGCTTTGCGATCCTAACGAAGTAACGGTATTTTTTTCTCATGAAATTCTATTTTGGGATATAACGGTTTCTAAATCTTAACAAATCACTTGATCTTGATTTTGATGTCGATCGATTCAGCATAATAGGTATATTCTAGGTTTATGGGTTTCGCTTTTTACAAAAAAAAATCTGTATTGCAATTTTCGAAAAAAAGGAAAACCTATAAATCTAGTTTCTCATTGTGTCAATGACATACTAAAAATCATGGAGAATGGAAAATATTATAAATGGAAAAACATTTTCTTTTATGTTTGGGAGTGCGTGTTATACTTCCCTCTGAAGATACGTCAAATATCAGGTCTAGATACGATATGTATGGGATATGTCAGTGTCAAAAGTGACGTTTTTGTTTGAAGAAACGTATCCTAAAGTTCGAATCGGGCCGAGAAGCTTATGTTCCTTGAAGGGTGTAAAAAGATGAATGGTACATGCGACAATCATCAACAAAAACAGAATCATACGTCGGTAACGAAATAAATATGGAAGTATTTTCTGCTCCTTATGTATGACTATAACCTATTTGTAGTTATGTAATATCAATACGAATCGCTTTCCACCCAGTTCATAGATAAACAAAGGACCAATTCAAAGCATGAGTAATGAAATAGAAATTGCCTGAATCGGCTGTATATTTGTATAGGTCTCGCCAAAGCTCACAAGTTACTTTATGAGGCCATTCCTTACAAGGCCGTTGAGAATGCTATTTCGACATCGGCGTGAAAAGATGCAATGCTTGAGTTGCTTGATTTGAATTCTCAGCATTGGAAAAAATATAAAAGTAACTTTTTCCAGTTTCTGATCCTATAAAAAGTCTGTATCTTTAGGTATTTAAAAAAAGGTAAACAAACAATTTGTAAATTTTCGGGTAGTTTTAATATTTATTGGTTAACCAACCAAATACAAAACCGCCGGGATCTGTCACTGAACGACCTGACTTTAAACCTACATTATTTGATCATGTAATGTTTTCATCTACCCTCAGCTGTCTTAAGGAGCCATTTGAGGGTAGATTTTGTTTACCTTTTTTTAAATACCTAAAGATACAGACTTATAAATTACGAAAAAAGGTAAATGCCTGGATCGTAGTATTGGTTAAAATTTTAAGGAGTTCTGTTATGTATTAACCGTGTATACATAAACGTCAACTTCTCCACATTTTACCAAGATGCTGGACCTAACTAACCTAAAGTTTTGCACCTAACTGTATATCCATGTCTGCTACTAGGTATCGTTGCTAAAATTGTTATACAAAGAAAATAGAGCTGGCAAAAGTGGAGGGAGCTTACAGAAGAATTCTGTGACTCGAGGATGCCCATCCGTGTAAAGGGTCAAGTGTACCAAACCGCTGTCAGACCAGCAATGTTATATGGTGCAGAATTGGCGTCTCAAGAAGCAATAATCCGACCAACTTCACGTCGCTGAAATGCGAATGCTTAAGTGGTCTGCAGGAGTGACACTCATGGACAAAGTACGGAACCGTTACATCAAGCTCGTTCAAATAAGACTCATACAGGACAAGCTAACGGAAACACAACTCCGATGGTATGGTAATGTCATGAGAAGGCCGGAGGACCACATGACTCTTCTTCTTCTTCTTTGGCGTCTTTGCAGAGCGTCGTGGTCAACAGCTGAGATCAGGCGCAGATGTTGCTTGCCGTATGGTTTCTCGCCATTATTCGCAGTTACACATGACTAGAAAGGTGCTAAATAAGAATGTATGAAAGAGCCGAAAAAGAGTGGATGACCCCGACTTACACGGATGTCAATAGTTGAGAAAGAATAAGATAGACGTAACTACGACCCGGAACAGATATAACTGGAGAAAATTGATTAGGAGAACCGACCCCAAATAAAAATGGGATAACGCCAGAAGAAGAAAGATTCAGATCACAGATACTTAAAAACTCAAAACAATTTTTCATCAGTTACATGACATTTATTCATGAACAGCATACAACTTCCACATTATACAACTTCCGCCAAACTGTATAACAGTTTGTTGACAGAAATAGGCTCCCTTTCTTTCCTTTAGTGCTTCAAGCTATCTCTTATATACTTATTTAGGTATATAAACTGTTTAGGTATAAGTATAGGTAAGTTACAAATGTAAATTCGTTATATTCAACGATATTCTCGGCCGGTCTTACCAGCGTCAACAAGCCAGCTTTACTTGAGCCCCCCGGCATTATAAGAGCGATGGTGAGAGACCGCATGGAATAACAGTCATTCCGTGGAAGATGGGACGGGTGCTGGGGACGACGTGTGGGACGCCACCTGTGTGGACACCCTAGCCCCGTCTCATCTTCATGACACTTCTGCAAAGGCTGGCGCGGCGGCATAAGCGACCGATAAATTAAAAAAAAAAGACTAAATATAGGGTTTCGGTGCCGAATACGATTTCGTACCATTTGGTGTCGAGACTCTTGGTCCGTGGGGTCCGAGCGACCTTAACCTGTTTAAGGAACTATCCAAAATTATTACTAAGGTCACCGGTGATCGAAGAGCTGGCAGCTTCCTCGCTCAAAGAATTAGTCTTTTGATACAGCGAGGAAATGCTGCCACCATCTACGGCACCATGCCGCATGGGGATAGTTTTAAGTATTTTATTTTAAGACTAGTATTATTTATTTTTAAGTCTATGTTTTAAGTTTTGTAGTTTGGTTATTTATAAAAATTATGTGATCTTTTCGTTTATGACTTATGGTTTTTTTATACTACGTTGGTGGCAAACAAGCATACGGTCCGCCTGATGGTAAGCAGTCTCCGTAGCCTACGTACGCCTGCAACTCCAGAGGAGTTACATGCGCGTTGCCTACCCTAACAACCCTCGTTGAGCTCTGGCAACCTTACTCACCGGCAGGAACACAACATTATGAGTAGGGTCTAAAGTGTTAGTGTTATTTGGCTGCGGTCTAAAGTGTTAAGTGTTATTTGGCTGCGGTTTTCTTTATGGTGGAGGTACTTCCCCAGTTGGGCTCTGCTCTGATCTGGAATGACATCCTGTGCTGTGCCCTACTACACAAAGCGAGATGACATTCACAATGCCCATACCTCTCTTGTGTGTGTTTTGCACAGAATATTAAATAGATTACTTTTAATTTTGACTTTAAGACATTTTTGCTACTGCCGGTGCTTAATTTATACTTTTGTTTATTTAGATGAGTGATAGGCGTGTTAGATTTGTAAAAATACAATTTTCGAAGCATATCTTTCGTGACCCAAATCTGTACAATCAATGTTCCGGCAAATCTATTGACAACCTCGAATAGAGAATAACGAGCCCATGTTAAAAGGTTTTCTAACAAAAGTGATCGATGAAAGAAGCAAATTTAATTTTTCAGCCGTATTTGACGGCTTCGACATTTTTGCGGGAATTTATTTTAGAGCCAGGCGAGATAAAACGTGGCATGTCAGAACCAGGCTTTAAAATAACAGAAACATTGTTATTTATTTTTCCTACTCCTCTACTGTTATCTGTCATTTATGCATTCATTAACACGAATATAAGAACATACATAAAAGGTTTCAAGAAAGTATATTGTCTATTCCTCATAAAAGCTCTTGTGCTTTTAATCGCTATAACGTTACTGCGATTAATGCCTACCAACCTAACAAAACCAAAACGAATACAGTTTTAAACTAAGTGCATTGCTGCCAACTTACAAAATATTCATTTGGTTGCATAGTAAAAATAATTACTTCATAAGTCAGAAACACTCATGTGACACCCGTAATATAGCAACACCCATAGACTACGAAGACCGCTTAGCGTTGCTTGTTAGTCTCCGTAGGCTACGGTGGCCAAAATTGAGAAAAAACTGTCCAAAAATTTAATTTAGCAAGTAGCAAGTACCAGGGCCTCATGAGTTACGAGAAGGTGTCGCCGGCCGGCCGGCCGCGGCCCGGGGCGGGCCGGGCGCGTAACAAGGTATGCTCGCGCGTCTTGGCTATATACTTTTGCTTTGTTTACCTAAATTAAGATTTATTTTTGTTGACTCGTAGGAAAAATATTGTATGCAACGTTGTATAAGTAGGTCAAAAAATGCTCGTGGCGTATTCCTTTACAATGTTCGCCTACGCCTTCGGCTCCGGCTCACATTGTAACTCACGCCACTCGCCTTTTTTGACCCTTCTTATACAACTGTTGCATAAAATACTATTACATGGGGGCAAAGTAGTTGGTTAACCGCTCGTGAATCGTGATAATTGATAACCGAGCAGGCGAAAGATCCTAAAATTTAACCATGAGCGTAGCGAGTCAAGATTTTACTTTTCGAATCTTGAGCGTTGCAAGTGTTTCAAGGCTTGGTTAAACAAATGTTGCCATCGAGTGAAACACAAAATGTTTCACCACACCGCCGCAGGAAACATACTAACAGTTAAATATTTAAAAGTAAAAATCATCATTTAAAAGTAAATTCTACCAGCTTACATAAGGGACCATATCAAAATTTGCATCAGACTACTTTGTCTCACAATGGATAAAATGCAACTTTCTCATCAGTTTTTGAACAAGCAAGAGCGCCTTTACCAGCTGGTGAGGTGAAAAATACATTTTTGTGCCCGGTTGGTGCAGTCTACATTGAGAGTAGCAGGTGAATCAATGCGCCAAAAGTATTTGCTACCCTGATAAAAATATACTTCTGCAAACAGGGATATATCTCTACATTTAGCGTTTAAAAGTATCTGTAAAAGTCTTATTGTTCTACAGATAGAGAGATATCTCTTTTTGTAAAATGATCAAACGTATCTACCGTCTGACGCGTAATCTGTACCCCTAGTGTAAATTTAGTCGATAGCGAAACGTGACGTACGCGTTTGCGTGAAGCCTCATTTTGTATGGGTTTTTGAACAGCGCGCCAAGCGGGACGTTTTGGAAAGTCAAAAATCTCATACAAAATGACACTTAACGCAAACGCGTACGTCACGTTTCGCTGTCGAAAATATTTACACTAGGGGTAATCCGCTTCGTTTGATTCTGACTGCACCTAGGTACTCTATTACCAAAAATGGTGACATTGTCTGATTTTTGATAGTTTGAACTATTCACACTTTTTTATACTACGTCGGTAGCAAACAATCATTCGGCCCACGTGATGGTAAGCAGTCTCCGTAGCCTATGGACGCCTGCAAGTCCAGAGGTGTTATATACGTGTTGCCGACCCTAACACTCCGCACCATTGTTGAGCTCTGGCAACATTACTAACCAACAGGGACACAACTCTATAGTTTTTAGGGTTCCGTGCCTCAAAAGGAAAAAACGGAACTCTTATAGGATGTTAACTTCTACTGTCAAGACCCTTTATCTCGGGAACGCGTGGAGGTATCAAGTTGAAAATAAAACCATATACTCAGGTCTACAGTCCCTGGTAGCAGTGAAAAATCAAGCTTTTAAATGATCCTATTAAAGATTCGACCATTTATGCTGCAAAAAACGTATATTTCGTCACTCAAGGGAATCAAAATTTATAGGGTACTTTCCTTTGACCTAGAAATATGAAAGGCAAGTAATATCCTTTTATATACCGTAAAACCACCCAACTATAGTCCAATACTGCAACTATGGTCCACACGTTCAAAAGGAAATTAAGTATCTATAAAGTAACGTAATCTCTAAATCTTATACAATTAAGGGCCAACCGCTTGAGAAAATAACATATATGAAGGATTTGGGTATTATTCACGATTCCAAACTTATATTTGACAAGCACGTTGATAGTATTATTAGTGGAGCACTAAAAGCATTAGGCTTTATAATGCGTAATTCTCTATATTTCACTCAAGCTAAAACCCTTAAAGTACTTTATTGCGCCTATGTGAGGAGTAAACTGGAGTACGCATCGCAAGTCTGGAACCCTTGCTATAATACTTACGTTGACCGAATCGAACGCGTTCAACAAAAATTTATTAAATATTTATGTTTTAAACTGAAATTTCCCTATAGTTCCTCCAACTATTTAAGTATTTGTAAGAAGCACCATCTAGTCCCCTTACAAAAAAGACGTGAAATATCTGACATTACCTTTCTCCTGAACATCACCAGTGGCGTAACTGACTGTCCCGAGCTACTAAGCAAACTTTCTTTCAATACTCCCTACCGTTCTAAAAGGTACTATCCCCCAATATCTATAAAAACTGTATCCTCCAAGTATAGGCAGAATAGCTTCCTGGTTCGCGCGAGTCGTAAGCTAAATGAGTTGTCGAAGGAACTTGATATTGACATATTCAATTGTAAAGTTCCTAATGTGAGGCATAGTCTGGTTAAGCGGTGTTTTATGTGAGCTTTCTTTCTCTGTATTATTATATGTATACTGTTTTTTTTTTTTTGTTTTTGTTACTTTATTAAGTTTTCATTAGGCGATTAAATGCATTTTATTCATCAACCTAGTGCATTAGCGCCTCGACATGAACTTTAAAATATGCTTTATCAGCATTAACATCTGATATATTTTACTGTATGTTCTTTTTTCCTTCGAACTTTGAGACCTCAATTATTCTGGGCGCTAATGAACTAAGTGTTTCCGAACCTAGGGTCTATTTTAATGGCTTCTATGTATTTTCATTTTCAATTGTGTTTTTGTTTTTTTCTCACTTTGTACGCATGTGTGTGTGCGTCAGTGTTAGCATTTTTTTTATATACTTTGTAATTACTTGTGAGTTCCTGTAATTGGCTCTCTGTATTAATCTTGTTGTCCTATTGTAAGTTTAAAGCTGTTGGTTCTCCTGAACATAAATAAATAAATAAATAAATAAATACCAATGTTCCTTGTGGTTTACTCCTAGTTTTACCTTCCATTTATAAACATACTTTGCCTTAGAACTACAAAAATATAGTAAAATACACACCTGAACGAGAAAAATTGAGTTTATTTGTGGACCATAGTTGGGAGCTTTGGACTATAGTTGGGTGGTTTTACGGTACTACAAGTATAGGAAAAAGTACTACTATACTGAAACTACTCGTATTTGAAAAAGTGAAAATTCATAAATCATGACAAAAATAGTCTTTATTTCCATAATAATGTATACGTAATCAATCATAGAGGTTACGCAACCATTGTATGGGTATTAGGTAACCAAATCTTTGTATAGGTAGATTTTTGAAACTTTTACGAATTTGTACAGAAGAGAAAAATCTGAAAGCCGTATAATTTAATTTAATGAATAGAACTCGCACTTGTACGGCCTTTTATAATGTTCTCTTAATAAATATGTTCCTTCGTGATTTGTTTTACCTTTGACGACCGGTCTGGCCTAGTGGGTAGTGACCCTGCCTATGAAGCCGATGGTCCCGGGTTCAAATCCTGGTAAGGGCATTTATTTGCGTGATGAGTACGGATATTTGTTCCTGAGTCATGGGTGTTTCTATGTATGTAAGTATTTATAAATATTTATATATTATATATATCGTTGTCTAAGTACCCTCAACACAAGCCTTATTGAGCTTACTGTGGGACTGAGTCAATGTGTGTAATACTGTCCTATATTTTTTTTTTTTATCTACTTTAGTTTGAACAGTGAATTTCATTTTAAGAGTCTGAGCCTGGTAAATAAAGTACACAGATTGACTAAGGCCCACAGTAAGCTCAAGAAGGCTTGTGTTGTGGATACTCAGACGATATACAAGGAACTTAAATACCCATGACCATCGGCTTCATAGGCAGGGTTACTAATCACTAGGCCAGTACCCCTAGTGTAAATAAATTCGATTTTGAAACGTGACGTACGCGTTTGCGTTTAGTCTCATTTTGTATTGGATTTAGAAATAGCGCGCCAAGCGGGACGTTTTTGGAAACTCAAAATCCTATACAAAATGAGACTTAACGCAAACGCGTTCGTCACGTTATGATGTCGATCAAATTTACACTAGGGGTACAGACCACTCAAACGCCACGCTAAACGGCAAATCGAACGTATACTAACATCATAAATGATAATATCTAAATTATGTTATTTAGCTATCGTGCATTTCGTTCATACTTGTTCGTAGCGAGACACACGGGCGAATGAAAACCAAATTACATCATTTAGATATCTTTGATGTCAAAATGTAAGCTTAAATTGCCCTGTTTATCTTAGCCGTGTTTTTACTTATACGTATTTTTCTCAAATTCTATAAGGCCAGCCGGAGCGCTGTGCAAAAATAAATAAGCATTACAGTAAAAAGTATGATCGAGTTATGACTCTTTTTGATTAAGACGCGCTAGGGTTCGGGTCTCTTATGTAACTCTATCCACGGCCTTGGCCAGTGATCACAGACCACTTCAACTCAACTAGAGTCTGTTCTGAAAGAGAAGAGTCGTGGAAGGTACTACTACTTATAGTGTTGTGTTCCTGCCGGTGAGTAAGGTTGCCAGAGCTCAACGAGGGTGGGAGGGGGTTAGGGTCGGCAACGCGCATGTAAATCCTCTGGATTCGCAGGCGTACATAGGCTACGGATACTGCTTACCATCAGGCAGGCCGTATGCTTGTTTGCCACCGACGTAGTATTAAAAAAAAAAAAGTTATGGGCCCCATACATTCTACGACTGACTTCTCTTTCCGCACAGAATCTACTAGATGGAGCACATACGAAAATCGCGGTCACGATGCATAAACCCACCCACGTACCGAGCAATAGAATTACTAAATAAATTCATAGCTACAGGCCAAAACGCAGACATTTCGCAAACTAATGGCCATCCTTACAACGTAGTATCAGTTTTTTTTATCTCTATGTAACGTAGTAATATATATTATTTTATTTTTTTATATAGAGTCGGCGCCAGAAACATCTTTACATTTCATTACTTTATTTCTAAGAGATAGGTTGAAAAGGGTATACATGTTTATGATACTAACTATATTTATTGACAGTATAAGTGACTTGGCATAGATGTAAACTTATCCTTGTGTCTGTCTGAATAAAGAATAAAGCACTCCTTGTACAAATTTAGTATGGAAGTGCGACCGCTAATTTCTAGAGATGGGTAGTAATACTGAGTATTTACTCGGCATTTACCCGTGAGTATTTACTCACTAACTACCTTCACTAATTTCAGTTG
This sequence comes from Cydia pomonella, assembly GCF_033807575.1. Classification (NCBI taxonomy): domain Eukaryota; kingdom Metazoa; phylum Arthropoda; class Insecta; order Lepidoptera; family Tortricidae; genus Cydia; species Cydia pomonella. The sequence goes on along the minus strand of NC_084709.1, from coordinate 24,632,302 downwards.
CGGCCGCAAATATGACCCGTAGTCGGATAAATTATAAATATTTACAATAATTTAAGCTTTAGGTGTGTACTTAGCTTTTATAGTATACAATGATGTAAAAATACAGTAGTATGTGCACTGTTAATGTCATCTCGCGTTGTGTGATACGGCACAGCACAGCGAATGTCATTCCAGATCTGGAGCAGCGCCCAACTGGGGAAGTACCTCCACCTTACAGAAAACCACGGCCAAATAACACTAGACCCTACTCATAGTGTTGTGTTCCTGCCGGTGTGTAAGGTTGCCAGAGCTCAACGACGGTGCGGAGTGACAGCAACGCGCTTGTAACTCCTCTGGAGTTGCAGGCGTACATAGGCTACGGATACTGCTTATGCCACTGACGTAGTAAAAAAATAGCACAAGTAAAATGCACCCATGGTTGGCCTTGACCTTGACCTTGTGCTCAATATAAACGCTTCATAATGCGGTGTCTGTGTAGTCTGTGTCTGTGAAATAATCTTGTACGCTACCCTTTCACTCACCAAATCCCAAGTAATCAATCCAATTGTCGTTTGATATTCAATATTTCTTGTTTATATTAAGATACCTTTTCTCGATAATGTTTTATCAGATTTATGCATCAAAAATATCTCTCTCGTTTATAGCTTAAAAAAAAAGATATGCCTCTATACCTATACCTACATACTCTGGCAAATCCAATTTGTCAGGAGAAAATAGGTGCGAAATTAAAATTTCCTATGGGAAGACAACCCTTCACGCCTACATTTTTTAAATTTGCCGCCTTTTTCTACTGACGAAAATGGCTTGCCAAGCTATGTGGAACGATTAAACTGTTGCATTGCAAATAATTTTAAACACAACACAAGGCCTATTGAGCTTCCCGAGGCACTAGGTTGATTTGTGTAAGATTGTCCCATAATATTGAATTATTTATTTGTGGTGTTCCATACCTAAAGTATCCTTAAGCTCCATGTGCATGTGCACCTTTTAGGAATGGAACGTATATCACATTTGTACTCGTACTATTTTACATATAATGTAGAGTATGCTCAGTACGGATCACACGCCCACAAATATTCTTCCAATATGTAGCCCCAAATATTTAGCCACGAATTAATTGTTTCGGGGAAATCATCGAAATTTGATTTCCAATTAATCAGTTTTCAGTAGAATCTGTAAATTGTAGCAGATACTGGTCTCTCTATTATAAATTGATAACATTACTTTGTCATGTTTATTTCATTTGAAATACGCTGTAATGTGGAATTTGTATGTTTATATATCTGACGTGTACAGTCGCCTGCGCTCGCGGTGTGAGAAAAAAATCCCTTAATACCTGCCTAGTGCCTACTGCCTACCGGCCCGATTCGAAGAATGAGATACGATAACGATAAGTTCTGGTTTAGATAAGTTCTCATTCAGATATCGTTTATTTGTCGTATAATTGACTGAAACAGTTCGATTCGGGCAACCAATGTCACTTTTCCCGTTAGAATTTATTTTTATTTTATTTTTTATTAAATACAGTAACTATCTTTACAGGTGAACCCTAATACAATATCGCATTAAATTAAATAATCCTTATTACTACTTAACTAAATAATCTAAATTAAATCTATATATATTACAATCCCACAATCCGCAAATTCCGCAATAATGTCAATTTAGATTTCAATATTACATTACACAATAATTTCAATTTAAATTTCAATCCATTACATTATATAACAATAACACAATACATATAAACACGTTTTTGACAATTCCCACATCGGGCAATAAAAAAGATCTTTCTTGTCGGCAACGAGATTCAGAATGTTTATAGTACGGCTGAGAGTATGCCTTACGGAGCAGAATCGTCCTGCCGGTTGGCTCTGCCAGCAGCTGCGGTTGCCGCCGCCGTTCGGTGTACCTGTCAGGTCACAGCTTGACCATTTGTAAAATTTCTGGGTTGCAGATACTACCACGGAGAATCCGAAGCAAGTAGCACGCAAGTGCCAGATTCCTGCGAGTTTCTAATCTGTCGTAACCGACCATGCCAATCACAAAAAGTGTGGGATACATCAGCGAATAGAAAGGATACACTCCATAACGTTACCAGTATAAGTACCTGGTAAACTTATTTTGTATCCTATCTACGCGTATCGTGATGTTGTATTTGGCCTCATGCGGATCTCATATTGCAGCGTTGCATTCTAACTGGCTTCTTACGACAGCAAAAATCGTACGAGTAGATAGATCTTATTGGGATCAAAGTGGAATCGAAATAAACGTCAATTTTGACACGTCGTTTATCGATTTTACAAAGATCTTTTTTTTTTTTTTTATATACTACGTCGGTGGCAAACAAGCATACGGCCCGCCTGATGGTAAGCAGTCTCCGTAGCCTATGTACGCCTGCAACTCCAGAGGAGATACATGCGCGTTGCCAACCCTAAACCCGCCCCCCCCTCATTGAGCTCTGGCAACCTTACTCACCGGCAGGAACACAACACAACATCATCATCTTAAACATGTATTAATTATTCTTCGAATTGGATTTCTTTTACAATGGAACCAACTGTTTCATACATTTTGACTGTCTGATTTAACATTTTCTATGGGAGAGTAAAATTTTATCTCGCGATTTCGGGATTGGCCCCATAATAAAAGTTGCTCAGTATGACCTATATATTCAGACCGTAAATTATTGCAGGTGATTATATAAACAACTTGTATAGATGTGCTGCTATACGCGCCCGTGAGGGACAAAACATACGCAATGCGACAAAATTAAAAACACGTTTTAACATTCCTGACAACATACCAAAAACAACCTACGTAATTTGGTCGGGTTGTTTGTTGCCCCTCGCCCATTTTATATCTATACATATTATTATACCTCTATGGTTCATGTAATCCATGAGCCTACCTAACGCCACTGGAGAGATTAGAAACTATTACTCAAAGCTGAAAGCTGGTCACTTTTGCAACAGTAGTAGTAGTTATAAAACACTTTATTGTACCAAAAGAAACATAAAACAGGACAGAACACACAACATTTGTACAAAAGCGAATTTATCCCTTTCAGGGATCTCTTCCAGGTACCGCTGATGTGATGTCGTGGAAGCGGACCTGCGTCGGCTGAATGCCAATTCATGTGGCGTTCTCTCGTTTCGGAGGCCAAGATTCTTTTTGGATCGCTGAGCCAAAGCAGTCAGTCAGTCAGGGATCTCTTCCATAACAGTTCTGCCATAAGAGAATGTTGTCCTTTATCTACCGTCCATGCATTGCTGTTGCGCTATCGTCATAACCGTCACTGTACCTGTTAATTTCCTTGATAAAATGAGACATGACCAGCGGTGGCAGCATTGGAACCATGCTGCCACTTTTATATCACTTGTCACTATGACAGTCACTTTCGCGCTTACTTTGTTAGAACGTGACAGGTATGATGACAAATGATAAAGAGCCGCTGAGCCAACCATCTTAGCCCTACTGGACTTATGACTTATGACAGACCTTGCATGTAGTTGACGATCTTGCAGACGGTCTCGCCGTAGAACCAGACCAGCGTCACGGCCTTGCTGAGCTGCAGCGGCATGCAGACGCCCGTGACCAGCAGGTCCGCCGTCGACAGGTTCACCAGGAAGATGTTCGTTACGCTGTTGACAATAAACATCAATCATTATCATCGTAATAAAGCACTAAAATAATACGCGTGAGGCTTTTAAAGGTTTCGTACTAAAAAAGTAAAAAGGGACCCTTATGGTGCGACTCTGTCCGTCCGTCCGTCTGTAAGTTTTCCGAATTCAGTTTGCAATTTAACCAACTTTACGTGTGTTTATTACACCTGAAATTTCTATGAGATTACATTAAATACACCTTTTTTCAAATAAAAGATCAATTTTTGAAATCGGTTCACATGATAGAGAATTATTATCCTCGAAAAACCAACATACGTGCATTACATCGCGCAAATTGGTGACACAATTTGCCGATAGATGGCGCTGTACACAATAATACTTCGTATAGGTACTTCTGTTAAAAAGTCTATCGCCTTTATAGCTACACGAGATAATTCAAAGTTTGTACGGAACCCTCGGTGCGCGAGTAAAATGAACTCGCACTTGAATGTTTTTTTTTAAATATATATTTAAAAACATATTTTTGTGGGATTAAACGAATTTACTTAGTAATTTTATGATAATAACTGTATCTTAATAAACCGAAAATGATCTCCACTGAAGGCCATTAATTATCTTCCAGTTGTGCGAAAAGCGATTGAAATCAGGAAACACCCCAGAAATATTGATAACTAAAGGTAAAGTATTAGATAGATAGAATACTCTTTATTGGCATACCTCAGTAAAAATATACAAGAAAAATAAACAATTGATTAAATTTAGAGGCAGACAACAGGCGGTCTTATCGCTAAAAAGCGATCTCTATATATTAGATAGGTAATCAACAAATACATTAACTACCGGATAAAACTTCCCGCAAAACTTAATACTATATCGACCAGATCAGCTTATTTGAAGATTGTGACACACCAACGATGACTTTATTTGCCAGATAAGTCGCAAGCTTATTCAGGACTTTACTTGGACATTGTGAACCATACCCTTCTTCTTCTTCCTCGCGTTGTCCCGGCATTTGCCACGGCTCATGGGAGCCTGGGGTCCGCTTGACAACTAATCCCAAGATTTGGCGTAGGCACTAGTTTTTACGAAAGCGACTGCCATCAGACCTTCCAACCCAGAGGATAAACTAGGCCTTGTTGGGATTAGTCCGGTTTCCTCACGATGTTTTCCTTCACCGAAAAGCGACTGGTAAATATCAAATGATATTTCGTACATAAGTTCCGAAAAACTCATTGGTACGAGCCGGGGTTTGAACCCGCGACCTCCGGATTGCAAGTCGCACGCTCTTACCGCTAGGCCACCAGCGCTTATCAATGTATACTGAAAAAGGTGAACACTCAGCATAATGCCAGGTCCTACTGAAGTAGTACGCTGACGCTGGTCTTCCGTGGACACCTGTAGGGAGCGTAGTTGCGCGCAGCTACCAACTAAAGTTAAGTTACTGAGTAGAGGTATACCTTTGGCGTTGAAACTCTAGGTCCATGGGGTCCCAGCGCGCACAAGTTTTTTGGGGAAATCGCGAAACGTCTGGTTGACGTAACTGGTGACCGACGAGCTGGCGGTTTCCTCGCACAACGTATCAGTATTGCGATACAACGAGGAAATGCCGCCAGCATCCTTGGTACAATGCCTCAAGGGCCTATTTTAGATATAAGCTAGTTATAGTAATCATCTGTATATTTATATACATTATGTATATTGTTATTGAAATTTTTATTTGTTAGATATTAAGTGGCTAATAATAGAAGCAATTTCAATATAAAGCGATCGATTGAGCACAAACAGTCTTCAATCCATCTAATTAGCTGCTTTGAGAACTTGGGAGCAACTTGAAGTAAACTGATACGCCGTCCGAGATTGACGCTACTTTGAGAATAGATTGTCTCACAATAGATACAGATATTTAACGCTAATAATTTAAAATTATTGAGCGATGCGAATCCGGGACCATCGGCTTCATAGGCAGGGTCCCCTCTAGGCCAGACCGGTACTCAAAAATGTCATAGTTTTATTATTATTATTTAAACTTTATTGCACATAAAAAAAAGTACAACAGGCGGACTTAATGCCAATAGGCATTCTCTACCCGTCAACCATAAGGCAAAACAGAAAAACTTCAAGGTGGGTGCAGTGAGAATTAAACAAAAAAAACGTAACTTTTGAGCGAAATATGTTATATACTATAGTATGTTTTATTATACCTTATGACTATGAGTACACTAATATATACATATATATGGATAAACAAGGATAGATACAATTGCACGTGCGTTATGGGTTACCTACCGACTAATTCCCACTACGTCTGCCTTAGCAGGTGGTTATAAAGCAAACGTTTAAAAATTAACTTGCTTGGAGTCTGTCTGGTCGTCAGAGGGAGCGAATTACAGAGACGGATTGCTTGTACGGTGAAGGAAGAAGAGAGAAAACCACTATGGTGAGGGATTACCGAGAGTTTAAGAGAGCGGGAGGAACGTAGTTCACAACCCAGGCGAGGGGTTACAAAGCTAAATCTACATTTTAGGTAACTGGGAGCAGAAGGCTCGAACAGTATTGAAAAAAGCAAACAAAGAATAGTACATAGTTTTCAGTTGTTTGATGGATTTAAAAATAATTTTTGTGTTACAACAATGCTATAAATAACATTTTACGAATAAAAAGCGGCCAAGTGCGAGTCGGACTCGCGCATGAAGGGTTCCGTACCATTTAAGACGTATTAAAAAAAATGTATTTGCTAGATCTTGTTCAACATTTTACCACTTTGGACACACATTTTACCACTTTGGAAGTGTCTCTCGCGCAAACTATTCAGTTTAGAAAAAAATGATATTAGGAACCTAAATATCATTTTTGAAGACCTATCCATAGATACCCCACACGTATGGGTTTCATGAAAAAAATTTTTTTTTAATTTTATGACGTATTAAAAAAAAACTACTTATTAGATCTCGTTCAAACCAATTTTCGGTGGAAGTTTGCATGACAATGTATATCATATATTTTTTTTAGTTTTTTCATTCTGTTATTTTAGAAGTTACGGGGGGGGGGGGGGGAAGGACACACATTTTACCACTTTGGAAGTGTCTCTCGCGCAAACTATTCATTTTAGAAAAAAAAGATATTAGAAACCTCAATATCATTTTTGAAGACCTATCCATAGATACCCCACACGTATGAGTTTGATGAAAAAAGATTTTTTGAGTTTCAGTTCTAAGTATGGGGAACCCCCAAAATTTATTGTTTTTTTTCTATTTTTGTGTGAAAATCTTAATGCGGTTCATAGAATACATCCACTTACTAAGTTTGAACAGTACAGCTCTTATAGTTTCGGAAAAAAGTGGCTGTGACAGAATCGGACAGACAGACGGACATGACGAATCTATAAGGGTTCCGTTTTTTGCCATTTGGCTACGGAACCCTAAAAAACTATGCCATTCAGTTTCCTTCAATACTTAAACATACCCGATGTTAACGGAGTTTAAATAAAATACCGTGTATAGACAGTTATGGGTCAAACACATTTAAGAAAAAGGTCACTTCTGTAGACAATAAAAGTTAACGACTCTAAGTAAGTACTTGGGTTAAAATTATCTTATCTTATCTTATCTTCTAATAACCGGGGGCCCTTGCGGATACACTTCGACCCATAGGGATCTTTTGTGTAGTTGCCCCCTAAGGAAAGACCCATTAGCTACTCAAGAGCCTTTTTGACCATTTCCATGTGTCGGATGATGGTGCTTATGGGTAGCCTTTTGAATTCCTTTGGTTCCAGATAGCCTGCTCCAAAGTCTTTCATTCTTTGTCTGGCGAGGGCGTGACATTCACACATTAGGTGTGTTACTGTCTCTTCCTCTTCACCACACATTCGACAATCGGTGTTGTCAGAGTGTCCCATCCTGGCCAAAACCCCTTTGACCCCATAATGGCCCGTAAACACCCCTGTTATAATTTGGAGTTGTCTCCTGCTAAGTTTCCATTGCTTTTTGCTCCAACCGGAGTCTACTTCTTGTATGAAGAGCTTTGAGTGCTTTAGACCCGTCAGACTGTCCCATTCTTTTTGGTGTCTCGTCCTAGTGTGGTCTTTAATAGCCGTTATAATGGTTCCCTGTGAGAGCCCCACGAATGGTTCCGGACCTATGTGGTTACTTGCGGATCCGGCTCTGGCAAGTTCATCTGCATTTTCATTGCCTATGAATCCCTCGTGCCCTGGAATCCATACCAGTTGCACTCTATTTTGTCTTCCAAGCTCGTTCAGAGCTTGGACACCATTGTACACCAGTCTAGAGTCCACTCTGGGCGCCCTGAGCGCCTTGAGTGCAGCCTGACTGTCACTGAGTATATAGATATTCTTCCCTTGGGTTTGCCTAACTATATTCTCATGCACACAGGCAATTATAGCGTACGTCTCGGCTTGGAAGACAGTAGCGTAATTACCCATGCTTATGCTACAACTAAAGTCATTTGCATAAATGCCTGCCCCCGTACCAGATACTGTCTTGGACCCGTCTGTGTACCATATGATGTCGTTTTCATCCGAATTTGGTGCTTGAAGACCTTCGGTCCATTCAGCCCTTGTTGGAACTTTAACTTCAAAATTCTTACGGAACACAAATTTGGGTTGCATCTTATCGCAGCCCATATTCGTTATCCTTTCCATGAAATTGTCACATTCCATGTTTGTGTGTTTAGTCTTTGGCTTGCTATCGCTCCATAGGCCTGTTAGTGCCAGCCTGTGTAGCGATTTCCGCGCCTCAGATTGTATCACCAGATGTAGCGGCGGGAGGTCTAGCAGTACCTCCATCGCCGCTGTTGGCGTTGTTCTAAACGCCCCGGTAATAGCCATGCATGCTGTTCTCTGTATTTTCATAAGGTTCTCCCTGCATGTGCTCTTTAGTGTCCTTGTCCACCATGCCAGACATCCGTACAAAATGATAGGTCTTACCATCATGGTATAGATCCATCTTAGTACCTTTGGGTTTAAACCCCATGTTTTCCCATATGCCGTTCTACACATTCCAAACACTCTCAGCGCCTTGGTTGTGGTAAGTTCGACATGCTTCCTCCAGTTCAGTTCTTTATCTAGTGTCACACCTAGATATTTCACTTCATCGGACATTTCCAGTACCCTTCCATAAAGCTTCAGTTGCTCCATGCCATTGAGGGTCTTTTTCCTGGTAAACGGTATTACCACTGTTTTGCCTGGGTTGATAGAGAGTTGATGGCTGTTGCACCATCTCTCCACTTGCTTCAGTGCTGTATTCATGATTCCTGATACTGTTCCCGGGAATTTCCCGTTTACAAGAATCACTAAATCATCTGCATACCCTACCGTGTATGTTGGGCCTTTGTTAAGTTCTTCCACCAGTGAGTTCACTACCAGACTCCAGAGAGTCGGTGACAGAACTCCACCTTGTGGGCAGCCCTTCGTGGCCGTTGCTAATATTTCGTCTCCCATAAGGGAAGATTTCATTAGTCGGCTATTTAGCATGGTACCGATCCATCTGCAGATTGTCGGTTCTATGCCGTGTTTAGATGCTGCGGTATTGATTGCCTGATACGTGGTGCGGTCAAAAGCCCCCTCCACGTCTAGAAAACTGGCCAAGCATAGTTCCTTATTTTCTATTGCCTGTTCCGCTTTGGCTGTCACCAGGTGTAGTGCTGTTTCTGGGTTAAAATTAACAATCACTGTTTTTTTTTTAGTTTGAAGTTACTGTAATAGAGTATTCCTAATTAGGTCCTTTATGGTTATAATTTATAACCGCACAGATCGAATACCCATATTTTAGCCGTTTTTTCGTGTTGTGACAAAGTTGCGTTCGGCGCTGGAGTCCACAAACTTGGATTATTCATTCGCCAACATCATAGGGTAAAGGCACCTATTACCGTGGTAGTTAAGGAACTTTTCAAAAGAGATCCAAAAATTAAGGGTATCAATGCTGTCTAACAGCCAGAAATTTTTTTTTTTCATCAGAGCATTTAATGAACTTTCCGTTTCACACGTTTTTGGATTCATTTTGGGTTATTATATGTATTAAAATATTTTTTGAAGCCAAAATGACAAAATCTTCTATTACCGTGGCAAGGGACAGGCTGTGATTCTATTATCGCGAATTGAGCTTTCATTACCGAGGGTACAATTGGCATGATTTTTCTGCACTCGTTAACAGAAACCAAACTCAAAATTCGAAACCTAATACCGAGGGTTAAAACAATAATAACGACGTGGGTTCTGTATATTATTTTTGTGTCATTAAGTTTAATAATGACACAAAAATAAAAAATAAAACTATAGGAGTATGTTTAAAAATAAGAGATTATAATTACACTTTGGCACAATCAAATACTATTAAATAGTTAACTTACCAAGTACCCACGAGTACCTGTATAACAAGTTATAAGTTGAATGTTTTACATGTAAAACAACAAAAATTATTGTTAGTAAAGTTTTACTAAGGACGTATATGACAAATAGGCCTGCCTGTTATTAAATAAAGTAATTTTTAAATGCTATAAAGATCGATAAGAGTTTGTCTTACTGACATAATTAGCTGCACAAAAAAAACAAGTAAGTAACATTTTCTCATAAGGCACAGCGTAAATTATAGTCGAAATTTTATAAGCTGGACGTTTACCACCTGAGTGAAAGTTTACCACAGTGAAATGGTAAACGTCCACATTATAAAATTTCGACTATATATAAAAACATGAAATTTTTTAATTCTAATATTTTTGATAAGGTAATTAAGTTAAATAAAGTCCCTCACATATTATGTGTTATAATTTACCCGTTTATAACTAACAAATCACAGTACTTTTCTTATTGCTGATTCTTATAGCTAAAAAAAATCATGTCTGAGATTTTGGACTACTCTATAAATAAAATTATATAAAAAAAAAACTAATCGGAATTGTCCGGCAGTTGGGTACCCTTCCTTGTCTGTCAGAGTAATAACTGAATCAGAAAACAGAAGAATTTAAATCTGATAATGATAACTGAAGTCTAAATTTTATCAACGAAATCTGTACTTGCGGTACCCTAAATGCGATATTTCAATACAATACCAAATAGTCACTCGGTAATAGATAACTCTTTAAGAGCCTATTACCGACCCATTCGATATTTCTCTGGGTCGGTAATAGATTTCTATACATTCTATTACCGAGGGTAATCTGATCATACCATCGGTAATAGGCTTAATTGGGAGTTTAATTAAACCTAATTCCGACCCATAAAAAGAATAAAACACAGATGTTTTTTCAAATCAAATCAAACACGTATATTACAAGCTTCTTGTAAAGACAAAATCACATAACTGGCAAGTAAATTTTAGGTTTTAACTCAAAATAAAAAAAAGTTGACAGATTAAGGGTTCCCATAGAAACAAGGAAATCGGTGCTGAAGTTTTTGTTAAAAATTAAGGGTTAGTTGAATACTTTCCATACCACGGATATAGCTCTTTAATAGCGTGAATAGATCAAGATTGGAATAAAAAAAAGAAATTATAAAATTGATAATTTGTACCAAAACTAAAGAGTAAATAACAAAACTACCACTTTTTATATTAACGTGGCATACCACGGAATTACTTACCACAGAAGTAATTGGCGCCTATCACCGCTGTATTTTATTTTCAATTTTAAACGTATTTCCCGGTCAAAAACTAAGTTAAAAGTAATTCAAAATCGTGTAGAAAACAATACACAACCTCTTAAAAGGCATTGCACTAGTTTATTTGCTATAACTATTACGTAAAACACTAAGTAAGATTGGAGTGCACTTACCTGTGGAGTCACGCGTCTGTATGGAACAACCGGTTCTTGCGCCGCCGTCGCACAAACTGACGAATCGCGAGTTTTTTGTTACACTCACACAAATGTACACTAATGGGCACGATAGACCAATGAATGAGCTTGTTTTGTGTATGCTTTATTTCTTAGAGAATAGATCTGTTTGCTTGCAAAATGCGTATTTGTAAACACCGCGGTGTTAGACGTCGATTTTGATACCCGCGTTAATAGGCGCCGTTACCCTAAACAAATCTGCAAAAACTCGGTACTACCGGATTTGATGCAGACGGCGACAGTTACTGAATTAAGTAATGAATTGTAAGTAATTTATTTTATTGTTATTTTATTTATTTGGTTGCATGACATGATAGGTATATTATAAATTTATAATTTTTGCATGCTCAAATTGTGAGTCGAGTGGGTACTTCTAATTTTAAGTCACTATCTACATACCCACTGGATTCAGGGCATTCTGGCAAATAAATAGGAAATTTGTTTTTGTATTGTAATTGTATTTGACGCATTAATTTCATTAATATCCCTATATACCTATATCTAATCTACTATACTATTGTGTAACTTGTATACGTATTATAGGATAGAGAAGTAATTATTGCAAGATGTTAGTCCTAATTATAAGACCTGACATTGTACTGAAGCTTTAAGATCAATTTGCAACACCTTGTAGGACATCATGTTATACTGTATAATATTATATTGTAAGACATGTGTACTAACATGAAGGCAATTAAGTTCTTTGTTCTACAATTATTAAACTTTACTGCACGTGTATGCTTTACAAATGAAGCATACACGCGCTGTAAATAAACCCAAAATAGCTGTATACGTTCCCCATTCTGAGAACGTTCTCGAGAATGGCACAACTATTATGTATAGTGAGATGCAGATAGAGGAGACCCCCCTGCATATAATTAAATTAGTCTATGCAGGGGGGGGGGGGGGGGGCTGGTCACCTCTCTCTGTAAACTCAAACTTGGAATGAAATGTTGACATGACTTACTTCAAATTAGGTCCGGAAATACTAAGTATCCGGTGCGATGTGCGATGTTCGTGTGAAGATGATATGCAAAGCAACCTTTTTTTTAAACGTCAAATTATGAAAACGTCTTGGAATTTAACCGTCAAATAGTAGTAGATTCGTCATTTGTTTTTAGCTGTGTAAACCTAAGAGTACGAATGAAACAAATAAGCTACTTTTTTATTATTATTTTATTATTTCATTGCAAGTTTGAGAAAAGCACTATACAAATATCGGCGAGAAACGGGGCTGCCGTCCGAGAATCCCTAGGCCTCATTACGCTCGTCTATATCTACTTGGCCTGCAATCCTTCATTTCCCGGCCTCTGCAGTAATGTTCTCATAATGCAAATCGTTTGTGCGCACAAATCCTAGCATTTTATAAGTAAAATTGCACCATTTGCACATATTTGTGATCTCGTCTTTGTAAACGCATAATACGGTATCTGTGTAGTGTAGATAAACCCGAGTGTGCTCTGTCTAGTGTGTTGTGATCAGGGATCGGAAACCGGTATTTTTTCTATGGGAACGAAAACGGTATTTTTTCGTTGTTTGTTAATTATTTCATTTCTAATTGGGCAATCTAATAATACGAAGTCGTTATCTAAAAACACAACCGAGTCCTATATTTGGAGTATAAAATAAACCGAAATATATGTTTATTTCAAAGTTTTTCCAAAAAACCGGTTCCGATCCCTGGTTGTGATGTACAATTTGTTTTCCGCAAAGTTCTTGTTTTTGGTACATTACGCTTCAGAAGTGTTTTTACAGGCTCAACAAACTTCGGGAATTTGCGTGAATATTTATAGTACTTTTTAACCGACTTCAAAAAAGGAGGAGGTTCTCAATTCGTCGGAATATTCATGATGCCGAGGGTTTGGCGGCAGATGTAAATTAAAGCAGACCTTTTTGTTCTATTTTGTTATGTCACAAGGTTTCAAACATACCTTAAATATAAGTGTAAAATTTTGGGGTGATCTTTGCGGCGGCTACCACCAGTTTGAAAATATGTCGGCATATTCTCTAGCGTGTGCGTAACTTACTTTGTATGCTTCTCGCTCGTACTCGGATATTAGTACGAGCGGGATGTATAGAAAGTAAGTTACGTAGACATTAGCGAAAATGTTTGAGACTGCTAAAGCAGTCGTGGTAAGGTTACTAATTTTATTATACAGTGTGTATTTTTGATATAACCTAAAATTTAATATAAACTAAACGTAGATTTTAGTGCTATAAAACAATTTTTAGTTTAGTCTTCACTACAAGAGCATAGTTAATTTTTGATTTTTTTTCTAGCGGCAATGTATTTTGTACATCATGATGACTTGTGACAGTTGTGACGTCGCGTCATTAATGAGACGTCTTGAGTCAAAGTAATGATACATTGCTTGCTGAATTATTTTGTATGAAAAAATAAGAGTCGTCCATTTTTTTTGAACCTATGAAAGTGTGTTAATTACAGTCTAAAATAACTGCCCTTTGATTATGTGGTCGTATCAAAAATACACGCTGTATAATTTGAAAGCGAAATTCGATACAGAGGAAAAAAATCTGTAAAATACATAATTTTCCGGCAAATTTAAAGTTTAGCAAACAAGTGTTCAAGCATACTCCGAAATGTATGCGTTAATATCACGAAATGAAGACATGAAGTTGCTCATTTATGGCTCCTTACATTACTTCTTGACCTAGGCCAAGAAGTAATGTGGAGGGTCAAGAAGTATTGTGGGGAGTAACTTTTTAAATTTGCTCACCAAGATTAGACTGACAAAGGAAATATTACATACAGCCAACGACCACTCTCTCTGTAAGCATACTTGCGACATTAAAATAAAAAAAATCTATGGTACCTACAATATTTTGAGGCGGTTAAACATGTTGTTCGAATAGCTTTTTCAAATGTCAAGTCTTAACTTATTTACTTGATTACTTAGTACTTATTTTAATTAATAGCGATTGCAAGACTCGCTTTATCCGCAATCTCGTCCTGCAATCCCTTACTTCACGGCCTTAGCAGTAATGTACTATTCTATGCAGGTGGGGTCAGTTATTTCTGCAGATTACTGTACATTATGGTAAATATTTTTACACAATTTACAGTAGGTAAGTTACCCATCGCCAAGTTTTCATGCCAATTAAGTGCTATGTTAAGTATGAGCTTATAGAGATACAGTAAGTGCTCGGAAATCTGGCACCCGATTTTTTCTCCTTTGCCGGAGTGTTGGAACTGCCAGATTGGTGGTTTTGTATAAGAAATAAGAGCATGAAAACAAACACGTGGCTCTACCGAACAATGCAAGCACTCTGTAATCCGGTGTTCGGCTGTAACTACCAGATTATAAAGCGGGTATTGACATATATTTAAGGATGGGCCTTACGGGCATTAAGAATGTAGTTCAGCGGTATCACTCACGAATTCGAGCCAATAGTGCAGTCTAACGCAACTAGTTGCGACCAATCGCGCCCGTGATGCGAACTCATCAACCAATTGCGTTGTGGCATTTTCACGATTGGATATTCGTGTACGTGACACCGCAGTACTGGCTCCATTCTTATTGTCGTTCTGTAGATATAATATGTCAATGAGAGCGGGTCACCTATGATGCTAACTGCCAGATTGACGAGCGCCGGATTACTGAGCGCCTAATGTACATATGCATGGATTCTTATTGCCCAGTTTGTGCAAAGTTGGCGTGGTCAGAGTCTATCATCAAAAATACCATCATACCTATATCAAAATGAAACCCATATCAAATTGTTAAAATTCATCCATTTTTGTGGGTCGCGTAAAATCGGGCGATTAAATTTCCAATAACCGTTTGCTTGTGCAATAATTAGTCATTTTCACCGAGCCGTCATTCCAGACGCTTTCCACGCGCGAGTCGAATAATCTACCTAGTCAAGACAATCGTACATCGACGCAGAGCGATGGGCTAGTGATCCGGAGTCTCAAGTTCGTGTCTCGCCCGAGACAGTGAATTTCCCCACTTTTCATTTTTAAGTTCCCTTAGTACCAGGGCGACCGAGCTTAGCTCGGTTATAACTATTTATTGTAATATGATGGTGTATAGGTGACAATCTTAACTACATTTTTTACTAAATTAAACTTGTCTAAAACAATTAAAAATATATATATATATATATAAACTTGAACATATAAAAAAAAAAAGTTAGTCACCGGGCGAGATTCGAACCCGTAACATTCGTTTAGCAGTCCGCGTCTTAACCCGCTGGACCAGACGGACAGTAGCCGGTAACACGAAATTAGCGACCATATTCTGCGTCGAAAGAAAAACGCATGAAAACTCGAAAACACGCGTTTTCCCAAACATAAGACTAATCTAGATCGATTGTTTACCCCCAAAAACCCCCATATACCAAATTTCAGCAAAATCGTTAGAGCCGTTTCCGAGATCCCGAAAGGTATAAGATATATTTAAGCCTAACTTTTCAATTAGGTGGATATGAGCGGAAATGAGAGCAGACGTTCAGGAATCAACCAATAGCATTGGTTGTAATGTAATCCACATCTCTTCTCTGTCCACTGGATTATAACATTTATAACCATTGCTATTGGTGATTCCCGCACGTCTATCATCTCCGCCTCAGTTGTGAGGCAGTCTAAAGGTTGGTACACTGGTTATTCCAAGAAGTCGCTTCTCGAACGCTCCAACGGCCAACTATAACGCGGACTGAAGCGCCGCAGCGTGATTGATAGATCATAATTACTTGGGGAACGCCAGTCACGCGATTGGCCGTAAATTTAACAAGTTAGGATCAATAGCCTACGCAGGATTATCGGACAGATAAATTCCTGATATGACAGGAAGTTCGATCATTTGACAGATCTGTGGCTGGAATACGTAATTTCCAGCAATGAATAAAATAGGTACTATTTTGTATGATCAATGCCCTAGATCTAGAATGATGAGGAGAGTGGTGTGATGACTGATACCTAGGACCGACCATATTATTATTTAGCTTTTAGTAAATTATGCGCATCAACATCATTATTATCTTAATCTTGGATGACCGCCGCTTACCTAAAACCGTATTCTACTCTGAATTGGTGGAAGGCAAGCGAAAAGCACGGCGGTCAGCATCTGCGTTATAAGGACGTGCACGAACGACACCTGAGCGCTTGCAACATCGACCCTGAGCGTACAGACAGGATCATCTCGGCGTTCTACCATCTTTAACGATTTTAAATCTTTTAAGGAAAACTGCCTCAATACCTTGGATGCCAAACGCCAAAAACGCAAAGAAAGACCGAAGCCATCCTACGCATACGCGTACATACCTACAATGCATCTCGCCAACTCTATTGTAACGCCTGCAAAAGGGTATTTAAGACCAAGTTCGGCCTGGCCAGCCACATAGAGCTCATTGCAGGCAATATCTATAATTTGCTGGGGTCGCCTTCATCGAAATCCATGAGGAGGACTATATCTTGATCTTCAACATAATCCGTCTTTTTGTATCAGCAGCCATCTTGGTTTCACAGTGATACTGAATATATTAAATTGTATGATGATCAGAACTAAAAGTGTGCAAATATCCGATGAATCCGTCGACAGGAATGAGGTAAAATTTCAATTACTAAATTTGACCCAAACAAATAAACAACAACAAACAAAGCAAGCCAAATAAAACTGTTTCGTAAAATTACGAAGTTCCCTTACAAAATTACCCTTTAATTGCCTTTTAACCACTCTTGTGGCCGAATTTCAACTAACGTTGAGATTCGTTTTTTGCTGTAGGTATAACAAATAGTCAACAAACGAAATTCCTCACACTTAATTAAACGTTCAACCCTTTTAAACCTCTAAGGGAAAGAATTTGGAATCCTAAACACGCTACAACGACTTTTTTTGTTGTTTGATAAGCATTTATTATATAACAGAACGTACATGTACGAAGTATCAAGCCACCAATAAATATATCGTCCTCATCATCAGAGCTCGGACTTTCAGTGCTGATGACGTCAAATCATACATGAATTCACAATAATAAAATCATTTTATAAACAATTTACACGTATCAACTTCTTTAACTTGTAGTAAAAAGTCAAGTATATTAATTACATTTTTAATCAGTAATACATTAAGCTATGAATGTAGTTGGCTCTGTGAACTGTAAATCTCGCGATAAGCATCATCTTAAACTTAAAACAAGTAAAAATAAAAAATACGTTTCGCCATAATCGCAGCGAACTCAGTGGAAGACCAGTGACACTTATGTTTTTTTTTATGCCAATTTACGCCATTTTGACTATTTTCCAAAAAACAAAACGACAGAAAAAAATTGTCTAAATTACCTACCGAACTTGCTTACAAAATTTCACGCGAATCGGTTGCGACGTAGAGGAGAACATCCAGACATTAGTATGTCATACGAAACGAATGCATTTTTGCCTCGGTCGGTCCGGTCAATTAAACGATATCGCCACTTGAAATGAGCAGTACATAACGTCTTTAACTGATATTGTTACTCAGATTAACAATAATAGACTTTGTGATTACAAAGATATTTGACAATATCATTTTTACATCTACTTTTATTACAGCGTACCCCTGAACTAAAACAAAATTAAATAATTTCACCTTACGATAATAAGTTTATTATTACTTATTTTATTTACCACATCAAAACGAACCTGTGTGAAAAACGACATCATTTTTACGTCAGGCGCACTAAAAGTTCTGCTACTAATCCTCGTCTTAATTCTCAAGTATTGCTTTCAACTACAAAATGTATTGAACTGACAGATGTCAGCCACAGCTTTATTTAAAACGGAGAAATCACAGGTACTGAGACTTCCAGTTGAGTTCCATAATGGTGATGGCGTCTCGTGAATAATTTTTATGGTTTATTGCTCATCAATGTTGTTTAAAGTGTAATATTGATAGCTTATTATACAGTACACTAATAAGATAAGAGAGATAAGAGATAATTTATTTGTAAAACATGAGTGAGTGTACATACACGTAATGATCTTATATTTACAATAATGTCCGTCATGTTTTGCCTCTCGGCGTACAAATTATAAATTAAATAACTACCTACACTAAATCCTTAAAAACTATCATCATTCAACAAGTTATTAATATTATAATAGCATTTTTCCAATAACAATTCTCTCATCCTTTTCTTAAACATGTCAACATTACAATTCCTAATGTCTAATGGTATCTTATTATATATTTTAGGCGCTAGACCAAATAAACTTTTCTTTAATAGAGCAGTATTGGCAGTTTGGCTTACTATCTTATAATTATCACGTGGTCTGAGATAATTACATACTACATTATGACGTTGAAATCGATCAGGATTAATGTGAAAGTACACTGAAAAAAATAGATAGCCGAACTGGTTTTGTAACTTTACTAAATAACTAAACTACGGTTATAAGAAAATAAACTTTGCATAAATTTACAAACTTATTTTGTAGTGTATACCCAGTACCTGAACACTGATAGCCAAACACGGTTTTGTAACATATAACACATAGTTCGCAAGTCCCAATTTTTGTGTAAACAGTAACCAAAATTTTGTTACAGTTATGCAAACATTTCTTTCAGTGTAACTGCATATAAAGTTCAGCTATCGCTTTAATAATAGTTTACTTATAATATCACCGTACAACAGAGACTTGATATTGATATCGGCGAAATCGTCATACCTATTTATAATTTTGCTCTCCCTAAATTGTCTGAATGGACAAAAGCCATTTTTATCTTAAAACTGAACTGATATCATACGGAAAGTTTTATTTTACGTCTGTGTCAAAACAAGGCATATTATAACACTCCTTACGACCTAGTAAAGGTGAGTTATTTCTGGAAATTGATATGTCACTACGACAGACTTGTTTTTGTTGTGCTACACGAGTGGACATCGTAGAAGCAATATCATATTACTATAGGTATACAGTTT
Source organism: Cydia pomonella (assembly GCF_033807575.1). Classification (NCBI taxonomy): domain Eukaryota; kingdom Metazoa; phylum Arthropoda; class Insecta; order Lepidoptera; family Tortricidae; genus Cydia; species Cydia pomonella. The sequence continues at coordinate 24,612,914 of NC_084709.1, read as the reverse complement.
AAGAGAGAGAGAGCGTGGGTGGATTAAGTATTTCGTAGCATATCTTGTTAAAAGAAAAACAGTAAATTTACTGCCATGTTTAAAACTTGTGGAAAGTCATTCGTTGAAACTCTAGGTCCATGGGGTCCCAGCGCGCACAAGTTTTTTTGGAGAAATCGCGAAACGTCTGGTTGACGTAACTGGTGACCGAAGAGCTGGCGGCTTCCTCGCACAACTTATCAGTATTGCGATACAACGAGGAAATGCCGCCAGCATCCTTGGTACAATGCCTCATAGGCCGATTTTAGATATAAGCTAGTTATAGTAATCATCTGTATATATCCATTATGTACCTATATTGGTATCTCAATAAATACATATTAACTTTGACTTTGATCTTTATTATTTCACTAATATGTGTTAAATATCAAAAGGTGACGCCATCTTACCGGGCATAACCCAAAGGTTATGGCGCCATCGCTCGAAACGATGTCTACCTAAACATACCTTTGATCTATTAGATGGCGCCACTTTTTGATATTTAACACATATTAAGCCGTTTATTTATTTCTTTTTGCTATTGATGTTGACGCACTGACAAATCTCGAAAGTGAACTGACTCGTCATGGATGGATGTCATTCGTTACCTCCCTTCCCGGGAGGTATGCGTGGCCGCTTCCGCCTTTCGGCTGTGGCGGATCGCTCCCCATCAATCGGTGGAGAGGTATGGGCCGTCGTTTGCGGGACGGTGTGTGCTGCTGGTGTAGGCCAGCTCTTCGCTACCGGTCGTTACCCCACCACCCGTTACCATTTGAGCGGGGCCAGGTTTCGGGTGGCGTACGTGCGTGGCAGTTGGCGTGTGCAGCGTGTCTGACTCTTCAGGAAAGGCAAAATACGTGTATATTATATACCTTCTCTCCCACCCTACTCTCTCGGCCGAGTACCAATTTGCTGTCTCGCCACTGCACTCGGCATTATACTTCTAGAGCGCACTTCTCCAATGGTCTGTTCGCTTACAGTATGAACCAGCTTTTGCCCGCGAATTCGTCTGCGAGGAATGATTATAATGATTGATAACAACTGTCCTATGTTCGGGATCTCAAACCATCTCCATAATACCATCTAAGTAAATCGGTTCAGTAGTTTAAGAGTGAAGAGGTAACGGACGAACAGACAGAGTTAATTTTGCATTTATAATATTATGTAGTTGAGATTTGTCTTTTATGACATTTTGGATCAAAGGATTCGGATGTCAACTACACGACACGACACGTAAATCAATGTCTAGAAAACTTTTGGACCAATAAAAGATATACTACATAATTGGCAAATAGATACAAAGAGAATTGAAAAATACGGCAACGCCGCCGCAGTAATGTCGCAACAGTAATGCAGCTGTAGTTTACAATTTACATACATCTGAATGTCACCTTAACCCTTAAATATCACAATGTTCTCGATGTTCACAGAACCTTTGATATTGAATCCGATTATAATATAATCCCCTTTTATTATTTGTACTTGGACTGTTTACAGAATAATGTTCGCTGAATTGTGAATTAATTTCAAACAGGTTTCTAAACAATTTAATTTCATGCAAAGCATATTTGGTAATTCTGGTATTAGGTTAATCAAAAATGGGGCCTATTGACGATGGTTGTATCTACCTTTTTAGAGTAATTTAAATAAAAACCAGATTTAAGGTATTTTCTAAACAAAAGAAAAATGATATTATATAACTATAGATAGGTTAAACTCATATACAAGGAACACCAAAAGTACTTTTAATGATAATAAACTATGAATGATCATTTTTTTGTTAATTTTCATATAAAATTCATCTTTGTTACATTTGTTGTTGAAAATAAGCTTGCCTTTTTCCTTTTGCAAATTTCTCGCTTGCCTAAATGCGACTAAAGAGCAACTGTACCTACAATTTAAGCGCTAAAATTTTGGAATGCCTATAACCTATCTGGAGTTATAATATCATTGAGTATCGCATCGCGACCGCATGCAATTTGTCAAGTTTTCTTTCAAGCAAATGTTACGTAAGCATTTGCTAAAACTAGAATCCGAATAAAAGCTATCAATGTATGTAATACTTTATGTACCTACTTACCTATATTTTATTTATTTATGTATTTTAATAATTAGTTTGATTTTTTAAAATTCATTCCTTAATATATTTTTCTTTTTGTACCGATAATAATTTTATATGTATATCTTATCTCGGCGCAATTTTTTTAAATTTCGGTTTCGTTCGAAAACCGTTATTTTTAAACCGGTTTTATGAGAACAGTTCTTGTCAAATTAACCGGTTTAGAAAAATAAAACAGGTTTCTTTCTATGTTTACGTGTTGTGTGTGTTGTGCACACCAGGCCAGCCGGCCGTTTCGTCGCTCGTCGAATAAACCGATTTTTGTAGGTACATTTCTTAAAACGCTCGCGTTCTTATAAAAGCGCAGCGGAAAACTGAAATAAACCGGTATTTTAATAACCGGTTCCAAGCCGTGGTAGGTTCTTCGTCTGTGAGCTATAGTTTTTTTAGTTTATATTTATAAATGCGAAAGTAACTCTGTCTGTCTGTTACTCACCTCTTTACGCTTAAACCACTGAACTGATTTAGATGTAATTTGGTATGGAGATACTTTGAGACCCGTGAAGGATATAATATAGTCAGACCAACTTATCTAAGTTGGCAGCGAATTGGATAGCCTTCAGTGCTAGTGATATTTTAAACGTCAAACACACTTCACACTTACACTGGCTGGGTTATCAAAATCGCTGCCAACTTAGCTTGGTCTGACTCTATGTACTGTGTCACGTAGTTTTTATCAATCATCATCATCGTCTCACGCAGACGAAGACAAGGGCAGAAGTTAGTATATGTGACAGTCCAAATCAAAATGGACCTTATGGCGGTGGGTGCTTACGTCGCCTAGTACTGCTTTAGTATTGGCGCGCCGCTAATAATGGTGTAAGCGCCGATCGCCATAAGGTCCCTTTTGATTTGGACTGTCACATATAAAGAAATAAGGGTTAGATATTAGACCACGTAGCTGTCACTGACAGAGACACTCGGCAGGGTCTATAAGGTAAGAGCATGTTAGAGGATTCTAGGCAATGAATAGGACGTAATTAGGTGTTCGTAAATACTAATATCGTCGGCTAAAAATACATTTGCGTAGTGCCATATCCATTTTAGAGCACAATCGTTTTTTTTTATTCCTAAAATAACAAAAAAAAATCACACTAACCGGTTTTCAAAAGCTTTATTATTCAAAAATGTTGTAATATATCCGTATTTTGTAGGATAATTAGTGAAGAAGATAATTTGTAATTATTATGACAGTTTACTGTTTTTTAACAGTGTACTATGTTAACAGAAAAACTTATCACAAAAATTGTGATATATCCAAAACTTTGCGTCATGTCATACTTGTTTTAACATTTACACAAGAATTTAGAGATTTTTCTTTTGTTCATGATTACCATTATATTCAAAATATTTGTATGGTAGGTAGGTACTATAAAAGTATAAAAAGTAAACATATGTGGCTACTCGTAAATGTTACATAAGTTGAATATTCTCTAATTATAAAACTTATTATGTATTTTTCATTTTACTATATGAATATGTTACTATAATGTTGTATTGACTTGTAAAAGAGCCCTTGAGGCCTACTTGCAGAATAAATGATTAGAAGAATCATTAAGAGGAATTCCTAGGTGCGATTTTTCCATTCAAACGCTCGCGTCTGTTTCCTCCCTGGATTTTTAACCTAGAGCAATATTTTTGAAGTAAGAACATCTTTAGCGGCGCTGTGAACTTTTTGTGATGGGGAAAAAATATTAAACTCGCGTCAGGTCCGTCAGATTGAAAATTCGTAAGATGGACACGTGACATCATGGTGACGTGCAAACTGAATGTCATCGAGGCCTGGTTACTTTTGAAAAATCGTATCTCATTAAAGTGTGACATTTTATTTAACGGTTAAAGAGGTTTAATCTTTGTTAATTGTATTGTATTTTTGTGTTATTGGGTGTCTATGATTGTAGATACTCATATTTTTCCATACGAAAAAGTTAAATAACAGAAAAGAAGCGTGATTGTTTTACTTATAGGTACTCATAATCAAAGTACTGTCATAACATAACGGTTAAATATTTGTTAAAGCCCGACCAGGAATATATGACCATTGTCAAGAGGGCGCTGTAATTCTCATGTATAGGGTGACAGTTCAGTTTAGTATGAAAAATTTAGTTCCAATGAAATTCCGCAATATGGCGCGTGATCATATATTACTGGTCAGGCTTTAATTGTGTTGTTGGGTGTCCATGATTGTAGATAGGTACTCAAATTTTTCCTTACCAAAAAGTTAATTAACAGAAGAGAAGCGTGATTGTTTTACTTAATAATGATGGTGAACGATTCATTAACATTTACTGATTGTGTAGGCTGTAGTCCTGCTCACGTCTCATGAATTACTCTGTATATGTTATATATTAACACTAAAATTCACATTTCAAAACAGCTTCCACACTCAAATTTATTTACGTAGGTATAGCAGAGAATTATCTCTTTGTATAAAACTGATACTCAATTTCTCCAAAATATCAAAAATGCACAAAGTTAATATTCAAGTTTTAACTTCTGTCGGCACTCCCGGAGTGCAACCCGTTGTTTTTTTTTTAAATAAGATCAATATCATCAATATCTGTGTCGCTAGGTTTTTTTTAACTACTTTATTTTGAAGAAACTTGTTTACAGCGCCTCGAAAATTGCAGAAACGGCTCAATTGAATTGGCTGCAAAAAGGGCATAGACATAGCGGCATAGATTATTTGTTCCTCTTGCAATATCCAAAATTTCATAATGATTGGTTGCGTTTTGGAGGAAGGAACAGTCGAGTGCGAAACCTCAATTTTCGAGTTTTTTGCGTGGGAATTTTAGTCCGAGCTGCAATTGTCCTTATCGCACGCAAGCACTCCCGCCCACCGCAGCGCGACAGAAACATAGCTTAAAAAAACTAGATTTGAAAAGTTCCTCAGCTAGGAATTGCTTTTAAGACACGTTAAAGATCTTGGAAAGATCTTTAAAAGATCGATAACTAAACGACATTTATTGACGTGACATGTCAAAATTGACGTTTATTTCGACTCCGCTGTGATCCCAATAAGATCTATCTACGATTTTTCTAACGTCAAAGTGACATTGGTTGCCCAAATCGAGCTGCTTCTGTCAATTATACGACATACAAACGATATCTAAATGAGAATTTATCTAAACCAGAACTTATCGTTATCGTATCTCATTCTTCGAATCGGGCCGAAAGGCGAACTTATTCCTTTCTTCCAATTAATCTTTGAGCAATTGAGGAAGAATTGGAGAACGGCAGACATCAAAACTGTACTAAACGGTATAAGTACGGCAGTCCTATAACCTACAATTATAGATAGATAGATAATAGTTTATTCATCACACATGGTAATAGGTACATTTAAAATATACATCATGTACATAATATCTATACTACTAACAAGTGCGACTAGTCAGGCATTTTTAAACTAAAGTGCATGCATGTCATAATTTGTAACATTTACACTTCATTAAATTCATTAATGTTATACAAAGTCTTGTTTAATAATAGGTCTTTCACCTTAGCACGAAACACTGTCAGTCTTGGTTCTTTTTTGAGATGTTGGGGTAATTTGTTATACAGTTTACGACCAATAACTCCTGGCATTTTTTTTGACATAGCGAGTTTGTGGGGGCTTAAACAGAGGTCGTTTGGATATCGATTCGGGCGCTCAGATGCTCCTTTCTTTCGATCTTATATAAATGGGATATGAAATAAAACAAATCTTGATGCTTGTTTTCGTTCCCCTGCAAACCAATGGTTAAGTGGCGTATGTGCGGAATTCTCACCCGACGATATGTACGCTGCTGGTGGGGTTGTTATCTCAGGGCCAAATAGAATAAATAAATAATATTATCATAGGACATTCTTAAATAAATTGACTAAACCTTACAGTAAACTCAAGCAGGCTTGTGTTGTGGGTAGTCAGACAACGATATACTCGTATATAACATACAAATACTTAAACATAGAATTCACCCATGACTCAAACAAATATCTGTGCTCATCACACAAATAATTACCCTTACCAGTATTTGAACCCGGGACCATCGGCTAGATAGGCACCGACTTGGCCGAATAGGCCAGACCGGTTGTCTAAGAATCTCGTCAGGCTTTAGGTACCCGGATCCCTTTGTTTGACATAATTATTGAAAGTCATAATGTAATGATAGTTCATTAGTCATATTATCATTAGTCATAACTCTGAAACCGTTAACTTTTCAGGAATTTCCTTAGATTATCCTATAGATAGGTTAGGTTAGGTTAGGTTTGTTTTATGGCAATCCTGAAAAGTGACGCGTTTCTGAGAAAAACCAAATTATGACTAACGAAAATGCGGACAAACAATACATTATGACTTAAAACTTTATGGGAAACAATAGAGACCCTTTAGGTACCTACTACTAATTACGTAATTAGGTGTTAGTAAATACTAAATTACTAATCTATAATTAGGTAGTAGTTGGTACTAGGTACCTACTAATTGGGTACTTGACACATGTTGAATATGAGAACAAAATTGAGCTAAATGGATGGAAAATGGGCCATTCATTATAAAAACGGAATTTAAAAAGACATTGAGATTATAAAATACTAGGTTTCAAAGAATCAATTTTTAAACTTTCAAATATAAATAAGAAAATTATACCATTCGATTCCTTAGATGTTATTGAAAAATAAAATGTATGACAACCATATACTCGTACATAAACGCTATATTTCACAGTCAAAATAGCAATTTTCTTGATCTTCCATACATCTAGGACAGACTAATGTAATGTGACGTCACATTACATTATCATTTTGTTAGAGGCGTTTCAATCGTCGAGTGCGAGCGTCAGACATTAACTCTCATTTCTGACCTTTGTGTTGCTTGAATGACTAGACTATTTAGACATTTGATCCTCAGGAAAAAGAAGATCGATTGACATTATTTTTTACAAAAAACTGTCAAGTAGCCAATTCTGTTGCTAACGAAAACACTCTCAGCACAAAGAATTTCGTACATTGACTCGCCTGTTTATATCTCTATCGCACGTCTGAAATTATATTACTGTCCCGCCCATGATGCCGACGTCAATGACACTGTGCGAGCGGGAAAGCAATATGATTATTTGCGATAGATATAGGAACAGACGAGTCAATGTACGAAATTCCTTATGCTAAGCGTCCTTTCTTTACGGTATGAGTGATTATTCTTTTGTGCGAGGTAGTATTCTGACGATATTATAAATTTAATTTGTGTCGGATTTGATGTATCGGTGTACGATTTTGGCTCAAGACGGATTGAATTGCCGTTATTAAAAAAAATAACGAACGGAAATTGTATCTTAATTTATGTACGCCATTTTATTCTTTATATTCGCGTTCTGTTGCTTGCGAGACGTTAGCCAAATTGTAATTATTGCTGCTTTCTCTGAAGACGTATTCGGGTTTTCATAGAAGAGTTCTGTTTAATATTGAAAGGTCTTTCCGTATTCGTACATTTCGTACCCACGTCAGCAAGATTTAATACGTAGGTTATAAGAATGGAGCAACTACATACCAATACCAGCAACATCCTACTATAATCTCAATGCTCACCAAACGGAAACCAAAAATTGCCAAATAGTTGAAATAATTCGTGTATAAGCGAATTAAGGCATAGTTGTAGGGAATAGTATTTAAACATTCTAAAAGTAGGTACTGATGGATAGGGGTTAAGCTAACGGGTATGGGGAGGGGGGATGTATTGATGGGAAGGGGTTAAGTTAAGAGGTATGGGGACATGTGTTAAAGTCAATTTTTTAGTTTTTCGTAAATAATTCGGAAAAGATGGGCTGTAGCAACAAATTTTATTTTATGAAAGTATTCTACGTAAAATTTTCTAAATCATTAAATATTGAGCCTAGTGAAAAAGTGTCCAGATTTTTTTTTGTAGAAAAATGTATATCGATTCGTCATGAACTAGAACATGTTTTGCTACAGGCCACGGTTTACGAATCGTCTGGCCGCGTTTCCTAGCTGGATGGCAATTCCAATGCATTGAGCGTAGGGAGCCAGCCTTGTGGTCACTAGTGGAACGGATGTGTATTTTAATTTTTGCAAAAGTTTCAAGGCCTCCGGCCCTCAAAGTCTCTACGGCAAACGCCGCAAATAAGTTTCCTTCACCTAAAGACGCGGATATATTGTATTTATGTATTATACCTGGATACTAAAGGGTTTCGACCCTACGAGAGAGGGTTAATCCGACAATGCCTAGTTTTTCTTTGAGCTTAGGCCGGATATATGGCAGTCGCTTTCTTAGAAATGCCTGCGCAAATTCTTGAGATGATTTTTTCTCCGGCGACCGAAAATCTGTATAAAGCTGAATGTTGTCGCAGACTTATCAACGTCACCATTACGTTTCTGTGTGAGAATCTTTACTAACACTCGCCCACGTTCAAATTAGCCAATCTCCGAGCGCGTATAAATATTTACATAGCTGATGAAAACGTGATTGACGCGCCACGACTGCATGATCAGTCGAGATAATGGGACGCCAGAAATATGATGCCTGGCGATGAAATTATTCAAAAGGTGAGGATTTTAAAGAAAAAGATGTACCATTTTTGTTTCGAAAAACTAACAACTCTTGGATTATTTAGACTCAGAAACACGAGAACTATTCATTAAAAGAAAGAAAGTGTCCCCAATTTTTTTATCCAATTTTCGGTGTCAGAAATATTCCAGAAAGTGAAGCGGTTATTATAAAATTGTTCCGAAGAAGGAGCAGTGAGATGCAGAAGAGATATATTTTAAACGTTCTTAAATTCCGGTATGTAGGGCCAATATCGGATGTTAATACCTGTAGGTATTGAGAATTGTCTGATATTGGGTGCCCTAGTTCCTATAAATTGGGGTCAACGATAAATGGTATCCAAGATAGGTAATAAAAGAACATCGTTCTGCTTACGGTTCTACCCGTAGTAGGTAACTAAATTAAGTAGGTACTAATGAATTCAATGTAATTTAAACCAATTTACACTCGACACTCATAAGTCGAGTGGGCCCGACGGAATCCCTCCGATTGTGCTGAAGATATGTGCTCCTGAGTTGGCACCGGTCTTAACGCGTCTTTTTCGGCTCTCTTACTCTTCTGGCGTAGTCCCAACCTCGTGGAAGTCAGCTTTGGTACACCCGATCCCTAAAAAAGGCGACCGCTCAAATCCATCCAACTACAGGCCAATAGCTATAACCTCCCTTTTCTCGAAGATAATGGAGTCCATTATCAACTGCCAGCTCCTTCGGTACCTAGAGGACCACCAGTTGCTTAGTGACCGACAATACGGATTCCGTAGAGGCCGCTCGGCTGGTGATCTTCTAGTTTACCTGACACATCGTTGGGCACAGGCGATCGAGACAAAGGGTGAAGCATTGGCTGTTAGTTTGGATATAGCGAAGGCCTTCGATCGCGTTTGGCATAAAGCACTTCTTTCGAAGCTACCATCTTATGGGCTTCCCGAGAGATTATGTGTATGGGTCAGGAGCTTTCTAGCAGACAGAAGCATAAAGGTCGTAGTTGACGGTAAATGCTCAGACTCCATGTCTGTGAATGCTGGTGTCCCCCAAGGCTGTGTGCTATCACCCACCCTATTCCTTCTTCATATCAATGACATGCTGCAAATCAGCGGCATTCATTGTTATGCTGATGATAGTACGGGTGATGCGTCTTACACCGGCCGCACCAATATCTCTCGGGAAAACGTCATAGAGAGCCGGAACAAACTTGTGTCTGAAATTGAGACTTCCCTAAAAGAAGTCTCTGAATGGGGTCGACTTAACTTAGTCCGTTTCAACCCTACCAAGACACAAGTTTGCGCGTTTACCGCAAAAAAGTTAGAGTTTGTCGTATCACCTCGTTTTGAGAGCACTCCCCTGACTGCCACACCCGGTATCGGAATCCTTGGCGTCGACATCTCGAGTGAAGTCCAGTTCCGCGGCCATCTAGAGGGTAAGGCTAAATTAGCCTCAAAAAAGCTCGGTGTGCTCAACAGATCGAGACAGTATTTCACACCGGCCCAACGCCTACAGCTTTATAAGGCGCAGGTGCGCCCGCACATGGAATACTGTTCTCATCTATGGGCAGGGGCACCCCAGTACCAGCTTCTTCCTCTGGACCGCATCCAACGAAGAGCGACTCGAATTGTCGACTGCCAGTGCATTTCGGATCGGCTTGACTCCTTGGCGCTGCGTAGAGATGTGGCCTCGCTCTGCATTTTCTATCGCATGTACAACGGGGAGTGCTCCGAGGAATTGTTCGGATTAATCCCTGCCGCTTCTTTTCGCCATCGCCCTACGCGACAACATTTCCATCCTCACCACTTAGATGGTTGGCAGTCCTCAACTGTGCGTTTTTCCAGGAACTTTCTGCCTCGCACAGCTAAACTGTGGAATGAACTGTCGCCTGCGGTATTTCCGGACCGATACGACCTTCAAACCTTCAAGAAAAGAGCGTACTCCCATCTTAAAGGCCGGCAACGCACTTACAACCCCTCTGGTGTTGCAGGTGTCCATGGGCGGCGGTAATCGCTTACCATCAGGTGATCCGTCTGCTCGTTTGCCTCCTCTACCATAAAAAAAAAAAAAAATTTCAAATGTTTTGAAATATTTTTATTTTTATTTGGGGACAATCTTATTACATAACCTAGCCCCAAACTAGCGTGTACTATGGGCACTAGGCGACGATATACATTCCTATGTAAATATATATACATACTGAGATACATCCATGTTCGATGTATACATCGAACATTAAAAACAAAATTATTACTTGCCAACGTGGAATAGAACAAAGCATGCTTAATATTAAAAAAAAAAACAAAAAATTTGTCGCACAAAAATTAGAAATTTCACCAAAGCCAAGCATGCCTTAGCTTACGATAAAACACAAAAGTGGAAGTGGGCAGGACACGTAGCAAGGATAAAGGATGAGAGATGGACGAGTATGGTGGATGGATGGAGTATTATATTCTAGCAGGGTAACGAAATGGAAGGGCCCACTGGGCAAGCGTCGGAGAGCAAGACCTCATGCCAGGTGGGCAGACGACATAATAAAAGTAGCGGGACCCTACTAGCCACAAATAGCTCAGGACAGAGAAAAATGGAAATCTTTAGAGGAGGCCTTCACCTTCATCTAAGAGGAGGGGTTCTTGCAACAAACAAAAAAGAAAACATATTATATAATTCATTTCACTTTTTAAATTAATTTTAGTTTCTTCCCACCTTAAAAATTATGTATAAAAGGCTTTATATTTTATTATTTATTATAGATACATCCATATATATACATCCATAACTCAGGAACGAATATTCGTGATGAACACACAAATAAATGCCCTTACCGGGATTCAAACCCGGGACTTCCTGCTTCGTAAGCAGGGTCACTATCTACTAGATCAAATCAATCGTCAATTGACCGGCTTGGCTAGGCTAGGTAAATAACTTAAAACTAGCATACATGTTATAAAAAGAAAATATCTAAAAAGTTCAAAACACGTTATCGTTGCGATGTCTTAAGCAACCCCACAATATCAGGGAGCCGGCAACGGAACTGCTAAAACTTGAAACCCTCCGGCTAAAACTCCTTGGTGAAGGTCACTGGACGCCAAGTTGGAGCGCTCATCACAAAAGAATTAAACTTCGCGTTGTGTTGAGATTCCAACTTCGTGACCCTCAGGACGAATCCGGTCTTCACTCGTAAATACTCTACGATTTCCCATAGAAAAACTTGATTGCGTATTTCCGGGTGATTACTACATGAAACAGGCCTTGATTGCCCGTTTTTCCGGATTATTATTACAAAGTGTAACAAAAATAGTGGGTTTCCGTTTGGGGCATATTCAGTATCGTGAAAAAGGAGAAAAAACATTTTGTTCGCGAAAATGGGACAGGTCGTTAATGTCGGCCAACCCTCCATAGAAAGGCCAAACATTTTGCGTCGAAAAAATGTTTATTCTGTTTTTTCCTTTTGTTTGTAACACGACGCCGAATATGCCCTTAAACGGATACCCATTTGATCACACTTTGTATACGAAACAGCCTTCGAATAATGTCCCTAGTTACATACAACGTCTACAAATAGGTACTTAAATATCACTCCGGGAGTGCCAGCAGAAGTGAAAACTTGAATATTAACATTTTTGATGTTTTGGGGAAATTGAGTAGCAGTTTTTTAAAAAGAGATAATTCTCTACCTGATTATACCTACGTAAATAAATTTGAGTGTGGAAGATATTTTGAAATGCGAATTTTAGTGTTAATAGGTAACATATATACTACTTACAGCCTACACAATCAGTAAATGTTAATGAATCGTTCATCATCATATTACCTATAAGTAAAACAATCACGCTTCTTTTCTGTTATTTAACTTTTTGGTAAGGAAAAATTTGAGTATCTACAATCATAGACACCCAATAACACAAAAATACAATACAATTAACAAAGATTAAATAAAGAGGTTTAATCTTAAATAACCGTTAAATAAAATGTCACACTTGAATGAGATACGATTTTTCAAAAGTAACCAGGATGACATTCGATGACATTCAGTTTGCACGTCACCATGATGTCACGTGTCCGTCTTACGAATTTTCAATCTGACGGTCACGTGACCTGACGTGAGTTTAACATTTTTTCCCATCACAAAAAGTGCACAGCGCCGCTAAAGAAGTTTTCACTCTAATCAATTCAAATCTGGGCGTAATACTTTAATTATAGGCACGTTGGCACATTATATTGTGATTTGTGAAATAAAAAAAATAAAAAAACATGATTCCAAATAACTACATGACTTTCATATTGATAGCACTGTGAAGAGCGCTACTAAGTCTCTTGGGTTCATAATGCGCAGCTCTTCCGATTTTCCACAGGCAAATACTTTCAAGATTTGTTCATTTGTAAAAAGCAAACTCGAGTATGCTTCTCAGATCTGGAACCCCTCTTACAACGTTTATATAGATAGGATCGAGTAGATACAGAGAAAATTTATAAAGTTTCTCTGCTATATATTACGTATCCCATACAACTCATCTAATTATCTTAGCGTGTGCAAAAAACACCATCTGTTACCATTGTCACAGCGACGTGAAATTGCTGACATTATATATTTCTCAAAAATGACTAATGGCTGTCCTGAACTGCTTAGTAATATTACTAAGCAGTTCATGCTTAGTAATATTTTCACCACTTCTAGAGTTAAAAGGTATTATCCCCCTATTTTTGTTCCCTTTGCATCCTAGATTTACAGACGTAACAGCGTAGAACACTTAACAGTCTGTCAAGAGGGCACAATATTGATGTGTTTATATAAATACGCAGTCTATAGCCGTAATTTAACGCTTAAATTCTTTGAGTGAGATTCTTCATCTTGTGGTGCCATCTGACGTCGGCGACCATCTCTCGGAACTTATTTCTATCCTGTGCCATTCTGCTCAGGTTGGCAGCATCATTAATATGAGTCCAGCTTTTAATGTTATCCATCCAGGCTAGCTTCCTTCTTCCTCTACTTCTGAGTGAGCTTGACCTTTCTATTTTGTCTGTAATGATTTTTGTCTTCAATAGTTCCGGCGGTTCCCCTCTCTGCGGCCCTGACCACCGGCAGCTTGGGCCCTGCCCCGCTCCTGGCAGCACTCTAGGTTAGGTTGTTTATAATGTGTTTATATGTATTTGGTATTGTTTTGTAGGTGTTTTAAGTTTTAAGATAATAATGTGTGTCGAAACAATCATTACTCTAGCTTCAAAACCAACGGAGGAAACAGTGAGTACCTCTACCCTCCGTAGTTGTTATGTCATGTCGTAGTAGGAGTAAATATATATAGGAACTCAGTCGCGTCGTCAAGTTAAGGAGGGTTCAAATTGGCAAAGTTGTAGTCAAAGTGCCGCTGTGCGGGGACCGGACGGTGCAACTTTGGTGATATAACTAAGGTTTATGTTTATTCACGAAAATGATTGTTTTCAAAAGTTCACTGGTATATTTTTAGAGTTTAATGTGTTAATGTTCGTAACTATTAAACCATATTTTGCTTTGTGTATCCCAGAGAGGAATGTTTCGTTTTGTCTTCTTCCTCGCGTTGTCCCGGCATTTTGCCACGGCTCATGGGAGCCTGGGGTCCGCTTGACAACTAATCCCAAGATTTGGCGTAGGCACTAGTTTTTACGAAAGCGACTGCCATCTGACCTTCCAACCCAGAGGGTAAACTAGGCCTTGTTGGGATTAGTCCGGTTTCCTCACGATGTTTTCCTTCACCGAAAAGCGACTGGTAAATATCGAATGATATTTCGTACATAAGTTCCGAAAAACTCATTGGTACGAGCCGGGGTTTGAACCCGCGACCTCCGGATTGCAAGTCGCACGCTCTTACCGCTAGGCCACCAGCGCTTCTCTAGGCCACCAGCGCTTCGCGCAGCGCTCGTATATCTACCTAGGTTAATTCATCAATGTCAAAGTTAATACTAATGGTTATGCTTTATGCCAATCCGAAACTCAATCAACGATTTAATGTCACATTTTTCTACAATTATTTACATTATAAAATAACAAAAGATGAAAGAGGTAATATTATTGATAGGTCATATTGCCTTACGGGTTCCATTCTAACAACTTATTATCATTTAAAAACTCGTCAATTGTGTAGTACGACTTTTCGGTGAGTAGCTTCTTTAGTTTATTTTTAAACAATTTATCGTTGCGTTCTTGTTTTATCTGTTCGGGTATGTTCACTACCCACTAGGCCAAACCGGTCGTCAAATGAATGAATGAATGATATTTTAATCCAGAAAGTAATTCCACATAGATTTAAAACCCATTACATTACCTAAATAATAAAATAAAATACAATTCAATAACCTTAGAATAATCAATTTTAGCATGTAAGTACTTTAGAGTATATTTTATAATTGTATTTGCATGTTTTTATACGTGAAAGCAAATAAATGTTCTGATTCTGATTCAATAATTGCTTTGTATTCTTAAGTACACGATGAAGTACATTGGCCAAAAAGGAAAACTAAACGCTATATCGCAACATTTTGTGACTTGAGACCTATTTTATTAACACAATACCTAGTAAAAGTAGGAAACTCGACTAGAATATAATGGAAATGACCCAGCTGAAAATAATCTCACAACAAACAAACCTCCGGCGCTGAATTCATTTCCCGAATACAAAAGAAAATTCCACGTCCCAATATTTTGACATGATGTGTATTTTTTAACCTTAGCCCGAGCTTTGGAAGAAACTATTCGTGACGGGTTATTTATTGAATTAACGTGATTTGATATTGGTTCGATTGAAAACAACGCATCATTTTGTTGTTTAAGGCCGGCTGTTTCAAAGCGTTTTCACATTGCCCGATCCAATATCAATCAATATTAATATACCTCATACATATACGAAAATTTGCTCTGACTTATTATTAATTATACCTAATTAATTCAAATACTACACATAATAGCATTCATAGCCTGTAATTTAGTATTAAGATATATAGATATAAGACAATTTGTGTGCCCTGACAGGGTGTCATGGAAGCTTACTGTATAACTTTAATAACATCTCATGTACATGACTTTACAAATAAACATCTTATCTTATCTTATAAAAACAAAATAAATAGAAGCAAAATGTATAATAATAAGTTTTTGACAAAAAAATATTTGAAATATAGCCCCCAGATTCAAATATACATTGCCTATTTGTCTAAAAAGGATACAAAAAATATGTCTAGTAAAGCATCGTACGGTTGATTTCATAAATATCATTACAAGCCAAAGTTCTAAAAATATATTGACACGACCTTATTGCTAGTGTATAGTTTTTTTTTTTTTTTTTTAATGAAACTTACATTTTATCGTTACATGACTAGCCTAATGCGATAGGTAAGCGACAAACCGAGGCGATAAGTTGTTTATTTTATGGTTTAGTTTTTTTTTAAAGAAGGTCTAACAAAATCTAAAGTTTAGTATAGTATTTCAATAGTCAAATTCAAATATTTTGCAGAAATTTATTTCCTATTTAACGGACTTAAAACTGTATAGTTTGTCATCCACGATGACGCACAGATTTTTCAAATCTGACCTTTAATTACATGACAATTTGAGTTAATGCACGCGTCTTCTTGAATGACACGATTAATTGCTAGGTAATCAAATCTTGTAGCATTCATTAAATACATTCACATTCACATTATATTCATCTGGTCCTGGCAGAATATCAGTGCCTCTCCCATAGGGTGAAGCGTAATACTGAGCCAGAACCCTTTTGTTTTGCTGCGACGCACACAACATTTCCTATATGTATGGAACAGTATTATTTAAATGTATTTTTTTTTCTTTCTACTTCTATTTTGTATAAATGTGTATTTCTCTCATATAATTTTGTATTATCTGTTTTTTTTGTCATTTTATTAATTGTATTTCCTGTGTGTATTGTGGCAAACAAATAAACGGATTATCTATCTATCTATCTATCTATATTCTTCTTACCTTCATTTTTGTTCCACAGCTATAACATCTTGCAAGTCTACAACATATAAAGTTCGTTTTAAAATAAATGAGGGTCTGAAAGGGTCGGAACGGAACATAGACAGCGTAACGAAAGCGTAACTTACAACGCTATTAGCTCTCGAACACAATGTCCTCCATTTTGAGCATAACGACCCCTATCAGTTCTACATAAAATAATATAATTCTTGAAACAAATTGACGGTGTAGGGTCCAGTAATTTTAGGATTATTTTTACCTAAGCCCAGACAAAATACAAATCTTGTATCGAGTGTAGCCATGACAACACAATTAACTCAATATATTACAAGGAATATTTTGTTTACGTAACACGAGACTTACAAGCCGATTCGAACGTGCATCTGAAATAAAATCGATAGTTGAATCATGTTGGAATCATAATTATCAGTTAGCTGTCATGAAATATTGAGTTTGAAAGTGTACATTTCTCACAGAGTCCCTGTGATAGCATCCTGCAAGCCAAGTGGCTAAAATAACCGGCCAAGTGGCCAAGTGCGAGTCAGACTCGCCCACTGGGGGTTCTGTACAAATTTAACTTATTATTGTATTTTATTTATATTTTTTTATAAATTTACAGTTTTTAAATTTATCCCTGTGTTTGTAGTCTCATGTCAGAAATTATTGCAAGAAGATATTAATTTTATTGTCAAATTTTATAGTTCTAGGTCAATGGGTACATATGAATTTTAATTTCCTTGAGAGTGTCAAAATATACGTTTTTTGCGGCATAAACGGCCATATCATTTTTAGGGTTCCGTAGCCAAATGGCATAAAACGGAACCCTTATAGTTTCGCCATGTCCGTCTGTCTGTCTGTCTGTCTGTCTGTCTGTCCGAGGCTTTGCTCCGTGGTCGTTAGTGCTAGAAAGCTGAAATTTGGCATGGATATATAAATCAATAAAGCCGACAAAGTCGTACAATAAAATCTAAAAATTTAATTTTTTTTAGGGTGGGTGGGGGTGAATTTTTTTTTCTCTTAAACCCTAGAATGTTGGGTATCGTTGAAAAGGTCTTTCAAAACTAATAGGGGTTTTCAAGAAACATTTTTTGATAAAGTGAATATATTCGGAGATAATCGCTCCGAAAGAAAAAAAAAATGTGTCCCCCCCCTCTAACTTTTGAAACATAGGTCCAAAAAATATGAAAAAAATCGTGGAAGTAGAGCTTAAGAAAGACATTAAATGAAAACTATAGCGGACATGATCAGTTTAGCTGTTGAGTTATCGCAAAAAGTTTTCCCTTCATAGTAAAAAGACTTACTTTAATTAGGTACTGATTATGCAAATTTGCCTATTTGTTTAACTCGGGTGAAAGGTACCGTGTCATCCCTTGGTTAACAATTTACTATACTTTAAGCTCCAGTTTAGCTTATTGTGACGCAAGAGTAACTACGGAACCCTACACTGAGCGTGGCCCGACATGCTCTTGGCCGGTTTTTACGTTTACTTAGAAGTTTGTTTTTTCATAGCTTCAAGGCACTGTAGACTTGAGTAAAATATTTCAATTTCAACTTGTTACCTCCATGGGTTCCCGAGATGAAAGTCTTTATTTTATTTTATTTTATTTTCTTTATTGGGGAAAAAAACAGACATAGGCAGATGATACAGAAAAGAGGATATTGGTTTTTACATTATAAGTGCAACCTACATCCTGAGACAATTCCCACTAGGATTTATAAACTAATAATTTATAAGTGGCATTGCCTTCGGATTGAGGTATAAAATGTTAGTAAAATAGGTACTAAACTAATATTATTACACTGACGATAATATTAGTGTCTTGATAGACAGACAGATGGGCGGACGGACGAACAGTGCAGTGATCCTATATTATAAGGGTTTCGTTTTTTTCCTTTTAAGATACGTAACTCTAAAACATTTTTTTTTGTTATCTAATGTGGTGCTGTTTGTAGATGGTTTTGCAATAAACGTTTTTCTATTCATTCTTCTTCTTCTAAAATATTAGTATACCTACATATAGTTTACGACTACTGCGTAGAAGCAATACATATAATCCGCTACCTACAAACCAAAACATGTAAAAAGATAATTAGCACTGTTAATGCGGAATAACTTGTCGAAATATAATTATACTGGCTCAGAGGGCCTACCGCGAAAGACAAAAATCGAAAATTCGCTATCTGCCTCTCAATCGCTCTTGAATATTCTAGTGATAGAGAGGTAGGTAAAGAAATTACGCTTTTCGTTTATCGCAGTAGGCCCTCAGCATCGCGATCAGTGTTGGCCGAACGTTAAGGGGCTGTCAACACCCAATGTCCTTGAAATTGATGTTACTTAAACAGTTTTTTAAGACTATTTGTTTTAGTAAAATAAGAAAAATATATGTTAATATTAATTATATTTCAAAGACCGTAGTCGTACTCGATACATGACTGAACGAAATCGGCTCGATAGAAAATATTGCAAAGATTGGTCTTAAAATCACAATTAAACGGTTCTATGTCTTTATTATTGTGACTTATGGGTCTGCAATTAAAATCACAATTTCAAAACATTTATATCTAAACCGCTAATGAGTAAAATATTACACTAATAATCTACTTTTTTTATTTAAATAATTTTCTTATTATTCCCTTGCCCAGGCCCAGTAACATGCGACAGTGCTATCTCATTTACTCCGATACAAATAGACAGTGCGCGCGCTTTAGGTATTGACAGCCTCTTAATTAGTTATTTGTAATGGTTATTGGTCAATTCTAATTAACGTTCAGCCCACACTGATCGCGATATCCGCGACAGCATCGCGGGCTTTTATAGCGACTGAATCGCTTCAAAAAGTCGTTGTGTACTACCTCCCTTAAGGTCCCGTTTTATTAACACCTTTTTTAAAAGCTTTACTAAGTTGCGCTAATGATTTTTAATAATAAATCATTGAAGTCAGCTAATCCCTTCGTAACTGGCCAGTATTTCCATTTTCAGAGAAACTCATTAATAATTAATTCCGATAAAATGTGGTGTATCGGAAAATTAATGAGGTAATTAAAATTAGATCCGTTTTTCTAAAATTAATATATAAAGTAAAATTTTGCTTACAAACCGGCGCCCAATATATAAGACATAACATCCATTAAAAAAAATAGCTGCAACCGAATACAGGACCTAAAAACGAGTGTATCTGTACGAGCTTTAGACCTCGCGTTAAGCTTAGAAAATGTAAAAGTTAAAAATACTTAGTTCGTTAAGTCGTTACCACAGTGGACTCATAATAGCCTTAACCTTAACGCATTCACTGCCACTGACGCATATATGCGTTCACATACAAGTTTGTTCCTATAGACCACGCCCCCTGGCAGTGAACGCGTTGAACGCTATATGTAGACGTTATTGGCGCTTAAGTCCTATATTCTAATTTCCGCATTAACTAGCTAAGTTTCGAGAGAACCTTGTTTACCTTTTTATACGGAACCCTAAAAAATACGAAAACATCAAATTTTCAGTTGCTTTCAATTGTGTAGGTACCATAGCAGCAGTATAATGTTACTATAAAACAGCTAGTGATATCTATATCTATCTTGCCGAGGGATCTGTCAATTTAAACATGACAGTTTTTTTAAACAGAAGTTTTTTTCAGAGTAGGTAATGGACAGGACGTCCGTCTGGGCCGCCCAGATACCGCTGGAGTGACGAAGCCCTAACAGACCTGTCCGCCCTCGGAATACTCGCCTCGCAAGTGGCGCAGAATAAGAGCAGTGTCGCTCTCTTGTGTCAGAGGCCTAGATCCTGTTTGGGTCACTGAGCCCGTGAAGTACGTAAGAGGTAATTGAGATAAAACACGCTCGACGGCCTAATCTTCTTTGCTCTAATTTACTGGTATAATGGCAAAACGCAAGTTATATATTTTTCACCTCAGTAGCTCGAATAAGCCTACTTTCGTAACTTCAGGGAGTGTGAAAAGTGCGACTTTCCTCACTCCAGGGACTGACACAAAGTAGCTTTTTAATTTAGTAAAGGCCATGAATAGAGGAATAAAAACTTTACATGATGTT
Organism: Cydia pomonella; assembly: GCF_033807575.1. Taxonomy (NCBI): domain Eukaryota; kingdom Metazoa; phylum Arthropoda; class Insecta; order Lepidoptera; family Tortricidae; genus Cydia; species Cydia pomonella. The sequence goes on along the minus strand of NC_084709.1, from coordinate 24,592,245 downwards.
GAATTTTTTTAACCTTTAATATGTTCTTACAACTGAGATGAAAAGTTGTATGTGTCACACGAGAGCAAAGTTATTTTACATCTCGTGTTTGAGTCCCTCGCTACGCTCAAGATACTAGCTTAGAATCTCTGGCTTCACTCATGATTCAATTATAGGACTCGCAAGAAATTTAACTTTCCTCTCTTGTTGCACAAATAACTATTATCATCTAATCTATAGCAAAATTTTGCGCCACTATGTATGCCGACAGACTGATATTGAATACCTTGAAGAGTAACATAAATATTGGCTTCATTTCAAATGCTGTTGTTGGCCCGTTTTCAATCCGACTGCTGTTATATTTGCTATTGTTTGTAGCTGTCGGCAGATGTTTTATTTATTTACATTAGTATTACAAGTATAAAGTATAAAAATTGGCCAAGAGCATGTCGGGCGTTGCTCAGTGTAGTGTTTCGTAGTTACAATTCTGGTAAAACAGGCCAAACGGGGGCTATAATTAACGGCCATTAGGTAGCTTCGCAGCGCTTTGTACGTCCTTTAGCTAAGAAGAGAATATTTTTTCAATAACTCAAAGACATTATGGAATTTTTTTTATATATTTTGATGTATGTTAACCATAGCTATGCCTCTATGTTTGACTATTTTAGATAATTTTTTTTGTGTAAAAATTAGGAGCGAAAAACAGATTTCATACAATTTTTTGAATTTTCCTAACTCTTATAATTATTAAAAATTCAAAATAAAATCAAATGTGGGCATAGCTGTGGTTGATATACAACAAACTGTGTCAAAATATTTTTAATAACGTTAATATCCGGAGAGGAAAATGAGGACTACGTTTGTATGGAGAAGAGGTCGTGGCCGTTCCTCTTAATGAACGAGCACAATATTAATAATATAATATTTTTCACCACATCGGCTTGTAAAGGCTCACTTTATACTTCAAAGGCTGATGAGAAAATTGCATTTTATCCACGAGATTGGCAAAGTAATCTGATTCAATATTTGAGTTGTTTCCTCATATTGGCTGGTAGAATTGATGTGATGAAAATTAAATTTTATGTGTTTCACTGGGGAGCAAAGTATGTTTGACCCTTGTGCCTTGACACCCTCGCAAGGCTAAAAATATTTCACCTTTCCAAACCACTCGCTCGTGGTATAATTTTGGAATCTGTCGCTTGCTCGGGTATGAATATTAGCACGAGGTGTTAAACAACAACTAATAGCCCATGGAATTGGTACATTTTACCAAACATCAAATGAGGTGGTACTGTTTTTTTAATATGATTAAATGGTAATAACAAATACAAGTTTTCCACCTCAAAAGCCCTTGGAATCATTGAAAACTACATGAAAATCGATCAAATTTTAGAACTTTTTTTCAGTTGTTTTAATTTTTTTCCACCAAAATCCGGAGTTATGGCAAAGTCACTATGGCAATTTGTTGTATCTAAACCGCAACGCGTTTGATTTTTAACAAGAAGAAATTTGCAATTAATTGACTATAGTAAGCCAAATAGTTCATAAGATACGGCTTCTCAAAGGTTTGTAAATTTTTAACTAACTGTAACTCAAAAAAGGTTGTACCAGCAGCTGTGGTTGCAGGAAAGCAGGACTCAAATGCTCAGCTGTTTGCATCTACAGCAATGGTCAATCGTGCGAGAATATCCACCATCAAATGACAATTTCGCCCTCCCTGATCAGGTTGACGAAGAAATGCTACCACACACACGCTGGCACAAAAGGAGTGCTGTGGATTCAGAGGACCAGCCTGATTCATCAAAGATATACAGGAGATACGAGTTATAAAAATTTCCCTCGCTGTACTGTATATTATACACACAATGATCCGAAGGGTTTTCAAGGTGGAAAACTTGGATTGGTCATTACTATTTCATCACTACCAATATATATAAAAAACAGAACTACCTCAGTTGATGTAAGGCAACACCTCTTTTTTGGTATGATCTCCATGTTTTACTATATTTTATATTGATATCTAAGTATATCATTCAAGCTACTATGCCAAGTTTGGATTTCAATCTTTTGTAAGTCAATTCTTTTGCTCAGACAACGCCGTATTTGACGTTTTTATCGCTACCACTATAAAGATCACCACCACCACCAGAAAGAACCCATTACTTATTTATTCAAAACATCAACTTTTTCTATGAAAAATATAAATTCAAAAATATCTCAAAGCATAAGAAAGGTCTTGTCAAAGATTTTTCAATACCAATACTTTTTAATATAATAATTTCTGCCATCGGTACGGAGTAATAATAGTTCAATGGTCATCGGCGGCAATATTATACTGTCTTGAAGGACTTGTATCCACTCCATAATTGCAAAAAAACGGCGGCAATTATATTTATTGTATGTATGTATGTATGTATGTATATACTTTATTGTACATAGAAATAAAAACACGAAAAACACAGTTACAGAGTAAATTAAATACAACCAAGGCGAACTTATCCCTGTATGGGATCTCTTCCAGTATGTATTAAATATATTTAGAATAGAATAGAATATCATTTATTTCAGTATAAGTACACAGTTATACAATACATATAGAGAAAGAAACAGAAAAAATGACTTATAACTAACTTGTACACTGTATATAATTATACTGAAAAAGGTGAACACTCAGCATAATGCCAGGTCCTACTGAAGTAGTACGCTGACGCTGGTCTTCCGTGGACACCTGTAGGGAGCGTAGTTGCGCGCAGCTACCAACTACAGTTAAGTTACTGATAACTATAATAATTACGACGGTAAACAACAAAGCGGCAATGAAGCAGTTGACATCATATGTTAGCATGACTATCATGGTCCAGAAAATACATTATTATACAGTACCTAAATTTATATGCTCTTACTCATTTAGAGTTGACACAAATTAGTGGTGAACTGAAAACTAGCGCTGCGACAGCCAGTCTGTAACACAGCAAATGTTGAGTGCATCCCCTGTTGTCACACTATTATTTACATAATATGGATAGACTTATGTTAATTTAACTGTTGCTGCTCTCCTTCGACCTGTCTATTCGCTTGTTTTCTTTTATCCTCTTTTTATTCGTATGTGTGTGTAACAATCAATAATTATTCTTCTTCTTATTATTCTTATTCTTAAACTGACTGTACCATGTTGACGATGAAAAACAAGCATACAGTCCGTTTGATGGCAAGCGGTCACCTCATTCTATGGATACCTGCAACCTCAGAACATCCGCCAACATAATGTCTTCAGTTTGGCGGATTATGAAAACACCATTAAGTTTTTTGGATAATTAAATTAAATAAAAATCCGCGCTGCGCATCAGCCGCGTTGTGTACCATTTCGAAACCGGGTCCAGTCACGGACTTTAATTTCATACAGTTAGTATTGACAACCATAGTAGCTTGAACCCTAAGTGGCACAGCAATTAAAGTCCGGGACTACACTACATTTTTAAAAACCTTATACTTAGAGAGAGAGAGAAGAAAAATGACAATATTTGACATTATTGTAATAACGTTTTGTCAATATTGTCATACAGGCAGGCTCGTTCTTTGCCCAAGAGGCTAGGCTTGGCTATTCAGAGGGGGAATGTCGCTAGCATTTTGGGGAGTTTTCCGGAGGCGGGTGATTTTGGGGAAGTTTTTTATATTTAGTTTAATTTTTATTTTTAATATTTTAATTGTATCTAGTTATCGCTTGTTTAGTTTTATAGTTAGTTGTAGTTAGTTGCAAGTTTGATTTTTGTTTGTTCTTTTTAAAGTGTTCGTCTGTAAATCGTATATCTGTATTATGAAATAAAGATTGTATATTTCGATCAGAATATACAAATCGGTTAACGGTAAATTCGAACCATTGGCACATTGAGCAGGGATAAAGATGAGATCCATATAAATGGCCGCGTTAAACACACGGCACACACAGTGTGCAGACATAATTATATCGACGGAGCACAGAAACCCAATAAGTTCAAAGGACTTTTGAAAATTGAATTTTCTTTATTCCCCTTTTCTGCATCAAAGGAAGCATTAAAATTGCAAGCGGATGATATACGATAGTGGAGGACATTTTCCTCTGGAAATTATTTGACACAATTTGTTGTATCAAAACCGCAACGTGCGTTTGATTTTATTCGATTTTTTAATTATAATAAGAGATAGGTTAGATTTTTAAAACTGTATAATAAATAAAACAAACGAAATAGAGCAAAAACAAGTTATGTATGAAAAACTTAAATTCTCTGTATATTTCGAACTATGGTATTCGACGCTAGATAAATTAATATATAATAGGCATACGGTATATCACCTTATCTATTGTAAGTTGACGACCAGTTTGGCCTAGTGGGTAGTGACCCCGCCTACGAAGCCGATGGTCCCGGGTTCAAATCCTGGTAAGGGCATTTATTCGTGTGATGAGCATGGATATTTGTTCCTGAGTCATGGGTGTTTTCTATCTAATATTTATATATTATATATATCGTTGTCTAAGTACCCTCAACTCAAGCCTTATTGAGCTTACTGTGGGACTTAGTCAATTTGTGTAATAATGTCCTATAATATAAAAAAAAAAGTACCTACAAAGTTTTATAGCAATGGAGTTGTTTTAAAATGAGAACGTAACTGGGTTTGTATGGAGAATCGAGCTTGCTGAATTACAGCTAGGTTGAGCGGGGAAAGCGATGCGTGTGCAAAACGAAAGCCTACTTAAACCACTCTGTGATTTGCAATAAAATATTGAGAAATTTTTAGAGCAAACAGATTCATCGTTGCACGGAGATGTTTATTTATTTAAACATTATTGCACAATACATGAAATTTCAAATGGCGAACTTAATGCCAGAAGGCATTGTCTACCAGTCAACCGTGGGCTAAGTCGAAAGGTTGAGTTGATGCAGTGTCAAACAGAATAAAATTAAAAATAATCTAATATGAAACCATATAATACGATGTCTAAATAAATAATATATACAGAACAAATATTAAATAAACATACACACATAAATGATATACGTAGAATAAATAAATATACACACATATATAAATGAAACATCATGAGGCCGATAATTGAACCTTGTCAAACAGATACTCAACCAACGTACGCTTGAAAGTAAATTTGTTCAGAGATGTTGTTTTGAGTCAGGTCAAAGTGCATATGCACCGCTGCAGAAAATGTACATCTTAAGTACTTAAATCTTTCTCTATAGTCAACCATTGCTGAGATTTTAGAATGTACATAATGTACATATTTCACTCCCCCTTTCCCTCTCTTGGTGCAGGATTTAATTTAACTCGGCAACATATGCCAATTTCTCAATGTATGCCTGAACTAAATAATACTGAAGGTTTATATTTCCTACTAAAATACTTTTTCAATGAAAGGCTTTCAGCGTAAGGTATATTTACTTACTACTTACTCCGTTGGCTCAGCAACCCAAAATGAGACTTTGCTTCCGACACAAGACAGCGCCACTTTTCGCGGTCCTGTGCGACTTCTCGCCAATTGTTGACTCAAAGTTCGCGCAGATTCGCTTCCACCATGTTGCTCCAGCGATACCTGGGGCATCCGATAGGGCGTTCTCCAGCTAAGCGACCCAGGTACGCTCTTTTCATTCCGATCTTTATCCATTCTCTCAAGATTGTCCAACCATCGGAGTCTGTGAGCTTTACTTTCACTCATGATGTTAGGTTCAGCCATTAGGTCTTAAACATTTAAATGTTGCAATGTATTTTTCATGTCATTATACTAGTATTTTACTGTCAATATATAAATTAACTTGTCAAAGAGCACTCGAGGCCTACTAGAATCAATTATAGTTTTGGATTATGAATGTGTATATATATATACTATGTAACCCTAATAATCCGTTTTGAGCGAAAACAAGTTTTTTCTAGTTAAATTAATTTCCCGTATCGCTTCAGTGAAAACACATCTTCACTAGTTGAAAACTGGTTTTCCGTAACGTTAGTGATTGGTGAAAACTCGTTTTAACTGTTTTTTTTTAGTCAAAACTAGTTTTAATTTTGCAAAGTACCTTGATGAAACTAGTATTGCCTAATTCTTTAAATATTAATTTCAGCAAAACTAGTTTTCACTAGAGGTTATATATAACACAATAAAAGCTTTTTTATAAGTTAACATTTTAAAATATATAAAATGACTACTTAGTAAAAACGCGTTTCCCAAGTTACGACCAGTATTAACTGAAATTAATTTTAAATAATTAGTGAAAACTAGTTATGACTGAAAATTTTAGTTAAAACTGTTATTCACCAAGGTATTCCGCGAAAACTAGTTTTATTGAAGTAATGAAAACGTGTTTTCACTTAAAACAGGTAATTAGTATATACGGGTAGCAATGTAATACGAATTGTATATTTACTTGATATATCATTATAACTGAGTAACTGACTGGGTATATATCTGCGATCGAAACTAATGCCTCAAGATTGGATACATAGCTCAATCTGCAACATCTAAATCTCGTTCCCGCAGCAATATATATGCGTGGGTGCGAACTAATCGAAACAGAACTGTGAGAAGATGGATCTAGTGAGTATTTTTTTATTTGTTAGATCCAACTTCGGGCCGATGGATCTAACGAGAACTTGTTTTAGTAATAGATCCAGTTTAAATGACAAATGGATCTAGTGGGACTTCTTTTTATCGCAAGAACCAATCTTTACTTTCGTAATTGTATCAATAAATAAATTTCTATCTTGTTAATTCGACTTTTTTTTTTTTAGGATTACCAAAATACATCTTACATGCTCTTAAATCTATATGACAATCAGGACTGATGCTTGTCTAATTATAGGTAACCACATCTTATATAAGTGTCTTCTACCAGTGAACATGCAGTAATCTTACGGTTAAATTAATTAGTACCAGTACATTACATTAACTAATGCTATTCGTACAACTAGGATGATGGTAAATAGTTGATAACAATTATTAACTACTTATATACAAATATTTTATATAAATATTCTATTAAGTATTTTTAAGTCATCTGTGAATCTGTGGCGAATTATTTGTGATATCCAAATCCATATCCATATTTCATCACCTTTCTTTTAAACTGTTCTGGTCTATCGTTGAATATGTCAACTCCCGCAGAGCCAGGGATATGATTGTATAATTTTGCCATTCTTAAAAGGGCAGAGTTACGACCTAAATTTGTTTTCCCAAATGGAATTCTAAACAGCTTATACAAACCAGGACGAGGTAGCTTAGCAGGAACAATTATTTTAATTTTACTTAACAATTCTGGACAATCCAGCCCCGTACTATTAACCAATTTATAAAGGAACATTAAATCTAGCACTTTTCTCCTGTTACTTAGTGACATAAATCATATTTATTGTTACTCTCTCCTGTTACTTAGTGACATAAATCATAGACTTGAATTTATCGATCCAATATAATTGTGAGCGCTGGTGGCTTAACGTTTTGGCGTGCGGTGACGAAACTGGGGGTTCCTTCGGGATGCAACCCTTAGATTCCTTTTATTCGGTATTTTTTGGGCCACAACCGTCGACTTTATAATGAAACCGCCAATCGCAAAGATGAGAAGTAGATCCATCATTATTTTGATTACGAATATATAATATTTTTTTTATACTACGTAGGTGGCAATCAAGCATATGTCCCGCCGCCTGATCGTAAGCAATCTCCGTCGCCTATGGACGCCTGCAACTCCAGAGGAGTTACATGCGCATTGCTGACCCTAATAAGCCCCTGGCGTCCGTTGGCTCGTTGGGTGGACGACATTCGGAAGATTGCGAGTCACTTCTGGATGAGATTAGCTCTGCTGGGCTAAGATGGTCGGCTCTTTATCATTTGTCACCATGCCTGTCACGTTCTAACAAATATGTAAGCGCGAAAGTGACGGACATAGTGACAAGTGATAAAAATGGAACCATAATACCGCCGCAGGACCGGGACAAGTGGCGTACTGGAAGAGAAGCCTATGCTTAGTAGTGGGCGATAATGGGCTGATATGATGAAATGAGAAGTATTTAGTGTGAAGTTAAAGTATTTATAAGTTGGTGCATTATTTTACTGACGCTTTGATAGTTGCTGACTGGTAGAGAATGCGTTCTGGCATTAAGTCCGCCATTTGTACTCTTCATATATTGTGCAATAAAGTTTAAATAAATAAATAAAATAAAATACTTCTACTCAACTATGGAAGGTAGAGGCAAGGAACAGAATCTCCTTAGGCAGAACTGTTGCAAAAGTGTCCAGCTGTCAGCTATAAATAATAGTTCGAAATCTCTCCAGAGTAGCGCTAGAGTAGCTAAGAACTTAGGCGTTATTGTCGGAGTGAAGTGCGCTGTCTATGATTTAAAAAAATCTCAAGTATTCTAGGTATGTAGCGCCACCTATTTATGTTTTTTTGTCGGACACTTTTTGGTATATGGAGATTCTTTTCCTTGCCTTTACCTTCCATACATAGATGTAGCTAGTTGCCAAATATTCTACTTGACATAAATAGTAAAATATGACGTCGATCTATCTCCATCACATATTATCTAGTAAGAATGTAGCAGTTGTCCAAAGAGCATATAATCAGTTGTCATTCAGTCTATTTTGTTCTAACCTCTACAGCACAACACACAAACACATATTATTATGAAAATAGAATGTCATATTAACCAAGTGTCATTTTATGGTTCAATAAAAATTGTTGAAATTAATTTGAAAATTAGAGGAATTCATTAATCGTTTTTTGTAGCGTAAAATAATGAATGAAGTGGCGATTTGATAAAAATGGCCGTCGAAGACGACGGGGTGTTAATCAACAGCAAAGGGGAAAGGTGCTATTGGCCGGAGGGCATCGCTACCAGCAGTGGCAGCATGGTTCCAATTTTATCGCTTGTCACTATGCCCGTCACGTTCGCACTTACATAGTTGTTAGAACGTGACAGGCATGGTGACAAATGATAAAGAGCCAACCATCTTAGCCCTACAGAAGCACGTGGATAACAAAAATGGCACCAGATTGTGGCGGTGCGATCAATATTTAAAAATAAATTTAACTGCTCCGGAACCATCACCGTAAATCCGGTGAGTACTTAATTTATCTTGCGGGAGAATTAAAAGCGACGCGAGCGCGCAGCGTGGGCGCACCACATTTTCGCCGCGAACGCGCAACGTATTCTCTGAGTACTGGGTTTGTTCCTGGTTCGTCGTATTCCTGTTTCGTCGGATTCCTGATTCGTCGTATTCTTGTTTCGTCGGAATTATATACATATAATTAAATATCTCGTGCAGTAAATCTTCATATTTAGTAAATACTGGTACTGTGATACTGCTGCTCACATTGCGTGCTATCAAATCGTTAGTGTTATATGGCTCTACTAGTACATCTGGCTACGTTCTAAATCGCGCGTTTCCTTTTGTAAGTGTTTAACAACATATTACTTACCAATCTACCTCCTGCATCCTCTCCCTAGGTGTTTAGTACTTCTGTACTTTCATCCTTCATTTCATTTTTGTAGGAGATGAGTTCCGAAAAATAAGTCTATATGCTCCAGACATAGTAGGACAAAACCTATATAAAAGCCATAGTAGGTGATTGTGTTTTTTAAACGTTTTTAATACCTTGATTGATTTCTTTTAGGACGAAAAAATCTCAAAGCGCAAGCCCCACTATGATGCTTGTCGCTCTGATGTAGCTCACTAATTAATAGAAGAAACATTACGTCAAAGTTGCGAAGAGGATAGAAAATCAAGGGTGGCATTTTGCTACCAACAAACCACACCTTTGACGAAAAAAAATCAGGAATATATAGAAAACGCAACAAAGTGGCCGGTGTCAAAACCACAAAGAGTTTAGTAGAGGTACCTGCTCAATTTGAAGATTTCCTTCTGACGGATTATTTTCATGACGGAATGAGAATTACTGTGTTCAGTTCACTCGATGCTAGATCTCGTTTAGCAAAATTTAGTAACTTTTTCATGGATGGGACGTGCCAAGCTTGTCCAGCACCGTTTCGCCAAACGCGATCCATGCGGAGACCAATGATACAGATGGGAAAAACACGGTTCTATTAGTATTTGCTTTTATGACACACCAAAGTAAAAAAGCTTATGTCATCCTTTTTAAAATCCATCCTTTTTTCATTTTTTTTTTTTCTTTTTACGGCTGAGGTGCCGGTGTAGCAACCCAAAAAGGTTACCATAGACTTTGAGCGAGCGGTGATGTACGCCTTAGCAACATGGAATGTCGAAACATGCGGGTGCTATTATCATTCTTGTAATACACTTATCTGTAAAGCTACAGAATTTGGAATAAAGAAAACCCCCAGCAACGGGCGAATTATTTTGCTTTGTTGTAAATTGCCTTTGCTGCCCGAAACCGATATTCCAGAGGGCTGGAAATATATAAAAAAGATGTATTCCCAGGAGATGGTCTAAAAAATATATAATATATTTATCGCGGATTTTTGGATGAAGGACATTACAAAATTTGGTGCGTGTATGGGTTACGACATCGAACCAACAACGTTGTAAAAGGGTAGAACCACAGCCTCAACACAAATATAAATAACATCGAAGTACAGCTAATGGAAATATTACACATTCTACGACAGGAAGCGTCTCTTACGGCACTCAAGTGTGACCGTCTGGAACGGTTTAAGAAAAGATCTGGACCGAAACACCGTAAGATAACTGTTGCCAACGATTGCCGCATTATACATGCCTAAACTCAATAAAAAAATGGAAAAATAAGTATCGGTCACTTTCTAGAAAAATTACGGCTTACAAAATTTTACTTATCAGTTTTTTGTAACGGTTAAAAGAGTATAAGTATAAAATGAATAGATAATAATGAGTATTTAGCAAAAAAAAACCTTTTTTTGGTTCAAGCTTTTATCGCTATTAGCCAAAACAAATCCTTTATAATTACAGGATTTTCTACACAGCACAGAACTTGGCACCCATATAGATCTCAATTCTTTTGTCGGCGAGTCAACAACGACACATATTCTTAATATTGAACTTGGCTCTCATTTCACATTTTTGTTTTTTTTGGGATATCATTACTTTTTGTTCTGGAATTCCTATACTATTAGTCGTGTAAATTTTCAGTTTACAGATTTTTTCCTTTGTATACGCCTAGTAGTCTACCTTCATAACAAATACCAAGTCTCTAGGTCATCTAGAAGTGGGTTAGGTTTTTGATCTATAAGTCTTAATTTCTTATCAATATAAGATTTTTTTTCAATAGAAGTGTCATTAATTTTCAGTTTACATATTTTTTCTTCTATGTACACCTAATAGCCTACCTTGGCGTCAAATATAAAATTTCTAGGTCATCTGGAAGTGGGTTAGGTTTTTGATCCATAAGACTTGACTTAATAAATCTAATGATTGTATATGATTTTTGCGATCGAATTATCAAATCATTTTCAGTTTTCAGATTTTTTCTCGTATGTACACCTAATAGTCTACTTTGATGCCAAGTATCAAGTTTCTAGGTCATCTGTAATTGGGTTAGGTTTTTGATCTATAAGCCTAAATTAGTCTAATAATTATCAATATATGATTGTTTTTCATCTAATTATGATAAATTTTCAGTTTTCAGATTTTTTCCTCTATATACATTTAAAAGTCTACCTTAATTCCAAATTTCAAGTTTCTAGGTAACCTGGAAGTGGGTTAGGTTTTTGATCTATAAGTCAGTCAGTCACAAAAATGACGGTTTTTAAACGTTAATTTATCAATAACTGTTTGATCTACGTTTATGAAATTTTGTATTTTAGACAAGCTAAGGAGTTTAAATAAATGTGCCAAATTTCATGTATGTAGGTTAAAAAGGTTTCAAGTTGTGAAGTGGTCAAAAGTAGCTCAAAATGGTTCGCGTAATATTACACACGGTTGCGTCAGCAGTTCCTTTTTTGAACTTGGCTAGACACGCTACCGTGTGTTTAGATATTATATCATCCTAGACAATTCTGTACGATGGTAGTATTGGCAATCACATTAACATTGTTATTTCAGTAAAAAATGAATTTGATTGTTCAGTTTTGAAAAGGTTAGGTACACAGATATAATAGATACACTAGATAAAGCAAATATCACGATTTTTAATGAAACCGACCGTGCCGACTTTTTACTACCTAACTGTAACGTCACAGCTGAAATTTAGTGGTTTGTTCCTGGTTCATCGTATTCCTGTTTCGTCGTATTCCTGTTTCATCGGATTCCTGATTCGTCGAAATGTCAATATGTAATGAAACTATGCAATTACCGTGACTTCACCTTTACATTAAATCTTCATATTTAGTAAATACTGGTTTACTGCACGACATATTTAATTACATGTATATAATTCCGACGAAATAAGAATACGACGAATCAGGAATCCGACGAAACAGGAATACGACGAACCAGGAATTTATTTAGTTTGAATTACTTGTACCTAATAAAATAAAATAAAAACGCCCTAGAGTATAAACGTAGTATTTATGCGCTCTCCATATATCCATGGAAAAAATAATAGAGGAACAATTTGACAGAGGCCGCGCCACTGCCGACCAGCTGTGACACTGCAATGGCGGACGTTTTCAATGTGTTCGTTTCGTGTCACGAATCTATCTAGGCGGATTGGTGATGAGGTTCAATTTAGTATGGCAAAAAAGGAACCTTTTGGGAGCACCTCACACTTTAGCTACAACTTCATGGATTAATATGGTATTTTACGAAAAATAACGTGATAATTGATTATCTTATCTATGAAAATTTATCCTGTCTCGTTTTTTCTTTCAATCGGTATAATTTTTGCAACATTGACCACGCATGCCAGCGAATTTAATTTTTTTCTTCGAACAAATAATGCACTGACGTCTCAATTTCACTGACGGCAGATTGGTGGATGAGGCCATAGAGATAACTGTCAATGTGTGTGTGTCACGCGTAAATACTAGGAAATTGGTGGATGATGGAATCCTAGTTGTGTTTTAGCGAAACTACGTCCTTAGTATTCTAGGTCCATGGAAATAATGATCCAATTTCAGAATATGAGAAATTAAAATAAATCTTGTCGTCTGTACGTTTGCTGTGTTTTTTTTTTAATTTATTGAGAAACAAACAGTCTTAAAATAAACATATGAGCAACTTAGCTAATAGCTATGGATTGATTTCGTTATAGACCTATAGTTTCCTAATTTTAAATTATTCGATGTACAATTGAAAAAAATGAGAGTTACGAGCGGTCGGGTTGAGCTGGAGCGAGGCCAGAGGACGAGCTGAAGACAGGAAGGAGTGGCGCGAGCTTGTGAAGGCCCTTTGCACCTCTGGGGTGCTTTAGGACAACAACACAACACAATTGAAAAAATAATAATAGTGTAAACTTATAGCGTACATAACAAAAGCGTAAATTTATATATAAAAAAAATATATATATGTAGAGAACTGAGAAAATACTTAAATTATAGGTACCTATTATCAGGTTGCTGCAACTTTTAACCGTTATTTTAGAAAAGAATATACTGCTCTTTTAAAGAGGCCTAATGAATTGCAAAACAAATCTGCGTCCATACATTTTTCATAATACTGCCTACATGCGCGCCCAATATATGAATGCTGTGCGTATTTCGTTCTGCTGTTAGAAATGCTAATTTAGGTTCGATTGTTTATTGTTACTTGATACTGCTATTTAATTTGTCATTGTTTTTGATGTTGATAGATGATCGCTTTTACCAGGGGACAAGGGAATACGGAAATATAAACGTTGCTTTTGAATGGACTTTATCTATATTTAACTCATTATTTTGACAATACAGAGCTAATGAACGAAAATTAACAAATTATTTGTTGATTGAATCTTCTTTACGTTCATTACAATTGGATCTTCAATGCTTCATCATAATGAGCAGATATTTGTTGGCATAGCGTAGGCTGTAAATATTCAGATAATAAATAATAATAGGTATAGTCGTTAGTTTCCAATTTCGGCTAATTCTTTGTCTATTGTAAGTAAAACTCCACGTGCTACAACCTGCAAAAAAAAGCGGCCAAGTGCGAGTCGGACTCGCCCATGAAGAGTTTCTTACCATTTATGACGTATTAAGAAAAAACTACTTGCTAGATCTCGTTCAAACCAATTTTCGGTGGAAGTTTGCATGGTAATGTACACCCTTTTTTTTTTTTAGTTTTATCATTCTCTTATTTTAGAAGTTACAGGGGGACACACACATTTTACCACTTTGGAAGTGACTCTCGCGCAAACTATTCAGTTAAAAAAGAATTATACTTGAAACCTCAATATCATTTTTTTTAACACATTTTAAGACTGGTCCTGCAGATTTGGAGTCGCCGGCACTGAGTAACCGTAGAGGGACAATACAGCCTCGTAAGGTATTTTTCCATTAGTTCATTTTGAATCTTTTGCAATTTCCATAGGAGTAATAATTCAATAGCGGGTTAAAGTGACCAAACCTTTTTAGGGTTCCGTAGCCAAATGGCATAAAACGGAACCCTTATAGTTTCGCCATGTCCGTCTGTCTGTCTGTCTGTCTGTCTGTCTGTGTCTGTCCGAGGCTTTGCTCCGTGGTCGTTAGTGCTAGAAAGCTGAAATTTGGCATGGATATATAAATCAATAAAACCGACAAAGTCGTACAATAAAATCTGAAAATTTAATTTTTTTTAGGGTACCTCCCCTACACGTAAAGTGGGGGTGAAATTTTTTTTTCGCTTCAACCCTAGAGTGTGGGGTTTCGTTGGAAAGGTCTTTCAAAACTAATAGGGGTTTTCATGAAACATGTTTTGATAAAGTGAATATATTCGGAGATAATCGCTCCGAAAGAAAAAAAAATGTGTCCCCCCCCTCTAACTTTTGAACCATAGGTCCAAAAAATATGAAAAAAATCGTGGACGTAGAAATTAAGAAAGACATTAAATGAAAACTATAGCGGACATGATCAGTTTAGCTGTTTTTGAGTTATCGCAAAAAGTTTTCCCATCATAGTAAAAAGCCTTATTTTAATTAGGTACTGATTATGCAAATTTGCCTATTTGTTTAACTCAGGTGAAAGGTACCGTTTCATCCCTTGGTTAACAATTTACTATACTTTAAGCTCCAGTTTAGCTTATTGTGGCGGAAGAGTAACTACGGAACCCTACACTGAGCGTGGCCCGACATGCTCTTGGCCGGTTTTTTTATGCAGGTAGCACGTGCGGCTTTATTTACAATAGACAATGAGTTAGCCGCAAGGGCCAGCTAGAAAACTAACGACTAAGCCAACTTGCTTGGTTAGATTAGGTAGGAAAATACAGGGGTCTCAGCATCCAGTACAATTTTATTCCATTCGTCGTCGAGACTCTTGGTCTGTAAGGCCCTGGCGCTCTGAATCTCTTCAAAGACCTGTCGAAAAGACTCAGAAACGCCACAGGAGACCGAAGATCTGGCAGCTTCCTCGCTCAACGTCTTCGGTACTGTCCCACAGGGGCCGTGTTTAGATATATCTTAGATGAATATAGTAATATTTTAGTTTTAGTTTAGTTTTTATTATTCATATGTAACTTGTGATCAAAATATTATTTAATATTTAAATACATATGTTTTTGTTAAAATAAATAAATAAATAAATATTATACGACATTATTACACAAATTGACTAAGTCCCACGGTAAGCTCAATAGTGCCACTTTCACCCAAAGTGAAAAACAAAGTTATGTAATTTATTTGTACAATTTACAGCTGTCGTTATACCATGCGTAACATGCATGCGAATGTCCAGGAGCGGGTGATATGGCCATAAAGCAGTGACGTGGGGCCGCCATCAATCTGGACCGTACAGCTATTCGGATGGAGTTGCTGATGGAGTCACGTATCTTGAAACAGGCGGGTCTTTATAAAGGCTCCGCCAATACCGAACTTTATGTTTTTAAATGCTTGAAAAGTGTAATCTTAGTGTATGTAGTTTATACTAGGTATTTGATATTTGTGTACGTGTTTTATAATTAAATATATGCAGAGCAGACAACTGAACATATCATCCGGCGCTGCCCCCTTCACTCTTATTCTGGACCAGCTGAAGATTTGGTCTCCGTCACTCCTGACCTGATTACCTGGCTTGACAACCTCAAGGCCATACTTTGATTGTCCTTCAACTGTGCATGCCATACGATTAATAATAATAATTAAATAAATGTTGTTTTTTCTCTAAACTTTGGTATATTTGCCTTTTTTAAGGTTTCCGTACCCAAAGGGTTAAACGGAACCATATGACTAAGACTCCGCTGTCCGTCCGTCTGTCACTATCGTCAGATCCGCCCACCGAGGGTTCCGGACTTTTTAGCATTTGTTGTTAAGCGGCAACAGAAATGCATCATCTGTGAAAATTTAACTGTCTCATTCTCCCGGTTCATGATATACAGCCTGGTGATAGACGGACAGCGGAGTCTTAGTAATAAGGTCCCGTTTTACCCTTTGGGCACGGGACCCTAAAAAGTGCCAACTAAAATATATGTACAATTAAATATGTTTATGGAACGGCAAATTTAGATAACAAAATACTTTTGTGTACTTATATTAAAACGTTTTTTTTAATTAGCATAGCAAAATTTTCAGAGTTGTTTTTCTGGACCACCATCTACAGTGACGCCATCTAGTGAACACAGAAACTGTAGCCCTCATTGTATTGTACTGTGTAAAATGTAATTTAAGCTTGACGCGACAAGCAATCCAACGGCCCGATTCGAAGAACGAAATACGATGACGATAAGTTCTGGTTTAGAAAGTTCTCATTTAGATATCGTTTGTATGTCGTATAATCGGTATAATTGACAGAAGCAGCTCGATTCCGGCAATCAATGTCACTTTGACGGTAGAAATATCGTGTATAGACCTTATTGGGATCACAGCGGAATCGAAATAAACGTCAATTTTGACATGTCGTTTAGTTATCGATCTTTTAAAGATCTTTCCAAGATCTTAAACGTGTCTTAATCATTCTTCGAATCAGGCCGCAAGTCGCTTTAAAATAAGAGCGTAACTTTGATTCCAGTTTCGTATAGATAATTCTTAAAAAGTGACTTTGTTTATCACGTGGATAAAACCATCCATAATACGCCTGCCACGACCTGCCACGAGATTCACATCAATCTATCGATATTTCTATAAACTATCGATATCCATGTTACTTCTCATCAATCAATCTAATGCCCGAGTCTAGTAAGTAAAGAAGACTGACAGCCCCCTTACATTGCCGCGAGAATTGTCAACACGACGTCAATGATATTTATTTATTTAAACTTTATTGCACACATAAAGAAAAATGTACAAATGGCGAACTTAATGTAAAAAGGCATTCTCTACCAGTCAACCATTGGGTCAAACAGAGACATTTGTGTATGTTGGATATTCATCATCTTCTTCGCGTTATACCGGCTTTTTGCCACGGTTCATTAGAGCAAATTGGCAATTAATCCCAAGAATTGGCGTAGGCACTAGTTTTTACGAAAGCGACTGCTATCTGACCTTGTAACCCAAGTAAATAGATCTTATTGGGATTGGTCCGGTTTCCTCACGATGTTTTCCTTCTCCGAAAAGCGACCGGTAAATATCAAATGTATATTGAAGTAAGTAAAGTTCCGAAAAACTCATTGTTCCAAGCCGGGGTTTGAATTGAACCCGCGACCGCCGGATTCAAAATCGCACGCTCTTACCGCTAGGCCACCAACGCTTTACGTTGTAAATATTATTTTTACATTATAGTTATTTACGTACATTTTCAAAATTTTTGCAATGAACTGACCGCAGTTATAGTCACAAAATAAGATTTAAAGCATAAAAAAGCATCTTGAGCCCTTGGATAGCGCCATCTATTAAATAAGATGCCTAAAACGATTTTATTATGCTTTAATTGTGCTTTTGTCCACATGACAACGGCCATGAACTATGAATTTTACGTTCAGAATTCATAAAAGTAGGTGTCAGATTTTAGTATCTAGGAGTTTCAGAAAACAAGCGTTAGTGTACCACATTAGCGCGAGTAATAGGTAGTTAAGAGAAGTTAATCGCTGTCAGTTTTCTGACGACAATAATTAAGCATGAAATCTTTATGGGAATCAACTTTTTGCCTTTTTACATTGTAACATCGCTTATAGTTTGTGGAATGAACACCAGAACCAATTTTGAAATTTAATGCTTAATTATCGTCCCAAAACTGCAAGCTATTAACTTTTGGTAACAACTCTTGAAAATTAAATTATTAATTTAAATTTTACAACAAATCTTTTACCTTTCAAGCAGTTCGACTCTGGAACTCCTTACCTCCAAACATTAGACGCGTTCAATCTCTTGCTGTATTCAAAAAACTACTTAAAGAACATTAGGTACCTATCTCTCCCTTAGTGTTTGAAATACATAGTTATTTTTTACTCTGTGGTTGATATGTTGCTGTTATATGTTGGTATATTTTGGTTTGTGTCTGATATATTTATTATGTATGTTTATGTATGTCTATTTTATTTTCTTATACGTGTATGTTTATTGACCTAAATTGTGTACATGAAAGTAGGCTTCATAACGTTTTTTTTGCAACACCTACTCTTTTGGATTAATTCTTTTGTTTCCGCTACCCAAATGTGGCCTGGAAGAGATCGCTCTTTAGCGATGGATAGGCGGCTAAAGAGCGATCTCTTCTGCCTCTGTTGTCTGCCTCTATCACTAATCAATTGTTTTGCTATAAGCTGTATCTTTTACTGACGTATGCCAATAAAGAGTATTCTATCTATCTATCTAATTGGTACTCTTTTTTCTGAAAACTCCCATAAAGCTAAAATTTTAAAATATGTATAAAAAAGTCGTGAGGAAGGCGATGATGGGTGGAGCTTGTTCGTCTTGTACATTTACTAGTCTCTGCTCATGGTTGCGTCCGGCGAAGTTACGAGTCATCTCTAAAATAAACTTCGGATTAAAGTGAAAGTGGACGACCGGACCGCGCGAAACCGCCATTCTATACATACATATTACATACGTAGTAGACCAGATTTTCCTCTTCCGATATTAAGACAACGCATTGGTAAATTTTGGCTTCTTTATTGCGCTATCGTACACAAACATGACAATTTACATTACATTAAAAATTTTACACTTCAGAACTATTACAATTATTTAACATTAAAAAGTTTATCTCTCAAAAAAATCAACTTCCATCCGTAATTTCAACGACTACATCATCATTACTAGAACCATCATAGAGTTTTTCAATCAGGTCACGTCTCCATCTTACGAATTTTCAATCTGACGAATCTGTCGGTTACGTGACCTGTCGCGAGTTTAAAAAAAATTCCCCATCACAAAAAGTGCACAGTGTCGCTAAAGAAGTTTTCACTTCAACAAGAATTTGACACTATTTGTAGGACTGATATAAAAATAAATACAACATAACAAAACTGACAATTAAAAGTGGGACACTTTTTTATTGCTTAAATATATAGTGCTCGTAATTTTGAGTAGAAATAACCCAAAATTGGATAGGTTAAAAAAAAATACAGGTTGCACTTTTTTTTCTGAAAATGCCCATGATAATAATTACTCAATGATGCTGGCGCATCTCTCAAATATTGAAGTATTTGACAGATGCGCCGGAGATATTGATATAAATATAATATTAATAACTATGCAGTCATAACCAGGGCACGTACTTTTCATGCCGTTGACGCAAAAATGACGTAATATAACATACAGGCATTTTTTTTACAACACTACAAATTTAGATAAATTACTTTGACGCATAGAAAAATAAATACTTTTTACGTGAAATACGCTGTTAAAATACAAAAATATGTATTATTTAATACATCAATAATCTATTAATTCGTCAAGTGATAATAAGATGAAAGTCAGTTAGACGTTACTGTACTGATTGACAGTATCAGCTAACCAAACAGGTTAACAAATTATTAATTATTACGAAAATACTAATTGGAATCATACTCTATGTAGCGTGACGTCATTTTTCTGTCAACGGCATGAAATGTACGGGCTCTGGTCATAACATACTCATATACAAGAAATCTGTTGTAACAAAACAGTTTATCTTTTTGCTGGTCGATTTGCGATTTTTGAACGCATCTTCGCAAGAAAACTTTTATTATAAAACTTTATTTCACTATTTATCATTTGATTTAAAATAAATTATTCATACTATTTAACATAGTACATTATTCGCTTTTCAGGTCGAAGTTACAAGGCCTTAATTATATTCTTTAAATATTATACAATGTGGAAAAATATGGGGCCTAAAGGGAAAGTGCTCAATTTACTGAAAGGAAATATTCTTTTAGTTTCAAAAAAGAACGAATACTGTTTTTTAGGGTTCCGTACCCAAAGGGTCAAACGGGGGTCCCGTATTACTGAGACTTCGCTGTCCGTCCGTCCGTCCGACCATCTGTCACCAGGCTGTGTCTCATGAACCGTGATAGTTAGCCAGTTGAAATTTTTACAGATTATGACTGTATTTCTGTTGCCGCTATAACAACAAATACTAAAAGCATAAAATAAATATTTACGGGCTCCCATACACCAAATATTTTTTTTGCCGTTTTTATAAATAATGGTGCGGAACCCTTCGTGCGCGAGTCCGACTCGCACTTGGCCGGTGTTGGTTACGGTAACGGCAACAGTGTCGCGAGTTCAATGGGTTTTTTTTTTCATTTCAAAAAATGCTCACTTCAAAAAAAGGAAGGCAAGGAAGAAGAAGAAGCTCACCTCAAAAAAAGTTGATCCACTCATTTATAAACTGTTTTGCAATATTGACGTCGGTAACTTTTCTTTGGCTTCTCGTAATATAAATGGAGTTGGTTATATATTACCAGAGATCGGACAAATTTGCGTCATTGCTCGCAATAATGTGGACATGACTCCAAAATTAATCAAAAGTTGTGGGCGATAACCTCAAAATCGGGATAAACTAAACAAAGAACAGAAATAAACTCTGAATTATACTGGAATAATAATATTCCTATAAAACTACTTAAGTTTGCCCCATTAACATCAGTGGAGTGCGAGCGGAGTTTTTCAGCACTTAAGTATATTTTTGATGTAAAAAGAAATAGACTGACTGCAGAAAATTTGGAAAAAATACTGATTATTTTCTTTAATAAATCTATACTTTAACAAACTTTTGTATTTATTGACTAGGAATTAAAATTTAAGTCAAGTAAGAAATTAATTAAATGATTACATTTTTGATTAATTTTGGAGTCATGTCGACATTATTGCGAGCAATGACGCAAAGGAGAATGGGCAATTTGTCCCATGGATGTATACTGTTGAGACATATCTCGTTTGAAAGGGTTTACTCTTAGCATTATTTTATTGTATGACACCAACTTTGGATAACTTGCAGGGACTGAGCAATTTAAAAAAAAGAGTTGTCAATATAAACGGTTGTTTTACAAAGTACTTGTTATGTAGCCGGTTGTTAGGTGTTTTGTATGAAAGAATATGAGAAATTCTAGATTTCTGTTTACCACTACTTACGTTTAAGTACGTACAGGGCTGGAATTAGTTGATAAAACATATGCTTGAATTAAAAATACTGCTATTAAACACTGAAACTTGCTTGTATACTCAAGCCATATATATCATTTAAAAGACATTTTTATAAGGTATTTTAATATATATATACTTGCACTCAAATGCTTGCAGGGGCGGTAATAAAACTAGTTTCCTCGTTAATTAAGTGTGGTAAATGCCGCTTTGTTTGTTCTACCTGGCACTAGATGGAGCCTTGGTAGCCGTTTGGGTAATTTTTACTAGTGGTATATACAATTGAGTTTTATCCTATTTGGAAGGTCTTCAATTAAGCATTAATTACTTATATGACACCAAAGACCGAAAGTGTCCAGGGAAGATGATATTAATAATTTTGATCATGCGCTGCGGCGTAAACTGGAACTAAAAAATGTCATTCATATAGGGTTACTTTTGTAACCATTTACATCACTTTGCATGCCTGAAATATAATGAAAAAGTAATTTATATATATTTTTAAATTATTACCGCTCAATAAATGGCACTAAACTACTTAATTATGATTTTTCAAATCCTCTCTAGTACTGACATCTTGCGTGCAATAGGAGAACCGAATGAGCGGCAAATGCTGGATCCGTATAGTCGCTTATAAACGCTTAAAAATGTCACCGAAGAATAAGTTTGTTTAATTCGGAACTTTGACAATAAAACGAGTTGTTACCTTGAACGAGTAAGTGTCGTCTATTTATCTCTCTTGCTCTTACATATTCGAGTGATAAAGGTAGAAAAAGCATTATATTTTTTAAAGTTCGCGTTATGTCCCGCTAGAAACGTTATATAAACTTATTATTAAACATGAAATAAGATTCCTAAGCAATAAGTAGGTAAGTAAATGTATTTATGGAGTACCATAATTAGCAGCAAGAAAATAAATCTAAGTTTATATGTTACGATAAAATAAATCGTAAAAAGGTACTATGTACATACTTGTTTTGTCTCTCTGCAGGAAAATTGTGTAAACGTGAAACATTTGAGATTGCGCCGCGGTTCAAAGCAACGTTCCCTTCGTTTGCCATATGAAGCAGGATTAAATTGTGTAGTTTTAAGTTCTCATGTAAGTGAATTGTCAAATTCTTAGTGAGAATAAAGAATCTTAAACCTAAAATTAACGCAGTGAATACATTACAAGCATCAGCGACTCTTAACTGTTTGCCAAGCTAAGATAGTAGCTGTATTTCGTTCCATTATATATACGTATGAAATAAAAACTTTTGAATACATTTAACACCTTTATTTCATATAAATTGAAAAATAACTGACGGCATACATTTTCTAGTGAATAGGTGCATCCAGATCCAGATAAGAGAATGCATGGTTATTGCGCCAATGTCGGACCATTTGCGATTGGTTTGCTAAGGGCACCGCTAGCTGGTGCGGATGCACAGAGCACTTATACATACCTTATTAAATAAAAACTTTTGAATACATTTAACATCTTTATTTCATATAAATTGAAAAATAAGTGACGGCATAGATTTTCTTCACGGTCGCACAAATATTATCAGGACGAGTCGACAAGTTACTTTAAAGCAAGCATGGTGAATAGGTGCATCCAGATCCAGATAAGGGAATGCATGGTTATTGCGCCAATCTCGGACCATTTGCGATTAGTTTGCTAGCTGGAGCGGGTTAACGAAAAACAGTAACTGGCGACGCTAGCTGGCGCGGACGCGTGCGACGAATTTTACCTACAAAGGCACCCGCGCGCGTGCACCCGCTCCGTGCACTCGCGCCAGCTAGCAAACGCCCTTAACCTTTTGAAGGCCAAGAATATCTTAAGGCGTCGTAACTAGCTATGCTCAAAGCGTCATAAATACATTATAGCTGATATAGCCGCTGTCAGAGTAACCTTAGCACTTTCAAGTAAGGTTTAGGGCATAGGGCGTCCGCAACGTCGCGCGTGTGCATGGAGCGGGCGTGCGGCTTACAGTATGAGCAACGCTAACTGGCGCGGACGCGTGCGACTGATTTTACTTACAAAGGCACCTGCGCGTGTTTGCCCGCTCCGTGCACTAGGGCCAGCTAGCACACGCCCTTAACCTTTTGAACGTCAAGAACACCTAAAGGCGCCGTCACTAGACATGATTTAAGGGCCATGAACACATTAATGATTATAGCTGTTTTAATCGCTGTCAAAGTCCCTAATGTAATACTCATGCACTTTCAAGCTCACTTGCGCACGTGACCTTGGCATGTGAGTAACGTTTTTGTTATGGCGTTCAAAGGGTAAAATATCAATGTCGTAATGCGTCGCTAGCGCGTTATTTTCGAATCGCACCCGTGCTCCCGTGTTGGACTGCACACGCGGTGTACACTTCTTGTTATTGTAACCGTTTGTGCGCCTAGATAACACAAGTACACATACACAACTCGCAAAATGCTCGCGTGCTCTTGTTTATATGTAAAGTACGTCTTCTAGGGCCGCGGATTGGACCCACGCGACCGGCGGGGCGGTGAGCGGCATACATTGGTCGCAATGCAAGCTGTAAAGCTAGTGCAGTGCATGAGGGACGCGCGGCTTTCTCTCACCACATCTTTAGGTGTTCTTGCCGTTCAAAAGGCTAAAAGCACCTAATGAGGTGGCTTTACATTAGCTAGATGCCGGCCCACACGCCGATCCGGTGTGCAGGCTAAGGAAATCGCTATGTAGGCCAATTCGAAAGTGCAACTGACATTAAACCAATTTTAGAATAATATTGGAATGATACCAGTTAGCTGTCATTCGTGCGTTCATTTCGCACTTATACGCATGTATTTGTGCGAGCGAGACGCCCGCAACTAACTGATATGATTCCAATATTACTCTAATATCGGTGTGCACGCCCCTTTTTATTCATAAGCAAGGTACGATTGAACCACTATAGAAGGCAGCGAAGAGGCCGGCAATGGAACTGGTAGCGTTTGATGGAGACAGTTTTCTGTCAAATGCAAGTTCAAATTGGCCTGACTGTCTCACTCGCACACCGGAGTAGCGTTTCATATAAGCGTACTTTGTTATATCCAATCGACCCGCTCTATTCAGTAGGTTTCATTATCTCGATCCATCAGTTAAGTAACAATCTCTTCAAACTGGTGGATCGAGATGGTGGATCCTACTGGACAGATGGAACCTATGGATAGGACAACGTTATGCTCAACAACTTGGTAGCAGAAGCGATGTGATTTTTTAAAATCGCGACTGTGTCATTGACATAATATATCTGAGGACGGGCCTTACGGGCAATAAGAATGGGGCCAGTACAGCGGTGTTACGCACACGAGTTTGAGCCAATCGTGCAGTCTAACGCCACAAGTACCACAACGTGATTGGTTGATGAGTTCGCATTACGCACGCATCTAGTTGCGTTAGACAGCACGATTGGCTCGAATTTGTGAATGACACAACTGAACTAGCACTATCGTTATTGCCCCTAAGGTCGGTCCTTAGATATATGGTAAGCGTCAGGATGGCGGTGGACCTCAGCGAATTTCAAAGAAATATTTATAAACATATTGTACCTTCTGTGTACCTCAGCGTACCTTTAATAGAAACCAGTGTACCTTTCCCCAAAACGAGATATTTTACAAAACGGTCCACCCGCCAACCTGACGTCAGGATGGCGGGTGGACCTATGAAATCTTGCATTATACCGCAATAAAAGTATGCAGTTATATTGTGCATGAGCTTAGCCTAGCTTGTTTTGGGGAGAGGTACACCGGTTTCTATTTCTATTTACAGAGGTACACTGAAGGTACAGTCACCATCATATATATCGGAGCGGCCAAGGTACCCACGAATATCTGAACATGCCTCTACTGTCAAGAGGTTAGAGTGCGTGTTTAGAGATCTTTGAGCACCTCGGCCACTCCGATATATCTGATGGCGACTGTACCATATAACTGCATACTTTTAGTGCGGTATAATGCAAGATTTCATAGGTCCAACCGCAATCCTGACGTCAGAATGGCGGGTGGACTTTTTCTTAAATATCTCGTTTTGGGTTAGGTACACAGAAGGTACAGTATGTTTATAAATACTTACTGCTATGGCGCAGCGACCCGAAGTGGATCTTGGCCTCCGACACCAAAGACCGCCATGCTTCTCTGTCCAAAACCGTTTCCATCTAGTCGACGGCGCCGAGTTCGCTAAGGTCTTTTTGCATTTCGTCTCTCCAGCGGGACCTACCTAGGACGTCTAGACGGTCTTCGGCCATTTGGAACTTCAGAGTACGCCCTCCAGGCTGCACGATCCTCACCCATCTGGACTACGTGCCCGAGTCATCGGAGTCTGGCAGCGCGAAAAATCCTAGGACTCACACGTGGAGAGGATGGAACCTGGAGACTCCACAGGAATCAGGAGATTGAAGATCTGGTGTCCGAGCCGAACGTCATTGGATGTTTATAAATATTTCTTTGAAATTCGCTGAGGTCCACCCGCCATCTAGACGCCAGATGTCAATGCCGAGTGCGACCAGATGTTAAAGCGGTGTATTATCTCTAGTCTCTCCAATATGTTCTCCTGGTGGGTCCACGGGGTTTATTTTAAGTGTTATCATAAACAGTGTTCACCAGCGGGTCTACGGGTACCTAATTATTTTTACCATGGGCCGACCATGAACACGATTCTATTTTTAAAACGTAACCCGCGTAGCTACTTCAGTCTTAGGCGGTATATACTCTACACCACGTTCACAAAAGATTGATATTTTAGGTAAAAACTCACATTTCGCTATATTTGTCCATAGTAAATACTAATTCAAAAACTGTACGGTAGGGCCTAAAATCTTCTGTGATAGTAATGTAGAAATAAATACTGTTGACAGGCGGTCAACGGTATTTAGTACAATAATTACACTGAAACAATTCGTATAGAATACAGAACCTATGAATAATATATATCTAGAGAATCTAACTTTAATGCAATAATATAATTGAACAAAAGATATACATTAGTACGAGTAGTACGATCAACCTATATGTCTATTTTTAATAGTCTTAATGTTCGTGTATCGGTTCTGTATTCTATGGCCATTAATTATGCTTTATTTTTCAACTTTCTTTGACTACACACAAGTACACATTATATTTGCTTTTTTCTTGAACTTTATCTTGCCCATGTTCGATTCTTCTTATGTCGATGCATCCTCATTATTTCCGTATGGTTTCTGAAAATACAATAACAGTTTTTGTAATGTTTTCTAATACCTATGTTTCAAGTCGGTTTCCTATTTTTAAGAGAAGTTTTTTTTTTCATGTAAGTACCTTTTTTTTCAAGTGGGGTAAATTAGAGCAGATGGGATACCTATCGAAAATTATGTCAATAAACAGTTTTACGTTCCATCAAGAATTGAGAGGTTGCCTCAATTCCTCATGGAACCCATGATTTAAGCTAGACCTTTACACAAATATTCCTTAAACCTCGTTAAGCAAGTAGCTTCTTTACAAACATAACAAAGAAGACAAATCGTCTAGCGTGAAAATACGCATCGTTAAAGAGTTCTTTTCTGGTCCTGATCAGAAGTTCCACTTCTTCAAATAGCACTTTTTTGAATGGCAATGCCTGGTCTGTTGATGAAACTAAAAAACGCCTATAAGATTTGGGGAGTTCCCTTAATTCCTCGTGGTTTTGTCAAAAATAGGACCATCTTGGAACTATACACCCACTTTCAAACGATAACTAATTTTCAACATTGGTTCAGAAATGTCGAAGATCTTACTTAACATATATACAAAAAAAAAGTTTTTGAAGTCGGTTAAAAAGTAGTATCTTTACAATACTTCCTTTTACTAAGAAGGGATAACTACTACAATTTGCTTACTAAGTAAGTACTTACTTACTATTAGTATCAGATTGGAGTCGACTCGAGAGTCGATAAAATGGGCGTCGCTATCCTTTCCGGGTGGGGGGATTTCACCGCATGAAAAAGAGACACATATAGTGAGTTCTTACTGTTCTACCAAACTACATATATAAAGTAGTCGTACTTTTTGAGTCAAATTAATTTAATTCTAAAGGTGCGACGTAATGGCCTGAAGCCCGCTCTTAGCATACCTAGTTATACTATTTGATGGATATTGGTGTCAATTTATAATACGTTTAATTATTCATTGTCTTTACCTAATTATCTTTACCTTTTGCCGACCGGTTTGGCCTAGTGGGTAGTGACCCTGCCTATGAAGCCGATGGTCCCGAGTTTGAATCGCGTAAGGGCATTTCTTTGTGTGATGAATACAGATATTTGTTCCTAAGGCTTGCGTGTTTTCTATGTATATACGTAAATATATATTTATCTAAATAAGTATGTTTAACGTCGCCTAGTACCCATAGTACAAGCTTTGATTAGTTTGGGGCCAATCTGTGTAAGATTGTCCTATGTACATATTTATTTATTTATTACCTAACGTAACCTACATTAGGTAATGAAAGCATTTTATTTTTGTAAGGGTAACAGTTTTGTTGGGATATAAAATGGTTAATGATAAAAACTAATACTTTTACCAGCATTTTCACTTTATATTCATGTATTCGAAACCTATACATTTATGACATTAACTTTTGCAAGACGATAAGATTTTTTATTCACAATAACTTGTCCGTATTCGAACTGTCTGGCTACCCGGCTAGCCGTGGCTGTGTACCCGGATTTTATACTCTGAAACTGGAACTAGTGACAGATAAGAGTCGATTGATGTTTTTTTAAAGATACTTATACTTAAATAGAATTACTTACCTATGTTTAATTAAAAGAAACTACTTATACATAATAATCCTTACAGTTTTAACCTATTTAACCTACCTACCTACCTACTTTTAATAGTAGCAGTTCGGTTCACTTCGTAGAAATACCTGTTCTAAGAATAATGAAAAAGAAAGAAGAGTAATAAAAATAAAGAATCTGGAAGTCGTTGAGGTGTTCCGTTCTTCATCAGCAATTCTACTTCAACAAATGTCACTTTATTGAGTAAAAATGCTTATAATATTGATGAAAATCCTAAAATGACTATATGTATGCCTATCCTATACAATATGAGAAGCTCCTTCAGTTTCTCGTAGAACCTATCATCAGAACTGGACCTTGACACAAATGTTCCTTAAAAGCCTTACATGCTATAAACGAAATAAAATAAAAAAAACGCCTAAGGTAAAATACTTGTCGTTGAAGAGTTCCATTTCAGCAGTATCAGCATAGTTTCAGTAATATCAGCAGTTTCACTTCATCAAATGTCACTTGTTCAAATAAAAAAAACTTGATATGTTGACGAAAATCCTCCTAATTGTGAATTCAAATCGATTTAAAATCCTCAATTCCTCATTGAATCCATCATCAGAACTGGACCTTGACACAAATGTTTCCTAAGAACCTAGCTTGCTACAAACTTAACAAAGAATAAGAATCGCGCGCGTTGAAGAGTTCCGTTCTGGTCAATATCACTAACTTGTTTAAATAAAAATGCTTGATATGTTGACGAGAATCCAAACATTACTGTATGTATTGTATGCCTATAAGATTTGAGGAATTTCTTCGATTTCTCATGGAACCCATCCTCAGAACTAGACCTTATGACACAAATGTCTTCAAGAACTTTACTTGCTACAAAATAAACAAATAAAACATATCGCGCGCGAATTGGCGAGTTCCATTTTGGCCAGCCATATGTAAATAAAAATCCAGAAATTATAAGATGTCAGGAATTCCCTCGATTATTTATGAAACCCATCATCAGAACTGAACATTGATATAAATACACCTTAAGAACGTTACTCGCTACAAGCTTAATAAAGAATACAAAACGCGTGCGTTGAAAAGTTCCGTTCTGGACAACATCAGCAGTTCCACTTGATCAAATATAACTTTTTTTAAATAAAACACCTAGAGATATTGATGAAAAAAAAAACTATATGTATTTCTATAAGGTTTGAGGTGTCCATCATCAGACCTAGACACTAGACACTGGTGTCTAGTACAGATATTTCTTAAGAACCTTACTTTCTACAAACTTAAAAGTTCCGAGGAATTGTTCGGATTAATCTCTGCCGCCTCTTTCCGTCGCCGCTTTACGCTACATCATTTATATCTTCACCACTTAGATGGTTGGCAATCCTCAACTGTGCATTTCTCTAGAAACTTCCTGCCTCATACAGCTAAACTATGAAATGATCTGTCGCATGCGGTATTTCCGGCCCAATACGATCTTTAAAACTTTAAGGAAAGAAGAGCGTATTCCTATCTTAAATGCCGGCACCGCACTTACAATCCCTATGGTGTAACAGATGTCCATGGCCAGCGGTAATTGCTTACCATCAGTTGATTCGTCTGCTAGTTTGCCTCTTATATCACAACAAACAAAAAAAGAATAAAATCTCACGCGTTGAAGAGTTCCGTTTTAGTCAACATCACTAGTTCCACTTCATCAAATGCCACTAATGTGAATAAAAAAAGCTAAAGATATTGATGAAAATCCAAAATTACTATATACCTATAAAAATTGAGGAGAATGAGGAGTTCCGTCGCTTTCTCATGAAACACATCATCAGAACTGTACTTCGACAAAAATGTTTCTTGAGAACCTTACTCGCTACAAACTTAACAACGAAGAAAAATTGCGCGCGTTGGAGTTCCGTTTTGGTCAACATCAGTAGTTCCACATCATCAAATGTCACTTTTGTGAATAAAACTTGATAATATGTTGATGAAAATCCAATAAGTACTATATATATATACCTATAACATTTAAGAAATTCCCTCGATT
The DNA here is from genome assembly GCF_033807575.1 of Cydia pomonella. Lineage (NCBI taxonomy): Eukaryota > Metazoa > Arthropoda > Insecta > Lepidoptera > Tortricidae > Cydia > Cydia pomonella. The sequence goes on along the minus strand of NC_084709.1, from coordinate 24,561,955 downwards.
CTTCATGGGACCCATCATCAGACCTTTACCTTGACACGAATGTTCCTAAAAACCTTAGTACTTAAAACTTACTTGCTACAAACTTAACTAATAAAACAAATCGCGCGCGAGTTGGCGAGTTCCATTCTGGTCAACATCAGCTGTTACACTTAGTCAAATGACAATTTTTTAATAAAAATGCTTGATATGTAAATAAAATCCCAGAAATTATTACATGTATGCCTATAAGATTTTAGGAATTCCCTCGATTCTTCATGAAACCCATCATCAGAACTGTACTTTGACAAAAATGTTTCTCAAGAACCTTACTTGGTACAAACTTAACGAAGAAAAATTGCACGCGTTGGAGTTCCGTTCTGGTCAACATCAGTAGTTCCACATCATTAAATGTCACTTTTGTGAATAAAAGTTGATAATATGTTGATGAAAATCCAATAAGTACTACATATATGCCTATAGCATTTAAGAAATTCCCTCGATTCTTCATGGGACCCATCATCAGACCTTTACCTTGACACAAATGTTCCTAAAAACCTTAATACTTAAAACTTACTTGCTAAAAACTTAACTAATAAAACAAATCGCGCGCGAGTTGGCGAGTTCCATTCTGGTCAACATCAGCTGTTACTTTTAGTCAAATGACACTTTTTTAATAATAATGCTTGATATGTGAATAAAATCCCAGAAATTATTACATGTATGCCTAAAAGATTTTAGGAATTCCCTCGATTCTTCATGAAACCCATCATCAGAACTGGACATTGATGTATTAAGTACACCTTAAGAACCTTACTCACTACAAGCTTAATAAAGAATACAAAACGTGTGCGTTGAAAAGTTCCGTTCTGGAACACATCAGCAGTTCCACTTGATTAAATGTAGCTTTTTTTTAATAAAACGCCCAAAGTTATTGATGTAAATCCAAAAAAAACTATATGTATTTCTATAAGGTTTGAGGTATCTATCAGACCTGGATCTAGACACAGATGTTTCTTAACAACCTTACTTTCTACAAACTTATCAGGACAAATCTATTACGGCGAGTGTTCCATCGAATTGCTCGGATTAATCCTTGCCGCCTCTTTTCGTCATCGCTCTACGCTACAACATTTTTATTTTCACCACTTAGATGGTTGGCAGTCCTCAACTGTGCATTTCTCTAGAAACTTCCTGCCGCATACAGCTAAACTATGAAATGATCTGTCGCCTGCGGTATTTCCGGACCAATACGACATTTAAAACTTTAAGAAAACAGCGTATTCCAATCTTAAAGGCCAGCACCGAACTTACAACCCCTATGGTTTAGCAGGTGTCCATGGGCGGCGGTAATCGCTTACCATCAGGTGTGACGTCTGCTAGTTTGCCTCTTATATCATAAAAAAAAAACAAAGAAGAAAAATCTCGCGCGTTCAATAGTTCCGTTTTGGTCAACATCAGTAGTTCCACTTCATTAAATGCCACTAGTGGGAATGAAAAAGCTTAAGGTATTGATGAAAATCCAAAATGACTATATGCCTATAAGATTTGAGGTGTTCCCTCGCTTCCTCATGGAACCCATCGTCAGACCTTTACCTTGACACAAAGGTTCCTAAAAACCTTGGTACTTGAAACTTACTCGCTACAAACTTAACAAAGAAGACAAATCACGCGCGTGGAAGAGTTCCGTTTCTGATCAACATCAGCAGTTCCACTTCACCAAATGTACTTACTTACCACCCATTTATTTGAAACAGTACCTAGGTACTCCATTTTGATGCCGCCAGCTTGAAACTTCAATGGCCTCAGTGTCCGATGAACAACTTAAAAATGCTGAAAGTAATAACAATTATAATAAGTTGGGGAGTAGCGACCTTACACACCCGAGTGCTCCTGGGGAGTTCTGTTACCGGACATACAATAATAATAACAATAAATAAATATTATAGGGACATTCTTACACAAATTGACTGAGTCCCACGGCAAGCCGAGAAGGCTTGTTTTGTGGGTACTCATACAACGACATAATAATATATAATATACAAATACTTAAATACATAGAAAACATCCATGACTCAGGAACAAATATCTGTGCTCATCACACAAATAAATGCTCTTACCGGGATTCAAACCCAGGATCATCGACTTACTAGGCCAAACCGGTCGTGAAAAAAAGAGCAAAAAAAAAGAAAAATATGTCAAACGAAAATGCGATTTGGAAACGTTATTCGCCACTTAATATATTATTATATCTGGTTCACAGCATTTATTTGGTGCTGATATAATGTCTGCAATATTACCCGAGTACATTAAAATATGAATAAATTATCATAAATTCAGAAGATGGTCCCAATCAGGTCACAGTTCATTTTTACATGGAAAAATGGCTTTCATGTAAAATGTTTGTCAGACATATTTTTGGAAGTATAGTACAATCATTAACTTAGAAATATAGGTAACATTTCACGAATAAAAATACGGTAACACATATTTTTAATTATTTTTTTAACTTATCCTACGCAAAATAGAATTGGAGAAACTGACATAGGGACTATCATTCGACACGACACGTATAGTAAAGTATGAATCCGCTCTAAGTCCTCTTACATAGACAGTGAGAAGTAAAATAATTCTTGTTCTGAAAACAATAAAATGTAAAATGATTAGGTAGGACAATCCAAACTTCTAAGGTCGCGTAGATCAGAAGTAGATATGAATTTGTTCGACAATACGATGGGAAACTTTTCAGCATTTACATTGGCGCATTTTTTTCTGGAATACTATCTAAATTACACTTTGTATATATGCTATATTTTTATATAATTTGGAGCCTTTATTTTCCATGGAGTCGAACGCTATATAGCAGCTATACGAGAAAAAATAATACTTTTATCTTACCTACCCCATGAATAGTGAAGATCATCAAGGAGCTTACTCTCTGAGATCAATGGAATGGAGTGCCTTTCGATTGGAGAAAATTATAGCGTATTAGAAATATACTATTTTGTAATTACAATGTTGAATATTTTAAATTGCGTGTTTTGACAATTATTGTTGACAATATTACATTCAGAGTCATCTTGACATAACTTTAGAAATCCATAAACTAGTCTATACTTTTTAAAATGATGGAGTAAGACTGACGAGATTACCGCTATGTATAAATGTTTTACGTCAAGTAGAATTTTGCTTTAGAGCGACATCTGGCGTTGAGTAGAAAAGTTAAGGCGTAATTAACTACAATTAATTAACTCATTAAATGGTTTTATTTTGGTCCCTGCAACGATTTGACCCCAGTTATATTATACGAAAAATAGCTTATAAAAATACTTTTCACATGATATACATGGCATTTGTATACACTCTTATTTCGCTGTGTATCAAGTAATTTTTAGAATGACGATTTTTTAAAACTGTACATTGTGTCCCTTTAAATACTTTATCATTGGTGTTGATACAAAAAACATAAAGCATTTTTTATATTCTTTCGAATAAAATACGCTAAAACTTTTTATATCCCGCGTATAAGGAAATATAACTGCTTATATGCGCAACTTCTTTTTTTATATAGCTCGGTCCCTGCAAGTGGTCCAAGGTTGGTGCCATACATTAAAATAATACTACGATTAAGAGCTTTAAAACGACATATGTCTCAACAGTATACATCCATGGGACACTCCCCATACAAAAGTGCCCATTGTCCTTTGTCCGATCTCTGTATATTACAAAGGGCTACGGTTTCATTCGGTTTTATTATTTTCCTATTGTTATCTGACTTTTTACAAGCTTTTATTTAACTTGCCCTGTTAGTCTTTACTTATTGAGAAGTTCTACAGTGTTTGAATTGAATTGAATTGAGAAGTTCTACAGTGTTTATAATAAATAATATTCAAAAAACATGAGTACTTATAAGCATAGCTAATAACAGAACTCCCTGGAATTTATACAAAATAAAATATCATCTTTGGGTAGACTTGTGACTTGTGCTGTACAAAAATTGTTAATATAAATTAAATTGTAAATCTTTAAGATACAAAGAAAAAGGGAATAAGAAAAAAAAAGTAACTGAAACCTGGGAAATTTCCTAAAATATGTAAACAAAGTTCTAATTTTGCGAGTATCACTCGCTTCGACGACTGGTTTGGCGTAGTGGGTACAGTGACCCTGCCTACGAAGCTGATGGTCCCGGGTTCAAATCCTGGTAAGGGCATTTATTCTTGTGATGAGCATGGATATTTGTTCCTGAGTGATGGGTGTTTTCTATGTATTTAAGTATTTTTTTTTTTTTTTTTTATTACTACACAAATAAATCCTTTATTTCATAATACAGATATACAACTTACAGACGAACACTTTAAAAAGAACAAACACAAATCAAACTTACAACTAACTACAACTAACTATAAAACTAAATACAATTAAAATATTAAAAATAAAAATAAAATAAACTAAATATAAAAAACTTCCCCAAAATCACCCGCCTCCGGAAAACTCCCCAAAATGCTAGCGACATTCCCCCTCTGAATAGCCAAGCCTAGCCTCTGGGCAAAGAACGAGCCTGCCCTAGGGTCGCCCGAGACGCCTACCAGTCGAACCGACACTTCCTTAATAAATTTTTTGGTGTCGGTCGACCAAGGACCCAATGTTTCCATTGCAAGCGCCGCAAACTCGTATTCGTTCGTTAAGAATGCATACTTGCGGCGCTTGAGTGTCTGTGCCTGGTCCGCGGCCGTCCCAGGCTTTCGAGCAGATCCCTCAACGTGGGACGGGGCCAGCGTATCGACGCAGGTGGCGTCCCACGCTAAGGGGTGACCCAGGTTCCATGGCACGAGAGTGCAGCCATCAGGTCTTTTGCCGTCAGCCGCGGAGAGGCCTGATGGCTCCAAAGTCGCGGGAAGAGAGGCGGTGCTGAGGGCGCGGCGGACTAAGTCGTTCAGGGAGGAATGCCTATAAAGACGGCCAGCTCTCAACTTGCAGTGCAGGCCATGCCGTCCTAGAGCGTCCACTGGCTGGGCGCAGCGACTGCAGGCATGGGCCTCACAGATCTTCATGCCCAGACGAAGGCAAACCGCGATCTGCAGAGCATTCGGTTCTAGTGCGGTGCCAAGGTTGCGCGAAGGGAGCGCGTGTAGCCAATAGCCCGACTCCTTCTCTGACACAGCCAGGAGTCTAGCTCGCTCATGGTGGTCACGGGCTTCCCGCACGAGGAGCTGGTGTCGCAGTTTAACGTTAATAACGTCCCACGCCGCTTGGCTTGACTTTTCCTCCGGGACCAGATCGACGGAATGATCTGCTCTCCAAGCAGCTTCTGCCTCCGCCAGGCACGACACCGTTACGTCAGCGGTTGAAGAGGTACGGAGAATACCGCCGACGAGAGTGACTGTGCTGTAGGCAGACGACAAAAACGCCGGGAGTGCTAGATCTCCCGCCAAACGGATACCGAGTCCACCAAACTTTATCGGGAGGGAAGCTTGAGACCAACTCGACGGAGTAAAACTTACATTTAAAATTTTACTAACCGCCTCTTTCAGAATACGGTCAACGTTTGATGTAATCATGGGAAATTTCCAAACGGGGGCACAGCGGAGAATATACATCAAACGCGGTGAGAACAAGCAAAGGCGTAGAATGTAAATTGCCATGTGCGGATTAATTTTGAACAATAGGTCTGAACACCTATTAAAATGTTCGATCTTAGAGTCTATAGACACCGGTATAGATTCTTCAAAAATCGGAGCTCCTAGAAGCGTGAGGGTGGCGCGAGACAAGATTGATATGTTTGGTGTGAGCTGGTTTATCTCGTTTATCAAAGACGACCGGGTGTCAGGAGGAATGGCGTCCGAAATAAACAACTCGCACTTATTGTAGTTCACTGATAGACCAACCTCTGCAAACCGATCGACCAAAGTTTTTAAATCGGCTAAAACCTTTGACTTATCACCACCGATAGTGCCGTCGTCGAGGTACCAACAATTTAATTCAGAAGTGAGCTGGGTGATGATCGGATGGATTGCCAGACTGAAAATTACAGGACCCAGCGGATCTCCCTGCTGGCAGCCCACGCAAGAAGGAATTTCATTATCTTTATACATGAGGCTTGATGCTGAACCATAACACTGCCATAGGTAGCCGTAAATTTCTGGAAGTTCATTCTCGATTTGAGCCAGAAGGACGCCCCGGTCTATAGAGTTAAAAGCATTGCGAACGTCAATCTTCACTAGAATTTCAAAATTTTGGCTATCAAGGAATGATCGGGCTGCATGCACTGCCCCCTCACAACCCCCTTTAAGGCCAAAACCCATCTGGACGGGCTTGAACTTATCTGTTAAACGGGAATGGAACTGGCGACAACAAACTTTAGACGTAAGACGTCGAAAAGTGTTACCAACGGCAATGGGCCGAATACCCCCATCTCTTTTCTTCAAGGCAACAAGATTAGTTCCGTATAAAGTAGGAACAATCTCTTGGCAAACTTTGCCCGCGAGCATTAAGTTTGTCAAAGCGGTAAGCTCCTCTAGTAAAGTTTCACCGGCATCCCCCGCAAGAGGGCTAATCAAGTCTTTTAAATGTTGCGGTGTGATACCGTCTAAGCCACCAGCTGAGCCAGCCGGAAAAGAGAGCACAGCCTGACGAATTGCATCTTTTGATACCTGAAGCGGCTGGTTTGAGGCTGCTGGCGGCCTCAGCGCATGGGGTGGAAGTGAGGACGATGAAACGGAGGGATGTTTATCCAATAACGCACTGAGCACGGCAGGGGAATATGAAGCCAAAGAGTCGCTAGAAAAAAGTAACTTCGTTGCTCCCTTTATGTTACCATCGGACACCTTTTGCTCAATTTGCCTGCACTTATACTTATCATTATTGGTTTGGGCAGTTTGGTCTGTCACGGACGGTGTATCGCTAGAATCCAAATTAGGAATAAAAGGATGAGATAAGTTTCCCTTAATTATGGCAGTTAGGCTGATGCTTGATTTTGTATGTGGTATATGGAAATTTTTGTACGCAAACGAAAGAAGATTTTCCCAAGCTGTGAAACTGTTTTCTGACACCACTTTGGATATGGACTCCGATAAACTTCGCGCCGCCAAAGCTCGTGCCCCTTTCGGGATTCTTTTTGTTAACTTAGAGCCTGACTTAAGGCTAGCCAACAATTGAGCTAGCGACGCAGGAGCCGGACTAGGATCAGTGCCACCATCAGTCAAACCCTCGGCTGATATTGGGAAACATGACTTATCAATACGGGGACTGTGGGCACGAACGCAATGTATTTTTAGGCCCCGCTGGCCTTTGTACAGCTTATGGTCGTAACAAATTGGACACTCTAGGAGCGGGACCTGTGGTGAAACAACTGGGGGAGCCATTCAAAATATTTTTTCAAAATTTTTCATTACAGTAGGTACATATTACGCTCCTAAAATTATTATTGTTCTTATTTATAGAGTGCACATACAAGCGAGAAAAGTTATGTATAGTTAAGTGTATAAAATGTATATCAATAACCTACGGACAATAAAAAAACCTAATACAATACAAAAAATAAATTATTAAAATAAAACTTTAAAGATTTTAAGCCGAACTAAAATCTCAATAAAGCTAATAAAATTATTACGGTCAGATGTTTCTCAAAATTTACAAAAATAAAAGAAAAACAAATTACTTAAAATATCAACAAATTTTTAAAACTCAATTAAGTTATATTTTTTTTTACTGTTAGGTATTATTTAAAATATATGTCAATAACTTATGGACGATAAAAAGTCCAAATAATACAAAAAAAGTTAGACATCACAATTACACAAATTAAATTAACATCGTACCTCCGTATCATCCGTATATCCGTATCCGTAGTATAAACGCAAAAAAACCATGTCAAAGACTAAAACAGTAAAATATTACAAAATGTCGTACAAAATTACAGCAACTACCATTACAAAAAATTAAATTATCATTTATAAATATTATCGAAATAACATATGAAACATAAAAAAGTCACAACATATAGAGGAAAAATAAAATACAAAAAAGGTCAAAAACAAAGGAAAAAAAAAAAAAAGTCGTTCCAAATATCTGCCAAAACGAAGGCTCGAACCTGCGCTCACTTAAAGCGTGACGCCGTTTACATTCAACACAGTATCCACTCAGTCAAAACTTGATATGTTAGGACTTGGAGGCGTAAATATGTTAACATACCCTCCGCTAAAATGACGATTCAGAAATATAACACGCACTAAAAACACAAGGCCTTCTAACACTTTCACGTAAACATCCATTATCTTCACCAGTAATCAGGGATCTCAACAATCGAAGTGAAGTTTTTTGCGTGTTTCTTTGTCGTGTTATGGTTGTTGTGCGGACGGCCAATCCCGGCAATCAAAACAAACGTTTTGGGTCACTGTAACCGGACACTGACGCGGCATAACATTTTCATTTGCTTGTTGCACCGTGGAAATCACAAAAAAATACAAATTTAGGTGTTTTTCCAGCCCAAATAATTTATAATGAGAATAATAAACGCCGCTGATATTGACAGTACGGGTGATCTACCCTCTATTCAATGTATGTGCGTGTGTGCGTGCGTGTGTGCGTGTGTGCGTGCGTGCGTGTGTGTGTGTGTGTGTGTGTGTGTGCGTCCATGCGTGAGGTTTATGTGTTGCATGCGTGAAGTTTATGTGTTAATTACTTTACTGTAAAATATATAACAAACCCTGTTGTTATATATTTTACCAATAGGCCAGCGTGGGGACTGTAGTCCAAACCGAAACCCTATCGCGCATGAGAAGAGGCCTGGGACGTATATAGGCTGAATTATTATTATTCTCCTTATTTGTTTTCGTTCTTTTGTTAGATTGTTTATGAAATTAATATAAAAGTCAAATACAAAAACATATAAACATTATAAAAAAACCTAACCTAGGGTGCCGCCGGCAGCGGGGCAGGGCCCAAGCTGCCGGTGGTCAGGGCCACAGAGAGAGGAACCGTCTGACTATCCGCGCCGTGTACAAGATCACCGCCTTCTGCATCTGACCCTTGATCCAACCACCTAGCGGAAGTCTCTAAAGCTGAAACGACTATCGGGACAATGATCGTCGAATCAACATCCCACCTGGCGGGTATCTCGTGAGCCAAGTCTAGGTACCTACTGGATTTGTCCTGCTCGGCGTTCACGAGATTCTTATCATGGGGCATGGTGATGTCGACAAGCACAGTCCGGCGTTGTGATCGATCTGTCAGCACAATATCAGGCTTATTGATGATAGATCGATCCCAATAGAGCGTGGCATGACCATTTATTATGATTATTAAACCCTTTTGAATAAAAACAAAGACGATAAAACAAATGTTAAACAATTCAATGTGATTTGATGTCGGCATGAATAGTTCCGAATGGAACAACGCGCGAAAAAAATCTGCTTGTTGGAATACTTTTTCAAATTCAAAACTATCTGTTACAGTCTATTTTTTATTCATATAAAGACATATCTTTATTTGTTAATTTGCTGTAGATTTAGGAAGCAGAGTGTTAAATTAAATTCTAGCGCTTTTTAGATTAAAATACGATTGCCAAAAAATAAGAATAGCAATATAGAGGCCTTCTTCTAGTAAATTTATCGATTCGAAACCTGATTAAGCAACTTTCACTCGATAGAAAAAAATCTCAAGTCTAACGTACCATTAAAAATCTGTAACAATTATTGCTCATATCTTAAAATATGAAAATTGCTTCTTAAAAAAGTTGTTGACGATGACAATAATTAAATACACATACCTACCTACATTTAAATCTCGAACCTCGTCTGTTGTTGAGTGTTTACTTTATAACAACTTTGAACAAAAGAGAGAAGTATTTGCGTCTCAGGTGTACTCGTACTGTTCGTGATTAGTTTGCAAACTCCAAAGCTTATCAACATCCTGTCGTTTTCGGTGTTCCACGAGGGACTATTCTCGGTCCTGAATTGTTGATTTCGTTGACAGAACATGGCGAACTTTTCCCTTTAGGGATCTCTTCCAATTAACCTTTGAGTAGATGGGAATTGACGAAGAACAGTAGACAAATATAGCACTGAGTACCTAATACAATATTCTAGAGGAAAGTCAGTATAACTATAAAAGAGTCTTAAGTGGCTTTCCATCCAGCGCTGGTGGCCTAGCGGTAAGAACGTGCGACTTGCAATCCGGAGGTCGCGGGTTCAAACCCCGGCTCGTACCAATGAGTTTTTCGGAACTTATGTACGAAATATCATTTGATATTTACCAGTCGCTTTTCGGTGAAGGAAAACATCGTGAGGAAACCGAACTAATCCCAACAGGGCCTAATTTACCCTCTGGGTTGGAAGGTCAGATAGCAATCGCTTTCATAAAAACTAGTGCCTACGATAATCTTGGGATTAGTTATCAAGCGGACCCCAGGCTCCCATGAGCCGTGGCAAAATGCCGGGACAACGCGAGGAAGAAGAGAAGAAGAGAGAAGTGGCTTTCCATCCGTGGTCATAGGTTCCGTCGTACAATCCTGAGCATATTATTCTTCATTTTGTTCGACGGTCATTCTCAAAAAATATGTCTGCGGTCTATTGCCGCAATCCATATACATCTATACGTATGAAAAGAATCATGGCAAATAGATGCAACCGCAGACAATATCCTCAAAGAATGACCCTCGAGCCTTCCAGTACGGGTATGATGGTCGTTCTTGTCTATGTGATACCGCGATAAAACGGTGTCCGTCACTTTAATTCCCGCGGTGTTAAAAAGTGACGGTTATTTTATCATGTGAATAAAATCATCCATAATACGCCTGCAGGATATCTTTAAGAGCCCTTAATCCTTGGAGCGTTCTCCGATTTCACGAAATAACGCTCGATAGATGGCGTTGGCGCTCGGTACGCGAGCGCCGGCAACGCGACGCGCGTTTCAATGCAGACTAGAATAATCTTGATAGTTTTCAATATAATTTCAAGCAACATTAATTTTAGTGTCATATGATATCATATGGGCACTCTTTATTTTATTGTATATGCACAGTAGTTTTTTTTTTATGTACACTACTACTAAGTGTACAGACTACAGAGTGTACTATAACCCTTGCTCTTTATTCTGTCTCTTTCACACCAATGGAAAATGAAGAAGTTACTAAATGACTGCAGGTATAAATAAAGTATATTAGTGCGATAGAGAGACAGATAGTGTTTCGTTGTCGTATCGTAAACGATTGGCATGTTGGCCACACACTTGCTTAGTGCCTAGCCAAAATACCAATCGTTTGCGTATATTAGTGCAATAGAGAGAGAGTAGTGCTTCGTTGTCGTATCGTAAACGATTGGCATGTTGGCTACGCACCCATGATACCTAGCCAAGACGCCAATCGATTGCGCATATTAGTGCGATAGAGAGACAGATAGTGTTTCCTTGTCGTATCGTAAACGTTTGACATGTTGGCTACGCACCCATGCTGCCCAGCCAAGATGCCAATCGTTTGTGCATATTAGTACGAGAGAGACAGATAGTGTTTCGTTGTCGTATCGATTGGCATGGTGGCTACGCACCCATGCTGCGTAGTCAAGATGCCAATCGTTTGCGCACATTAGTGCTATAGAGTTTCAGTGTTATTTGAAATCACGTTAGGGTTTGTATTATTATTTTTGACCCGAATGAAGTCCATCCAGGTTCTTATGATGGAGTCAGGAGTTGGTCACCAGAACTCCTAATCTACTCATTATAATTCCATCGTGCTTGGGCTCAAAAGATTTGCCCTGACGAACACCATCGATCTAGATGAGGTCCAGGGTCTCATGACGGAGTCAAGAGTTGGTCACCAGAACTCCCCAGAACTCCTAATCTACTCATCATAACTCCATCGAGTTTGGGCTCAATAGATTTACCCTGATGAGCACCATCAATCTAGATGAAGTCCAGGGTCTCATGATGGAGTCAGGAGTAGGTCACTAGAACTCCTAATCTACTCATTATAATTCCATCGTATTCGAGCTCAATAGATTTGCCCTGACGAGTACCATCGATCTAAATGAAGTCCAGGGTCTCATGATGGAGTCAGGAGTTGTTCACCAGCACTCCTAATCTACTCATTATAATTCCATCGTGTTTGGGCTCAAAAGATTTGCCCTGACGAGTACCATCGATCTAGATGAAGTCCAGGGTCTCATGATGGAGTCAGGAGTTGGTCACCATAATTCCTAATCTACTCATCATAACTCCATCGTGTTTGGGCTCAATAGATTTGCCCTCACGAGCACCATCAATCTAGATGATGTTCAGGGTCTCATGATGGAGTCAGGATTTGGTCACTAGAACTCCTAATCTACTCATTATAATTCCATCGTGTTTGGGCTAAAAAGATTTGCCCTGACGAGTACCATCGATCTAGATGAAGTCCAGGGTCTCATGATGGAGTCGGGAGTTGGTCACCAGAACTCCTAATCTACTCATTATAATTCCATCGTGTTTGGGCTCAAAAGATTTGCCCTGACGAGTACCATCGATCTAGATGAAGTCCAGGGTCTCATGATGGAGTCAGGAGTTGGTCACCATAATTCCTAATCTACTCATCATAACTCCATCGTGTTTGGGCTCAATAGATTTGCCCTCACGAGCACCATCAATCTAGATGATGTTCAGGGTCTCATGATGGAGTCAGGAGTTGGTCACTAGAACTCCTAATCTACTCATTATAATTCCATCGTGTTTGGGCTCAAAAGATTTGCCCTGACGAGTACCATCGATCTAGATGAAGTCCAGGGTCTCATGATGGAGTCAGGAGTTGGTCACCATAATTCCTAATCTACTCATCATAACTCTATCGTGTTTGGGCTCAATAGATTTGCCCTCACGAGCACCATCAATCTAGATGATGTTCAGGGTCTCATGATGGAGTCAGGAGTTGGTCACTAGAACTCCTAATCTACTCATTATAATTCCATCGTGTTTGGGCTCAAAAGATTTGCCCTGACGAGTACCATCGATCTAGATGAAGTCCAGGGTCTCATGATGGAGTCAGGAGTTGTTCACCAGAACTCCTAATCTACTCATTATAATTCCATCGTGTTTGGGCTCAAAAGATTTGCCCTGACGAGTACCATCGATCTAGATGAAGTCCAGGGTCTCATGATGGAGTCAGGAGTTGGTCACCATAATTCCTAATCTACTCATCATAACTCCATCGTGTTTGGGCTCAATAGATTTGCCCTCACGAGCACCATCAATCTAGATGATGTTCAGGGTCTCATGATGGAGTCAGGATTTGGTCACTAGAACTCCTAATCTACTCATTATAATTCCATCGTGTTTGGGCTCAAAAGATTTGCCCTGACGAGTACCATCGATCTAGATGAAGTCCAGGGTCTCATGATGGAGTCAGGAGTTGGTCACCAGAACTCGTAATCTATTTATCATAACTCCATCGTGTTTGGGCTCAATAGATTTACTCCGACAAGCACCATCAAATTACCATTATGATGAATAGATTAGGAGTTCTGGTGACCAACTACTGAGTCCATCATGAGACCCTCGACTTAATCTAGATCGATGGTACTCGTCAGGGCAAATCTTTTGAGCCCAAACACGATGGAGTCATGATGAATAGACTAGGAGTTCTGGTGATCAACTCCTGAGTCCATCATGAGACCCTGGACCTGATCTAGATTGATGGTGCTCGTCAGGGCAACTCTATTGAGCCCATACACGATGGAGTTATGATGAGTAGATTAGGAGTTCTGGTGACCAACTCCTGACTCCATCATGAGACCCTGGACCTCATCTAGATCGATGGTGCTCGTCAGGGCAAATCTTTTGAGCCCAAACACGTTGGAATTATAATGAGTAGATTAGGAGTTCTAGTGACCAACTCCTGACTCCATCATGAGACCCTGGACTTTATCTAGATTGATGATGCTCGTCAGGGCAAATCTATTGAGCCCGAACACGATGAGGTTATGATGAGTAGATTAGGAGTTCTGGTGACCAACTCCTGACTCCATCATGAGACCCTGGGCCTCATCTAGATCGATGGTGTTCATCAGGGCAAATCTATTGAGCCCAAACACGATGGAGTTATGATGAGTAGATTAGGAGTTCTGGTAACCAGCTCCTGACTCCATCACGAGACCCTGGACCTCATCTAGATTGATGGTGCTCGTCAGGGCAACTCTATTGAACCCAAACACGATGGAGTTATGATGAGTAGATTAGGAGTTCTGGTGACCAGCTCCTGACTCCATCATGAGACCCTGGACCTTATCTAGATTGAAGGTGCTCGTCAGGGCAACTCTATTGAGCCCAAACACGCTGGAGTTATGATGAGTAGAGTAGGAGTTCTGGTGACCAACTCCTGACTCCATCATGAGACCCTGGACCTCATCTAGATCGATGGTGCTCATCAGGGCAAATCTTTTGAGCCCAAACACGTTGGAATTATAATGAGTAGATTAGGAGTTCTAGTGACCAACTCCTGACTCCATCATGAGACCCTGGACTTTATCTAGATTGATGATGCTCGTCAGGGCAAATCTATTGAGCCCGAACACGATGAGGTTATGATGAGTAGTTTAGGAGTTCTGGTGACCAACTCCTGACTCCATCATGAGACCCTGGGCCTCATCTAGATCGATGGTGTTCATCAGGGCAAATCTATTGAGCCCAAACACGATGAAGTTATGATGAGTAGATTAGGAGATCTGGTGACCACCTCCTGACTCCATCATGAGACCCTGGACCTCATCTAGATTGATGGTGCTCGTCAGGGCAACTCTATTGAACCCAAACACGATGGAGTTATGATGAGTAGATTAGGAGTTCTGGTGACCAGCTCCTGACTCCATCATGAGACCCTGGACCTCATCTAGATTGAAGGTGCTCATCAGGGCAACTCTGTTGAGCCCAAACACGATGGAATTGTAATGAGTAGATTAGGAGTTCTAGTGACCAACTCCTGACTCCATCATGAGACCCTGGACCTCATCTAGATCGATGGTGTTCGTCAGGGCAAATCTTTTGAGCCCAAACACGATGGGATTATAATTAGTAGATTAGAAGTTCTGGTGACCAACTCCTGACTCCATCATGAGAACTTGGACTTCATCCGGGTCAAAAATAATAATGCAAACCCTAACGTAATTTCAAGTGAAAATGCGTTTTTCAGAAAATCGCAGCCAAATAACACTAGACCTTACTCATAGTGTTGTGTTCCTGCCGGTGAGTAAGGTTGCCAGAGCTCAACGAGGGGCGGGAGGGGGTTAGGGTCGGCAACGCGCATGTAACTCCTCTGGAGTTGCAGGCGTACATATGCGGGCCGTATGCTTGTTTGCCACCGACTTAGTATTAAAAAAAAAGTAACACTGAAAATCCATCAATAAGCGAGTCTGTTAGGCATACTGTAAAAAATGAACTTTTATTAAGATTTTCTAATCGCAGTATATAGCACTTCTCGGAACTCCGTAGCTGATTACGATCGCAACGAATGCCTGACAATCGAGCACAGGTCCGTCCTCTAAGCGCGCTCCGCGCGGACTGAGAGCGGGGCGTCGCTGCTGCGTGATTTATACGTGTTTTAAAAAAATATAAATTTACGGCAATGTAGGTCCCATAGTTACGATTTTTTTTTTATAGGTTAACATAAAGTTACAGTTTGCTATAATATTATTTTTAAAGCAAAATATGCGTACAATTTGCGGAAATAAAATATACTAAAACCCTGTTTTCGCCAAAAAAATGAAGAAAACTCGGAAGGTATTTTATCAGTTTTTTCAAATGAATCTTCGATTGTTAATCATTCCAGCCCCTCGTACGAGATATGTTGAATCAAATTGTAGTCATTCATGTACCAAATGATTCTTGTTTATAGCAAAATTGAGAACCGAAACGCCACATCTCACTGCAAAATTTGGAAAAGACTCCCAAAAAACCTCATTAAAAAAGAGGTTTAAAAGAGAAAATGAAAATTTGAACTGTTGGAGCCCCTAGTTTAGGAAACGATTATTTAAGTACGTTATCAGTTTTTGAATAAATACTAATAGTTACGTCGTAATCTTGAATGAAAAAGGAAGCATTTTACAAAATACGCTCGTCTGTAGGAATAAGGACTCTTAAGGTAAATTTACTTTTGGCAAAGTTGCACATGCCATGTTCTTTGAAGAACTGACGTGCTGCGATTATGTTTACAAGCTTTTAAAATTTAACTGGAAATGTTTGCACTCGTACTTTATGGAGGGAAGAAAGGCTTTTATTTAACTTGGAATGTTTGGGTCAAAGGTCGTGCCAGGATAAGTTAAGTGATTCTGCCCCTGAGATTGGGCTTGTAATTTTTATCGGTGGTGTGGCTCTACATTAGTAATTAAAATAGTACATTTCGATGCTAGTGCGGAAAGTATGTCATTACTCCACGAGTACCTAGATATCTTGCCACGAGCCGCAGGCGAGTGGTAAGACTCGGGACGAGTGAAGAATGACATTTCCGTAATGTGTATCGAACGACGTATTTTAATACAATTGCAAAAAAATAAGAAAAACAACAAGTACTTTTTTATGCATGTTCTATAAGACAGAAACAATTGTAAATATAAAATATTCTACTATTATTACCTAAGTACGCGTTCACGATTATATGTGTATCGTATATTAAAATTGTATGAAAACAATATCGAATGTTGTTTTTGGAAACATAAAACATTCTTGTAGTAAGAAAAAACGCCTCTGCTTTGACAGGCATTTCGGAAGCTATTCCGTTCCATTGAGACAACTTATTAAGAACGGTTTTTCAATATTCAATATTAAAAAATAAACGTGTTATAATGATGAAGAGGTAAGTAATAAAATATGAAATATGCTTATATTTATTATTTTTACCTTAACAGTACGTTTTTATGTTGATTACGACTTTTAAAGGAAACTAACATTAACACTCATCAATAAGTAGTCATGAATTGGAACGAGTGGAATAGTAAAAAGCACTATTTCGCGAAATCCAACTTTCCGCACGCTAAACAGCTACGTAAAGTAGCACTTTTTGAGCAACTGTATTAAAAAACAAATTTGCAGCCCCCTAAATATTTATAGTTATTAGTACAAATAACGAAATATTATTTTTCTTTAATATCCGTTTGGTTCGCGGTAACGACTGTTAGTTATCTACGGCATCAAACGTGATTTAGCTGTTTCTTCATTTCGTATTGTTGTAAAACCGTAAAATATAGTCACCTAATATAATCGAAATATAATTAATTATTATAATGTGGTGTCTTGCAAGTTCGCGCTTCGCGTCTTCTTTGACGCGGGCCGAAGAACCGACAAAAAACGGGCAACAAGGCGCGAAGGCGGCGTGAACAATCTGCAAAATCGATACCACACTTATTACGTTCGCAGCTTCGCGCAAGAGTGTGGACAGCCCTTTAAAGTTTTATTGTTTTGATGAGTATTAGTTTCCTGTTGAAAGAAAAGTATAGCCAGTTATAATAGATTGTGTCAAAAATATTTTTTTTGTCAAAAAACCCACCTTAGCTTCAAATAACATTAAAAAACTTACTTTTTTGTGTAGTTGCACTTCACGGCGACAACGATGAGCAGTACATTAGCGGCGAGTGACAGTAATATGACAGGAACGTAGAGCGCGATCAGCACCGGCTCCGGCCGGAACAATATGTCTAGCTCATCCAGCTGCCCGTCCAGCACGTCCAGCACGCCCAGCAGCGACGAGTTGCGCGCGCCCAGCTCCAACCCTAGCCTCAGTGACACGTTGGACACCATCTTTTGTTTTTGCTCATTTTTCACTACTACACTTTATCGTTTAAACATCACTTACTAACTTTGCTTTTATAGATATTGTCACGTTTCACTTTAACGTTTGTTTTGGCTTTGGGTACACTCAAATTAGCTAAAAAAACGTAACTACTAAAGGACTACAACGCAAGCAACTAAGGAGGTCGCACACGGCGATTTTTGCAGCGATGCAGTTGCAAAAAGGCCGTGATACAGTCGCGATGCTATCGCTGGTCATAATACCTCGTAAACGTAAACAAGATTCTGCATCGCTATAGTCGCGATACAGCATCGCTACAGTCGCGATACAGCATCGCTACAGTCGCGATACAGAATCGATACAGCCGCGATTCAGCATCGATACAGCCACGATAATTAATTAAATATTTAAATTACATGTATTTTACTTTTGACATCACTGTTTTTTTGTATTTTCATATGCTATGTAATTTTCGTTTTTTGACATCCTGGTTTTGATACTTTAAAACTAGTACTTTTGTACTTTGATTTTGATGTTAATTTCTATTCGTATATCTAACATATAACAAACATATATTTAAAACTATCTTGCAATAGTTTTATACACTATCGGCCCGATTAAAACAATGCTTATAAGATGCCACAGCGATACGATATTGATCTATTAGTGTCAAGAGTGACGTTTTTGGTTAAAGAAATTTCACTTTTGTCATTTTCAGATCGGTATCGTACCGCTGTGACTTCTATAAGCATTGTTCGAATCGGGCCGTATGTTTAAAATTAAAATCGTTCCCAAATAATATATTTGTATACGTTTTTCTTCAAACAAAAACGTCACTTTAGACACTGATATATCTAATCCATATCGTATCTTTAGCAAATGTTTGACGTATAGTAAAGTTCGATTCGGGCCGTCTTGTTTACACCGACTAGGGGTCAGTGGCCAACAAAACAATTAGTGGGTTAATCAACGTCACTCAGCACTGAACTATGAAACTTTCCACAATTTGCTGTCTTTAATGACACTCGGAAAATTAAGACAAATCGATTGATGTAAGAGTTATGAAATTCGGCCCACGCGTTTGTTTTCTAAAGTGCTACAAAGGAACAAAACCTTTGATGAACTCTTTTTCCGGCTTTACTTATCTTCAAGGTTATTATAAAAAATATTAAAATATTCCAGATACCCAGCTTTGATAATTCAAAACAAATCATATTTCCGGAAGTCCAGTAATTTGAATCTTAAGGGGAAAGAATAGCTTTTTAATCTAACGAAATTTTTGAAAACTCTAATAAAAAAAACGGTAATTTTTCTACGAAATTTCATTTTGGGAGAAAACGTAAGTCAGACCCCATATGGAGTATTGCTGTCACCTTTGGGCAGGACCCTTTGACTCGGTCCAAAGGCGCGCTGTGCGAATCGTTGACGATCCCAAACTCACAAGCGGTATTGAACCTTTAAGTCTAAGGAGAGACTTTGCCTCCTTGTGTGTGTTCTACCGCTTGTACAATGGGCTGTGCTCTGAAGAATTGTTTGACATGATGCCAACGGCCACTTTCTATCACCGCACCGCTCGCCGTCGGCAGGGTGTTCATCCTCACACCTTAGAACCTAAATGGTCGCGCACTGTGCGGTTCAAGAGGAATTTCCTCCCGCGGACGCTCCGGCTGTGGAATGAGCTCCCTTCAGAGGTTTTCCCGAGGGTCTACAGTATGGGGTTCTTCAAAAAAGGAGTGTACAGGTTTTTAAAGGGTTGAAAAAAAAATTGTTTTGCAAATTAAAAAAAAACGTAAAACCTCTATTAAACCTAGATTTTTCATTGTGTCAATAAAATACAAAAAAAATATGGAGATTGGAAAATATATTGACGTCGAAAAACGTTTTCTCTTTTTGTAGGACGTTCACGTAGTGAATTAATCGACATTCATGCCAATATCATTTCTTCCTATTCGCAATTCTACACAGTCTGAATTCCTCACAGTAAGTATTCAACCACATTCTTTATTGTGCACAGTTATTATTTGTGTACAGTAGCGATTCAGCCATTTCGCAATTCTGCACAATCTGAATTCTACACAACGGCATTTCACAGTATACTTCCCTCTCATGCAGAGTCCGTATCAAACTCGGTTCTCTATACAAAAGTAGTTACGCTCTCATTTTTTAAACGACTTGCTAGATCGTTCTGGAACTTTGTACTTACAATAGGATAAGGTATATCTCTGCCTGTATTTAGTTTACGTAGCTTCAGATACCATAGTAAAAAAAATATAGCGTATTTAAGTTTAGCGTAGTTAAGACCATGGTGATCCTATATTATTACGTTCCATCATTGTATCTACCCGTGTTCTACAGACAACAACCTTGTTCTAGCAATTGTCATTGGTGGTCCTTATTTTGTGTCCAAATTGTCAGAGATGGTGGTACCCAAAGTGCGTTTTGACGGTACAATTATCCCTTTTTCTTCTACAGTTAAGAACTTGGGTATCATCATTGATCAAACCTTGTCCTGGTCAGCTCATGTTTCTGACATTAGCAATAAACTTTTTGCGTCTCTCCACTCACTAAGGCGTCTTCAGAATTTCCTTCCTCTTCAAACCAAAATAACTCTCGCATATTCACTTTTACTCCCGTTGTTAGATTACGCTGATACTGCTTTCTTGGACCTTAGTGAGGAGTTACTGGACAAACTTGAGCGATTGCAAAATATTTGTATTCGATACATTTTCGGTCTACGTAAGTTTGATCATGTATCCCAGTTTCGATCTCAGCTTGGCTGGCTTCCGATTCGTCGTCGACGAGATGTGCATGTCCTATCATTGCTTTTCAATGTTCTATTTAATCCTGCTTCGCCACCTTACCTTTCCGAAAGGTTTAGTTATTTAGCTGCTGGTAGTGGTCATCGCCTTCGATCAAGCACCAATCTTTTACTCACGATTCCTTCCAATACGACGCGCACATACAAGAAATCCTTTACTGTCCATGCCGTCAAGTTATGGAACGAGATTCCGGTGTCCGTGAGGCAATCCCAATCTGTAGCATCACTCAAGGAGAAGCTTAAAAAATTGTGGCTTTCCGATACTTTGGTTACGACTTCCTAGTTCCATTGAGTACTTCTACTTTTTTAATTTCCTTTACTTTTCTGGTTCGAATTCATATTTATTTATATTATATATTGAATATTTATTTATTTTTATTTATATATATATATGTATGCATTATTTTATGGTTATTTTTCTATCTATGTATATTTGTATCAATGTGTATTCAAAACGTGCATTTCATTAATTTCAGTGATTGTACACTTTTGTTTGTGTTTGTCATTCATTCACCGTTACTTCTGTTTTACTCATTTCCTC
The DNA here is from genome assembly GCF_033807575.1 of Cydia pomonella. NCBI lineage: Eukaryota > Metazoa > Arthropoda > Insecta > Lepidoptera > Tortricidae > Cydia > Cydia pomonella. The sequence continues at coordinate 24,540,880 of NC_084709.1, read as the reverse complement.
AAAGGTTAACTGGAAGAGATCCCATACAGGGATAAGTTCGCCTTTGTTGTATTTAATTTACTCTGTAACTGTGTTTTTCGTGTTTTTATTTCTATGTACAATAAAGTATATACATACATACATACATACATACAATAAATCAATTATCAATTATCATGCAAAATTTGTTTTTCCTCCATTTTGGTTGTTTATTGTTATAAGCTGGAACGTACTGAGAGAACATATTATAGGGTTCCGTACCTCGAAAGGAAAAAACGGAACCCTTATAGGATCACTTTGTTGTCCGTTCGTTTGTCTGTCTGTCTGTCAAGACCCTTTTTCTCAGGACCGCGTGGAGGTATCAAGCTGGAATTTATATCAAATACTCAGGTCTACTGTCCCTTGGAGCTGTGAAAAAATCAAACTTCTAAGCCAACGCAATCAAAAGATACAGCCGTTTATGCCACAAATTTTCGACACTCGCAAGGGAATCAAAACCTACAGGGTACTTCCCGTGAACTCAGAATCTTGAAATTTGGTACGAAGCAACGTCTTATAGCACGGATAAAGGAAAAATTGCGAAAACCGCAAAGTTTTAGTTTTTCATATAATAATATATACCTACAGGTTTGTACGGAACACTCGGTGCGCGAGTCCGACTCGCACTTGGCCGTTTTTTTTATTTAAACGTACAAAAAACTAAAATAAAAATAAAATGATATCTGCGCTCCCGGGCACGCACTTCCATCTCGATCACACTTATGCTCAATGAGAGTGAGAGAAGAGCACGAATGTACTGGGCCTGTAATTCAATCACTACTCAATTTACGTGCTGTCTGTTTGTTTGAGTGAAGCCATCACTGACACTAATTACTCGCATTGTTCGTTAATTGCAATTTGATTGACATACGTGTTTATTTAGTCACCTGCAATAATTTACGGGCTGAATATATAATCAATCATATTCGTATTGAGCAACTTTATTATGAGACCAATTGGGTACTTGACACATGTTGAATATTATAACAAAATTTAGTTAAATGGATAGAAAATGAGTCATCCATTATAAAAAAGTGGAATTAAAAAAAAAATATTGGGATTATAAAAAAATACAAGGCTCCGAAGTCTCAAAAAAAATATTTTTTTTTTGTCTTTCAAAAATAGAAAAGAAAATGATACCATCCGATTCCTTACATTTTATTGGAAAATAAATTGTATGACAACTATACACATAAACGCGATATTTCAGGGTCAAAATGGCAATTTCCTTGATCTTCCATACATTTAGGTTAGGACAGACTTATATGATGTGACGTCACATCACCTTATCATTTTGTTAGAGGCGTTTCAATCGTCGAGTGCGAGCGTCAGACTTCAACTCTCATTTCTTAAATGCCATGAGTCCTATAGAGACATTTGATCCTCAGGAAAATCAAGATCGTTTGAAATTATTTACAAAAAACAGTCAAGTAGCCAAATCCGAAATCGCGAGATAAAATTTACTCTCCCATAGAAAATGTCAAGGTCAGACAACCAAATTGTATGAAACAGCCATTTTTTTCGCGACGTGGGGTTGGTCCCAATTCATAGTAAAAGTTGGTCAGTATGACCTATATATTCACCCCGTAAATTATTGCAGACGACTAAATAAACACTCTGTATGACAAAAATAATAATAGAGACTGGTCAATTAGTTCATCATCATCATTGCATTTATTCGTGACGTGATACACTATAACAATAAAACACAAACAAAATGTAAACAAAAACAAGAGGAATTATTATTATAAAAATAAAAAACCCGTCCACTTACATATATTTTTGAAACAGTTTGTTCAAACTAGCATTCATTTGATACCCATTATAACTACGGTTAAAAAAACAACCCCCCTCTTTTCATTTGCGGGCGCCATTTTCAAAATGCATATAGCCTATATCACTACCACTGACGAATTCAGCCATTTGGGCTGTAGGGCGTACCAAAGAAATGGTACATACGTACATTACATACATACGCTCGAAAAACATTACCTTCCTTTTGACGCTGTCGGATAAAAAAATAAGTTATTTACCATGAAAAAACGAAGAAATTTATTTACGTAAAAAGAGCGTACCTGGGTCGCCTAGCAAGAGGCCGTCCCTGTCGGACGCCCCAGGTATCGCTGGAGCGACATGGTGGAGGCGGATCTGCGCGAACTTCGAGTCAAAATTGGCGAGAAGTCGCACAGGACCGAGAAAAATGGCGCTGTCTGTGTCGGAGGCCAAGTCTCATTTTGGGTCGCTGTGCCAACGGAGTAAGTAAGTATTTAACTTGAAATGTTTCCGCCTCAGCATAATGCAGGGATAAACAGGCAGACGTATTTATAAAAATTGTAACGGAACTCAATAAAATGTGAAAGCAGAAAAGCAATATCCTAAAGTACAATATAGATAACACGCCAATTCGAACGTACACTCACATTAAATAGTTATTTTATTTACAAGGGGCCAAAGTTGTTGTTTAACCGCTCATGCTAATATTGATACCCGAGCAAGCGAATGATTCCAAAATTGAACCACGAGCCTAGCGAGAGGTTCGAGAAGTGGAATCTTGAGCGTTGCGAGGAGTTTAATGCACGAGGGTTACTCGTAAACAAACTTTGCCACCGAGTGAAACACAAAATTTTTCACCACACCAATACGAGGAAACTATTAACTATGAAATACCAAAAAATTCAAATGAAATCAAATCCAAATGAACGTAATAAAAAAATAATCATTCAAAATCATCATTTAAAAGTCAATTCTACTAGCTAACATAAGGAAACGACTCAAAATTTGCATCAGATTAATTTGCCCCACATGTGGATAAAATACAACTTTCTCAATCGTTTTTGAATAATTAAGAGCGCCTTGACCAGTTGGTTTGGTGAAAATGATATTTAAATCATATGATTTAGTTATTGCGCATCTCGCTCGCCCCAATACATGTAAGGAAAAGTACTAGAGAAATGCACGATGCTTGAATGACAACAGTAAGATGTCAGTCTGATATCAGAACTGAATTGGCTCATTATGTGCTGGAGGAAGTATCGAGGAAAATGTAACAGTGTATTGAGATTTTATGAGATGTTGCGTCGTTGTTTATTTCCGCACGATACGGCAATGACATGGGAGAGAAATAAATGAAGAATATTTTATAATGTATTTCAAGAAACACGTTCAACAACACGATATTACTCGTAATGCAATAAATGTGAAAGCAACAATTTTTATGAAACATTTTTGAAAAGATATTCGAGTTTCAAAACATAAAATGTTAACATGTTTTTTTATTGTCCAAATGTATATTGAACACTTTTATTAAATTCCTTTTGTTATAATGAGAATAAAAATGTATTGTAATTATATACTAAAAGCTTTGTTTTATGGCGTCTTATTTTTCACGTTTTTTTTTTACATTTTGGTTCAGCCGTAGCTATGCGCCCTAAGGCGTCACAGGCCGTGTGCTTTTTGGAATTGGACGTTTTTGCTGTGTTAACTCTAGTTATGTATGTATATTATATATAGTTCTCCTCACCGATTTCGATGACGGCGACCCCAGAAAAAATGGATAATTCCTGTTATGGGCTCTAATGTGGCTGGCCAGGCCGAACTTGGTCTTAAAGACCCTTTTGCAGGCGTTATAATAGAGTTGGCCAGACGCATTGTACACGTATACGCGTAGTAGGGCTTCGGTCTGTCTTTACGTTGTTGGCGTTTGGCCTCCAAGCTATTGAGGCGGTATTGCTTAAAAGATTTAACGTGGTTAAAGATGGTAAAACGCCAAGATGGTCTGTCTGTTATGTGATATGTGAAGAGCCCGATAACGATTTTAGAGCAAAAATATAAAATTGATAGATTTAGTCGTTGAAATTGTACCTACACCTTTTGTTACGTAATATCTAAATAAAAAGTATTGGTTTCTATTAGCACGTCTTCTCATCTTGCTTTTTAATAATGAGCGTGCGTCCCCGGTAAAATGTGATGAAAAGGGACAGTTTTTAAAAATTCATCAAACAATTATAATGGTAAATTAAACAAAATGATGTATAAGAACAGTTTCAGCAAATGTTGTAGATTGTTTAATTATCAAAATTACATTGAAATTAAGTCGATTTTCAGAGGAATTGTCACTTGTTTTGATGTAGTTTATGGAGAAAATCGATTTCGTTTAACTTTCATTTACAACTACATCAAATTTTTAATTACAAAAATGTAGTTTATTCAAGTTGAAGTACGACTACATACTATACGAAATTTATCTACTATATAAATCAGTGCTTTACGCGCGTTTACCTAAACGTCCATCAGAAAAAAAAACATTACTAATTAAGTGAGTATGTTTTCAAAGAAATTATTTATTAAAATGAAAGATAACAAGACGTACTAATAGAAACCAGTACTTGTACAATTTCGTCGACTAAATCTATCAATTTGACATTTTTGCGCCAAAAATCGATAACGGCCTCTTAAAATGACATCAAATAATCATTTTATTGAAAAAAGTGATTGAGGTTAATCCTGCCAAGTGCGACTCGCTCACCGGCGGTTCCGTACAAATTAAATTTTATTTTCTAGGTTAACGAGAACCCCAAGTTTGAGTGTCAAAATATACGTTTTTTGCGGCATAAATGGCCGTATATTTTTTTAACCTCAAAGTAGAAGTTTGATATTTTTACACCTTTACGGTCTAACAGATAAAGGATCTTGACAGACAGACAAACGGACGGACAACGATGTGTTTTTCATTTTGTGGTATAGAAGAAGATAAAATTATGACATAATACAGTAATTACGTCATAAGTTTATCGACATCGACTTATATTACTATGTTTCACTTGACTTTGACGACCGGTTTGGCCTAGTGGGTAATGACCCTGCCTACGAAGCTGATGGTCCCGGGTTCAAATCCTGGTAAGGGCATTTATTCGTGTGATGAGCATGGATATTTGTTCCTGAGTCATGGATGTTTTCTATGTATTTAAGTATTTATAAATATTTATATATTATATATATCGTTGTCTAAGTACCCTCAACACAAGCCTTAATGAGCTTATACTGTGGGACTTAGTCAATTTGTGTAATAATGTCCTATAATATTTATTTATTATTTATTATTTATTTATTTATTTACTTCGCACTTGTAAACGACAAATCTAATTGCACCCGTTAAGCTTGAGGGTATCATGATATTTACACGTCCATGGGGCTGATTTTTGATTTTCGGGCGCTCGAATTCGTAACTCGAAAATCTGTGTTCGTTTCCAATTATATTAGTAGAATTAAAGTGCCTAGTATTGGAGATAAATTGAAGGGAATTACACGAAATCGAGTACTCGAAATTCAAAAATCGGCACCCAGGTCTCGAACATTCAACCCTACCTAGGTTAATTCTAGATAACGATGTACAAACTTAATCTAGGTATAGAGATACTTCAAATGCCGCTCGGGAAACTCCTTAGTCCCATTTACTATTCAAGTTTCCTTCTATTCATCAATATCTTAATTGCTTAGTGTTCAACTCGCAATCAAATCATTTCTAAAGCCTGGAGTTCTATTCAGAATTTCAGAGAGTATATGACAATATAACAAGAAGTTACTATTAGAACAGACTTTCTGGTCATTGTCTTGACTTTACGAACGTCCTTATTAGTACGTCGTACTAAGACGACTTTGTGACTGGAGTCTTAATAGTCAGTTTTAAATCGAAACATGATATAAAGCCCATCACATACGGAGCCATAATATAAGATAAATAAATAAAAATAAAATAAAAAAGCCTTTAATTCCACTCTAATAACAATGATTAATAAATATATATCTCTAGCTTACATACTTAATTTTTTTTATTATTAACTTAATTTACTACTAACTAGCACTATGATTAGCGGACCTCTTCGCGAGTAAAGGCCTCCCCCAGCCGCCGCCATTCTGAGCGGTCCTGCGCCACATCTTGCCATTTTGTGCGGTATGATGTTGGTGACGTCATCGACCCATCATGTGGTTGCGTTGCAAATAAAAATAACGAAGCCTTATATTCCTTACAAAAATAAAAATAAAATTACACATATCTAACTAAACTTGTTTCTACAAAATAATCCTAAATTCTAACATTGCTTTAAAAGTTCATATATAAAACGAGTATTGTAAGAACAGTGTAAGAACACCTCGCTACTCGAAGGTGAAGGCCTCCTCTAGTGTTTTCCAATCGTCTTTGTTATTCGCTTTGTGCATCCATTGATCACCAGGCCTTGTTTCCTTGTACCTGGTGGCCCCTTCCATGAGGTCAGTCTGTGAGTCCACCGGTTGCCTGTCATCCTAGCGACGTATCCCGTTCAACACCACTTTAATTTCTTACAGTGACATATACCAAGTATCGATAATATACCAAAAGATATCTTAGTTATAACTAGGCATCTTGCGATATATTTTACGAACCATTTGTAACTAAATGTTCCACCTAGTTCCACTAAAAACCACGTTAACGCCCGCGCGTTCGCGATATCTTCGGTCAAAAGTTAAGCGCGGTGCGCCTAATCTTTTGCTCCTTTCCGATTTCCTGGCTTTACTGCCCCTCTCAATACTCTTTTGAGACCACACTGCAAAAATATATTAGTCGAACTGATTAAGTAATTCATTCAACTCATCGAGAAAATAACTAAACTTAAGTAACAAATAAACGGAATACATTTTGCTCAATATCTTACAACCGATATTGTAAAAATAACACACAGTTTGCAAGTGACGCAAGTCTATTTTTTTGTGTAAGTAGTAACAATCGTTATTTATAAAAACTATTGATACCAGAGTAAGTGAAAGATAAAATAATTTTGTTTTCGATTTTTACTAACGCAACTTACGTAACGCAATCGATAGTGGAAGAAATAGAAATAGAAATGATTTATTCGATCTGAACACAATACAAAAATTAAACACATAAATCAAGATACGATGAGCAAACAACAAAATGGGTGCCATTCATCATGCCTCATGTATCTTTCAACATAAAGTATTTTCAACTGTGTATGTTTATGTATTTAACTTACATACTACATACATGAAAATACTAGGTATAACAAAAATTGAGGGGATCCGTTTAAGGCATGATCTGTATCGTGTTCTGCCCCGCAGCATGGTTGCTTTTTTTCTCCTGTCGCTTTCGCACTTACTACATACATACTTGTTAGAACGTGACAGGCATGGTGATAGGCGATAAAATGCGACCGTGCTACTATTAGAATAAAGTAGAAGAAAAATCTTTTCTACGCGATTTTTTTTTCTTTTGGACAGGTCGTCCAAGTTGATCGCCCGGGGTCCTTCCTTGTACAATTTTTCAATTGTTTGGCCAAAAATTTTTGTGATGGATTATACTATGGTTGAACTTGATAGCTCTCGCTGGTTGGTGCGAGCAAAGCGCGCTGAACTTCATGTTATTAGATATCTGCATTGTGAGCCGTGATCAGGTGGTATCGTAGTAAGATCAAAACCATAACGAATCGGTAAATCAGAACCCGCCTCATAGCCACCAAAGTTTGCTACTTTCATTTTCATATATTTATAACAATTTTACTAAAATTTCAGGCAGTATATACGTACGAGGATACATGTAACATTATTATCAAATGTCACAAAATTTATTCTATGTATTTAAGTATTTATAAATAAATACATAAATAAATAAATACATAAATATTATAGGACATTATTACACAAATTGACTAAATATTTATATATTATATATATCGTTGTCTAAGTACCCTCAACACAACCCTTATTGAGCTTACTGTGGGACTTAGTCAATTTGTGTAATAATGTCCTATAAAATTTATTTATTATTTATTATTGTAGAAACTTGAAAGAAATAAATATTATAGGACAATAATTGTACACAGATTAACCTAGTCCCACACAGTAAACTCAATAAGCCTTGCGTTATAGATACTAGACGACGTTATATATAATATACCTACATAATTATATATAAATGATAACTTTTAACTTTTATTATAACATTGCTGTGAATACTTCTAGTTTTCATTAAGGGCCACCAACACTAACGTCTTTTCAGCGTCGACGTCTTATCAGCTCTATGGAAAATGGCGTCACTGCGCAGTTAACTCTTCAAGTGGCATACGTCGTTTAGAATTTCGATTTTATTTAAATTAATAAAAAAAATTATACTACGTCGGTGGCAAACAAGCATACGGCCCGCCTGATGGTAAGCAGTCACCATAGCCTATGGACGCCTGCAACACCAGAGGTATTACATGCGCGTTGCCGACCCTTAAATAATATAAATAACGTAATTGGTCGGGAGCCGAAGGCCCAACGTTGCGCCAAGCAGAAGAGCAACCATAATATGGTTGACGCTCGTGAAACGCTAGCGTGTTTCTAGCAAAATATTTATATTTATCCTCTTATGGAACTCGTATGGCCATACAATGCCAATATTGCTAACCTTAAAGAATAAACTAATTTTAGCCGGGTGATAAAGTGTTTATAAACTTTTCGTTGGCACTATTGCTTTCTCTACTAAATTGGTCTGGGGCCTACCTAAGAGGACAATCGTACAGTCAACCAATTTGAATCCTAGGCCACTATAGAACCTTGTCGCTTTAACTACTCTATACATGACATGCATCACTCAATAAGCACTGTCGTAAAAGTCATTATGACATGGTTCTATAGTGGCCTAGGAATCAAATTGGTTGACCGTACATCGAAAAACGCCAAATAAAAAATAAAACTGTTTCGCAATGATATATGCTATAAGAAGTATAATTATTGTTTTTAAAGTTTAACTATATTAAGTTTAAACATTACTAAGTATTGTTTTAAAAATATATTATTTTAAGTTGGCAAATACATGCTTAACATAATGTCTGACATATGTCCACCACTAACAGCAGGCGAATGTAAGCCCTTATCGCATTTTTCAGCATATTCGGCGTTATCTTAGTAAATTTGTGTCGGATAGTCGGTTTTAACTGTTGACATTTTATCAGCTTGTTAGCATAGACACGTAATTTTTAATTCCCGCAGAAATAAGTCAGGAGCTGAAAAATTTGGGGAATTAGGGTGCCAAATTGGATTGGGTGCGAAATTAATCGAGCAAACATCGTGTTATAAACAACACAAACATTTAAGAAAAAATAGAGGTAGACATTTGGCAGAAATTATCTTCCATATACAATTGCCGACCCTAAATAATATATTTATGAAAAAATATTTATTACATTTTCCATTTAATATAATTAAAATTTAAAAACAAAGTGTCTCACTCTCATTTGACCACCCTGTACAATGAATGTTCTGTGAATAAGGTCAAAACGTGATAAAGTTGTGAAGTGTGGGCTGTCCTAAATATTCCAGAGTTCAAACACTCCGGAATACTATATATAATAGTACCGCCAAACTTTGCGATTGTTCATATCACCCAACTATGCTAGCTATCTAAATTATCCATTGTTTACTCTTATTTAAATGTGGTTGATCCCTTAATAAGCTAAGGGTACGTTATGTACGGTCACGTCTGAAAATATCGATACGACCAAAGTGCCAAAAATATGTATACACGATTTTATTGCCAGTGATCGGAACTATGGGAGTAAAACTTTAACAAAACTTATCAAGCGGACGTAAAAAGAGTGCTTATAGCCTTAAAAATATTCGAATATCACTATGAATGTAAATATTACTATACTATTCCTATCCCTAAGGACATGAATATTTTTAGGGCTGTATGCACTATTTTATGACATGTCCGCTTAACAAGTTTTGTTAAAGTTTTACTCCCATAGTTCCGATCACTGTTTATTGCTCATATATTAAGGTAGTGTATACATACTTTTGGCACATTTTTCGTATCGATATTTTCAGACGTGACTCTTTTTATCTTACTCGTCCCTAAAGCTGATTATTTAAATATCAAAGTGCGATTTAAACGTGTAATGCGAGAAAAATCTGTACCCAAATACATTTTAATCCTAATTTCTGTGTGTATTATGATGATTTTTTATAACTGGGTTTTATATTTTTGAACAAAGTTGTAGAATTCAAGCGTATTTGTGTCATATACAAACAATTAAAAATATAGCAGAAAGTTTTAGCTACAGTATATATTTTAGTATATTTGACTCTTGTAGACCCTATACATCTCTAAGGATAAATTGATAAACTATATATTATTATAAACTGCAATAAATATCATATACTAAGAAAAAGTGATCAAGGCCTCCATACATATATATATATGACATATATTTCAGTTTATAATATAATATATAGTAGTGTTTCTACTTGAAATAAAAAAAACAAATTAAAATATTTTCTAAGAATAATTTAATTTGTTCTAATACTTCTAATAGTATATATTATTATAGTTCTGACAATTACACCTCTAAATAATGTTAGATATTTTTTGCATCTGTTTGTGTTTTTTTGTAATATTATTATTATAGTTTTTTTTAATTCGTCATTAAGAGACTTTATACATCTCTAAGTAATAATAATACTTTAGTTTGAATTGATATTTTCTGTTGATTGTATTTTATAATTGTGTTGACATTTAGAACTACCCTTGTGGCCTTTTTGCTGAATTATTGTTGAAGTTAGAGATTATATAGGTACCCATGTAAGTAAATACAAACTTCAAAAATGTATTTAACTGCAACTTGCAACTGCATTGCGTATCGCAAATCGCAATCAATAAACCTGCCTTTGATTTACACAAACTTCTGACCACTTTTTAGAGACATTAGTACAAATTTCACATCACAATTCACTTACGAGTCCCGATCGCGGGCATAGAACGAAAGCATAGAACGAAAGTTGACGAAATCGCGAACACGCCCGCTTTTCGTCGCTGTCTGAGATTAACTGAACACGCTCGGCGCTGAAAATGTTTTCGCTTCATCTTGCAATCGTAAATAGGGATGTCGACATTTGATTCCGTACAGTTAAATAAAAAAGCTTACATGCGAGTTCGTTTAACTCGCGCACTGAGGGTTCCGTACAAACTTTCAAATATCTTATGCAAGTAGTTCTCGAGATATATAGCGATGTGACAGGCTTCATTTATTACCACGGCGACTTTAAAGCCAAAAAAAAAGTAACTTTTAGACATTTTTATTCACTTCTTTTAGTATTGTTGTAGAGAATAAATTAATAAAAACTCAAGTTTAAGTGCTGTGGCTTGTTAAATATAACAATTTAAAAGAAAAAAAAAGAAAATTTCTCTACACACTTCGTGATTTTTGGTTGCCCCGTTTCACGGTACAAAGTGACAAATCGGATAATACGATATGTATAAATGCAATAACAAATATCAAATATCAAACATTTATTCAGCAAATAGGCCACAGGGGCACTCTTACATGTCAATTTTTACAAACAATAAAAATTACAAAATACAATTACAAATATCGAATCGATTAAATAATATAAATGCTTTATTAGAGATGTATACTGCCTCTTAATGTCAAATTATCCAAAAAAGACTATGATATAAAAATAAAACCAACAAATATTGATGATCAAACGAACTTCTTGAAGTGAAGTTCGATCGATATTATATGAGTCACTTCATTTGAAGATATAATTTTATATTAACCATGTAGTTTCCCTATTGTACAGATAGCATCGCACACATTTAAGAGTAACTATTTTGATTAAAACTGTGAAAACCAATTTCCGCCCACTTCCGCTTACTGGTTACCTGCGTGCGGCGACCGCTGCGCTCTTCATTATTTTTAGAGAAGGCAGGAACCAAAACTTATATCAGGGTTCTAGGGTGGGTGGGACCTTATATTATATCTTCAAATGAAGTGACTCATATAATATCGATCGAACTTCACTTCAAGAAGTTCGTTTGATCATCAATTATATTTCGTCACTTCATTTTTCAGATATAATTTTATATTAACCATGTAGATGTTTAGAGATATAAGTTTTGGTTGAAATAAGCCGAAAGCTTTGGCTGTCTGAGTATCTGGTTTAAGTTAAGACGTTCCTCCTAACTAGCACATGGACGCCGGGACGTCCCAAAGAGAGGAAAAAACTTCCCAATTTATATGCCATGCCAATGACCGCAGGATTTTATTTTATTTACTGTACGTTACGTATACACCGTACTAACGTTAGAAATATATTATTAAAAAACATCATAGTGAGACACTAAAAACATAAATCTATCTTAGTCCGAAGTAAAATAAGTCATTCGGGTGAAAATTATTTGTTAATGTTAACCATGGTGATAAACCGAAATATTTAGTATTTTTATTTATTTTTTATTTATCTGAACTACTGTATTTGCAGTTAGGCCGTTACTCATATAAAGTATCCTTGGTATGAGATATTCATATTATAGTTTAATGTTTCAAATGATTAGATTATAAGTTAATCGCCATCTATATATGGCTAGAATTTATTTATTTTCAGGTGCTAAAGATTTATTTTGATCAGAATTTATTTATTTTCAATTTCTAGAGATTTATTTTCATCAGTTGTATTAAGTTAGTGTCCCAAATATACCATATTTTGATGTTTTGAGTTATATTATTTAAAATCGTATTTCAGTCGTTTAACTTTAACCAATTCTATAATAAAAGACAATGATCTGATGATCCTTTTTTATGAAAACACATGATACTATTTTAATTGACTGCTAAAGAAATCCAGAAGTATGGTAAATGAAACTGAACCAAAATTAAATCAATGCTTTAGCGAACAACTGTGTAATGGGTTGTGTTTTAAGTTTTAAGCCATCAAGTAATTGAAGTTATTATCACTGTATCGAACGCAGAGTAGCCCACCTGCGTAGACTGCAGACCAAGTTCAGGACATAATATGTGTACACAAGTATACTGTGGCAATTGAGTTATGAAGCCTTGTTTAAAAGCATAAAGAAAGTTTAGGTATGTAGGTTCAAAATAAAAAGTACATATAGTACATAAGTACATATTATATATTATATATTATATATATATATATATATATTTATATTTTAATACACCTTTTAGGATATCAAAACAAAGCCTAATAATCCCGTTTCAATTTGTTGTTCACAATGAAACATAATTCACTAAGATTCTATACACTTTGTGGTCTACTTTACATTCAGTTTAATTCGATTTCAAAAAGTAGAATTAATTCATAAAACGTCCATTTATGAATGTATGAAAGTTCACTAGCGGTCCTTGTCCGCGATACGGAATTAAAGAAGACAGGCGGTACTACTATTGATATCAACTTCAGACTCGTCTAAGAGTAATAATAACCAAAATAAGACGTAATTTATGTCAACGATACAACCCAGCGTTACCTCCAGACAGGGTAGGATACGTTGTATTCATTGAGCAGATGGCGACAATGAGAAAATTCAGTTATTAGGCTCATGCACACGCATGTCGGCTTACAGCAGCTCCTGCTGAACGAATAGTGACACAACGAGTCTTTGTAGATACAAAGACTCACGCGGCCTAGCGCGTTTTAAGATTTTTAATTTAAAAATAATAGTTTTTTATTTTATTTTCTCCAAAACGTGTCTAACGTCATTAAAATGCATTAAAATCTCTGATCTATTCAAGAAGAAATATATTTAGGATTTTATCAAATGCAAAAATCCATCATGTTCTTGAAATATAAGAAATATATGAACGTGCATAATTCCATATGCTTTCGGTTAACTTATGAAAAAATAAATTTATAAGGCTACTATAACTACTACTCAACTTTCGAAGTTATTTCTTATAATTTACCCAAATTGAAATGTTTATTATTGCGCTCATATTGCATATAATAAATAGGGCAAGGGCCAAGGCCCATTAATGACATCGGAATATATTTATAAATTAATTTTATATACCTAATGTATATTCGAGCTACTCGTATTACGGTGCTAAGTTAATAATAACCAGTTAAACCTGAGTAGGTAAAGTCAGCGTACAACATACATGATCAGTAATTAGCTTAATAAACATATGTACATGACTCCATGTGACAAGTCTTTTCATTCGAATAAAGATAAATAAGATGACCTTTTTCTTTTATTAAATATTAATGACAGCATGACACGATTGACCATATTTGCACAAATATCGGTGCTGTAGCTGCTATTCTCTCAGCGCAAACTAAACTAGCACAGCAATCAACCACGATAACAATCCATAGTTTTTCACGTATTAAGCATCAAATCTCAAATGCCCTCTATTTTTATTTTATCCAAATATTCGCTCTGTCGGTAACGAAAGACATAGACGTAATGTTGTATATTTTTATAATGTATAAAAAATACACTTATACAATAACTGGCATAATAAAATAAAAAAATGTATTGCTACTGTGGTTGTATTGCGAGTTTAGAAAACAAATATTATATTTAGTGATTCGGTCTTAATTTTATGAATGATTATATTAATTATACAGTAGTATAATTAGATTACAGATACTAAATGTATATGTACATATATTTCAAACTTAGCAAAAACATATTGCATAACCGTTTTGAGTGTTTTAAGTCTAGTGAACGTATTGCATAGTACCATCGCAATGGCTGAAAGAGTACCGCGACAGACACATGAGAGTTGAACCATACATTTATTTATTTATTTTATACGATTTCTATTACCTAATTAATTATTTAGTTATTTAAGTAGTAATCTGAGGGGTAATCCTTTAAAGGATAATCAGAGGGTAATCGTCTTGTTGTTTTAATACAATTAAATAAATATATGAATAGGTATTTACCTAGTTACCGATTATTTACAACCATAAAAATAAACAGTCAATGTCTGTGAGAGATGCGAACAAAATATCTTAATATGTGCAACTCGCCAAAATGAAGAGAAAACCATATTCTGATTAACTTAGATGGATGGTTCTCTAGTGGTGCTTGACACTGAGCTCTTGCAAATTGTTCTAGTAAATTGTGATGAAAAAACTCGTCTTCCTCTAATTCAATTGAAGTAAGTGTACTTTAATGAATGAAATGAATTAATTAATTATCCGGTATAACTTTAAGAAAAAATCTAATTTTCAAACAGATAATAAGTACTTACTGGCATCGCCAATAAGCGACCATGACAATAATTCATTTATATCAAGTTTTGTTATATCTTATTTTGAGAAATAAAGATTCTTAAAACTGATATTATAAATAGGTATATTTTGATATAAGTATTCATTTGGTTGACTCTTTTTTATGCGATTTAATATAGGAGTAAACCAAAGTTGCCCATAACATTATTGACGTACGTAGCCATATTTTTATAGTTCGATTTATGAATGTTTCTGCATATCATAATGATTTAAAAATCGACACCCAAATGTATGCACTATACATATTAACAAGATATTTTATCAAGATTAAGTTTAGAAATTGCTTTCAAATCCATTACAGGTCTTTTATGACATATAAGAGTTTAAATATTGTACGTCAGAAATAATATACTTTAAATAATACTGTGACGTGATGTAGGTACACGTAGCAATTCCCACTTTTAGAGACAAGTTATACCTACCCACTGTATTAGTATTATATTTATGTGGGTAGTAAAGTATAAAAACAATGTACTATTGTGTTAAATACAACATTTGTGAGTCACTTGTTGATTTACATTCAACCTATGGGCGGGGATTCATACTTCATTTTTCATTTAATACCGTACTATGGGTTAGGTGTGAGTAAAATTTGGATATATTTTATGTGTTGGGCCATCTAAAACCAAATAAAAAGAAAGCCTCCCTCGGCTCTATAACACAACATGATTCCCATTTTTAAGGCAATAAATTTCCCACAAAATATATGGGTATTATGAAAAATGCACCAATATGAATGTCTAGGCCCTTTGTTTCGTTGTGCGTTGTGCGTTATCCGATCTTTTGGTTCACGACCAATCGCCGCGCCGGGCGAAATCGGTGTTCGAAATACGAACAGACTTTCCTTCGTGTTGGTTCACGACCAACCCCCAGGATGATTTATTCCTTTGTTTCGTTGTGCGTTATTCGATCTTATACCTTCGTGTTGGTTCACGACCAGCCCCCGGGCGAAATCGGTGTTCGAAATACGAACAGACTTTCCTTCGTGTTGGTTCACGACCAACCTCCAGGATGATTTTTTCCATCGTGTTAGTTCTCGACTAACCTCTAGGATGTATGTATGTCCTTCAAGTTGAAGGATTGCACAACGATTTTAAAAACAAATATATGTATATTGCACAACGAATTCAATGAAATCTCACAGCTAACACCATAGTAGGCAACGAAGATCGTTATAAAAAATGTGATCTTGTGCCGAAGTGTTCGGCAACTAGACCGAGGTGTGGACGCTACCACGCACAAATAAAGAATGAAGAGCGCAGCGGTCGCCGCACGCAGGTAACCAGTAAGCGGAAGTGGGCGGAAATTGGTTTTCACAGTTTTAATCAAAATAGTTACTCTTAAATGTGTGCGATGCTATCTGTACAATAGGGAAACTACATGGTTAATATAAAATTATATCTGAAAAATGAAGTGACGAAATATAATTAATTTTCTTTAGAGATGTAT
Organism: Cydia pomonella; assembly: GCF_033807575.1. Lineage (NCBI taxonomy): Eukaryota > Metazoa > Arthropoda > Insecta > Lepidoptera > Tortricidae > Cydia > Cydia pomonella. Next base: position 24,524,335 of record NC_084709.1, on the reverse strand, counting down.
AAGTCTCTAAGTGTCAGAGATAAAATATAAAATAAAAAAATATATACTTAGAGATGTAGAGGGTCTCCAAGACTTGAATACATGATGAATGTGATCTTTTCGGTATTCCATACTGGAATACTTAGATATAATCCTTATCCAGCGATTCTCATACAGGGATAATCTCATGTAATGTATTTAAATATTAACCCCCTTATTCATAAACCACTACTAAAGTTGACAAGCCGCTAATAATCGTTTGTCCCTTTCCATCATACTAATACAACGGAAAGGGACAAACGATTATTAGCGGCTTGTCAACTTTAGTAAACGTTTATGAATAAGGGGGGTATAAAATAAAATAAATGTTATACAATGATAACTAACATTAATCAAAAAACGATGCCTTAAAACATCTCAATCTCTTTTTATAAGAGTACTAGAATTAATTTGTTCAACCTACCCCAAATTAACTAAAAAGTTTTAATTGGCTCACTTACACCTACGGCCTGATTCGATCTTTAAGATACGTCAAATTAGGTCTAGATACGATATGGATCGGATACGTCAGTGTCAGAAGTGACGTTTTTGTTTGAAGAAACGTCACTTTTGATACTGACATATCCGATTCATATCGTATCTAGACCTAATTTGACGTGAACTGAAATAAATGTCATATACCAAGAAAAAGTGACCAAGGCCTCCAGTGCCCCAGGCTGGAATTGAACCAGCGTCCTCTGCTATCGCGGCAGGTGCCTGAGCCACTCGGCCACCGGGGTCACGCCAGCATTGGTCGATTTTTTCCAAGTATATGTAAGTATGTAGTGTTTCTACTTGAAATAAACACAAATTAAAATATTTTCTAAAAATAATTTAATTTGTTCTTATACTTCTAATAGTACTAATTTGACGTATTTACTCAATACTCAATACTCAATACATTTATTGCACATAATGGTTAAATACAGGTGGTAATCTTAATTCTATGTTCTCACATTATGTACCCTGTTGGGCGCAGCAAATATGGAGAAAGGCACTATGTAATCTAATATTATTTTATATACATTAACTATATTTTTAAAACTTATCATTTAAAAAATCATTTAAGGAGTAGTAATTTTTAGAAATCAGTAGCTCTTTTAGTTTTCTAATAAAGGTAGTCTCAGATTTTTCGAGATTTTTAAAGTTCGAATTGTTCCGCTGTTTCTAATTTCAATGCCTAGTTGGCAGTTCCTAACTAAATCAACCTTATATAGTTAAATGTAAATTCTCCGCGCCTTAATTAAAATCAGTAATTAAAAGTTCTCCGAGTTCTACCTAGCGGTGTGTAGGTGATGCTGTTTTCAGGGCACTTTTTTGAGCAATACATACAAATGGTAAGCTTCGATAAATGAGACGTAAGCTTAGGTTGCCCACTTCAATCATGGCTGTACAAGATGTTTATTTAGTCACCTGTAATAATTTACTGGGTGAATAATTAAAATAAATTAAATAAACAGCCTATATAAATACTTATTTATCAAAAAAAGTGTTATGAGATCGTAAAACTTTTTACTTATTAAAACATTTGTCTTTAAAATCTTATGATATAAATTTTCGCAAAAGTAGTCAAATGTACGATTCCCACCGACCTGCTGGAGTCGGGACGCAATGGAGCGCATTTTCAATGTGCATATACATTATGTATGCCAGAAGCGATGTCCGCCCGGAGCCGTCCGCGTCCGCGAGCAGCCGACCGGCTTGCGGCCGTACAAATATGAAATGGGATCCGACTCTGTTCGGTGGGATTTTTACGTTAAACTTATTATAATTAACTTTAAACTCTAATATTAGTTATTTCCTTTAGCATCGTTGAAGATGAACTGTAATCCAAGTCAACGGCACTAATTAAAAGTTTTTTTGACCTTTAACCGTATACTGAAAGCCTCAGATTTCTCAGAATTTACTTTCCATTAGTTACTTGCCAAATAGAGCTGCATCCGACTTTAAGGCTTCCTTTACTGCTCTACACAGTAAATAAACAGTTTATTTACAAACGAAGTTCTGTTAACGTTCTACAAGCTATTTCAAAGCCGTAAGGTTTCTTCTCGTTTGGTAAAACGATGGAATAAATTTGTCTTGGGGACGCGAATTGAAAGCGAAGTTAAACGTGCGTATTTTACAGTCTTGTTAGATATTGTCATCGTAATTTATGACGCGTAAAGTGGATTCTTTTTTCGGGGACATTAACCGGTATTAGGGGTATCTGTGAGTCTTCTTCTTCTTCAGTAATAAGAAATTCAGGAATACTTAATTATGAACGTGTATTCACACAATCGTGACTAGGAAACAACTGAGGAACGCATAAGCTTTCCTTATAGCAATACTTAAAAATAACTTAAGGAAAAGTATTTCTTTTTTTAATATTGAAGTCAAACGAGCATAAAAATCGCCTGATGACAATTACCGTTGCCCATGGATACCTTTTTTTGAAGGTTTGAAGGTTGCATCGAACCGATAATACCGCGGGTAAAAGTTCATTCTCCAGTTTAGCTGTGTACTATCAACCATCTAAGTGGTGAAGACTGTTATGAATGTAGACGCGTAGAGCGGTGGCGGGCGGAAAGACCCGGCAGGGATTAATCCGAACGATTTCTCCCCGTAATGGCTCCACTACACGATGGGTCATCATACTGGCCCACTAAGATAGCCTGTAGAGAGGGTAGTAGTGTCGGATGGCTTATGGAGCGGCTTAATACACGTGGCCCATTCCATAGTGCGTGCTGCCAACCATCGCATGGCTTTCGCGCTGGTCCAGCGCTGGGCCATTTGATTGTGTAGAGGAGCCGTAACCATCGCATGGCCAGTGCTAGGCTATCATGGAGAAGCATTATACATGCGATAGAAAAGCCAGAGCGAGAGTACGTTTCTAATACGCAAGTACGCAGTGCCAAGGAGTCTAACCGATCAGAAATATATTGGTAGCCGATAATTCAAATAGCTCTCCGTTGGAAACGATCCAGATGGAGAAACTGGTTCTGGCACACCAGCTGAGGACAGTTCAGTATACCGGGATACAAAAAAAAGATTTCATTTGTTTGTTTATGTCTCTGCAGGAATTAAAGATAAACTGACGTAAAATGGTGGAAAATGAAAACTTTTTTCAGCGATGTCACGCAACCGTACCTTTTTTTAAATTCATAGACAAACTAGAGTCGGCCCAACCTGTCACATCGTTCGATATCAAGTAATAACATGCGAGATTTGTCAGAATTGTTTTCAATTGACATTTCATTTCGATAAAAACGTCATCTTTGATGTTTAAGAGAGGTATGGGCATTGTGAATGTCATCTCGCTTTGTGTGGTAGGGCACAGCCAGTGGGTGTCATTCCAGATCTAGAGCAGAGCCCAACTGGAGAAGTACCTCCACCTTACAGAAAACAGCAGCCAAATAACACTAGACCCTACTCATGGTGTTGTGTTCCTGCCGGTGAGTAAGGTTGCCAGAGCTCAATGAGGGAATCGGGTTTAGGGTCGGCAACGCGCATGTAACTCCTCTGGAGTTGCAGGCGTACATAGGCTACGGAGGCTGCTTACCATCAGGCGGGCCGTATGCTTGTTTGCCACCGACGTAGTATAAAAAAAATGCAGCATAGGGATCAAATCAAATTGCTCGTTTTATTAGAGTTGTTCGAAATTTGAATGTAATTATAAAATCAATGTCTATGTAATAAATAATAAGCAAAAATAAAATTTTAAATTTGTTCTAACAAAACAGATAGACTAACATAGATGACAATCGTTTGCGCCCTTGAAGGATTTAACAACTGAAGACGCCATTAAGAGCTTACCCCTCTCTCGAAAAGCTCGGCCAATGGTCATATGCATTGTATGGAATGATTTTTATCTGACATGGCTATTTGTACGTAGAAATAGCCAAATATTTGACGTGCCCCTCCCCGCAGAAATCGGCAGACTGTTTTGTACTGAAAATTACAGCCAAGGCGTCTCCAGTTATTAAATCCTCCAAGTTTGCGCCGTAGCAAACGAAACGGTAATCTCTCTCTATCACTATTCGGTATTAGTGTGACAGAGAGACAGTGTATCGTTCGCTACAACCTGGGCAGGTGCGCTGTTCGCGTACCTGTTTAGTACAAATAGCAGAATAAGCAACCAATTGTCACTTACCACCTAAGGCACTACTGTACCTGCTTATTCTTTGCAAATAAATACATACATACATACATATATACATTACATACATACATACAGCGCAAAATATTGGCATCTCGGCCCAGTCCACCTAAATGCTAACCACAGGGGATTTATGATATGTGTGTAGATAAATAATATTTATTAAAGTAAGTCATATCTAGTCAAATTTCAATTTTCCAAATGAGAATAATGAAGTAAATAAATTGCTATATCATTGGAAAATTTACTTCCTCCGAAAATACAAAGAACTTTTGTTCAATCAAGTAATATTTTATACAACTGGTGTTGGAATGGAATACTTCGGTGTATTAGTTTCTAAGACAGCAATATTGTGAATATTTGTAGCAAATAATGCAAAGCGTGTTTTCGAGGAGCGTGAAGAATGCTGTATAATAAAATTTTATGCGAAGGTCCAAGCCTAAGAGATTTTTTTGATTTTCACGCGGCGATCCGATATTTTTGTTTTTGTACAAGAAATTAGAGAATAGGTCACTAGGAATAGTTAAGATACGAACTTTTTGGTAAACAATTTTAAACTTAACACGTTCACAGTGCCCCATATATGAGTCACGCTGGACTATCTCCACACGTCCGTGCCCCACATATGGGTCACGAAGATACGACCAGGTACGCACTTAGAATGGTATAACTTCATATTGAATAATAATATAGACTGCAAAAACGTGCAGTACGAACAATATCATACTATCTCTCCGACTCCTCCGACCGTCATCTATTTAAAGTAAAATAATTATGACTTTGACATCTCAATATATATATCACGTCATTAAACACGTCAGAAGTAATTTTCAATTATACGCAACTAAGGTTTTCAAAAGGATTGCGAGTAAGAACAAAAACACGTTATCTACAACATGTTGCCGACTAGCTAAATCGTCTAAAATAATATTTGTGGGCCAAGCTAACCACGGAGTGGGTGCCCCACGAGTCAAACTGGGGATTCGGCAGACCTCGTCGGCGATGGCGGGATAACTTAGACTCTTTTTTGAGAGACTGGCCGGTCGTTGCTCAAAACCTTTGCTCAGTAGTGGGCTACAATAGGCTCGTAATAATAATAAGCCCCCAGGGCAGCTTGTGGCGAGCTGAATGGGAAGTGACGTCCCTTGGGTCACATACCCCCGAGAGTCGGCCAGGTCCCTCTCTCCAGCTTGCCTTGATTGGCCGGCTGGAGTGAACACTGAGCAGGGGCCGCAAGACTCACCTCTGGCTTGCCTTTACCGGCCGTCCAGAGTGGGGTGTCAGAGCTATATGCTCGCAGGGTGGAAGTGAAATTTGCATAAGACGCGAGTTGGCACAGTGGCTGCTTACAGCCGCTGGGTAGAAAGCGGCGTACACCTCTCCGCACCCTGAGCCGCTCACGCAATGTTGTCCCCTTGTCGCTCCGTGCGAGCGGCCGTTTTCGGGGACCCATATTGTGAGTTGGCAAGTCACCACCTGCCCATTTTGTCGTGTTTTTAAAAACATATGATCAGGGCAGGTGCCATAGTATTCTCCATAGTCCCGGTTCCCAGTCCACTTACAACTCAACCCAATAGCCCGGTTTATTTTGGTACCCCCTTTTTTTTTTACAATAGTACTACACTAACCGGGGCTTGTCCTTGGATGCACTGCTATAGTGTGAACAGGGATAATCGTCGGTTGGTGTCACGTTACATTTAGAGGAAATTGTCTTATTACAAGGGTCCTCTACGTGTTGCCTTCGGCCCCACGCACGCCTTCCAAATGTCCGGGACCCCATGGTCCCGAGAATTTGTAAAAGACAGACATAATAATAATTTTCAAGACAAAAAAAAAACCGGCCAAGTGCGAGTCGGACTCGCGTACGAAGGGTTCCGTACCATTATTTATAAAAAACGGCAAAAAATTATGTTTGTTGTATGGGAGCCCCCCTTAAATATTTATTTTATTCTGTTTTTAGTATTTGTTGTTATAGCGGCAACAGAAATACAGTCATAGTTTGTGAAAATTTCAACTGGCTAACTATCACGGTTCATGAGACAGCCTGGTGACAGACGGTCGGACGGACGGACGGACAGCGAAGTCTCAGTAATACCCCTAGTGTATGCATAATATATGTGACGCACGTCAAAATCGGCTCGCTGGAAAAGAGAAAACATCAATTTTAGGTACTGACACAACCCCATTTAAAGTTTTATGTTTGTTGCCTTGAGTAGTTTTTAATTCCTTTTATTAAAAGCTTTTTCACTTGTAATGGTTTCATTCCTTCATTATTTTCTAAAGCATTCCTTAACCCTTTCCATGCCACGCCTACCGTATGTGTCATTGTGAACTTAAATTAGAATATAGGGACATTCATACACCAATTGACTAAGTTCCACGGTAAGCCAAGAAGGCTTATGTAGTGGGTACTCACACAACGATATATATAATAAAGTATAAAGTAGTATAAAGTAGTCCCCATTTTCCTCTCTGGATATTGACATTTTGGAAAATATTTTTTCATAATTTGATGTATATTAACCATAAATATAGCCTCTACCTACGTTTTTTTATTATTATAAAAATTTGTAGCGAAAAACAAATTTCATACAAAATTTTAAATGCTTCTAACTCATTTCGCGCGGGTCCTTCACTTTCGTCTTAAATACATAGAAATCGTCCATGACTCAGGAACAAATATCTGCGCTCATCACACAAATAAATGCCCTAACCGGGATTCGAACCGGGGACCTTCTGCTTCATAGGCAGGGTCACCACCCACTAGGCCAGATCGGTCGTCAACCTTGTTTTACCTTGTTTCATGATTTCTATAGTAATCTAAATTGTATTTTATTTTTCTTATTTAATGCATGTTAATCATAAGATGTAATGTTTTGAAAAGATGTGTCCCGCCGAGTTTCTTGCCGGTCCATATTGGGATGTAGATATAGATGTAGTGTAGGGACGCCCGGCCGGAAACAGGTGGGCTGTCGATCACGTCTCGCGTTCATTCAGCCCAATTCCCTAAGGTTGGAGCTGCAAGTTACTATCCCGGCGGCATTCCCACACTATTCTCCTCAAATCTTCTTGTTTTCCTGTAGAACAGAAGGACATCACAAAAGATGTATCCCGCCGAGTTTCTTGCCGGTCCATATTGGGATACCCTCCTCCAATTGAGGGGGGATTTAAATCTTCTCGGGTCAGAGGTGTAGGTTTAAAGCCGGTGTAGCTTTATTTGACGTTCATAAGCGCATTGTAATATGCCTACTTGAATAATAAACTATCTTTATCTTATCTTTGTCGGAATGCACAAACATTGATATTGGGCGTTAGGTCAGTTGACGTATTTGGCAGTCAGAGGGTTAAAATACTTAATAGCAGTGCTCAGAAAACAACAGTCATTTTTGGTGGTCAGGTTGTTATTAACACAAAAGGATTCATGTGGTACTCGTACATACTCGGTGGTGCCATTTACGAAGGTATCGTAAAATGTGCCTACTTTCCTCAGTTTATTTTTTATTAAGTTTTTTTTTATACTACGTCGGCAACTCCAGAGGAGTTACATGCGCATTGCCGACCCAAACACTTCGCACCCTCGTTGAGCTCTGGCATCCTTACTCACCGGCAGGAACACAACACTATGAGTTGGACACACACAACTCTAATGTTATTTGGCTGCGGTTTTCTGTAAGGTGGAGGTACTTCCCCAGTTGAGCTCTGCTCTAGATCTGGAATGACATCCACTCTGCTGTGCCCTGCCACACGAGATGACATTCTCAGTGCCCATACCTCTCTTTTAGACGTAGTTAAAGGACATACCAGGGTCCGGGTCCAAGTATTATATTGTTAATGTAGACCATCACTAGGTACTTCAACAACTTAAACCATAAACATGGTTGCATACTAATGTACAAATTTGCCTATTTTGCTCCCCACTTGGTAATCCTAGTGTCCCTACTAGGATTAATTAGGTTTTTTTCTAGCAAAATAGGCTCATTTTACGGTAGCTTTCGCTTGGGCTTATAGTCTTGTATTTATTTATTCTTTGCCTTACTAAGAGTCAAAGTGTGTTTAACTAATTAAATTTAGGCACTCATTCCAAAACAAAGCAAGGTTTTTTTCTCAGAAATCTATCGCGTATCCTGCACGTTTCAGTTAAAAGGTAGGCTGCTTTTAACTAATTTAAATATTTTTATATTTTCATATTTTGTACTTCCCTATAATATTAATAAATATTTATCTTTATAAAAGCATCCATAATACAGACATGAAATATCCGCCGCAATCCCATTAATGAAATCCTTATCTGAAATTCCAGATCCACCAGCTACGCACAAGCCAATTCGAGTTTTGGTAATTCGATCTGTTTCCGATATCTTACTGATCTGTAGATGTCGCCAGTTATCGCCACTGTAGATATAAGTCCAGAAAAAGAGATCTGAAAATTATTCTATGCTTATTTTTAAACAATCAATACGTAGCGATTACATTCACTGTATCAAAAAAATGTGTATTTGTATTTATAATAAATTACTTGACATTTTATTTTTATTTACATCAACTTTGTCGCCATACAAAATATTCACATTAGAAATTTTCGTCTCTTAAACCAATACGTTACTAATATACATAAAGGTTATACATAAAAAAAAAACTTCTAAATATGCCGTTTTTTTAACCTGTTTAATTTTGCATATATTTTAGTTAGCACTTTTTTAAAACTACTAACATTGATTGAACTATATCCTAATGGTTCTCAAAGTAATCAAAGATGGGAACATATTTACCACACTTATAAAATAAGGAGTGAACATTCACGATAAATAAGCTTGCAACCCCCAAACATTCTATACATGCCGACCCTATATTATAACTGTGGTATACCCGTGCAACCGCGAGCAACCTTAGCCAAAGCTCAACGAGGGGCGGAAGGGGGTTAGGGTCGGCAACGCGCATGTAACTCATCTGGAGTTGCAGGCGTACATAGGCTACAGATACTGCTAACCATCATGCGGGCCGTATGCTTGTTTGCCACCGACGTAGTATAAAAAAAAATTGACCTTTTGAGAAACCTGCATCTACACTAGCGCCCCTAGCGGCGAAATTAAACGGGGTAGCCCTCATTACTAAAATAATCTAGTACGAGTATAACTGGATCAAACATGAGAGGTGGGGGGAAATGACCAAACGGGATTACTTATGTATCTTTCAGTAGGAGTAGCAGAGAAAGAGATATTATTGTTTGTCCTTGTCACAGTCTCATTTTTTTATTCCCCACCGTGTAGTAAAACTCCACGATATGTCAGATTATGTAATTTATTGAATCACTATTACACGGTAGGTACTACAAGTATTCTCCATAATAATTTTAATTGAACACCGTTTACTCGTGTGACGCTTCCGACCCGTGCGGCCGCTAATACCAGAATGCCTGCCATGCTCTCACTTCCTGTCCCACCAACCTGCCATAACTGACAGCTAATTTTCAACTGATTTTAAGATTACCCTCAAATTATTACCTATTAAATTAATTTAGTCAAAACACCTTACAACCGTATATATTAGTACTTTATGGTGGGCAACAAATAACCCGACCAAATTACGTAGGTTGTTTTTGGTATGAAACGTGTTTTATTTTTGTCGCAAAGCGTACGAGTATGTTCTGTTCTGTGCCCCTCGCGGTTGCACGCGTAGCCGCGTATACCACAGATATAGGATCCTACCATCTATGTAAAACTCGAATTGACCTGGTAGAGGTCACTCGCATTTGAACTAAACTAGTCGTGTCTTGAATACTTAACGACTTGATTCATGACAGAAATGTTTTATAAGCGGCAGAGTTTAAATAAAGAAGACTAACAACCCCCATACAACGCTGCGAGAATCGTAAATGTTACCTATATATGTCATTTTTTATTTAAACTTTATTGCACAATACAAGAAGAGTACAAATGGTGGACTTAGTTTCAGAAGGCATTCTCTACCAGTCCAGATTGATACGTCCATGCGTTCCTGAGAAAAAGGATGTTGACAGAGAGACAGAGAGACAGACGGACAACAAAGTGATCCTATACGGGTTCCATTTTTTCCTTTCGAGGTACGGAACCCCAGGGATCGGAAACCGGTATTTTTTGTATGGGAACGAAAACGGTATTTTTTCGTTCTTTGTTAATTACTTCATTTCTAATTAGGCAATCTAATAATACGAAGTCGTTATCTGAAAACACAGCCGAGTCCTACATTTAGAGTATAAAATAAACTGAAATATATGGTTATTTCGATGTTTTTGCAAAAAACCGGTTCCGATCCCTGCGGAACCCTAAAAAAACACAAAGAACGCAGTGTTATGTGGAGGTTACACGTCTTGAATATTATCTAGCCTCTGCTACCGGTAAGCTGCGAGTTTTTTTCTGATCGCCCCTTAAACTTTGATTGCTTTTTTCCCCTAACTCATGTTTTATTTCAGCCCACAATGCGGTCACGCCTACACCGGACGCTTTCAAAAAAGTTGAACACGTTCTGCGAGCACTCTACGCTCCACGGGGCGTATTACTTGAAGAAAGGAAAAGGCACTGTTGTCTTGTGGAGCGTCATAATTGTCGCCGGGTTTGCGCTGTGGGGCGTGCTTGGGCACATGATCTACCAGAAGTATAGCTCCGACCCCACCGTCACTGTGGTAAATATATTGTATTTCACAAGTTTTTATTAAGTTTTTAATGACGACCGGTTTGGCCTAGTGGGTAGTGACCCTGCCTACGAAGCTTATGGTCCCGGGTTCAAATCCTGGTAAGGGCATTTATTCGTGTGATGAGCATGGATATTTGTTCCTGAGTCATGGGTGTTTTCTATGTATTTAAGTATTTATAAATATTTATATATTATATCTATCGTTGTCTAAGTACCCTCAACACAAGCTTTATTGAGCTTACTGTGGGACTTAGTCAATTTGTGTAATAATGTCGTATAATATTTATATTTATTTATTCCGTTTGTTCGGGTTATTGCAATCTAACAGTTTAGAATGGTTCACGGTTAGTTTCACTAGACTTGAATCGACCGGAATATAAACCGTGATTACCTGTTATATTGTTTGAGCTCCCGATATTCCGGGTTATATCCCGGTCGATTTATATTGTTTGAGCTCCCGATATTCCGGGTTATATCCCGGTCGATTGCATATTGTTTGAGCTCCCGATATTCCGGTTTATATCCCGGTCGATTTAAGTCTTGCAATCTCAATTAGACTCACTTTTCAATTGGGTACTTGACACATGTTGAATATTATAACAAAATTTGGTTAAATGGATAGAAAATGAGTCATCCATTATAAAAAAGTGGAATTTAAAAAATTATATTGAGATTATAAAAAAATACAAGGCTCCGAAGTCTGAATTTTTTTTTTTTGTCTTTCAAAAATAGAAAAGAAAATGGTACCATTTGATTCTTTAGATTTTATTGACAAATAAATTGTACAACAACTATTACACATAAACGCAATATTTCAGGGTCAAAATGGCAATTTCCTTCCACGTTTAGGACATACTTATCATTTTGTTAGAGGCGTTTCAATCGTCGAGTGCGAGCGTCAGACTATTAATTAATATCCGAGTTAGGAGCATGTAAACAATGGGATACATTTTTCGCCCCTAACTTTTAGAATAAACAAAAGAGCGATTTCCGCTGTTTCGGCTGCCTCCTATAGCCTAAAAAAATAACTGAACTTTTAATTTTTTAGGTGGAGTCTACCTACTACGGGACTGACCGGATTCCCTTTCCATCATTCATGATTTGCGACCCATTACCACTGTATGGACCTAAAACGGGAAACATATCTCTCATATTGTAGGTATTTAAAATTTTACAAAAAAATTTGAAATCAGTACCCCTAGTGTAAATTTGATCGACATCATAACGTGACGAACGCGTTTGCGTTAAGTCTCATTTTGTATAGGATTTTGAGTTTCCAAAAATCCAATACAAAATGAGACTAAACGCAAACGCGTACGTCACGTTTCGAAATCGAATTTATTTACACTAGGGTACAGATAACGAAAATTGTAGGTACATTACTACAGAGGCCGCACGGGCCGCCGCGCTCCCATAGAACGGGGGACGGGCGGGCGGAGGCTCGCGCGTTTATGTATTTTTGTATACTTAGATACTTACTAATTTTCATTACCGTAAAACCACCCAACTATAGTCCAAAGCTCCCAACTATGGTCCACAAATAAACTCAATTTTTCTCGTTCAGGTGTGTATTTTACTATATTTTTGTAGTTCTAAGGCAAAGTAAAGTATGTTTATAAATGGAAGGTAAAACTAGGAGTAAACCACAAGGAACATTGGTATAGATACTTAATTTCCTTTTGAACTTGTGGACCATAGTTGCAGGTGGTTTTACGGTACTTATTTAGGTTTTATAGTAAAAAAAAAAAGAAAAAAAGTTTTATAGTAGAAAAAGTATTGTATACAATAGTGATATAATGAAGCTTTTCAATCTCATTTAGCAATCTATTCAGCAAGCTTGGTTGCCTAAACACGGTACCGTAAAACCACCCAACTATAGTCCAATGCTGCAACTATGGTCCACAAGTTCAAAAGGAAATTAAGTAGGTATCTATACCAATGTTCCTTGTGGTTTACTCCTAGTTTTACCTTCCATTTATGAACATACTTTGCCTTAGAACTACAAAAATATAGTAAAATACACACCTGAACGAGAAAAATTGAGTTTATTTGTGGACCATAGTTGGGAGCTTTGGACTATAGTTGGGTGGTTTTACGATACACGACTGAAAAGCTCTTTATTATATTACAATTGTATAAAATACTATTAGTTCAAGGAGGATTCACATTTCTTATTATCACTACACTTTATAAAACAAAGTCCCCCGCTGCGTCTGTCTGTGTGTATGTATGTTCGCAATAAACTCAAAAACTGCTGAACGACTGAGCGATTCTTAAGGAAGGTTTAGGTATATAAGGTGTTGTGTAACCCGTGCGAACCCTGGACGGATCGATTAGTGATTTTGAAATCGCTTCATATCGATATAGCTGTAACATTTGGATATCTAAATTAATTCAAACTATAATATAAAAGGAGACCTAATACGAAATAAGGTTTCGCAATATCCACAGAGAAATGTGAATCTAATTATTATACAGTGTGTATTTTTGATATAACCTCATACTTAAACTAGACGTAGGTTTTAGTGCTATAAAACAATTCTGAAAGTTTTTTTTGTTAAGTCTTCACTACAAGAGCATAATTAATTTTTGGTTTTTTTTTTCGAGCGACAATGTATTTCGGACATCATGATCACTTATGACAGTTGTGACGTCGCGTCATTAATGAGACGTTTTGAGTTAAAACAATATAGTGATACATTGCTTGCTGAATTATTTTTTATGAAAAAATAACAGTCGTCCATTTTTAGGGTTCCGTAGCTTATAGATTCGTCATGTCCGTCTGTCTGTCCGATTTTTTATAAAACCCATGAAAGTGTGTTAATTACAGCCTAAAAAAACTGCCCTTTGATTATGTGGTCGTATCAAAAATACACGCTGTATATGACCCATTCACAATTTATGAAATATCCGGATTACCCTTATACCCTTAAGGGTCCTTTATATCTAAAGTTTGCTTGTGGGTATTTCCAAAGATGGATATTCCTATTCAATCAGATACGACCTGGATAAGTTTTTTCGGTCAATAATCGTGTACCCTTCCCATGAGTATAATACGGGTCAAACTCCGTTACGAATAGTTTAACAGTCCAGACGCGGTTTATTTATTTAGTATAAATTTTATTTAGACACTTGGAGAGACTTTACACCTCCAAATTTTATTAGTATTAGTACTCTGACATTGGGGACCTTTTACATCTCCAGATTTAATGTGTTTTTAACCATAGAGACTATACATCTCTATTGTATTGTAGTAATTATTTATTTTAAGATTATTAAAATGTAATGTTTACCCAGGTATTGGCTGTTGTATTTATAAATGTTGTTATGTATTTTTCGTGTCACTCTATGATGTTACTATAAATGTTGTATTGACTTGTAAAAGAGCCCTTGAGGCCTACTTGCAGAATAATTTTTTGAATTTTGAATGCAGTTCATTAAAATAAGTGTATTGTACCCTTTAGTAAATAACTTCGCCTTAACTAGTATTAAATACCGTTGTTTATCCAACACGCTTTTCGATAAACAGAGCTTATACTGTTGTAATATATCCAAAATAATAAATTTATAACTAACCGAATTTTATTTGTTTAACATAGGTGGTACGTTTAAATACATTGCGTTCACTGTGTTTCATCCACAAATGCAAATGTACAAATTCATCATACCTAACCGCCTCCTTTTGAAATCTTGAAGTCGGTTAAAATTGTTTGTTTATGCGTCTGCTACATAATGAAAGGCATTAAAATTCGAGTGTGGGTTTATGAATGGAACGAAATGAGTTTCATAAAAGTATCTTTTAATAGATAATATTTTTTTGCTGACAATACAGGTTATATTTATGCCAGTCGTAGCATGCGGTGAAGCGGTGAGCGGACTGACCAAATCATAGATAGCTTAAAATGTATGTAGATAAAAATCGAAATGATACAAAAAACGCATATCTGGAATTGAATTAAAAAAAATCTAAATATCCGAACATAATGCGTACCTACAATTATAATAAAAAACTTTTTGAACTTTACAGTGCCCAAAAACATACTAAAAGTTTGTCGGCGGCCTATCGTAATATTTTTTGTAATGTTTTGACGGTAGTCACATTAAAGTAATTGAAACGCCCCGATTCGAAGAATTATTAAGACACGTTTATGATCTTGGAAAAATCTTTAAAAGATCGATAACTAAACGACATGTCATAATTGACGTTTATTTCGATTCCGCTGTGATCCCAATAAAATCTATCTACAATATTTCTGACGTCAAAGTGACATTGGTTGCCCGAATCGAGCTGCTTCTGTCAAACGACATACAAACAATATCTAAATGAGAACTTATCTAAACCAGAACTTATCGTTATCGTATCTCATTCTTCGAATCGGGCCGATAGGTGGGATGGGTTCGTTAGGTTGCTTCAGATGCCCGAAAGGCAAATTAAACAGAAATAGGAGCCCCGCTCCGTCTCCGTCGATTAGTAGATTTGTAGCTGGCCCCCAACGGCTTATCCTTTGTCTATTGTTAACTAAAACGGCGTGTGCCACCTGCAAAAAAAAGGTCGTATAATTCTAATTGGCACCTGAGCGCGGGCTAGTCCAACGCTCAAAAAACCAGCGTAGGTGTGCTCTCCGATAACGCGCCTTTGTTACGCATATCGAGGACACATTTTAGGCTGGTTCGGTAGCGTTCGACTCGCCGGAACTCAGCAACCGTATAGGGACCACACAAGAAATCGCAAATTATTTTTCCATTTGTTCATTTTGAATCTTATTTCAATTGCCATAACCAGTTAAAGTGACCGGGCCCTTTTTTTGCAGGTAGTGGCACGCGGCGTTTTAGTTAACAATGGACAAAGGATAAGCCGTTGGGGGCCAGCTACAAATCTAAAAACTATATGCCTAGGAATTTCTCGATATGTGTAAGATTATCCCATAATATTTATTTCTGATATTGAATTGTTTTAGATACAGCCGAGGCTATGGTGCCAGTGAGATGAACGACTTTTTTGGCAGTTTACTTGACATTCGGGATGTTCATTATATGCCGCCAATTCATGTCCGGAAAATGCACGCTCTTCTGCAAGATCTTGGATTTACATTCGAGATAATACTTGAAATGGTAAGGGAACTTGTCCATACTACGCGACTCATTTTTCATAATTGGTTACTCTTTAAGCCTCCCCCCCCCCTTGACTGGCCGTAGTTTATGCTAAGATTCCCCCTCCCCCATTTTCATGGGTTAAGGATTAAGTGTGATTGTAAATAATGAATTATTTATTGTTATGTTAATAATGATGAAATTGATAATTCAATGTATATATTATATCGTATTTTTTGACATTTAGATTTTATTCTCGAAAGTTTCTAGACTAGTATTTTTATACAATTTTGATGTTTGACGATCCTTTTGTGAAATTCTTATTATTAAATTTGCCATATCTATTTTTGCGTTAGATCAGAAGTGCTCCTTTTTATTTTATGACTGACAAACATACATAATTTAGGACTCAGTTTGAATAAAATTAAATTATGACTACTTATAAAATAAAACTACTAAAACTAAACCTACCTAGAAAAAATAAAGATACCTAAAACAGACTGCATCAATAAATTGCTCTGATATTTAGATTAAGATGATATTTGTAAAATTTGACGATTTAAAAGTGCTTGTTGCTAGGCCTATTTGAATAACGAATATTTTGACTTTGACTTTGACATGTAGTAAGTCAAACATATACTACTTATAAAATAAAACTACTAAAACTAAACCTACCTAGAAAAAATAAAGATACCTAAAACAGACTGCATCAATAAATTGCTCTGATATTTAGATTAAGATGATATTTGTAAAATTTGACGATTTAAAAGTGCTTGTTGCTAGGCCTATTTGAATAAAGAATATTTTGACTTTGACTTTGACATGTAGTAAGTCAAACATATACTACTTATAAAATAAAACTACTAAAACTAAACCTACCTAGAAAAAATAAAGGTACCTAAAACAGACTGCATCAATAAATTGCTCTGATATTTAGATTAAGATGATATTTGTAAAATTTGACGATTTAAAAGTGCTTGTTGCTAGGCCTATTTGAATAAAGAATGTTTTGACTTTGACTTTGACATGTAGTAAGTCAAACATATGAGTATAAATATTTGCATTGCATGTAGATAATACAAACTGAAAGTTAAAAAAAATTGCGTCGTTGTTGCCACCTCTGACTATTATATCAAAAGCGCAAAGCGCTGCGCGTTATATTTGAATAAACCTCGGCGCGAGATTTCCCTAGCGTACTTCTATCTTAAATGTCGGCAATGCATTTACAACGCCTCTGGTGTTGCAAGTGTGCATGGGCGGTATCAGTAATTGCTTACCATCAGGTGATCCGTCTGCTCGTTTGCCTTCTGTATTCAATTGAATTCAATATATGTATGTATAAAAAAAATATACGTCACATCATTCAAATTACAATTATAATTTATAAAACAGTCACGTCTGAAAATATCGGTACGAAAAATGTGCCAAAAATATGTATACACAACCTTAATATATGGTCAATAAAGTCGTGTATACATATTTTTGACACTTCTTTCGTATCGATATTTTGAGACGTGACCGTACATATAAACAATAATTTAGTTAACAATTTAATAATATTTATACCCTATCCCCCTTATTCATAAACGTGTACTACTAAAGTTACGATGCCGCTAATAATCGTTTGTCCCTTTCCGACGTATTGGTATGATGGAAAGGGACAAACGATTATTAGCGGCATCGTAACTTTAGTACACGTTTTTAGGGTTCCGTAGCCAAATGGCAAAAAACGGAACCCTTATAGATTCGTCATGTCCGTCTGTCTGTCCGATTCTGTCACAGCCACTTTTTTCCGAAACTATAAAAGCTATACTGTTCAAACTTGGTAAGTAGATGTATTCTATGAACCGCATTATGATGTTCACACAGAAATAGAAAAAAAACAATAAATTTTGGGGGTTCCCCATACTTAGAACTGAAACTCAAAAAATCTTTTTTCATCAAACTCATACGTGTGGGGTATCTATGGATAGGTCTTTAAAAATGATATTGAGGTTTCTAATATCATTTTTTTCTAAACTGAAAAGTTTGCGCGAGAGACACTTCCAAAGTGGTAAAAAGTGTGTCCCCCCCCCGTAACTTCTAAAATAACAGAATGAAAAATCTAAAAAAAATATATGATATACATTGCCATGCAAACTTCCACCGAAAATTGGTTCGAACGAGATCTAGTAAGTAGTTTTTTTTTAATACGTCATAAAAATTTAAAAAAAAAATTTTTTTCATTAAACCCATACGTGTGGGGTATCTATGGATAGGTCTTCAAAAATGATATTTAGGTTTCTAATATCATTTTTTTCTAAACTGAATAGTTTGCGCGAGAGACACTTCCAAAGTGAAAAAATGTGTGTCCCCCCCCCTGTAACTTCTAAAATAACAGAATGAAAAATCTAAAAAAAATATATGATATACATTGCCATGCAAACTTCCACCGAAAATTGGTTCGAACGAGATCTAGTAAGTAGTTTTTTTTTAATACGTCATAAAAATTTAAAAAAAAAATTTTTTTCATCAAACCCATACGTGTGGGGTATCTATGGATAGGTCTTCAAAAATGATATTTAGGTTCCTAACATCATTTTTTTCTAAACTGAATAGTTTGCGCGAGAGACAGTTCCAAAGTGGTAAAATGTGTGTCCAAAGTGGTAAAATGTTGAACAAGATCTAGCAAGTAGATTTTTTTTTAATACGTCTTAAATGGTACGGAACCCTTCATGCGCGAGTCCGACTCGCACTTGGCCGCTTTTTTGAATAAGGGGATATAGGTATATCACATAACGTGCATATTTTTGTTGTTTTCGAGTTCGACGGTGGCAAACAAGCATACGGCCCGCCACCGAAGCCTATGGACGCCTGCAACTCCAGAGGTGTTACATGCGCGTTGCCGACCTTTTAAAAACCTGTACACTCCTTGTTTGGGGAACCCCATAACCGGCCCCGAATCCTGGTAAGGGCATAAAATTAAATTCAGAAATAATATGTTATTGCGTAAATTCTTTTACACTGAAAGAAATGTTTGCATAACTGTAACAAAATTTTGGTTACTATTTACACAAAAATTGGGACTTGCGAACTATGTGTTATATGTTACAAAACCGTGTTTGGCTATCAGTGTTCAGGTACTGGGTATACACTACAAAATAAGTTTGTAAATTTATGCAAAGTTTATTTTCTTATAACCGTAGTTTAGTTATTTAGTAAAGTTATAAAACCAGTTCGGCTATCTATTTTTTTCAGTGTACTTTTGTAATTCGGAGGTCGCGGGTTCAAATCCCGGCTCTTAGCAATGAGTTATCTTATCTGTCGGTCGTACACGCAAAGGGAAGTCATGTTGTGCGAACCCTAATAATTGTTGTTGTTTGTGTTGTGTTGTGTTGTGTTGTTGTTGTTGTTGTATTGTTTGGAGCAATGCTGAGCCGAGAATAACCGAAAGGAACAGTTTTGCTTCGCCCCCCTGCCACCGTGCGAGCGGGAGAGCAATATAATTATTCTCGTGCAATAGAGATAGGGATACGGTCAAAGAAATTCTTCGTAACGTCCTCAACTTTTAATCTGTATTCGAAACAAACAACTGTTGACAGTTCAAGAAGCCATGTGACGTGACGCTGGTGAAGTGCCGATGGTGGTCGAAGGAGTTCAAGTGTTCGGAGATGTTCCTCGAGGTGGTCACCGTCGTCGGCCACTGCTGTCAATTTGACCTCACTCATTTTAAGTAAGGAGTTGAGATATTTTTACACGCTTTTACGGTCCTGGGTTTAAATCCTGGTAAGGGCATTTATTCGTGTGATGAGCATGGATATGTTCCTGAGTCATGGTTGTTTTCTATGTATTTAAGTTTTTATAAATATGTATATATTATGTATATCGTTGTCTAAGTACGCACAACACAAGCCTCATTGAGCTTACCGTGAGACATAGTCAATGTGTGTCGTAAATTCATAGAAGTTTGACGTTTTTTTTTAACTAACGCTAGCACTGCGTGTGCTATCTGAATCGTTGCAGACTTGTCTTGGTCTAATTCTACCTTAATTCCGATGACAATTCATTAAAACCTACCTATGCTAAATTGGAGTTCAATAGACATGCCATATATGTATGTAAACAAAAATGACCGTTAATAATAGAAATATTATTAATTAACATATATTTTAACTAATATTTGACATACTTACTCCTCTGGCGTAGCGACCCAAAGCGTGTCTTGGCTTCCAACACGACTGCTCGCCACTGATCCTAGTCCTGTACAGTTTCTCGCTAGTCTTCAACCTGGAGCTCGTGCAGATCCGTGTCCACCACATCCGCTCATCGATACCTATACCTAGGTCGACCGGTCGGGCGGCGTGCTGGTCGGTTTTCCCTCAAACGCTCTTTTCAGCACCCGATCGCAATATACATAAAAAATTTAAGGATTAAACAGTGTCGGTGAAATCATGGTTTTTAAAGACAGCGCGAGATTACGAAGTAACTACAGTAAATCGGTTTTCACCACACCAACTGGTAAAGGCGCCCTTGATTGTTCAAAAACGAATGAGAAACTTGCTTTTTATCCACATGTGTGCAAAATTTGAGTTGTTTTCTTATGTTAACCGGTAAAATTTACTTTTAAATGATGATTTTGAATGTTTTTAGGGTTCCGTAGTCAACTAGGAACCCTTATAGTTTCGCCATGTCCGTCTGTCTGTCTGTCTGTCCGAGGAATGATAGAAAGCTGAAATTTGGCATGGATATATAAATCAATAAAGCCGACAAATTCGTATAATAAAATCTAAAAATTTAATTTTTTTTAGGGTACCTCCCCTACACGTAAAGTGGGGGTGAACATTTTTTTTGCGTCAACCCTACAGTGTGGGATATCGTTGGAAAGGTCTTTCAAAACTAATAGGGGTCTTCAACAAACATTTATTGATAAAGTGAATATATTCGGAGATAATTACTCCGAAAGAAAAAAAAATGTGTCCCCCCCCCTCTAACTTTTGAACCATAGCTCCAAAAAATATGAAAAAAATCTTGGAAGTAGAGCTTAAGAAAGACATTAAATGAAAACTATAGCGGATATGATCAGTTTAGCTGTTTTTGAGTTAGCCATAATAGTCTCGCAACGCTCAAGATTCCATTTCTCGAACCACTCGCTACGCTCGTGGTTCAATTTTGGAATCTTTCGCTTGCTCGGGTATCAATATTAGCGGCGGTTAAACAACAACTTTGCGCCCTTGTAAAACACATAAATATTTATTTGTAAGTAGGAACATATAAGCGATCATTGAGGTACGGTCACGTGTGAAAATATCGATACGAAAAAAGTGCCAAAAATATGTATACACGACTTTATATTAAGGTAGTGTATACATATTTTAGGCACATTTTTCGTACCGATATTTTCATACGTGACTGTACTGATAGTTAATTATAAACTAATGAACATAATTATTGTCTTTGTTTGATACCAATTGTGCAAAATCACTTTGTAATAATATAGTTAATCCAAAATAATATATTCCATGTAAATTTTAATTGATTTACCTCGTTAAGCCTCTTAAGCCGGGACTCCGTTAAGGTTTTGTTCGAATTCAGACGACACCAGCATTATTGCTGCAGTAATGCGGCGCGATATTACTGCCGACTCTACTGCTGCGGCAAATACGAAAATCTATGTATATGTGTGGTTTTTTGACGTTGTCTGTAGCAATGCAGTCGGCGGTAATGTCACGCTGCAATACTCGAAGCCCTTGAAGGTCGAGAACATCGTAAAGTGTGTACGAGTCAAAGCAAAATTGGAATCTCAACACAATGCGAATTTTCATTCTTTTGTGGTGAGCGTTCCGAATGATCGTCTAGCGATCTTCTCCGAGGAGAAGTTTCAAAACACCCTTCGGCCAAAACTCGCGTGGAACCGCTAGAACTTCTTTTTTTCCACGACGGTGGCAAACAAGCATACGGCCCGCCTGATGGTAAGCAGTCACCGTAGGCTATGGACGCCTGCAATATCAGAGATATTACACGCGCGTTGCCGACCCTTTAAAAACCTGTACACTCCTTTTTTGAACAAGTAGTATAACTCCCTAGAGAGTTATAGCTTTTTTCTTTAATTATGATACTTATTCATACAAACCAAGTAGCATAAATGAGTTTTACTTTTAAAATACTGACATTTATAAATGAATGGTTTTGTTTATGTTCAAAATTATTTGATTTGATTAATTTAACAGTCGTTTTAAATATTTTTACATAATTTCAGTCGTGGCTGAATGTCGAATAGGTCTCTTCGATGCCCCACCTGCCAAGAAATTACAAAATGGCGGACGAATGTTTGATATGTCATTGTATTTAAGAATGATTTTGCTTAAAATTTAGTTTTTCTTCACAAGTGTGATGAAAAACGTGTGTAACTCCGGGGGTAAGAATATTGCAAACTCGGGTCTTTAATTCCCTTAACCTGCGGCTGTCGGGAATTACCGCCCTCGTATCCAAAATTTCACCTTGTCCAGAGAGTAAAATTGTATAGGAGCAGTGGTCGTCGTCTATCCTCTATATCGCTGAATTTAACTTTGACTTTTTCCAGACGTTTCGCCCCCCGGAACACAAAGTTTGTACCTGGCAACACAATTTACCAGGGTCTCGAAGTCACTGTGAATGGTGTTAAAGAATATGCAAATGGAACTAAACGCGATGGACCAGTATTGGTAAGCGACTAACGGCCCGATTCGAAGAATGTTTCAGACAAGTTTAAGATTTTGGAAAGATCTTTAAAAGATCGATAACTAAACGACATGTCAAAATTGACGTTTATTTCGATTCTGCTGTGATCCCGATATGATCTATCTACGATATTTTTAACATCAAAGTGACATTGGTTGCCCAAATCGAGCTGCTCCTGTCAATTATACGACATACAAACTATTGGCCCGATTCGAAGAATGCAATACGATAACGTCGATAACGATAAGTTCTCATTTAGATATCGTTTATATATCGTATAATTGCCAGAAGCAGCTCGATTCGGGCAACCAATGTCACATTGACGTTATAATTTATAAATATCGTAGATAGATCTTATTGGGATCACAGCGGAATCGAAATAAACGTCATTTTTGGCATGTCGTTTAGCTATCGATTTTTTAAAGATCTTTCCAAGACCTTAAACGTCTCTTAATTAAATGAGAACTTAACTAAACCAGAAGTTATTATTATCGTATCTAATCCTTCGGGACGATATACTCGTCGCGTTTTTCAACTTCAACTTCAACATTTATTCAGCAAATAGGCCACAAGGGCACTTTTACACGTCAACACGGAATTTACATACAAACAAAAACAAACACATCAACAATTAAGTATAAAATACAATTCATTGAAAATATTAATGCAAACTACGTAAAGTATTATTGTTTAAAGAAAAAGTAAGTGAATTATTATTATTACTTAGAGATGTATAAAGTCTCTAAAAATGTCGAATTACATAAAATAACTAAAATAATACTAATAGAAACAAACATACAAAAATAAATTGAAAATTATTTAGAGGTGTAAATATCTCTAAATGTCAGAACTAAATGACTTTTATCAAATTATCCTTAGAGATGTATAGAGTCTCTAAGAGTCAAAATTCCGTATAATTAAAACATTCATTGGGATAAAAGAAACATACGAGAACCGAATGAGGTGTCTCACTGTAATTCTACTCAAAAATAAAGTTAGCTTAAACAGACCAGTCTCCACAAACAGCACCCGTTCACCAGTGTGACGCGTATCTCAGCCATCGCTTCCCTCAACCTTCATTCGGGAAAGTGGCGACCGTGACAGTGGCTTTCGTTTTGGCATCTGGGCTAAGCGCCCTGGTCTGTTCTATGTAACTGCTATATTAATTATCCAGGATTTATCAATATGCATGTCTGCCTTTTGATTTGAGGCATCAATTGACGGTTTTATGGTATGAATAAAATTAGCTTAACATTAATTTAGTATATTAGTGTATGGAAGCGCTGGTAAAGAAAAGATGCTGAACACGAGGAATTCCGTACATTGACCTATCTTAATTGCACGCTAATAATTATTTATTTAAACTTTATTGCACAATACTTGAAGAGTAAAATGGCGGACTTAATGCCAGAAGGCATTTTCTACCAGTCAACCATGAGCCAAACCGAAAGATCCTAATTGGTGCAGGGTCAGAATACAGAGTAAAATGACAAAAAAATATCACAAAATTATATAAAATTATACGTACATAAATAATATGTTACATAAATATATACCCATTGTGAATCATCATAAGGACGACCTTTGAACCTAGTCAAACAGATTATATTGCTGTCCCGCCCTTGATATCGATGGTCAATGTCGCTGTA
This sequence comes from Cydia pomonella, assembly GCF_033807575.1. Lineage (NCBI taxonomy): Eukaryota > Metazoa > Arthropoda > Insecta > Lepidoptera > Tortricidae > Cydia > Cydia pomonella. Next base: position 24,500,077 of record NC_084709.1, on the reverse strand, counting down.
CGAGCGGTACAGCAATATAATTATTTATGTGCGATAGAGATAGCAACAGGCGGGTCACTGTACGAAATTCCTCGTGCAAGCGTAATTTCTCAACTCAGCAGCGGCATCATGGTCGCATTTTTATCACCTGTCATGTCATGCACTTACATACTTGTTCGAACGTGACAGATATGGTGACAAATGATAAAGAGCCGACCATCTTAGCCCTACTGTTTTATTTTCAGATGTACATTTTCGACCCTAACAATAAGGTCACCTCGATAGACAGCCCCATATCTTTAGCGCCATCCAGCTATTTCGAAGTGGAAATCGAGATCTTTGCCATCGATTCCTCTCCAGAGGTCAAAGCCCTGCCTCTGAAGACCAGGAAATGCTCCTTAAGTACAGTAAGTTTGGGTAATCAAGTGTTTGAGCTTTGAATAGACGTAAGGGGAGAGGAGGGGGCTATAGGTGTAGGCGTTTCCGGACCGATACGAGCTTCAAACCTTCAAGAAAAGAGAGTACTCCCGGCAACGCACTTACAACCCCTCTGGTGTTGTAGGTGTCCATGGACGGCGGTAATCGCTTATCATCAGGTGACCAGTCTGATCGTTTGCCTCCTTTATCAAAAAAAAAATTAGAGATACATACACCAAAGATCCGGAGGGTCGATTCATAAGGGACTCAACCCTTAAAAATATAGTTCGTGTCATCCACGATGATGCACAGATTTGTCAAATCTAGCCTTTAATAACATGTGCAGTAAAACAAAATGGTGCTTTTGGAAATAGTGATTTTGGAAATAGTGCTTTTGGAAATAGTGATTTTGGAAATAGTGTTGCATATAGTGATTTTGGTGAACTTTGTAAAAATTAAATTTTATACAGTATGTGATACAAAATTGATTTTTTCGATAAATAGGGATAAATTATACGTGTTCTGCAAAATATCTTGTTTTACTGCAGACAAGGCAAGGCACTTCATGAATGACACGATCTATACCGGAAGTTTCTAATGATGTATATTTTGTACCAATATGTTGGTATATTTATGACCGTCCTACTTGCCATAACGATGCCTTGTCAGTTTATTCAAGCAAATCTCGTCCTTATGGCAAGCAACGAAACTACGAAACGTCTAACTACGTTTTGCCAGCCGCCACATTCAATGATAAAAACGGTTCTGATTTTATTATTTGACGTTTAATCCGACGTTTCAGCTGGTTTGTACTGTGGTCACGGATAATTGACGTCCCACAGTAAAATTGATATTAGAATGATATTGGAATCATGTCAGTTAATTAATTTAATTATAATCAATATCATTTAAGAGGCCGTTATCGATTTTAGTCGCAAAAATGTCAAATTGATAAATTTAGCACATAAAATTGTCACCTTCTGTTAATTATTAGAAATAACAAGTACTGGTTCCTATTAGAACGTCTTGCTATCTTTCATTTTAATAAATCAATTTTTTGAAAACAGACTCACTTAATTAGTAATGTTTTTTTTTCTGATGGACGTTTAGGTAAACGCGCGGAAAGCAGTGATTTTGTCGATCTTATTTGTAAATTTCGTAAATTTTGGACTGCTAAAAATGGTAATTTTGTATTACACATATCCTGTACTTCAACTTGAATAAACTACATTATTGTTATTTTTATTTTTAAAAACTGTCCCTTCTCGTCACATATTACCGGGGACGCACGCTTGCGACCCCATTTCAGGCAAGATGACAAAACGTGCTAACTAATAGAAACCAATACTTGTTATTTAGATATTACGTAACAAAATGTGTACAATTTCAACGACTAAATCTATCAATTTTATATTTTTGCTCTAAAATCGTTACCGGGTTCTTAAGATGCTGTCAATACCTAAAGCGCGCACACTGTCTATTTGTATCGGAGTAAATGAGATAGCACTGTCGCATGTTACTGGGCCTGGGCAAGGGAATAATAAGAAAAATATTTAAATAAAAAAAAGTGGATTATTAGTGTAATATTTAACTCGACCACGGTTTAGATATAAATGTTTTGAAATTGTGATTTTAATTGCAGACCCATAAGTTAAAACAATAAAGACATAGAACCGTTTAATTGTGATTTTAAGACCAATCTTTGCAATTATTTTCTATCAAGCCGATTTCGTTCAATCATGTATCGAGTACAACCACGGTCTTTGAAATATAATTAATATGAACATATATTTTTCTTACTTGACTAAAACAAATAGTCTTTCTTAAAAAACTGTTTAAGTAACATCAATTTCAAGGACATTGGGTGTTGACAGCCTCTTAAGAGCATCGCTCTAGTCGGTGGAATAGACGCCAGTTTTCGCGGGCTTGGCCATTTGCTTCATTTGCTTTTCCTTTTAGTTGCTGCGTGTAGCTTGCTCATGGTTTTACCAAAAAATATGGTAGTGTCTTTAAACCACTATTATTATATGGAAAATAAATGTATGGAGATCCTCAAGACACCAGAGAGGATTAGAAATATTAAGTACTCGTAAATTACTTACAACGATAACATGAAATGTAATGGATTGTATATGCAAAAAAATAATAAAGTACTTGTTCAACGTCTAATAGTTTAACGGGAAATTTGGAAAGTTTTCTTTTTTTTCAAAAGTTACTGAGGTAAAACGTTAAAGCCCGCGGGATAGCTAAATTTTCCGTGGCTAGTTTTGCGCGATGCCATATTTTTTGTTTCTTTATAATCTCCTGATACTACGCCCCAACCTAAGCATCTCTTTGTTTTGTGATTGAATCGATTCTATCGCCCCGATTCGAAGAATGATTAAGACACGTTTAAGATATTGGAAAGATCTTTAAAAGATGGATAACTAAACGACATGTCAAAATTGACGTTTATTTCGATTCCGATGTGATCCCAATAAGATCTCTGTACGATATTTCTAACGTCAAAGTGACATTGGTTGCCCAATCGAGTTGCTTCTGTCAATTATACGACATACAAACGATATCGAAATGAGCACTTATCTAAACCAGATTTTATCGTTATCGTATCGTGAATCGGGCCGTAAGAGCAGATTACGTAAGACATATTTAACATATCCGCTACATACCAGGAAATCCATGTTATTGGTTACGTCGTAGCGTAAAGACCATAGCTCAGCGGTGAATGTGTAAAGTACAGCTACCACCAGTTTGACACTGACATATTCGCTAGCGTGGACGTAACTTACTTTCTATTCATCTCGCTCGTACTCGCATATTAGTGCGAGCGAGATGTATAGAAAGTAACGGCCCGATTCCAACTTTAAGGTACGACAAATATTAGGTCTAATTACGGAAAGATTAGGTCAGTGCCAACAGTAACGTTTCTTTAAACAAAAACGTCACCATTGACACTGACATATCCGATCCGTATCGTATATAGACCTAATATTTGACGTATCTTTAGTTCGAATCAGGCCGTAAGTTACGCAGACGTTAACGAAAATGTCAGTTTGAAACTGCGAAGGCAGTCTTGGTTTAGGTTCTGATTCGTGACATTTTTTTTCAAGGACAGAGCCATCGGAGCCAGTTTCTACCAAAAATGCATTTCATCGCTGCTAGTGAGAAAAGTTGTGAATTTGTGCAAATGTCTCCCATTTATGTATTCAGGTAAGAAACACAGCTGATTTATCTTAAGACGCCGTGAGTGTTCTTCTCTCACTCTCAGAGTGTGAGCGTGAGCGAGAGAGCTGCGCGTGCCCGGGATCGCGGGTATCATTATATTGAATTGTAATCATCGATGCGATGCGATCGCAATGAGCGATGAAGCGGGCAGCGCGCAGTGTACGGATTACAGCCGTCGCGAGCGCTCCAGTCTGAAGAAGGATCCCCGACGGGCTCGAAACATATCGCCAATAGCGACGAATAGTTCAAGTGAGTGTAACCGTGGTATCTAAATACTGGCAAAATTATCTTACTGGACAGAAGCCCTTTATTACAAAAAAAAACTGAACCTATATTTTCACCCCGTCGCGTCGTGTGTTGACGTCGATTATATTTCCCCCACCACCAACTTCGCACATAGCCAATACAATCTTATTAACCCCAACTCACCTTACGATTACTTATTTTAGCTGCAGACTTGTCCGTAGAAGACTACCCGAACTGTACCTGGGAGAGATATCTATGTATAATACCACAAAAGGGTAAGTGTAATTATAAGAACCTGACCTTTTGATCAGGTAGGGTAAAAGAAACAGTTTATTTTGCTCGGGTCAAGAGAACAGACTCTGACCACGCTAACTTTTCACAAACTTGGCATTAAGAATGCCGTTGGTTAGTCGTATACCTCGAAATCAAAAATTCCTTGTAGATTTTCACCTATTCGCATTTCGCCGCGATCTCTAAATTTCTAAACAGATTTTTTTTCTTGTAGTATGATTTCTGGTCGCCAATTAGAATGCTGTATAAAATTCATAGTATAGTTACTTTCCTACCTTTCTTCACTGTAGTCGTTTTTCATCTCGATAGATATTTGCTTGTAATGCGTTATTACATATCAGGATATTTCCTTTAAGCACTATACCTCTATAGTTTTGTTTTGTAAATGCATTTTGCACTTGTAGTTTATCTCCTAGTTATGTGTGATATATGTTACCTCGTTGTGCATATCACTGATATGACTAATAAATTGATTACCTAATTGTTTAAATTTCGACAACTTCTTTCCCAAATCATCGTGTTCGCATTAGAGGTAGATTTCCTAAACAACAAATTCTCCAAAGCCGGTTAATGTACGGCTGTAACAATGAGGTCAATAAGCGACCGTATTTTTATAAATACCAGTGATATAGCCAATTTTTTTACAATTAATACAATAAACTACAACAATATGCGACCCAGGTAAAAAGCGAATAAAAATATTTGCGGCTAACTAAATAGGCTATTGATAATACATGCTACATCTAAATTTGAGCTAGGGGTTCTGTACTTCTTTTCGCCAGGGCAACAGATTAGTACATTACGATACAAGTGCGAAAAATAGGAAATTCGAAACGAGTGGCGATAAATTAAAACACGACCGAAGGGAGTGTTTTAAATCGACACGAGTTGCGAATTACCTATTCGCACATGTATCGTACAACGTTTTACAGTACATATGGCCCTTTAAATGTTCGACACAGTAACGTAATATGCTACTTCTCGCACTAGTGCTATAAAGTAGCCCCATATGTACTGTAAACGTACTTTAAGACATGGATTGAGAGCTTTTTAACCCCCACTCTCCGACACCGAGTTTCCTTGCGGCGATTTTAATGTATGTTTGAGAAAAATTTAGCAGTTTGGACTAGGGCTCGCGGTCGTGTCCGTGATTCGTGAACCCGTAGCCGTGCGCCCGGTTTCGTGTTTCACGGCAACGGTTTTATGGTCCGTTCCGCACGTGACATTCGGCTACGTGAAATTAGGGTACGTGAATCCGTGTAAATCCGTGTAGGCGTGATCACGGCTTCACGTATCTTAAGAACACGCCGGTTCGGTCCGCCCGCGACGTTGAGTGAAGATACGATGCGGTCTCTAAGAGCTACGAATAAAAATGTATAGTGAGTTTTTTATTCATAGCTCTAATTCCGTTTCATTACTTTTGAATTAAAATTTCCAAATTTCCAATAGTAAGGCCTTATAAATAGTAATGAGTAATAAATGAAAAGAACCAAAAATTGATTACAATGAATAGCTACTTTAATAAACAGGTTGCTAAAATACGACAAATAATACGACAGGAAAACTCATTATTTGTGCGATCATTGCACAAGGTACATAAAGCTGTATCTCCGACTCTGGTGGCATATCTCCACACCCAACTTCTCTTCATTGTTAATAGTTTAAACACACCATTAGAGTAACACTAATCATACACTAACAATACCAAAAAAAAAAAATTACGAAACAACAAAAAAAATTACTTTAAATTCACGGCTAAATTAAAACTTGAAGACCAACTGTGACGTCAGGAGTAACTAATGACAATGAATGTGCGTTCAAAATTCTAAACTGCCCCCTCCAGATTAAATAACAAATACCACGAATTTGTAAAACAAAACATCGCGGTCACTTCTTTCAACTTCACGAACAAAAGGTAAAGCCCACAGCTACTTATGTATGAATGTTTGTTTCATTTTAATAAGTCGCTCGCAAATCTTATTATCTTTGTCTGCACGTGCAACTGCACTTATTATCTACAAAAAAACCCGGTATGTTGGCTTAGCTTGTTAGTCATACAATAAAACACTCTAACAATAATATGTCATTATTACCTTCAATCTAGAAACAAAACAGTACTCTTTAATGTGCCGAAAGTCCGAAACTGATAAGTACTGCAGCTGCGTACTTTTTTTTCCGTGGCCCCGTACATGTGTTTTTGTAGAATTTGTTTACCTGTATTATCTTTATCATACCTACCAAAGATTTGCAGAAATTTACCCTTTTGTTTCTTTGGATTAGGATTGCCTTGTTTATATTTAGGCTACGTTATATTCTTTGATAGTAGCCTTGATTTAATAATGACAACCAGTAGCACAGCGTTGCTTAAGTTCATAATTTTATAATGATACTTACACCGGAGTTTTACACCTTATATTTATATTAGTGCAATGCAACGAGCAGGTCACTAGTTTTGACTAAAATCAATAGCTGGTTATACAAAAAACAGAATAACCCCATAAATTATTTAGATATAAGTAACCATTATAATATTCAAATCGATGCAAAAATACAATTTAAGTTTAATTCACACGTAAATGTTTGTCCGATGAACGTCCCGTATTCAATATACTAAGTGGTAACTCAATTCAATAATACCTAGTCCTCATTGTTTCATTTATTTTTCTCCCGGGCGTGTCGAACCTACGAGACGTGCGATAAGTACCTATCCAACGGAACCGAGCCCGAAGCTCCGCACACGAACGCAGGTACGGGCTACGTATCATGGCGTGTCACGGTCACGGCGTGTCACGTGAATCCGGACGCGAACGCAGGTACGAGGTACGTACCTTGCCGTGTTCGTGAAATTCGTGATCTTAGTACCGCCGGGCTTAAGAACCCGTAGCTACGGATCGGCGTGTATCACGGATATCAGGAGCCCTAGTTTGGACAGTGTCAGCTCCTTTCCAAAATGTTGTAAAGCATTTTGACATAAAATTATTTTTTTTTGGCATAATGCGTAAAGGGCTATTAAAAGTTTTAACCTCCTAAAGGCCAGCCATACAAATGAAAAATCCAATGTTTGCCAAGAAATTTTACCTATTGTGTAGGAAATAAAGTTTATTTTGCGTTGTTTGAAAAGTGAACGAAACAATGTAAAAGTGACTCTGTTCCAATTGAATATGATTTAAATTTCATCTAACTGATGAAGTACTATAGGTACTTGGGCCTTAGGAGGATGATTTAATAGTCATATACATATTTACTATATTGTGGTCGTCCACAGACATAATATATCATCACGACACAGCAAGGGACAAAAATGAAATGATATTGTATGCAGGCGCTTTTAAAGTGACAGTAATGATACTGTTGCGGCGTCCTGAACCCCTAGTGTAAATTTATTCGATATCCTGACATGACGTACGCGTTTGCGTTAAGTCTAATTTTGTATGGGATTTAGAAACAGTGCGCCAAGCGAGACGTTTCGGAAACTCAAAATCCCATACAAAATGAGACTTAACGCAAACGCGTACGTCACGTTTTGCTATCGAATAAATTTACACTAGAGGCACTGGTTGCTGCCGCTTTATCTGTCAATTTCCTCGATTAAATGTAATATAACTTTATTGTACCTAAAAGAGAACGTTAAATAAAGAGAGAAATTAGTGACGTTTGCCGCCGTATTCATTCCGTCACTCTATATTGTACGGTCGAGGAAATTGATTATTTAGCAATTTGCGGTTCAAGTATTTTTTGTTGTACATACTTATGCTAAGAGCTGTCCAATGTAAATTGAATCGTAAACTGCTAAAGAATCAATTTCCTCGACTGTACATACATTCAGTGTTCAATGAATTATGTAGAATTTTTATTTTTCCATAAAATCAATGTCCAGGGAGGAAAATGAGGACCACTTAAGGATGGAGAAGCGGTCGTTCACTAATATTTTTTTAAAAGAAAAATGTAATAAATTCACCGCTTCCGGAATTTCAAAATATTTCCTTTCATGTAGAAATTAATATTGTTTGTTAAGGATGCCTAATCAACTTCGTTAATTGAATTGTACGAGTAACAGCTTTAAAAAATGTTTCTAAAATTTATTCATTTGTATGTTGATTGTTGCTGCTGTTTATATTTTTTACGAGTAGATATCCTTGTACAGTCACGGACTTTAATAGTTGAGCCATTTAGGTTTTTTATACTACGTCGATGGCAAACAAGCATACGGCCCGCCTGATGGTAAGCAGTCTCCTCGTTGAGCTCTGGCAACCTTACTCACCGGCAGGAACATAACACTATGAGTAGGGTCTAGTGTTATTTGGCTGCGGTTTTCTGTAAGGTGGAGGCACTTCCCCAGTTGGGTTCTGCTCTAGATCTGAAATGACATCCGCTGTGCTGTGCCCTACCACACAAAGCGAGATGACATTCACAATGCCCATACCTCTTTAAAGGTCAGTTTATATTATCTACAGACATTGAGCGTGCCAGACACGTGCCGTGGCAGACAAAAAAATATTCTTCTATACAGTTTCTATTAACAAATTTATATCTATCGTAACACGGCCGCGCAGACGCCGAGAGACACGGACCGTGCCCGGCCACTATGCGCGGAAAGAATATTTTGTCTGCGCGGTGTATGTCTGTACAGGTCTGTGGCTATCTGCCGGTCAGTGTGAATAGGGCACCGGAACCTGTGTCGGTGTCTGTCGATGTCTGACACGGCACGCTTCTGCTAGATGTGAATAAAAACGGAGTCTGTCCCGGTACGGGCCCGGTGCGCTTAATGTCTGTAGATATAAAAAAGCGGCCAAATGCGAGTCGGACTCGCCCATGAAGGGTTCCGTACCATTTATGACGTATTAAAAAAAAACTACTTACTAGATCTGGTTCAAACCAATTTTCGGTGGAAGTTTGCATGGTAATGTATATCATATATTTTTTTTAGATTTTTCATTCTGTTATTTTAGAAGTTACAGGGGGGGGGGGACACACATTTTTTCACTTTGGAAGTGTCTCTCGCGCAAACTATTCAGTTTAGAAAAAAATGATATTAGAAACCTAAATATCATTTTTGAGGACTTATCCCTAGATACCCCACACGGGTGTGTAATGTTTTTAATAATAACAATTTGCGAAATTTCATTTTTCATAATTTGAATTGCATAATTTTGATATGCAGAAATTATGATTTGGTATAAAAACAAATACAATAAAAACGAATTGCATAATTTCGAAAGTAATTATAGTTTAGTAGCATAGTAATGTATTTGCATAACAGGCAACCAGTATAATGTTCACTCTGTATACTATTTTATACTCAGAACGTTTTTTATTCATGAAAACCAACAGCATAATGTTGAAGGTGTGGTTTCACAATCAAACCACGGGAAATCGTTCATAAACTTTATTTGATTGAGTTTGCTGAAAGTTTAACAACACTGAATTACTAATTAATAAAAAACATAAAACATTATATTTGCATGGAACATAATCGATTTTTCTAAGCGTCAAACTGACCTACATCCGTACTTTACGTCTGTCGACATATATCATTTTACCGCAAAGCAGCGGCCAGTGTGAGTTGGAACCTCTGTGGTTCCTAAGGGATTCAGATAAACTTCATATAAACGCCTAGTGAAAATGAACAAGCAAAAATACAATTTCCGAGACATATGGTTCTGCCCATATGGTCGCAGTTCTACCTAACACTCCTCCTCGCTTCGCTCGTCGTCGTACCTAACGGCGACCAGCTTTGAAGTTGAAAAGGTAGATTGTTGTATAATTTTATAGTTTGATTGACACCAAGTATAGTTTGACGACCGGTTTGGCCTAGTGGGTAGTGACCCTGCCTACGAAGCTGATGGTCCCGGGTTCAAATCCTGGTAAGGGCATGTATTCGTGTGATGAGCATGGATATTTGTTCCTGAGTCATGGGTGTTTTCTATGTATTTATGTATTTATAAATATTTATATATTATATATATCGTTGTCTAAGTACCCTCAACACAAGCCTTATTGAGCTTACTGTGGGACTTAGTCAATTTGTGTAATAATGTCTTATAATATTTATTTATAACCTCAATATCATCTTTAAAGACCTATCCATAGATACCCCACACGTACCTATGGGTTTGATGAAAAAAGATTTTTTGAGTTTCAGTTCTAAGTATGGGGAACCCCCAAAATTTATTGTTTTTTTTTTCTATTTTTGTGTAAACATCATAATGCGGTTCATAGAATACATCTAATTACCAAGTTTGAACAGTATAGCTTTTATAGTTTCGGAAAAAAGTGGCTGTGACAGAATCGGACAGACAGACGGACATGACGAATCTATAAGGGTTCCGTTTTTTGCCATTTGGCTACGGAACCCTAATAAATGGTGTTTGTCGGTGTCTGCCATGGCACGTGTCTGGCACGCTCAATGTCTGTAGATATAAACCGACCTTAAAGGTTTCTTAGGTTTACTTGATATTAGAGTTGCCATAGTGTTAGTATTGAAAACCAAATTAGCTTGACTCGTCCATCGGTCAACAAGTTTGTGACCGTACAACAACAACTATTGTGACCGTAACGTTTCCATTGATCACAAAAATAATGTGTGACTACAAAACTTCCGTGAGACACAGACATTATCACTCGCGTATTTTAAGTCGAAAATTTTTCGACATGATTCGCTCCATAACAAGGATGATCAACGTGCGCACGTGTTAGCGGACCGACGCAGGCCAAGGTGCCCAAAACGAGGGTAGTTCCTCGTCTCTCCTGCCGCCGTCGCCCGCGCCGAGCAGTATGCAGCGAAACATGTCGAGCAATTTTCGACTTAAAATACACGAGTGACCCGTTTGAATATCTTACTTTACCTACTTTAACAGAAGTCACTTTTGCGGACATGCACTCTCTCATTCGCATGAACGACTGCTACCAGAGCTGTGACTACGTGGAGTACGACCCGAAAGTGGAGTTCGTACGAAAATTGAAAAAGTAAGTTGGCTCACGTATATACGGTCATTATTCTCATTATAGTTGTGGTGGTACTCGCTGCACGCGAAGCAATTAAAAAAGAGACAGAACGCTGCCCGCCGCAGGTAGGTGTGACAGAGAGCACACTACGTATTCGCATGCAGCGAGTGTTTAACCCAACTATAATCTTACGGCCCAATTCGGATTATACGTCAAAAATTAACTCTAAAGTTGCCTCCTGAATCAGGGAAACTAAATTGACAAGTCAATAATATTATGTTCACAAATGATACCACAGTTTGGCCAGTGGCAGTTCATATCGATATTTAAAATAGTTAAAATATCAAAAAAAGCAGAACAAAAGTGTATAGACATCTATATGGAATGACAAGATTACATTACCTACATCAAATTGTTTAAAAATATTTTCATTAATATCCAGAGAGAAAGATGGGGTCCACTTTCGTCCCTCATAAGGTCCAATGCATCTCTCGTTTCAATCTTCGTTTCAATCTAATTGTAATCTTTCAAACAAAATAAAGTATCCTTTCTATTGATTCATTGCTCTCAAACAATCAAAATTCATCCCAATTTACTATAAAATAAGGTTCAGAATAAAAATGGGATATTGTGTATGCTGAGTCTTACAAGGTTAAATGTTTTGTTTCCAGCGGCAAGAACAAAAACTACACCAAGCTAGCCGTCCACTACGCATCTCGTACCTGCATGAAGTACAGGAGACAGATCATCTACACCTGGGATCAGATGTTAGGTACAGATATTCCTTCACCATAAAGATATAGAGTCTGTTCGCCGCGCTCGTCCAGCGGAGGATTCTATTGCCTAGGTAATAAGGGTGATGACATTTTGACAAAATTACAAATATCTCAGTTCTGCAATAGAATAGAGCGAAAATAAGTACATAGAAATACCTATGTAATGACCTAACTCGCATTTCTGTTGGTTTTTGGTCCAGGCTCCATACAAAGAGGACCATGGTCCTTTAAAAGTGAAAAATTACTGCCTTGAGTGAGACTTGAACTCACGGCCTCTGCATAACCCTCTTAAGTTCAAGTTCTCGAGTTCAAGTCTCACCCAAGGCAATTTTTCCACTTTTGAAATTTGAGCTTAATAGCATCGTTGGTAGACGTTTATGTTTGTTAAAATTAAGATTCGGCTTTTCTCCTATAAACATATCTGTTTTTGGAAATATTCTTCTTAAATATTAAAAAAAAATCTAAACTGAAATAGAAAAAGAGACCAAGTCCACCGGTGGCCGAGGCGGGAATCCTACCTGCGTCTTCACCTTACGCGGCTACCACTAGACCACCCGGCCTAGTCTAGTAGTGGCAGTGGTCTTAAAACTCTTAAACCACCGACTACTAGACGATCCGGCGTAGTTTGGTAGTGGTAGTGGTCTTAGACCACTGACTACTAGGCGATCCGACGTAGTTTGATAGAGGTAGTGGTCTTAGACCACTGATCACTATTAGAATAGTGGTCAGGACGTTAGCCGCGTAAGTTGAAGACACGGGTTTGATTCCCGCCTCAGTAACCGGTGAACTTGGTTACTTTTTCTTTAGCGTTCGATATCTATTTCAATTTATAATTTATATATATAGTAGTGTGACTACTTAAAAACACATCAAAAAATATTTCATAAAATAATTTTATTTGTTCCCTAGTTTAAAAAAAATATCTCATTGAAGGTGGTTTTCAAAAGTTTACTACTAACTTACTATACCTAGTAACTTTTTAATATGTATTGGTACCTATAAATATAGGATTTTAGAATAAATTAATTTTATGATGTAGCCTTATTTGTTCACAGCTAACCTCGGTGGAATCTTTGGTCTTTGTTTGGGCGGCTCGTTTATCAGTCTCATCGAAATTGTATGGTTCCTCATAGACATCCTCCTCACCACAATCAACAGTTACAGACAGAAGAAAAAGACAGTTATACGTGTTAACGAAAAAGATAAGAAACACGGCAGAGACGATAATGGCTATTACAAGTTTGCAAATTAGATTACTCGTTGGCGTGAATGAAGAGAGAACGATCGCTTCTCCATATAGTTCGTGATATCCACGATGACGCGTAGATTTGTCAAATCTAACCTTTAATCATATGTGAATACGAGTCAAGGCAGGCGTCTTCGTAAATGACACGATTTATAGAAACGTAGTCCCCAAATGTCCTCCCTGGATATTATGGTAAATACTTTTGCACAATGTGTATACGAGTATTACCGGGTGTGGCATGTAACACGAGTAATAAATTTAACTGTAGGCTGTACTCCTCACACTTAATAATAAAATAAATAAAATAATTATTATAGGACATTATTACACAAATTGACTAAGTCCCGCAGTAAGCTCAATAAGGCTTGTGTTGTGAGTACTTAGACAACGATATATATAATATATAAATACTTAAATACATAGAAAACACCCATGACTGAGGAACATTCGTGCTCATCACACAAATAAATGTCCTTACAAGGATTTGAACCCGGGACCATCAGCAGAGTTTTATAGGCAGGGTCACTACTCACTAGGCCAGACCGGTCTTCAAAAAAATATTAGACAAATGGCCCTGGAGCCGATTCAGATACAAAAACTTTTTACGGTTTTGATCTTATTGTGATACGACGTCGAACATCGCTCATGCTGATTGGTGCATGTAAAAATGGAATGAAAGCCATTTGTGAATACGCGCCAATCAGCAAGACTATCGTCGTATTAAAATTAGTTCAAAGCCATAAATTTCTAAATTAAAATTGGCCTCGTAATCCCTCGGTACATATATGATGGTCGCACTTCTTGTCTACTTCTTCGTCTTCCTTCCTTCTTCTTGCGTTATCCCGGCATTTTGCCACGGCTCATGGGAGCCTGGGGTCCGCTTGACAACTAGTTTTTCCGAAAGCGACTGTTCTTCCAACCTAGAGGGTAAACTAGGCCTCGTTGGGATTAGTCCGGTTTCCTCACGATGTTTTCGTTCACCGAAAAGCGACTGGTAAATATCAAATGATATGTCGTACATAAGTTCAGAAAGACTCATTGGTACGAGCGGGGATTTGAAGCAGCTACCTCCAGATTGCACGCTCTTACCGTTAGGCCACCAGCGCTTTTTTTTCTACACTTCTTGTCTACGTGCAGCATAATAAGGTCTGTCTCTTTCAATCGAATGGTGTTAAAAAGTGACGTTTATCGTGATGACGTTAAGAAGTTACGAAGTCTGGCAAGTCTATTATAAATAAATAGCATAGTGTTGTGGGTGTCCATGGGGACGGTGATCGCTTACCATCAGGTGATTCGTCTGCTCGAGTGCCTCCTATACCATAAATATTCGAAAATTAGACTAATTGACTAAGCCCCACAGTGCACAGTAAGCTCGAGAAGCCTTGTGTTGTGGATAATCAAACAACTATATATAAGTATATTATATATAGGTAACATACAAATACTTAAATACATACAAAACACCCGTGACTCTGACTCAGGAACAAATATCTGTACTCATCACAAATAAATGCCCTTATCGGGATTCGAAATCAGAAATCATGTGTTTATTTGCTTAGATACCCAACTCAACTAGACCATTGGCTTCATAGGCAGGGTCACTACGGATTAGGCCAGATCGGTCGTATTTTGTCAGCAGAAAAAGCGGCAAATTTGAAAAATGTAGTCGGGAAGGGTCGCACTTCCAATTCAATTTCGCTCCTTTTTCTACTGACGAATTGGTTTCCCAGACTTAAACTTATTGACATCGTTTAACAACGGTATTGAGTGGTAATGGATGAAACAAAGGCTTCATTAGTCTTCCGACAGTTGATTGGGTAAGACCCGATGAATGGGCTTTGAAAGAGCAGATTAAGCTTCGCTTTAAGGTAACATTCGAATTCAGACTTTACCAACGTTATTGCTGCAGTATGGGCAGTCCTACTTTATATCATTTTAATAACCGCATAATTGTGTTAAATTGCTCATTTGCTATCAATTTTATTAAATTTTGTTATTAAATCCATTGTGTCATTATCCCTATTTGATTTTATATTATCATGATTATTATTTTTGCTTTTTACATTAAATAAGTCACTATCCCCTAAGGCCTTGGCAGAATAACAGCGTTTGCCTTGTTTGAGAATTGCAACCACATGCCTTACTTTTTTATTATTTTGATTGATTGGACAGACCAAATTCGCTCAGCTCTTGATATGACGCTCCACGGAGCCCTACATTCGGCGACAGACAGAAAAAGAAAAAGGTGGCGGCAAATTTGTCAAAGAGAAGGCTGTTCCCTAGAAGTGACCATGACCCTCAGTGATGAGGACACCGACGCAAGCAGGGAAGGGGGTTTTGATTGATTATCTTCAAACGAAAACGTCACTTTTGACACTGACATATCTAATATCTAGAGCAAGATTTTGAATTTTGACGTACCTATATTAAAGTCCGAATCGGGCCGAAAGCCTTTTTCCTATTGAACACATTTCTGGACCAATTGTGTATTTTTCTATTTGTGACATCATTTTATCTGTTTATCTTTTTCCTTTTATCTTCTTGTCCTGTGTATGTGTGCAGTATGTAAAGAAAAAAAGTTATTTTTTTTCTTCCTTCTTTCAGTGTGCAGCGTTATTGCTACTGACTTTATTGCTGTTGCAAGTGTCATAAAACTGGGCGTCAATATTTATTTTGACATGTGTTGTGCATCAAGACATCTATATTAAATTTGACTGCAGTAATGTCGGCCGAATTACCGCAGCAGTATTGCAGTGCAACATGACTGCCGACTGCATTGCTAGGGCGTTTCTGCTGTAGAATTGCTATTATTTTATCACTTAAAAGTCTTTAAACATTTTGCCTGTTAAATGCTGTCAAGCAATTGAAATTTTGCGAAAACATTACTATTATTTACTATTTATATATTACTATTGAGGCGTCATTATTGTCGCTGTATCTGTCAATTCCGTTGATAAAACGAGTGACGGAATGAACGTCATAATTGCGCCAGTAATGCGGCGGCGACTGTCACTCATTCGACAAGGAAATTGACAGATACAACGATGGCAATAATGACGCCGCAATAGTAATGCAGCTGCAGTTGATATTCGAACGTCACCCTTAATGTCGTTACAGCATTATAGATTGTGTCATTCACGAAGGCGCGTACCTTCATGTTCAGGGCCCGTACTTTTCATACCGTTGACGCAAAAATGACGTAATTTAACATACAGGGAGTTACTACAAATTTAGATAACTTACTTACTGATGGGTATTATAATAAATACTTGTTACGTGAATAAAAGCTTGTTACGCTGTTAAAAACCAAAAATATGTATTATTTCATAAATTAATAATCTATTATTTATTTGTGTGACACTAAAATGAAAGTCAGTTAGACGTTTCTATACTGATTGTCAAGTGTATCAGTTACCTAAAGAGGTTGACAAATGATTAATTATTACGAAAATACTAATTTGAATCATACTCTATGTAGCGTGACGTCATTTTTCTGTCGACGGCATGAAATGTACGGGCTCTGGTCATGTTATTAAAGGTTACGGTTGACAAATCGCGCCTCGTTGTGGATGACACGAACAATCCTTATGGCGCTTGTAAATGTCCGGTGTTTTCGCCGAACAACAAACTGTGATATGCGACTACGTCCACATTTGTATGTGGCTACCAACAGATACACCCAAGAAAACAAGATATCGTCACAAAAACACGGACAAGTCACAACATCTACAAGCGGCCTTACTGACGCAATTATATCAAAGATTAACTGTGACACCGTGCACCGCCCGCGTCAACGCCTCAGCAGTAACGATGCAACTATGGAGTGTAGAATAAAAGGAGGAACATCTCTATGTATGAAAAGTGTCCATCAAAAAACATTAAATAGGCGGCGCCACAATACACCGAAATAAAATGTCATAAACCTAGTATTTATATATTTTATATAGATGTGCTATACGCGAGCGCCCGTGAGGAACAGAACATACGCAATGCGACAAAATTAAAAACACATTTTGACATTCCTGACAACATACCCAAAACAACCTACGTAATTTGGTCGGGTTATTTGTTGCCCCTCCCCCATTTCATCATCCATGTAATCCATGAGCCTACCTAGCGCTACCGGAGAGATTAGGAACTATTATTTAAACCTGAAAGCTGGTCACTTTTGCAATAGTTCTGCTATCAGAGATTTTCCTCCTTTTAATTCCACACTTCATAGATGCAACATTAATGCTGTCATTTTACAATCATCATTTTACAGGCCATGAGTTTTAGATGATAATTCCCAATGTCGATATGTTTCGTTATTATTTGCGAATACGGGACTTAATCGCGTAAAATTAAATTCTAAAATTACTTAAGGTTTCGAGGACGGCATTGTCTTCCGTGGTCTCAGAGAAGGCTGAAAAAAGTTAACATCAGCATTTTCTAGCTGCGCGAGATTATCGAACTACCTGGACTTGGTCTTGTTTATGAACTACACTTTTGCACACTAGGGATTATAGGATTTTTCATGTGCTGGAAATGGGTCCTTGAAGAGCCACTGTTAGAAATTTTCTTTGCGCATAAAGGAGATTATATTTGTGAAAGGGACGTGCATCGCATAAATAAAAAAAATATATATACGACCCATTCGTCGCAAAAGAAGACAGGAAACCTGTCAGAGTTGCTTGCTTTACATTTTTTTTTTTAATTGTGTAATGAAATATGTTGCAGAAAATACATCGTGTATTTAAAAAACATTAATAGAATAATATGATCGGGTACGGTAGCGTGAAAAGTCCTTCGTCCTCTAATACTTTTCCAAAAATAGACACCTATTGGCCAACAGTTTGCGTTCAAAAGCCGTTAAGTTTAAAATATTTGATTTACATTGTACACTAACGTATTGGTTTCTAACCTTGCTTTTTGGCTACTCGTTTGCTTACGTAGCATAATAAAGCTTTAAAATTACCTTCGACGTATCAAAGACGGCATTTTATCCGTGTTCTTGGAGAAAAATTCTTCGTTGATATTTTATACATTTTATGGTTAACTTCAATTCAAATGAGAGTCTCTAAGTAAACATCATCATCTTCCTCGCAATTTCCCGGCATTTTACCACGGCTCATGGGAGCCTAAACGAAAATTAATATTCTCTGAGAAGATGACAAGAATTCTAAGAGCGTTTTTACATTATCCGATCCGACATCGGATGTCGGTTAGTTATTAATATAATCTCAGCTATGAGAGACTGACCTACGTCGTCAAGTATTGTCATTTTTGCATGAACGCTTTCTTTTGAATAAAATATATTTATTAAATAAAAAAATTAGTATAAAAGGCACTTTATTTATTTAATCGTTATTGCATAAAATAATAAAAATCTTACAGTACAAAAGGCGGACATAATGCCACGAGGCATTCTCTACCAGTCATAACTTTATACATTTTACTTCCTTGTGATCGGATCGTATCCGACGTGCGATATCAGATTCAACAAGAGTGATCTTTTTAAACGGAGACGATATTATATGCGTTTGGGGTGAGAGGAAGTTTGTGCAAACCAATGTTGCCATTTTTCTTAAACACTACTAGTCCGATTTTAATGCGTTTTTAGAGATGGGTTCGGGTTTGATTTGTGCATGTTCTTAGATAGGTGTTACGGTGAAAACTCACCAGAGGGCGCTGCAGTAAACATTTATTTGTGCATCCTTTTTCAACTACGTTTTAACCGTCGTGGGTTTTATCAAAAATTTTAATTATGTTTTTATTATATATCGTCTCGAGCAGGTATCCTTGCTAGGAGTATATAGTGAGACACATTAAGTGTGACAGCAGAGGAACGTGTATTCTCTTAAAACCTGCCTATACATACACGTTAGGTTCCGCTGATACAAGCAATATGCGTTTATGTCACAGTAAACCAAAATGTCACTGCTTAAAACTGAAAGTGGCTAGTCGCCAAATTAACGGACAATGTGAAAACGCTGTAAAAAGACAAGAAGATTATATTCTTAATATCTACACAGGTAACATTTCAACGGCTTCTCAAAGTGGAGTTTCATTAAGTTATGAATTACTCAGTTGATTTTCTACTTTATTATTATTTTATATTTTATTTGGACGTAGACAATGTAGACTTGAGACATTAAGGAACTACAAAAATTTACTACCTAAAATATCTACTACCTACCATAAAATCTGCTGACTTTGCTCCTCACTGGGTAATTTTTCTCCCACAGTTACGACTATATACCTACATGAAAACTATATCATAATCTCCTTTATGTATTACAACATTGATGGTTTATAATTTAAATCGGCATATAAATCAATATGTTACCTTTCACTATATGATAATTTAATTTCACAAGCTTTTATTTAACTTCACGTTCATGTATCTTTGTTGCTTGCTTTGTATGTATCTCCTGGAATCTTGCAAGTTAAATTTGATCCACTTCCCGGTTTTCGATTAAGCTGAAAATTGTGCATACATATGTAAGTCGGGTGACAATCCAATATTATGGTACCATCAAGCCGATCTGATGATGGAGACAGGAGGTAGCCATAGGAACTCTGTGATAAACAACGCAATCTAATTGTGTTTGGTGTTTTAGAATTGTTTCGATGAGTATTAGTTGCCTGTGGAAAAAAAGTACAGTCAGCGATAAAAGCTTGTACCAAAAATGTTTTTTTTGCCCAAAACATTTTTTTTTTTTAATTTAAATTATACACATTTCACGATACCTAAATCACCGACTTTTTACCAACGGCCCCGAAGGTAGCCGAATAAGTTTTTGTTAAATGTATTTTTTTTACTACAGGCAACTAATACTCAATGGTACTCGATGGTACCGTATTATTGCATTGTCATCCGACTTACATACGTATCCAAAATTTTAGCTTAATCACAAATCGGGAATTGGGTCAAATTTAGTTAACAAAAAATCAACTACATACTAATAGGGCAAGTTAAATAAAAGCTTGAAATAAAAATAAAAGCTTGTAAAAACGAAAATGAAAAAAAGCTTGTTAACAATAGTATAAAAAAAGTTTCAAATCCGACCTTCAGTAATGAAGACAACCTACTTACTTACTACTTACTCACCACGAGCTGCGTAAACTAACTCAAACTGTATCTCCCTCGTTCTGACATTAGTGCAAGCGAAATGCACTGCATTCGAGTTGATGCAATCGCTAGCGCTTAAGAGCCCTTAATCCTTGGAGCGTTCTCCGATTTCACGAAATAACGCTCGATAGATGGCGTTGGCGCTCGGTACGCGAGCGCCGGCAACGCGACGCGCGTTTCAATGCAGACTAGAATAATCTTGATAGTTTTCAATATAATTTCAAGCAACATTAATTTTAGTGTCATATGATATCATATGGGCACTCTTTATTTTATTGTATATGCACAGTAGTTTTTTTTTTATGTACACTACTACTAAGTGTACAGACTACAGAGTGTACTATAACCCTTGCTCTTTATTCTGTCTCTTTCACACCAATGGAAAATGAAGAAGTTAGTAAATGACTGCAGGTATAAATAAAGTATATTAGTGCGATAGAGAGACAGATAGTGTTTCGTTGTCGTATCGTAAACGATTGGCATGTTGGCCACACACTTGCTTAGTGCCTAGCCAAAATACCAATCGTTTGCGTATATTAGTGCGATAGAGAGAGAGTAGTGTTTCGTTGTCGTATCGTAAACGATTGGCATGTTGGCTACGCACCCATGATACCTAGCCAAGAAGCCAATCGATTGCGCATATTAGTGCGATAGAGAGACAGATAGTGTTTCCTTGTCGTATCGTAAACGTTTCGTATGTTGGCTACGCACCCATGCTGCCCAGCCAAGATGCCAATCGTTTGTGCATACTAGTACGAGAGAGAGACAGATAGTGTTTCGTTGTCGTATCGATTGGCATGGTGGCTACGCACCCATGCTGCCTAGTCAAGATGCCAATGAGATATAGAGTTTCAGTGTTATTTGAAATCACGTTAGGGTTTGTATTATTATTTTTGACCCGAATGAAGTCCATCCAGGTTCTTATGATGGAGTCAGGAGTTGGTCACCAGAACTCCTAATCTACTCATTATAATTCCATCGTGCTTGGGCTCAAAAGATTTGCCCTGACTAACACCATCGATCTAGATGAGGTCCAGGGTCTCATGACGGAGTCAGGGGTTGGTCACCAGAACTCCCCAGAACTCCTAATCTACTCATCATAACTCCATCGAGTTTGGGCTCAATAGATTCACCCTGATGAGCACCATCAATCTAGATGAAGTCCAGGGTCTCATGATGGAGTCAGGAGTAGGTCACTAGAACTCCTAATCTACTCATTATAATTCCATCGTATTTGAGCTCAATAGATTTTCCCTGACGAGTACCATCGATCTAAATGAAGTCCAGGGTCTCATGATGGAGTCAGGAGTTGGTCACCAGAACTCCTAATCTACTCATTATAATTCCATCGTGTTTGGGCTCAAAAGATTTGCCCTGACGAGTACCATCGATCTAGATGAAGTCCAGGGTCTCATGATGGAGTCAGGAGTTGGTCACCAGAACTCGTAATCTATTTATCATAACTCCATCGTGTTTGGGCTCAATAGATTTACTCCGTCAAGCACCATCAAATTACCATTATGATGAATAGATTAGGAGTTCTGGTGACCAACTACTGAGTCCATCATGAGACCCTCGACTTAATCTAGATCGATGGTACTCGTCAGGGCAAATCTTTTGAGCCCAAACACGATGGAGTTATGATGAATAGACTAGGAGTTCTGGTGATCAACTCCTGAGTCCATCATGAGACCCTGGACCTGATCTAGATTGATGGTGCTCGTCAGGGCAACTCTATTGAGCCCAAACACGATGGAGTTATGATGAGTAGATTAGGAGTTCTGGTGACCAACTCCTGACTCCATCATGAGACCCTGGACCTCATCTAGATCGATGGTGCTCGTCAGGGCAAATCTTTTGAGCCCAAACACGTTGGAATTATAATGAGTAGATTTCGAGTTCTAGTGACCAACTCCTGACTCCATCATGAGACCCTGGACTTTATCTAGATTGATGATGCTCGTCAGGGCAAATCTATTGAGCCCAAACACGATGAGGTTATGATAAGTAGTTTAGGAGTTCTGGTGACCAACTCCTGACTCCATCATGAGACCCTGGACCTCATCTAGATCGATGGTGTTCATCAGGGCAAATCTTTTGAGCCCAAACACGTTGGAATTATAATAAGTAGATTAGGAGTTCTAGTGACCAACTCCTGACTCCATCATGAGACCCTGGACTTTATCTAGATTGATGATGCTCGTCAGGGCAAATCTATTGAGCCCGAACACGATGAGGTTATGATGAGTAGATTAGGAGTTCTGGTGACCAACTCCTGACTCCATCATGAGACCCTGGACCTCATCTAGATTGATGGTGCTCGTCAGGGCAACTCTATTGAGCCCAAACACGATGGAGTTATGATGAGTAGAGTAGGAGTTCTAGTGACCAACTCCTGACTCCATCATGAGACCCTGGACTTTATCTAGATTGATGATGCTCGTCAGGGCAAATCTATTGAGCCCGAACACGATGAGGTTACACGATGGAGTTCTAGTTCTTGTAGATTAGGAGTTCTGGTGACCAGCTCCTGACTCCATCATGAGACCCCGGACCTCATCTAGATTGAAGGTGCTCGTCAGGGCAACTCTATTGAGCCCAAACACGATGGAGTTATGATGAGTAGAGTAGGAGTTCTAGTGACCAACTCCTGACTCCATCATGAGACCCTGGACTTTATCTAGATTGATGAATGCTCGTCAGGGCAAATCTATTGAGCCCGAACACGATGAGGTTATGATGAGTAGTTTAGGAGTTCTGGTGACCAACTCCTGACTCCATCATGAGACCCTGGGCCTCATCTAGATCGATGGTGTTCATCAGGGCAAATCTATTGAGCCCAAACACGATGGAGTTATGATGAGTAGATTAGGAGTTCTGGTGACCAGCTCCTGACTCCATCATGAGACCCTGGACCTCATCTAGATTGATGGTGCTCGTCAGGGCAACTCTATTGAACCCAAACACGATGGAGTTATGATGAGTAGATTAGGAGTTCTGGTGACCAGCTCCTGACTCCATCATGAGACCCTGGACCTCATCTAGATTGAAGGTGCTCGTCAGGGCAACTCTGTTGAGCCCAAACACGATGGAATTATAATGAGTAGATTAGGAGTTCTAGTGACCAACTCCTGACTCCATCATGAGACCCTGGACCTCATCTAGATCGATGGTGTTCATCAGGGCAAATCTTTTGAGCCCAAACACGATGGGATTATAATTAGTAGATTAGGAGTTCTGGTGACCAACTCCTGACTCCATCATGAGAACTTGGACTTCATCCGGGTCAAAAATAATAATGCAAACCCTAACGTAATTTCAAGTGAAAATGCGTTTTTCAGAAAATCGCAGCCAAATAACACTAGACCTTACTCATAGTGTTGTGTTCCTGCCGGTGAGTAAGGTTGCCAGAGCTCAACGAGGGGCGGGAGGGGGTTAGGGTCGGCAACGCGCATGTAACTCCTCTGGAGTTGCAGGCGTACATATGCGGGCCGTATGCTTGTTTGCCACCGACTTAGTATTAAAAAAAAAAGTAACACTGAAAATCCATCAATAAGAGTCTGTTAGGCATACTGTAAAAAATGAACTTTTATTAAGATTTTCTAATCGCAGTATATAGCACTTCTCGGAACTCCGTAGCTGATTACGATCGCAACGAATGCCTGACAATCGAGCACAGGTCCGTCCTCTAAGCGCGCTCCGCGCGGACTGAGAGCGGGGCGTCGCTGCTGCGTGATTTATACGTGTTTTAAAAAAATATAATTTTACGGCAATGTAGGTCCCATAGTTACGATTTTTTTTTATAGGTTAACATAAAGTTACAGTTTGCTATAATATTATTTTTAAAGCAAAATATGCGTACAATTTGCGGAAATAAAATATAATAAAACCCTGTTTTCGCCAAAAAAATGAAGAAAACTCGGAAGGTATTTTATCAGTTTTTTCAAATGAATCTTCGATTGTTTATCATTCCAGCCCCTCGTACGAGATATGTTGAATCAAATTGTAGTCATTCATGTACCAAATGATTCTTGTTTATAGCAAAATTGAGAACCGAAACGCCACATCTCACTGCAAAATTTGGAAAAGACTCCCAAAAAACCTCATTAAAAACGAGGTTTAAAAGAGAAAATGAAAATTTGAACTGTTGGAGCCCCTAGTTTAGGAAACGATTATTTAAGTACGTTATCAGTTTTTGAATAAATACTAATAGTTACGTCGTAATCTTGAATGAAAAAGGAAGCATTTTACAAAATACGCTCGTCTGTAGGAATAAGGCCTCTTAAGAGGAAACATTATAGTGGTAATTTTTCTATAAAATGTTTTCGACATTTTCCTGTCTGGATTTTTGCCCTAGATGAATATTTTTGTTTATAAGAGTTCAATATTACTATTACCTGTGTCTGTAGCTTTTGTTCTTTGATTTTCTGGTTTTTATAAGCATTAGGTTACTTCAAACTAAAACGGCTAAAAAAATGTGCCGTAAACAGATGCTGCTAGATAATCGGCAAGAATAAACGCAAAAATAAAAATTCACAGACACAAATCATTTCTAGAATGATTGGTTAAGTTTTGAGGAGGAAAATGTATGAGAGCGAGAGCTCGATTTCTGAAATTTTAAGGAGGGTTTTTTGCCTAAGCGATCGCACTAATTCTAGGAGCCGCCCCCATCAGCGCAATGAAGATATTGACCTTAAATTCTCAAATCTGAGAATTTAGCTGGTATTTCCTCTTAAGGCCACTGAAAACTCATGGTGAGAGTACAGTTCTTGATAAGTCGATATTTTATATGCTCTGAAAATGTAGTAGGAAATTTTAATAATGTTCCAAATATGTGGCCGATTCTGTTTTATGAATGTTTTGTCGTTTTCATCTTATTTTGATTCGACATTGGTCGTGAGCATTGCACGTTTTTGATACGACTTTGATCGTGAGCATTACACGTATTTGATACGGCTTTGATCGTGAGAATTGCACGTATTTGATACAAATTTGACCGAGAGCATTGCACGTATTTGATACGACTTTGATCGTGCGCATTGCACGTTTTTGATACGACTTTGAGTGAGCATTGCACGTTTTTGATACGACCTTGATTGCGAGCATCGCACGTCTGCGGCGCATGCTGATTGGTGCTCACTAAATGCAAACAGGCGCCTATTTCACCAACTTGACAATGATGACATCATCAGACCTGTGCTAACTGGGGGCGAATACTAAAGTGATGTTTATTGTTAATAGTATTATGCAACTGTTATATAAGAACTGTCAAAAAAGGTGAGTGGCGTGGGTTATCTAAATAATGGGATCCAGAAGTCACCAATTCTCTACCGTAGACTAGAAAAGATGGTGTACGACTGGAGGTGACCATTATTTTTTTTAATGCTAGTATAGTCAGCAAACGAGCAGACGAGCCGCCTGATGGGAAGCGGTCATCGTCGCCCATGGACATAAGCAACACCATAGGAGCCACTTAAGCGTTGCCGACCCTTGAGAACCCTAAATTGATAATTGATAGAAAACTGGATTTTTGGAATACCTCACGTGTATTTTGGCATCCAGGTTATATAATTGAAAAAAAAAAATTACGCTATTCGTAGGACAGACAGGTGAAACCCATGCTGACGCCATCTGTTAAACACTTCAACATAAAAATGAATTCTACTGGGGAAAAATATTTTTAGAGACAATTTAAAAAAATATATCAAACAGAACCGGCTTCTAGGTAAATCGGGTGTCTACTTGAATGATAGAATTAATAAATCACTCAAGGTGATTAATGATCCATTTTAAAGATGGCCTTTGAATTTTGAAAGGAAATTTTGAAAGTTTTATCTAAGTTTACTGAAGAAGCTGACTCATTAGGTCATTTCTGTCATTATACTGCCGTGTCAGTTCAAGGGGTAGCTCCGGCCAGCATAGATATGCTGATATGCAAGATTGCTGCAAGGGCTAGGAAGAGAAGACTAGCACTGCACGGTCGCATGACTGCTGATTCAGCCAAAGCGGCAGCGAATCGGTGTAGTATGCTGCATCAGATCGCACCGGCTAAGCCTCAGATGCTAAGTCAAACAAAGTATGCACGCAAACCAGCTCGTTAAGCAGCAACCTCTGTCACCCCACCGCAGACTCCCGCAGCCTGCCCGAGACACCGCAGTACCCAGTAGATAGGACGGGAACAGTCAGGGTAGTAGGAGGACAGGACATTTTCAGCCGACCCCAATACAAGGTATCGTGAAGTCAGCAAGTCATTAGTTACTGCCGTGTCATGACACTGATCATCTGTCAAATGTCATGATCGTGACGTGACAAATATCGTAACTTTAGTATACATTTATGAATAAGGGGATATATGTTTATGTATGCATATACATATGTATATATGTGAATTGTGTATTGTATATATATGTGTATATAAGTTTATGTATATGTTATGGTTTGCGTATTCATAGTTTTCTACTTTTTAGGGTTCCGTAGCCAAATGGCAAAAAACGGAACCCTTATAGATTCGTCATGTCCGTCTGTCTGTCCGATTCTGTCACAGCCACTTTTTTCCGAAACTATAAAAGCTATACTGTTCAAACTTGGTAAGTAGATGTATTCTATGAACCGCATTATGATGTTTACACAAAAATAGAAAAAAAACAATAAATTTTGGGGGTTCCCCATACTTAGAACTGAAACTCAAAAAATCTTTTTTCATCAAACCCATACGTGTGGAGTATCTATGGATAGGTCTTCAAAAATGATATTTAGGTTTCTAATATCATTTTTTACTAAACTGAATAGTTTGCGCGAGAGACACTTCCAAAGTGAAAAAATGTGTGCCCCCCCCCCCCCCCCCCGTAACTTCTAAAATAACAGAATGCAAACTTCCACCGAAAATTGGTTTGAACGAGATCTAGTGAGTAGTTTTTTTTAATACGTCATAAAATTAAAAAAAAAAATTTTTTCATCAAACCCATACGTGTGGGGTATCTATGGATAGGTTCCTAATATAATTTTTTTCTAAACTGAATAGTTTGCGCGAGAGGCACTTCCAAAGTGGTAAAATGTGTCCAAAGTGGTAAAATTTTGAACAAGATCTAGTAAGTAGATTTTTTTTAATACGTCTTAAATGGGACGGAACCCTTCATGCGCGAGTCCGACTCGCACTTGGCCGCTTTTTATTTAATTGTGTCATTATTTATTGCTTCTGTCCTACTTTTATGTATCCAAAATTCTCATATTGCTAATATTGATTTGTCTTTCACTTGTTAGTGGTTGATCCTTTCGCATTTTCTCAAAGATAAACTATTAACTGGAAGAGTTCCGTTTTAGGGATAAGTTCGCCTTTGTACACACAAGTTTGTTTCATATTAACCTGTTCTTCAATTCTAAATAAATTAATGTACTAAGCTTCTACAAAATGTCTATAAACATTTTAAACCTAGGATAGACTAGGGACAACTGTCCTACGACACGGGTCGCCAGCGACGTCGAGTGAAGTGAAGTGTCGAGCGATATTGTGCGCCTTACATCTTACATATAATGTCGCCCACCCAACATGTCCAGCGAAGTTCGGCAACGTCGCGGCACTTCACCCAACGTCTCTGGCGACACGTGTCGTGGGACAAAAATTGTCCCATGACACGTGTCCCTAATTATTGTCCCTAGTTTATCCGTGGCTTCATGTGACAGCTTTTCACTACTAAGGGTGTTTATTTAATCACCTGCAATAATTTACGGGGTGAATATGTAGCGCAACTCGTGCTATTGAACACTGTGCGAGTTGTGCGGATGAACGAGCTTGATTCTGAACGGGTGTTGCTTTGCGTGTTTAACATTCTAACATTGCAATAAAAAAAGCGTGTAATGTTTTTTTCCATAATTTTAAATTAATAAATATAATAATTTTATTTCGTATTTAATTTTTTAAACCACCAAAGTGTGTTTTGTAGCTTATTCAGTACGGCTACCATGAGTTGGCATTTGACGTTTACGCTAGCGACTGCTTGAACTTGATCGCAGTTTATCTCGCTCGCATTAAAGTAGGTATTGGTGCGATCGAGTTCACGCAGTCTGTGGCGTAAAAGTCAAATGTCAACTCATGGTAGCCATACTTGTCCTATCATGTAAATATTTTTTGATATATGATATAAACAGATTATTCAACATGTAAAAAAAAACATCAAATTAAAGTCACTGGAGCGCGTCAGCGGGTAGTCAGTCGCGCACCATGTATCCGAAAAAAAGAAAGAAAGAGGAGGGGAAATAATAAGGGTAGGTATGTTAATTTTGATTTACTATGGGACGAATATCGAAATCCCGAAAAATAAATGCTGTTTCATACATTTTGGCTGTCTGACCTTGAAAATTTTTTTCGCGATTTCGGGGTTGATCTCATAGTGAAAGTTGCTCAGTATGACCTATATATTCACCCCGTCAATTATTGCAGGTGACTTAATAAGCAACCCGTATAAAATTGAACTGATTATTTTACTGAAAATTTACGACGTTTTACATTTAAAATAAATTCAGCACGCAATGTGTGATACATTCTTGTTTTTAAAATCACACTTAAGGCGGTTTCAGAGTAGGTAGCGTTTTATACGAGAATACACGTACGCGCGTGTAAGTTCGTATAGATGTAATATAGGGAAAAGTATCGCATGTGTAAGATCATAAATACCAAATATAGGGAAATGTAACGCTCGTGTAAGCTCGTACCGCTAAAACGTCCATATATGCACAGAAAAATACGCTAGTCTGAAATTTTCCTTAATGACGCGACGTCACAAGTGATTACTTTTTTATTAAAGGACGCACATGAGAGGAGGCCTATAAGAAACCTCACGTGTATTTTTCTATAGTGAACGAAACTAAGAAAAAATATCTACCACATATTTTTTCTCGGTTTTAGTAAACATCAAATATCAAAATAGCGAGGCTAAACAAGATTTACTCTATACAATACTATTTATTTTAAAATAAGGTCAAATGAAAAAATAAAAAATATTAACACGTGAGGTTATGTGGGGGAGGGGGGTTCGCCAAGAACCTCACCAAATATCACCAAGGGGGAGGGGGGGTCAAAAAAAAGCCGAAAAAACCTCGCGTGATTTGTGCACAAGCCCTAAGCTTTTGCGCTAGCTTATTGTATAGGGTATAGGGTCGTAAGCGGCAAAACAGGGTTTACTGTTTAAAGTAAAAATCGAAAGAAATAATCAAAAAATCACAACTATAGAATTGAAATGTGTGTTTAGATAAATCTACACGGATCATTTTGAGGTTTAAATCGAGAGGCATCTTTGATTCGATTTTCTACGCTATATTAACCAATCGCAATTAGCAAATAGAAGCGTCAAAATAACGGATAGTTTATCATCAGTTTGTTAGATTTGATAAACGTTTATGAATAACGTCATTAAAATGGCTCACAAATATCTGAACTACACTTCTATTGTCAAGGCGCTAGAGTGCGTGTTCAGATATTTTGACCACCTCGGCCGCTCCGATGTAACTGATAGCGAGAGTACTACAACCAACAATCGTTTTAATTTGCGGTTGTATTAAAATTACAAAGCTGGCTTTACACAACACAGTCGACTCAAACAGGCCAATTCGAACATACTCGTACACTGACATCAGAATAAATGACGAGATGGACGACTCTTTATCATTTGTCACCATACCTGTCACGTTAACAAGTATGTAAGCGCGAAAGTGACGGGCATAGTGACAAGTGATAAAAATGGAACCATGATACTGCCGCTGAATGTCATTAAATGACATCGATAAATTTTATCATGCTCGCTGGCGCCAACATAATTATATGTATACGGACAAGTATGAGCGAAATGCACGATAAATTAATGATAAAGATAAAATATAGTTTATTTTTCAATTAAGCATATTATAATGCGCTTATGAATATCAAATACCGCTACGTCGGTTCTAAGTTCTAACCCTACACCTCTGTCCCGATTTAAATCCCTCCTTAATTGTTGGCGGGTATCCCAATATGGGACCGGTAAGAATTTACATCAATTATAGAATATGTAACAGAACGAAAGGCAAAGTAAGAGACCCATTAATGCTTAGGTCATACTGAACAACTTTTACTATGGGACAAACCCTGAAATCGCGAAAAAAAAATTGGCTGTTTCATACATTTTGCTGGTCTGATGTTGAAATTACCTACGGGATAGTCAATTTTTTTCGCAATTTCGGGGTTGGTCCCATAGTAAAAGTTGCTCAGTATGTCTTAAGCATTAATGGATCTCTTTCTTTGCTTTTCATTCTGTTATAGTCGTTAGATTTGTAGCTGGCCCCGAGCGGCTAATCCTTTGTCTATTGTTAAGTAAAACCGCGCGTGCCACTACCTGTAATAATTTTTAAGAAAAAAAACCGACTTCATTGAGGGAGACCGGTGAAAGAACGATTATTGTTGATTTGAGATTTCATACAATGAAATTAAAACGACAGCGTCCTACGCCTAATTATGTAGAAAAGGAGGTAACATGTTTTTTTTTGCCACTGCACCCACCTTGACACATTTCAGATTTGCCCTATGGTTGACTGGTAAGATACCTGCAAGAGGGTATTAGACTGTATTTATAAAAAAATTACACCATGCATGAAATAAAGCACCAGATAATTAAAGATAAAAAAAACATACAAGCGAATTGATAACCTCCTCTTTTGAAATCTTGAAGTCGGTTAAAAAAGGGTCGTATAATTCTAATTGGCACATGAGCGCGGGCTAGTCCGACGCTCAAAAAATCAGTGTACTCGCGTAGGTGCGCTCTCCGATAACGCTCCTTTGTTCCGCATCTCGAAGACACATTTTAGACTGGTTCTGTAGCGTTCGACTCGCCTGTACTTAGTAACCGAAAAGGGACCACACAAGAAATCGCAAATTATTTTTTCATTTGTTATTTTTAATCTTATTTCGATTCCCATAGGAGTTGTAATTCAATAACCGGTTAAAGTGACCGGACCATTTTTTGCAAGTAGTAGTAGCACGTGCGGTTTTACTTAACAATAGACAAAGGATTAGCCGCTTGCAGCCAGCTACAAATCTAACGGCTATACATACTGTATCTTTTTAATGTCAGTGTACGTTCGAATTGGCCTGTTAATCGCTTTAATTGGTATAACAGTATAAAGCAGGAGCTATTTTCCAAATTAGCCTGCGGCGGAGTAGGAGGGCGAGACTTTCCTTTATTGGAGATGCTGGCATCACTGAAGGGAAAGAAAATTAAACTCTTTATTACGAGTATAATAAAGATTATATATTTTTTTACAACCAAATCACTTAGCATAATATACATTTTATAGATTATTAGCTAAGAAGTATGATGTTTTATTTCTAACTACATTATAATTATATTACTGTTATTACATTATTTTATTGACAATAACAATATACATAATGGATATATATATACAGATGATTACTATAACTAGCTTATATCTAAAATAGGCCCTTGAGGCATTGTACCAAGGATTATTTTAGATTTTTATATTACTTATTTAACATAGCATTTAAATCAAGTTACTTTTTCAATGACTCCGGTATTCTAATTAACTCCATTTCGGAGATAATCAACAACTTATTTTTATCTTATAAGGCCCTTACCAGCGTATACACTTGCTTTAGGGCCTTTTTACATATTGATTAGTGTTTAGTACGAGTGTATTCATTTGCTTAAATAATTTCGATAAAATATCCGATTTCTACGACGATTTTGGATATAATAACGGATACTGATACGTAAATACGACACCAGAAGGCCTACCGCGAACCACGTTCAACGTGTTGCCTCCCTGTCACACTTACGCACGAATTTACAAGTGCGACAGAGAGGCAACGCGTCGAACTTGGTACGCGGTAGGCCCTCTGGCTTTCATACAGATACAACGGACCGACGGATAGACACTAACAAATGTAAGTAATGTAATTAAATGTTTGTCCGATATTTTCGACGAATTATTTTTGCAGTAGGTAACGGACGAGACAATATTTGGTATACTTTGGAGGAGTATATGACGAGTACCTCATCTATCCATACACGACTCTGTCCAATTAAAAAACGATTAGTGGTCATTCTTCGAAAATAAGTATGTAAATAAATTTATCTTTATTTTGAATTTCAATCAATACGTCGTATTTAATTGACAATGTCAAATATAATATTATGACAGCTATTTTTTTACTTGTGGTGAATGGCAATGGCATTTCACCTATTGTGCCGTAGAATTGGTAAAATTACAACTTTATTTTTATTCTTTTGTATTTCTTGTTATAAGCGATTGTAAATTTATACAAATATATTGCAGTGTTCAGGAAGCAAAATTCTTCGAAATCATATGTCAAACTTCAGGTGTTATAAAAATGAAATGTTGTCAATTAAAACGGGAAGCTTTGAACATAAATTTTAGAGATTTATGTATATTTGGAAAAGTTATCCGGAATATCAGATACTTTTGGCGCGTTGTTTCATCCGCTACTATTGATGCTGACTGTACTAGCTATTAGAACAATAGAAATATAAATTTAAAAGTGGAAAAATGACTGTCTTCGGTGAGACTTGAACTCACGGCCTCCGAGTCCTGTGAGCCTGTGGGCTTGTGAGTTCAAGTCTCACCCAAGACAGTAATTTTTTCACTTTTAAATTTATTCTAAGCTTAATAGCATCGTTCACAGACGTTTCTGCTTGTTAAAAATTAAAATAGAAATATAGTTCTTCGTGTAATATATAAAATTGTTTCATTACCGCCTAACAGTACCAAAGTTTCGGAGTTCGAGTTGTCGAGGTTCCCCTACGCATATAAATAGCCCTAAGGCCGGCGCCCCACTGCTGCGCACGCTACATCCACGGCCCACCTTTTAATACAAACCGTGGGCAAACCCACGAAATTTTGTATAAGAACGTGGGTCGTGTACATAGCGTGCGCAGCAGTGGGGCGCCGGCCTAAAGGTAAAAATATGAATTATGCCATAGCACAAAGCGTCAAGAAGCTTACTTCGTCAGCAAGTGAAAAAGACAATTTAATATTAGGATATGAAACAAAGATGATGGATATCGCAAAAATGAAATGTTCATGGGATGACATCGATGTCTGCATCTGTCTGTCACAGGCATTTTAATATTACTTAGCTACGTTCAAGATATATCCTAATATTGGGACCGTGCGAATTGCATGGTGGGGGTAAGTAAAGCGATCCCAGCGCATAAGGTGGTAAAAATTTGAACTAACTACGGATAGCGTCTTTAACATTTCGTACAATTATATGGCTCGGAATGAAACTTTGATTTACGATTACTCCTGAAATATTCATTTAAATTGTATGGGTGTAAGGGACCATTGTAAGCTGTATGAAATGCTTAATATAACTAACGTATTTATTTTGATAATTGTTAATGTATCCATGTGAATAGCTTTGCAAATGCCACATATTACGTGATCTTTTTCTAGAAGTTACGAATTTCTATAGTAAGTTATCCTTAAAAGATAGACATTTAGCATCGCGGACTTTTTTGTAGACCTATGAATGAGAAATAACCCCACTATACATTGTGTTGTTATAGCTCAAACGGATTAGGCAGCGTTTTCGATTAAAGCTCCTAGCCAGCGTGATTTTTTCCGACAACATCGTTATATTACAAACAATTTACACAAAACCTTAACAAGTTATATACTTAAGCCTTCCTCAAGAATCACTCTATTGATAGATGGAAGTCGTATGAAAATCCGTTCAGTAGTTTTTAGTTTTGGAGTAGTTTTATAAGATGTAGTGAATTGACGTTTTCCCCTAGACTTGCGGACACTAGGTTGCGTGACAGTCGTGCACGCTCCCAATATGGATGCATGAAAATATGGTATAATTTGTAATGCTTCTTCTCGCATGGTTACTTTAAACTATTACTACTACAACAATCGAGGTACTTGCAGGTACTCTGACCTAACCAGTTCATTACGATGCGTCCTCTTTGACGGCCTCAACCCAAGTGAACGAGCCTGTCCAACATTTTTCGTGTCCCCACCACTTGCTAAAACTACCGAGTTGCCAACAGTAAAATGTTATTTTCCCAACTACCCCGGTATTAATCGGAGTATAGTATTTTATGCAACAGTTGTATAAGAAGGGTCAAAAAAGGCATTGTAAAGGAATACGCCACGAGCATTTTTTGACCTACTTATACAACGTTGCATACAATACTTTTCCTACGAGTCAACAAAAATAAATCTTAATTTAGGTAAACAAAGCAAAAGTATATGGCCAAGACGCGCGAGCATACCTTGTTACGCGCCCGGCCCGCCCCGGGCCGCGGCCGGCCGGTCAGCGACACCTTCTCGTAACTCATGAGGCCCTGGTAAATACTTGCTACTTGCTAAATTAAATTTTTGGACAGTTTTCTCTCGATTTTGGCCATCGTAGCCTACGGAGACTAACAAACAACGCTAAGCGGTCTTCGTAATCTATGGGTGTTGCTATATTATGGGTGTCACATGCGTGTTTCTGACTTATGAAGTAATTGTTTTAACCAAATGAATATTTTGTAAGTTGGCAGCAATGCACTTAGTTTAAAACTGTATTCGTTTTGATTTTGTTAGGTTGGTAGCCATTAATCGCAGTAACGTTATAGCGATTAAAAACACAAGTGCTGTTATGAGGAATAGACAATATAGACTTTTCTTGAAACCTTTTATGTATGTTCTTATATTCGTGTTAACGAATGCATAAATGACAGATAACAGTAGAGGAGTAGGAAAACATAATAATGTTGTCGCAGTATAATTATTATTTAACTGATATCTTAAATGTAAACAAATAAATCATGACAAATATTTGTTCAATAAACACGTTCTACTAATAAAATTGAAAAGAGTGGTCAATACTAGATTTCCGATTTCTATCGCTTGTATTTCAAAAAGCTTTCTCCGTTTTCCACAGATTTTCGAGTGACGAAATCAAGCGCTCGAAATTCCAAAATCAGTCCCCTGCTCTCATGATTTCTATCTAGACAACTTAAATCTTTTAAGGTTCAGTCCTTGCAAATATACATTTTATTTATTTATTATTCGGAGAACCAAAGGCTGTCAATTGCACAATAGTTATATATGTAAATAACACAGAGCAAATTATAGGTTCTCATCAGGTAACAGCAGGTTAAGAGGTTGTCAATACCTAAAGCGCGCACACTGTCTATTTGTATCGGAGTAAATGAGATAGCACTGTCGCATGTTACTGGGCCTGGGCAAGGGAATAATAAGAAAAATATTTAAATAAAAAAAAGTGGATTATTAGTGTAATATTTAACTCGACCACGGTTTAGATATAAATGTTTTGAAATTGTGATTTTAATTGCAGACCCATAAGTCAAAACAATAAAGACATAAAACCGTTTAATTGTGATTTTAAGACCAATCTTTGCAATTATTTTCTATCGAGCCGATTTCGTTCAATCGTGTATCGAGTACAACCACGGTCTTTGAAATATAATTAATATGAACATATATTTTTCTTACTTGACTAAAACAAATAGTCTTTCTTAAAAAACTGTTTAAGTAACATCAATTTCAAGGACATTGGGTGTTGACAGCCTCTTAACAAACAATTGGTGGTTAGCACTAAAATATGAAAACAAAACTTATTAGCAGACATAAAAGTTTTGGTGGCAGAATAAAGTGATTGACAAAATGAAATATCGATATGTCCGTTATCGATGTTACCTTAACGTTATAGATACTTTTAAAATTGTATGAGAAGATAGCAACCGCGAAATACGTACACAACACGTTCGATATCTTCTTTGATATATTGGTATTTTGCTATTATTTTGGCATTGTTAATAAATAAATTATGTACCGATTTGTAATTGATTATCATTCTTGATATTTCTTGGTAATTTACAACAAGTAGAAGTTACACCTTTTGATTATTAATCTATGACTGACTTATCGATAACAGATTTATCGATGTTTCATTTTGTCAAACACTCGTTTGTGCCACAAAAACTTCTATGTCTGCTTATTAGTAAATGAATACATCGATCGATATAGTAATATGCTATCGCATACGACTTGCTCACTTAAATATTTTTTTATCACAGCATTTTCCATTGATTATAATGAGTCAAAATTTAATATAAAAACTACATTTTTACGTGCCCTGTCCGCTCCATTTCCGTCCTATTCATGTATAAAGAATATTTACACATTATATATTTATATGATTTTACCATCCACATGTACCAAATATACTTCCAAAACAAATTTTAGATATGTTTTCGTTCGTAATACATACTTACGTGCTCATCCAATCAAAACGCCTCGGTATACTAATTCCAAAATTTAATCTCGTGGTTACTATGGAAACCGTGTGTAGAGATATAACCTACATTTCGAGTTTATTTGTATCACTTTATTATCGTATCTTGTTCTTAGATTTTGAAGTGAGTGTAGGGTTGCCAGACGTTAGAATTATCCCTGACATGTTAGGAGGAACTTACGGAGCCTTTGAGACTTTTAATAAATCAATCTTTTAACGACGGAGTGTTTCCAGATTTACTAAAAGTATCAATAATCGTACCAATTCTTAAGCCGGGTGGTGATAAAACGAATCTTAACCAATATAGGCCTATCGCTCTTTTACCGTCTATTTCCAAAATATTTGAAAAGTTAATGTCAAACCGTGTATACAAATTTTTTGAGAAATATAATATTCTAGATAATAACCAATATGGATTCAGATGTAACCGATCCACCAGCCTTGCTGTCTATAATTATATACAAGATGCCTTAAATTACATAAATAATAAACAGTACGGCGTCGGATTGTTATTAGACATGACCAAAGCCTATGATCGCGTGTCCCACCAGATTTTACTTAGCAAACTATATGGCATGGGGATCCGCGGAAACGCACATGAATGGTTCAAATCTTACCTTCATAACCGTAGGCAATGCGTACAATTAGATCACTTAGACAATAGTACAGGAGAAACGTGTAAAATCACTTCACAAACACGGCACACGACTTGTTCAATACCGCAGGGAAGTGTTACAGGATGCCTTCTGTTTATAGCATACATAAATGACTTGCCAAAAATTTTGAATACATCATGCGTTATGTTTGCTGATGACGTCTCAATATTACTAAACTGTACAAATAGTGTAGAATGCAATACTCGCCTTCTGGAGACTCTCGACAAAGTTACTGGCTGGCTCCACGAACATAACCTCGATATAAACTTCAGTAAAACGAAAATAATACAATTTAAACCAAATCAAAAAAATCCGCTGCAAATAAGTTTACAAATTGACAATAATAATACCATCGAAGAAGTAAATGAGTGCAAACTATTGGGTATAACACTAGACTCGAGTATTAATTGGAAATCACACATACAGGATATAAAATCCAAACTGGCTAGGTTCATCTACGCATTAAGCATCTTAAAGATTAATACGAATATTGAAACCGCTAAATCCGCATATTTCGCATATGCGTACGCATGGCTACGGTATGGTGTTATTCTGTGGGGAGAAAGCACCGATGTACATCAACTGTTCGTTATGCAGAAAAAATGCATTCGTATCCTAACCAATACGTGCGTGCCAAACAGCTGTCGCTCATATTTCAAACAACTGAAAATACTAACACTACCCTCCATTTATATAATGGAGGCGGCACTATTTGTAAAAAGTCACCTTCAGTTGTTTGAGATAAAAAAACTGTTAAGACCAATTCGCAAACGTGTCGGTCCCCAACTATTATTGCCACCCTCCAAACTAGCTATGGTAAGAAACGGCCCTTACTGTCGATGTGTGCGCATTATGAATAAAGTGCTTGGTTTCCTAAATCTAGAAATTAGTGATAGGTTATTTAAGAAACGGTTAAAGGAAATATTAATAGAAAAATGTTATTATTCAATGGATGAATTTTTTGATGATAATAGTCTGGAGTGTGAAAATGATTGTTTATGAATTTTATGATATTATTGATTAATTATTGTTATTTTTTTTATTTTCGTATGACTGATGATTAACAATGATTTTGTAAATATGCTTCTGCGTGAATTATTTATATTTTAATACTTATAAACTTGCTTTGACATTTAATTATTTATTTCTAGAAATTAATGTAAATTATAATTTTAAGTCCTAAATTGTACACCCTAGCAGGGTATCATGTACCTACTTGACTATATTTAAGACCAAAATGTACAAATGAACATGATTCAATGGAATAAATGATATGATATGATATGATATGAGTACTTTCTCAGGATTGTGAGAGACAGGACGGCTAAAGAATGCAATGCGCTCCCGCCATCTGTATTCCCTGATAAATATGACATCGGTCTCTTTAAAGCAAGAGTGAGTAGGCTACTACTTAACCGGTGAACTCAAACTTAGGCCCTGTCTTCACTTTCCATCAGGTGTGACTAGCGCCAATCGCCGATCAGTTTATAATAAAAAAAAAGTGTCAGGGTTTTTAACAACCTCATCTATAACTACCAGAAGCTAGCTAGTTTGGAGTTCGGCAGAATAACAACAACAATCGACAATCTCACAAATGTACTAGTTGAGTTTTTTAGTACAGTAGTACAACGAGAGAAACTGAGCTCAATAATGTAACGGAATGGTTACATCATCTCAGTTTCTATTGTAGTATGATTTGTTATCTCCCTTACTCCCGTGGCGTTGCAAGCGCAAAACGGTCTCGCTCATATTAACCGAGACCGTTCGGTCGTCTTCGTACGCCCTCGGCGTTAGTTCGGTCGGATTTAATGGTCCTGTGTTCGAATCCCTGTAAGGGCATGTATTAGTGTGATGAGCACAGATATTAGTTGCTGAGTTATGGATATTTTCTATGTATTTAAGTATTATATATTATATATTCTTGGCTTACCGACTTGGTCACTTTGTGTAAGAAGTTGTTAGTAAGTTATTATTTATTATCACTCGGATCGCTTTGCTGTCAGTGTCACTCCTCGCTGCCATTCCGGTTCCCGTCTAGTGTACTAAAATGTACTAAGAGTAGAATCATTAGGGATAGGGAATAGCTCGGTCTAGTACAGCGGATAGAAATTGTATCTTTTTCATTTTAGTACATGTACTACTCAAACCTAGAGGGTTTGCTGTAGTTACAGTATATAATGACGGGTATAGGCTAAACGTTTTGGTATAATGGGCACTTTTTTACTATATTGCCTCTTCTTGGCAAAAGCATAAAATTTAAAGAATAAAAATAAACTTGGAGACGTAAAAGAGACCTATAAATATTAGAGAGTTATTTTTCTAGAGAAATCGCCGTCCAGGAAATGTCCGGATATTTACGGCTTTTTGTTAGGATATTTTATATTCTATTATGGCAACCCTAAGTAAGTAGGTCACCATCAGTCATAACATGTTTATAAATTTAAAACTAATATGTATGAACGCTTTTACTTAACAAATATTAGCATCAGCCTGCGAGAGCGTTTGCTCCTAAGCTGCTTTATACTCCCGCACTAACATCAATTTCGCTCCTAATATGTTGCGATAAAAAAAACATTATTCATCTTATTATGTATGTATGTTAACATAAAACAGACAAAACAAAAAAAAATATGTACAAAGGCGAACTTATCCCTAATTAAAATGATTTTTAAAAGAAGAAAAAGTAGAAGAAGGAAATGATAATTACATTTTTATATAATTATATAACTATACAAGGTACGTAGTGAAAAGTAAATATTATTAAAGGCTCTCTATTGTTTCTCATACACGTTTAAGTCATAATGTATTGTTTGTCCGCATTTTCGTTAGTCATAATTTGGTTTTTCTCAGAAAGGCGCTTTTCAAGATTGCCATAAAACAAACATAACCTACCCAATCTATAGGGTAATCTTACGAAAATCCTGAAAGTTAACGGTTTCAGAATTATGACATTTATGACTAAATTTTTTATTTTTTATTTTATTTAAATACACAATAAGAAATACACAGAATAATTCTTTTTACATATTTTTTCGCCAAACTGCTTGACAGTTTGTTGGCGAACGGTAGCACTCAACATTCTTCCTTAATCTACTGTGTAAGGTACTAACAGCGACACACTTACCCGACCAGTCCTTGGGCCTTATCTAATCGCAACAAGGTTCAAAACTAATGATAATCTGTTAATCATTACATTATGACTTTCAATAATTATGTCAAATAAAGGGATCCGATTATTAACAAACATGTTATGGTTATTTTAATAACATTTCCAGATCTAGAGTAGAGCCCAACTGGGGAAGTACCTCCACCTTACAGAAAACCGCAGCCAAATAACACTAGACCCTACTCATAGTGTTATGTTCCTGCCGGTGAGTAAGGTTGCCAGAGCTCAATGAGGGGAGGGGGGGGGGGGGGGGTTGGCTCCTCTGGAGTTGCAGGTGTACATAGGCTACGGAGACTGCTTACCATCAGGCGAGCCGTATGCTTGTTTGCCACCGACGTAGTATAAAAAACACAACTTCCGTGAGATCAAGACATAGTTAAATATATGAAACGGGTCGCTCACTATTTTAAGTCAAAAATTGCTCAACATGTTTCACTCCATCCTGAAAAGGATCATAGGGAGCACGCGTTGGCAGACTGACGTAGACTGCGGGCTGCAGCTCTCAGCGGGCGACGGCAGCGGCGACAGGGAAGGCGAGACAATACCCTCATTTTCAGCTTAATTGTCAAATTTCAAATTAAAAAAAAAATATTCTGCAAGTAGGCCTCAAGGGCTCTTTTACAAGCCAATACAACATTTATAGTAACAGCATATAGTGACATGAAAAATACATAACAACATTTATAAATACAACAGCCATTTGTCAAATGATTTGGTTGCCCAACAACACTCAGATTTAGAGTCAGATATTTAAAAAAAATATATTTATAGGTACCTGATTGTTTTTTGTGTGGTTGGTTTAGCCACTCTGCACGTGAACGGATATTTTGGTGAAAATATTTGGGTCCGTTTCTTCATGCTTCTAACAGGAGCAAGCGATCATATAGGTGCCTGGTCTGTTCAAAAGCTCCCTATCCTTGGGCGAACGCAACACCCGCTCTAGTTTCTCTAAGGAAAATCCTATATGTTATACCCGTTTCGATGATACCTACAATCGGATTGCCGCGTTTTAATCGATGCTTTTGAATCTTACTTATATTTCCCATCACTAAATTACACTCGTGACGTCAAAGTATCTTCGCAAAATGTGACACGATCGATTCCCTCACAAATCGATGAGCTGTTTTCTTCTATCTCGATATAGTTCTGGATATAAGGATTTACATGCAAAGAGCGGCTAAAATGCTATATGTAACTTTTATAAAACCTTTTTCATGTGCAAATAAATTATATCTTCACGATTATATTTAGCTAAAATTTATATTTACTAATGTATAAGAAAACGCTCTAAAATGTCATCTTTACTCGAATATTGTGGCAATTTTCCATTATTGGAGGTACGTGACAAACACGTATACTGCTCTTGCTATAATCAAGATATACCAACGAAGGTAAGCAATATTAAAAGACATTTCGAGACAACCAAACATGTCGGAAACGTAGAAAAAAAAGGGCAAAGTGAATTTAATATGAACCTTACAAATTTTATGATAGCAGCAAACATACGACGTTGGGTCGGCAACGCGCATGTAACTCCTCTGGAGTTGCAGATGTACATAGGCTACGGAGACTGCTTACCATCAGGCGAGCCGTATGCTTGTTTGCCACCGACGTAGTATAAAAAACACAACTTCCGTGAGATTAAGACATAGTTAAATATATGAAACGGGTCGCTCACTATTTTAAGTCAAAAATTGCTCAACATGTTTCACTCCATCCTGAAAAGGATCACAGGGAGCACGCGTTGGCAGACTGACGTAGACTGCGGGCTGCAGCTCTCAGCGGGCGACGGCAGCGGCGACAGGGGAGGCGAGACAATACCCTCATTTTCAGCTTAATTGTCAAATTTCAAATTAAAAAAAAAATATTCTGCAAGTAGGCCTCAAGGGCTCTTTTACAAGCCAATACAACATTTATAGTGACATGAAAAATACATAACAACATTTATAAATACAATTTAACAGCCTAATATTTTAAATATTAATAAATATAGCAATGGGTTTAATTAGTATTTTAAAGAAAGGGTAATTAAATAATTAACTATAATCTAATGTGAGCTATTAAATGCTATTATTAGATAGCTGCTTAATTGCTTTTAATAGAATATTGATTTTTGTAATTATCAGTCATTATTAATTACCGA
Organism: Cydia pomonella; assembly: GCF_033807575.1. Taxonomy (NCBI): domain Eukaryota; kingdom Metazoa; phylum Arthropoda; class Insecta; order Lepidoptera; family Tortricidae; genus Cydia; species Cydia pomonella. Next base: position 24,457,552 of record NC_084709.1, on the reverse strand, counting down.
GTAAAATGTAATAATTTTTGTAATTATCAGTTATTAATGTTAAGCATACTATCGATAATCTGTGAAAGTTGCGACACTCATCACTACAAGCAGGTAGTAAAAGGGGCGTGGCCGGCCGAATGATTTATGACCCCATCGGAACGTTCGTTTGGCCGCTACTTTAGTAACCGTAGAGGAACCACACAAGAAATCGCAAATAATTTTTTCATTTTTTTATTTTGAATCTTATTTCAATTGCCATATGAATTGTAATTCAATAACCGGTTAAAGTGACCGGACCATTTTTATGCAAGTTGTAGCACGTGCGGTTTTACTTGCGGTGCGGTAATACAACATTTATAGTAACAGCATATAGTGACATGAAAAATACATAACAACATTTATAAATACAACAGCCATTTGTCAAATGATTTGGTTGCCCAACAACACTCAGATTTAGAGTCAGATATTTAAAAAAAATATATTTATAGGTACCTGATTGTTTTTTGTGTGGTTGGTTTAGCCACTCTGCACGTGAACGGATATTTTGGTGAAAATATTTGGGTCCGTCTCTTCGTGCTTCTAACAGGAGCAAGCGATCATATAGATGCCTGGTCTGTTCAAAAGCTCCCTATCCTTGGGCGAACGCAACACCCGCTCTAGTTTCTCTAAGGAAAATCCTATATGTTATACCCGTTTCGATGATACCTACAATCGGATTGCCGCGTTTTAATCGATGCTTTTGAATCTTACTTATATTTCCCATCACTAAATTACACTCGTGACGTCAAAGTATCTTCGCAAAATGTGACACGATCGATACCCTCACAAATCGATGAGCTGTTTCCTTCTATCTCGATATAGTTCTGGATATAAGGATTTGCATGCAAAGAACGGCATATAAAACTGTATGTAACTTTTATAAAACCTTTTTCATATGCAAATAAATTATTACGAATTATAAGATCAGAATATGCCTGTAAATCCTACGAGAAAAATAAACAGTAAAATAGAATTCCAGAAACCTCTTCTCACAGGAATTAAGAACATATTTTATACAGCCTTTACTTTATCAGCCTAGCTTAGGATTTTTTCAGGTACAAAAAAAAGGACCAAAAGATTTCTAACAAAAAATAAGTCCATTGATTGCTCGCGTCGTGATTTATGTTGGGAATTATTTTATGTATTCCCTTGTCTGGCAAAATAAAGCGACGGAATGTATATATATATATATATATATAAGATGATTTCACTTTTGTTGGTATGAATTGGAACAAAGAATAACTTCATGTGTTGCTCTGTAAACAAAGATTTATTTTTAATACTACAAGGTTTTATTTGAATCTACATTGTACTCGTATGTAATTATTATTAGCAATACCGACCTGTAAACAAAGAAACGACATTTAAAGTTTATTCTTGCTTTAGGCACTCTTTTATCAATAAAATATAACGGCGATTATTCAAAGCGGCACTGCAATCTACATAACCTAGCTTCCCAATTTTGACGTATGATATGACACTGACAAGTCAAAGCAAAGTATGGCCACATTTAAAAAAGTAAACGATATCGTTTATTTTTTTACATATATATATATCTCATCGTTTGATATTTAACACAGTATATTATCAGTGAAAGTTTTAGTCCTGTGTCGAAAGATGGCAGTAAATGTAGTCGACTACAAAATTTATTGAAACAATACGCCTCCAGACTCAATTTTCGTTGTAGATTCAACAGGTTGTCCCATTAGTTAAGTGTTTCTACTTGTATTTCCTTGGCCTAAGATAACCCGAAAAATACTTGGGAAGTTAGGAGCCCTCATTTTGAAAATTCATTACGAAACTTCGGAGTTTCGTTAACATAACAATAAGCTAAAAGTTTGTGGCAGCCATTGTGCTCAATCCTATCAATCATCAGTTATTGACATCCGTCAATATAATACTTGTGGTTATCGAAGAAACTTAAGAGCGGAGTATACCACATACTCGTAAACAAAAAGGGAAAATGTAAAGGTTGTTTGTAAGGGGAAATCTAAAGTTTGTCTGGAAGAGATCGCTTTTTAGCGATAAGACCGCCTATTGATACCTGGTTCTATTTTCCTTTAAAATTTATTTATAGTTTTACATATGCAAAATGTATAATAGTTGGTGCAATAAAGAATATTTACTTACTTACTTAAAATGTTTTTCCATTACTCCATTCAATTAAATGATTTTTAGTAAGTTGACACAATGAAAACTAGGTTTATACTTTATAGGCTTTTCTTTTTTCCCAAAACTTGCAAAAGAATAAAAAATAAAATAATATTTAAAAAAACGAGACCTATAAAAGCCTCGACTATATTATGCTGAGATGACGATCGACATCAAAATCAAAGTGTTTTGTCAAGATTTAGTGGAAATGGAATTTCATAGAAAAAGTACCTTTATTTTGTTAGCATCGCTAAGCTATTCTTCCCTCTTAAGGCCCCGTAAGTTCGTGTTCTGTCACTCTCACTGAGCGTAATAAGATAATGAGAAGAGATGGATGTGCGTGCTCGGGAGCGCGGATATCTTGTTATTGTTCTTTTTAGGGTTCCGTAGCCAAATGGCAAAAAACGGAACCCTTATAGATTCGTCATGTCCGTCTGTCTGTCCGATTCTGTCACAGCCACTTTTTTCCGAAACTATAAAAGCTATAATGTTCAAACTTGGTAAGTAGATGTATTCTATGAACCGCATTATGATGTTTACACAAAAATAGAAAAAAAACAATAAATTTTGGGGGTTCCCCATACTTAGAACTGAAACTCAAAAAATCTTTTTTCATCAAATCCATACGTGTGGGGTATCTATGGATAGGTCTTTAAAAATGATATTGAGGTTTCTAATATCATTTTTTTCTAAACTGAATAGTTTGCGCGAGAGACACTTCCAAAGTGGTAAAAAGTGTGCCCCCCCCCCCCGTAACTTCTAAAATAACAGAATGAAAAATCTAAAAAAATATATGATATACATTCCCATGCAAACTTCCACCGAAAATTGGTTTGAACGAGATCTAGTAAGTAGTTTTTTTTTAATACGTCATAAATGGTACGGAACCCTTCATGGGCGAGTCCGACTCGCACTTGGCCGCTTTCTCGTACCTACGTTTAAATCAATAAAAAAGTAACCAATAAGTTCCGCCAAACATGATATTGCAAATTTTTAGAAGCAGTTTTCGTGGTTATAGCTTTTGTGCAAAATTTATTACAAATTTTTAAATAGCAGTTTAGATCTACTATGTTCGTGATTTTTTTCTATCGAGTCAAAACTCAGGATTCTAATCGATTGAGTCCCTTATGAAAGGCCTCAGGATCGCAAATAAAATGTATGGCAGCCGTTTTGTGATCCAAAACAGAGCTACGCCTTTTTAGGGTTCCGTACCCAAAGGGTCAAACGGAACCCTATTACTGAGACTCCGCTGTCCGTCCGTCCGTCCGTCTGTCACCAGGCTGTAGTTGTGATAGTTAGCCAGTTGAAATTTCTACAGATATGTATTTATGTTGCCGCTATAACAACAAATACTAAAAACAGAATCAAATAAATATTTCTTTCCAATCTCGAGGTTCTCATCCAATCAGCGAAGTTAAACAACGTCGGGCGGGGTCAGTACTTGGGTGGGTGACCGTTTTTATAGATAATGGTACGAAACGCTTCCTGTGCGAGTTCGACTCGCAATTGGCCGGTTTTTTAGTACTCCGTTTTCTGAACCTACTGCAACTTAAGCGGCTTCATTTTAGACTACGACTCGTGCAGTCTAACAAAAATATATCTAAGGACGCGCCTAAAATACCTAATAATGGTGTTATAAAGTAAGGCGCTTCAGTGGTCTCACGAATTCGAGCTAATCGTGCAGTCTAACGGAACTAGATGCGACCAGTCGCGCGCGTGATGCAAACTCATCAACCAATCGCGTTGTGATGTTAGACTGCACGATTGCCTCGAATTCGTGTGCGTGACACCGCTGTTCTGACCCCATTCTTATTGCCTGTAAAGGGGCCCTCTGATTAACAGTCCGCTGGAGGGTATCGCCCTGTCAGTTGCTCTGAACTGTCAACTTTTTGTTCTAACTGACAGTCCGATACCGTCCAGCGGACTGTTCATCAGTGGGCCCCTTAAGAAGGCTTGTCCTAATACATACATACATTATGTCAATGGTATAATTTGATTTGTTCCCAAAGTTCTATAGAGAGTATTAATTATCTATCTCGCTATATCGTAATTCCGCAAGGGATTTGTAATAGGTAAGCACGTACTGCTCGCCCTTAGAGTTGGTCAAAGTTACTTAGATTTTCTTAGATTGCATTTATTTGGGCCGGTGTCGCCGTGACGGAGTAGCCAGGGTAACGCTGCCTGTAGACGTCAGTTCGAATTCGGCCTCGGCCATTGGAGGGCTTGAAGTGAAACTTCTTATGCGACTTCCAATAAGGTTGCGTTAAACGTTTAACGCTATAATCGGTAACATAAAGTAGTAAGAGTTTGTGATGAGGAAATTCGTCGATTAGCTCAGCCGGTTCCATGGTATAATGGTCAGCACTCTGGACTCTGAATCCAGCGATCTGAGTTCAAATCTCGGTCGAACCTGACTTTTTGTATTTTTTCATTTTTATATTTTCTATTATGCGCGTGGTATTCTTGCTATGCAGCGAAGTAAACAGTGTGAGCGTCGTGAAATTTGCTGAAATACGTACTTGTTGTTCTATTTTAATTTATAATATTGAATCTCTTAACGATATGGATATTTTTGTTCATAGTTTGTCCGTGTTCAAGAACAAAGTTCGGCAAATTTTGTTTTCTAGAAATTGACCAATTTGGTTCCAGTCATATTTTTCATAGTTTTGTTTGTTTTTGTTGCTTTACTGGCAAACTTAGAAGAAATAATACTTATCATGAGGGTTCTTAATAAAAATAATACTGTAAAAATTTCCTGGAAAGGCCGCTTTTCCATGAAAACACGGCTACGCTCTTTTAAGATTCCAATTTTAGAACCTTTCGCTTGCTCGTGTACCTATGAATATTAGTATGAGAAATTAAACAACAAATTTGCCTCCTTGAAAAACAAGAGTACCTATTTTTTATTGCAAGTGTGCAATGTGTATTATAGTACGAGTGAGCAAGCGATTCTTTTATGCGCCGTATTAGGCAAATAAAAGACTCGGGACAAGTACAGACTTAGTGCATTTCATTAATTTCAGTGATTGTACACTTTTATTTGTGTTTGTCATTCATTCACCGTTACTCCTTTTTTATGGTAGAGGATGCAAACGAGCAGATGGATTACCTGATGGTAAGCGATTACCGCCGCCCATGGACACCTGCAACACCAGAGGGGTTGTAAGTGCGTTGCCGGCCTTTAAGATGGGAGTACGCTCTTTTCTTGAAGGTTTGAAGGTCGTATCGGTCCGGAAAGACCGCAGGCGACAGTTCATTCCACAGTTTAGCAGTGCGAGGCAGAAAGTTCCTGGAAAAACGCACAGTTGAGGACTGCCAACCATCTAAGTGGTGAGGATGGAAATGTTGTCGCGTAGGGCGATGGCGAAAAGAAGCGGCAGGGATTAATCCGAACAATTCCTCGGAGCACTCCCCGTTGTACATGCGATAGAAAATGCAGAGCGAGGCCACATCTCTACGCAGCGCCAAGGAGTCAAGCCGATCCGAAATACACTGGCAGCCGACAATTCGAGTCGCTCTTCGTTGGATGCGGTCCAGAGGGAGAAGCTGGTACTGGGGTGCCCCTGCCCATAGATGAGAACAGTGTTCCATGTTTTACTCATTTCCTCAAAGGTTAACTGGAAGAGATCCCATACAGGGATAAGTTCGCCTTTGTTGTATTTAATTTACTCTGCAACTGTGTTTTTCGTGTTTTTATTTCTATGTACAATAAAGTATATACATACATACACACATAATGACATTTGCACACGTACAATAAACGACATTTGTAAAGAAGACTAGCCCTGATTGACTAGCATATCATTATTTCTCGGAATATCAATAGTATATATCCATGCCGCGCCGTGATCGGCAACGGCGACCCTAGCTAATTACGAGCGTGAGTTCTATGGCTTGCAAAGCCGAACTTACTATTAAAAACTCTATCGCAGGTGGGGAAGTAAAGTTAGCCAAATATATTATAGGTATAATTATAGGAGGGTTTCGGCCGGGACTTACGTATCTGACGTTTCGCGTTAGGGTCAATGAGACGAGCATTTTCAAAGTTCTTTACGCTCGTTTTGACACGACAATGCTGTTCATGGCCGCAGAGAAGCATACTCCTCCCATTTGTCAGGTGGTATACCGCAGGAAGAAAGGCGGCGCTTAAGCACGTCCTTGTAACGTATGTGCTGCCCACCTTGCTTCCGTAACCTAACATAACAGAACAGAAGTAACACCGTAACAGAAGTGTCTTCTTTCAAGTATCTTGGGAGCCAGAACAGAAAGGATAACAGACTAGCCTCTGAGATCCCTTCAAGGATTGCCGAGCTGCGTTCACTTTCGGTCGGCACATCGTGTCTGGGGATCGCATGATCTAAAGCTGCATATGAAGTTGTCGGTGTACAAAGCCATGGTTCTTCCGATTCTTTTATATGCTTCAGAAACATGGTGTTTGTACAAAGGCGATATTCGCTCGCTAGGCACGTTTTACTTGCGCTGTTTACATTCCATTTTGCGTATAAGATGGCAAGATCCCGTCCCTAACACTGAAGTTCTTCGTCGTTGCAAGATGCCAGTCATGGAGGCGCTCTTGATGAAGGGTCAGCTACGGTGGTGTGGGCATGTTTGGCGTATGAGTGATTGCAGACTACCGAAAGCCGTTTTCTATATCAATAGTAGATTGTTTATCAAAGGATGAAAGGCACTCATTTTAGTTGAGGGAGTTTGGCGCTCGCGCAGCGAGAGCGCCGATATTCCGACACTGAAATGGTGTCTTTCACCACAGACTACATATATGTTTCCCTCCAGTTAAATACACTATTGCATGCATTTAGGATAGGTACGTAGATAGCAAAATAAGTTTGTGTTTTAAAAAACATGACTAAGTATTAACTTTTATAGTGTTTCTTGAGGGCACTTTCAATTAACAATTTAGGTAAAAGTATCATTATTTATGAAATGAGGAGTTAAATTTCAGAATGAAAATTGTACAACAAATCCATTTAAAATCAAATTTTAATTGCTTATATTTCGTAAATTAAAAAAAAAAACGTACGAGGAAAGTAGAATGCCCCAGAGCAGAAACGTATCACTTTCTGCACACTTCAATATAAAGATAGTTTATTATTCGAGTAGGCATATTACAATGCGCTTATGAACGTCAAATAAAGCTAAACCGTCTCTAACCCTACACTTGTGACCCGAGAAGATTTTAAATCCCCATCAATTGGAGGAGGGTACCTCAATATGGACTAGCAAGACTGCGGGGCAAATCTTTTCAAAAAACAACAATGACCTACTTTCATAGCATGAGAAAAGATGTTATATATCCGGTTTATGAACGAATGACTGCAGGTAAATAAAATAATTGTAACACAAGATGAGCATTGGCTTACGGTTCATCGAATAGCCAGATTGAGGTGGCAGTGGGCGGGCCACGTTTCGCGAAGAACTAATCGATCTCGTACCATAATTAATTAATGGCAACGTCGAAATGTCAAAGGCAGAATATAAGCAATATCAACATTTTTCTACAATTTAAAGCTTCATTAATTAAATAAAGTGTGCAAAGTCTGAGAAAAAATGTGCGTCGTAATTGACAGCTGATTAAAGGCCACCCCACACTACAGTCTTTTGAGCGTCGGCGTCTAGTCAGCGCTATGGAAAATGGCGTCGCTGCGCAGTTGCACCAACGTTGCGTTGAGAAGCAGCCATAGTATAGAGTTGACGAAACGCCGACGCTTGGGAGACGCTAAAGTTCGTTTTTTAACATTAGAAAAGAGGTAAACAATCTTGACATGTCTTTTTTATTGAAAAACACTTTTTTTAAAGTCAGTAACTATTATTAATGAAAGCAAAATAATGATCGTATATGATTTATAATTGTTACAAATTTGCTGTCATTTATATTTTCGGTGGAAGTTTGCATGGTAATGTACATTACATGTTTTTTTTTAGTTTTATCATTCTGTTATTTTAGAAGTTACGGGGGGGGGGGGGGACACATTTTACCACTTTGGAATTGTCTCTCGCGCAAACTATTCAGTTTAGAAAAAATGATATTATAAACCTCAATATCATTTTTGAAGACCTATCCATAGATACCCCAGTCTCGTACCTTACTTGGGCAACTCAGGACGCTTCGTTGCCTAAACACGCTACTCGACTGAAAAGCTCTCTATCATATTACGATTGCATACAATACTATTAAATATAAGCGTCGTTCTAGAACTGTGGAATAAAAAGCGCTATATATTGTGGTCACTGAGTTGACAAACAGAGTTACAACGTACAGGCAGGGATCGGAAACCGGTATTTTTTGTATGGGAACGAAACCGGTATTTTTTGTATGGGAACGAAACCGGTATTTTTTCGTTCTTTGTTAATTATTTCATTTCTAATTGGACAATCTAATAATACAAAGTCGTTATCTAAAAACACAACCGAGTCTTATATTTGGAGTATAAAATAAACCGAAATATATGTTTATTTCAAAGTTTTTCCAAAAAACCGGTTCCGATCCCTGCGTACAGGGCTTGCCTTTAAAGGTGACGTCAAATTGGAAGCCCGATTTTTAGGGTTCCATAGTCAACTAGGAACCCTTATAGTTTCGCCATGTCCATCTGTCCGTCCGTAGCTTTGCTTCGTGATCGTTAGTGTTAGAAAGGTGCAATTTGGCATGGATGCATATTTTAAGCATGGCGACTGAACTGTAAAGTAAAAATGAAAAAGGTTGAATCTTAGCGGTACCAAGACTCTCGGCGAGAGGTTGTGTGTACGAGTGTGCATAGCCGGCGTAAGGTATATCAAAATTAATCCAAATCGGTTCAGCGGTTTAAGCGTGAAGAGGGAACAGACAAACACACATACAGAGTTACTTTTGGATTTTTTAATATTAGCAAGGATAGTTCGCTCTCAATTTAATATTCTGAGGCCCCGATACGAACTTCAAGATACGTGAAAAATTTCTTAAAGATACGATATGGGTTGGATATGATGGTATCAAAAGTGGCGTTTTTGTTTGAGTGTAGTATCTTCAATAAAAAAACTTGACTTTTTTTATACTGCGTCGAAGGTAAACAAGCATACGGCCCGCCTGATGGTAAGAAGTCTCCGTAGCCTATGGACGCCGGAAACTCCATGAGTTACATGCGCGTTGCTGACCCTAACACTCCACATCCTCGTTGAGCTCTGTAAGGTGGAGGTAATTCCCCAGTTGGGCTCTGCTGCTCTAGATCTGGAATGACATCCGCTGTGCTGTGCTCTACCACACAAAGCGAGATGATATGGTGACTTTTTGTATATTCCGTACATTTCTCACTTCATAACTCAAATTTTAAATTGTGTATCATGAAGTGAAGTTCAGTATCTCTCAAAAATTAAACTTAATTTACATTCAGTACACAAAAAGATTAACATTACGGCGAGAGGTACAGCAAAGTAGGCACTTGTTAAACATTAAACCCGCGCTCACTTTGCTAATAAACATTTAATAATGCAAATGGATCTTTTGAATTTCACCCTTTCATGCTACCTTTTCTCTGTATCTAAATACGAGTATCATTATGATATCCCTTCGTGTGCCGAAATCCCGCAGCGGGAGGAAAATAAAATGGCCACGTCTGCCGGCCTCCATTTTTTAAAATTTGCCGCGTCTGTCATGGGCTGGGCGGGTCTACACGCCATCGTTCAATTAAACACGGAATTATGAACTTTCTATAAGCCTAAAAGTTAGTAGTATTTGGTCAAACATGGATTTCGTCCAACAGCATTTTGTCCAACGAGTATTACATCAACACGTATTTCGTCCAACAGCAGTTCGAGCAACGTGTATTAATTACCGACCGACCTGTCAAGAAAGGGACCCGTCTGAAAATCAGCACTATATATCTAGCAAAAAAGCTGAGACTGCTGTGGTGTTATTCCACAAAATCACATAGGTAAAGAGTTGTAGTATTTTTTTTGTTTTTTTTTGTATATTTTTTTTTGTGAAATGAAATATATTTTGTTTTATCTCACGTTCTATGTTATTTTATTTTTTGTCTGTAGTAGTTGTGGCAATAAACATTTTTTGTCTTTATCTTTTAACACGTATTTTGTCCAACATGAATTTAGTCCAAGACACTTAGCTACCACACGTAAGCACTAAATTTAGGAGTCAAATGTACAGCAAATTGAACTCAAGAGGCATTAGCAACTTATATTGTGACATCAAAATGATATCTACATTATGTCACGGCCCGATTCGGACTTTAAGACACGTCAAATATTAGGTCTAGATACGATTTGGATCGGATATGTCAGTGTTAAAAGTGACGTTTTTGTTTGAAGAAATGTCACATTTAGCACTAACATATCCGATCCATCTCATATCTAGTATCTAGAGTATCTAGACCTTATATTTGACATTTTATTATTATAAAATTCGAATCAGGCTGAAACTCGCCCGTGCGTCTCGCTCCCGCCAATGCATGTATGCACAAGTACGGGCGAAATGCACGCGCTACTGACGTCATTTAGATATATTATCATTTTGATGTCGAAATGTAAGTTTTGAATTGGCCTTTCAGTTTGACCCGAGTTAACTGCAAACGACTTTTTAACGCTTTTCTTGCCCTTGCAGGCCAATTCGAGTTTTAGTTATTATATATCATTCCAATATGATACTGATGTGATACTGATCTGTTAGTGTTAAAAGTAACGTTTTAGAAGGTTGTCATAATGCGCAATTCAGCAGGTCCTCTAAAGAACGATCTCATATTAATTTTAATGCATAAGATTTGAGGACCGGTCTGGCCTAGTGAGCAGTGACCCTGAATATGAACCGATGGTCCTGGGTTCGAATCCCGGTAAGGTCATTTATTTGTGTGATGAGCACAGATATTTGTTCCTGAGTCATGCATGTTTTCTATGTATTTAAGTATTTGTAAATTATATACCTATAGCGTTGTCCGAGTACCTACAACACAAGGCTTACCGTGGGACTAAGTCAAATTGTGTAACAATGACCCTATAATATTTATTTATTTCAATTGGAATAAAATCAGACCCATATGTTTAGGAGGGATTTAAATTTTCTCGGATCACAGGTTGTAGCTGGCGCTAATTTATTTGATGATCATTAGCCCATCATGAGGATCATAAACTATCTTTATCTTTATCACATTATATTGTTGCAATTGGCCTGTCGGACGGGGTATCGCAAACCTCCTGTTTTTCTGCATTTATTTTTCATTGGTCGTAAAAATTGCATTCTACTTTAATGCTTCCTTTACTGCCTTGCAGTAAATAAACAGCTCATTTACAAGCATCATCCTGCAAGTGTCTAACAAGTTATTCCAAAGCCTTAAGATCCATTTTCGTTTGACATTAACGTATAGTTAATTTGTTTAAAGGGCGCGAATTGAAAGCAAAGTTAAATGCGCGTGTTTTATGGTCTAGTTAGATACTATAATTGATTTATGGCGTGTAAAGTGGTAGGTGTTTGCCTCGGGGACGATAACCCATTCGGATGAGTTTGTGAACCGAAAATTAAAGGCAGGGACAATCTGTAAACATGGGCCCATTTCTCGAACGATATTAGTCTAATATTATTAGTGTGTTGCCCTGGGGCTCATTTCTAAAACGGAATTAGACTAATAGTATTAGTCCACGAACTGTCAATTCGTTTAGCGTGAGCCAATTCATGCCTGATGTTTTCATGTTATTTTAATGTAATGTATCTATTTAGTTATTATAGTGGAGTCTTAATAATACGGTCCCGTTTTTGGGTACCAAACCTTAACAAGTTTTCAAAATGTATCCCCTTAATCACTTCAGAATGCGTTGAAAGTTTGAATCAATGCAAAGCCGCTACTGAGATTATAAAATTAGTATTGTAATAAATATTTTTCACTTACTAAAGATGTAAAATGTTCAAGATAAGATTCCACGCGGACGAAGTCGCGGGCAACAGCTAGTGTAAAATAAATAGCAAGATTGGTTTAACGCATCATGTTTATTTTTACTGAACTAAGGCATTTCGACCAGAAATGTGAGAGGATGTGTAGCGAGGGATGTGTTTGTTAAAAAAAATAGAATCACTTCATTTGTATTCCTCGCTCAGCGTGCAGAGATTCTATAGGTTCTAAAAATATCCCTCGCTACGCATCTTCGCACATCTTTGGTGGAAATGGAAACGCAGCCTACGCAACTACAAAAAAGTGGCTGTGACGTAATCGGACAGACAGACGGACATTACGAATCTATAGGGACCGTGCGCGTTGGAGGGTCTGCCATCTTGTGGCCTGAATCGGAACCATAAACATGTACATTTACATGTCACGTGCTTTCTTGTGCATAGTAGGTTCTGCCATCTTGTGGGCTACATCGAAACAATAAACATCACATTTACGCCTCGCGCCAAAAATCTGACGGCTCCTGTGCTGCCTCCTACAGTTCATGCACTCTCCCTATAAGGGTTCCGTTTTTTGCCATTTGGCTACGGAACCCTAAAAACACATATTTACATTTCAACTATATTTTTTTCTTTCTTTGTAGCGGTAATTTTGATAAAACGGGAAAACCTAATGAAAAGTATCCAATTATTAAAAGAAAGGACACAGCAGAAAGCAAAACTTGCATTGCCATAGTGAGTTTAAACACTTTATGTGCTGCGTTTGGGGAAAACTTTGGTCATGTTGCGTAGCTTTCCCCTTTCTCTGATAAGAGATATTCTTTCATAGATGTTAATAACTAATATATAAACGAATTCTGCTGCAGTAACTAATGATACTCCAAAACTCAAGCCGAGTACGCCTCCATAAGTAGCTGAAAAAATAAATGTTTTTTTTAACACCAATACATTATATATATTATTAGCCAAAACGAGACCATATGCTCGCACTGTCAAACTTAATATTAAGTTAGGGCGTGTATATAAGATCTGATAACTTTTTGATAGTGCGAGCATATGGTCTCGTTTTGGCTAACATAAATAAATAAATATTATAGGACATTATTACACAAATTGACTAAGTCCCACAGTAAGCTCAATACAGCTTGTGTTATAGGTATTTAGACAACGACATATACATTTTTTATAAATACTTAAATACATATGGGGATAAATCATGACTCAGGAAATCCATGCTCATCACACAAATAATGCCTGACACATGATTTGAACCCGGGACCATCGGCTTCTGCAGGGTTACCCACTAGGCCAGACTTTTCATGAAAATATTTTTGGTATCGGGATACCAGCCCGCCGCTCGACAAACAAAGCCACCGAGGTTCATCATCATCATCATCATATCAGCCTTTTATCGCCCACTGCTGAGCATAGGCCTCTCTTCTAGTACGCCACTTGCCCCGGTCCCGAGCTAATCGCATCCAGAAGTGACCCGAGGTTCTTACCGATGAAGTAGTTGACGTCCATCAGCAACGACAGCTTGTAGCAGCTGCACGAGGACTTGCCAAAATATACTTTGATTGCCGCGAGGTGGGCTACGTTCACAGCTTTCCTGTAATTATCGTTTGTTTTTTTAACAAATTCACTACCAGGAATACGCTATGCTCTGTATCTTTAGACATTTAAATAAAAGCAAATAAAATCACCCTAAAATGGCTCCTTAAGCCATTTGAGGGTAGATGAAAACATTACATGATCAAATAACGTAGGTAAAAGTAAGGTCGTTAAGTGACAGATCCAGGCTGTTTTGTATTTGGTTGGTTAACCAATAAATGTTATAACTACCCGGAAATGGACAAATTGTATACTTTTATTTAATGACGTACGCCTAGTACGTATAATGACGTACACCTAGTACGTATAATGACGTACGCCTAGTACGTATAATGACGTACGCCGCCGCATTACTACCGCGATGTACCCATTCATTCCTTAATCAAAGAAATCGACAGATACATGTCTCTACAGTAACGCAGCTGCACGTGACATCCGACGTGACTTATGACTAAGGTTCAGAATATGGAAGGTGGAGGTAAAGAAGGAATCTCAATATATGAATATGAATATACCAAAAAGTGTCATCAAAAAACTTTAAATAGGTGGCGCTACAATACCTAGAATACTTGAAAAAAAAATCAAATCATAGACAGCGCACTTGACTCCGTCAATAACGCCAAGGTTCTTAGCTACTCTAGCGCTACTCTGGAAAGATTTGGAACTATTATTTATAGCTGACAACTGGACACTTTTGCATCAGTTCTGCCTATGGAGATTGCATTCCTTACCTCTGCCTTCCATAGTTGAGAAGACGCGCTGTTCGAAACAGACAGACAGCTGGTTTTATTTAAAATTTAGTGCATAAATTCACATAAAAGTTCGAATCTGGCCGTGGGTCGGTTTTAGTAGGATTATAATATAAGAAAAAGAAAAAAATAATACTCACGTGTCGAGTTTAGGGTAGTCCGAAGCATGGAACGGAACGGTATTTTTACTTATAGAGTAGCGCTTATCGCGGCACTCAACATAGCAAGGCGGGTCGCAGGGTAGTCTTTTACCATGTACTGTAAATACATACCAATTAAGAGGACAGTTGTATGATCGCTTCTCCATACAAATGTAGTCCCTATTTTCCTCCCTGGATATTGTCATGGAAAATATTTTTATAAAATGAGATATTTGTTTACTATAGCAATCTGTCAGATTTATATAATATATATTGTCATTTCTTTATTAATTTCATTTTTCTTTTCTCTTTGTAATTCGATATGTTTTCTGAAAGAGCTACGTATTTGTATGATTTGATAGGACATATATGTATATATATATATATTTATCAAATTCTATAAAAAAAGTAGCTACTGTATGTAATTGCATGATTTGTACAGTAATCTAAATTGTATTTTTTTTTCTTATTTAATGCATGTTAATTATAAGATATAATGTTTTGAAAAAATGTGTCCCGCCGAGTTCCTTGCCGGTCCATATTGGGACACCCTCCTCCAATTGAGGGGGGATTTAAATCTTCTCGGGTCAGAGGTGTAGGGTTAGGGTCTCCCCAAACCAGTCGACGCGGAGTCGGCTATCGCCGAGTGTTTTACACCACACTATTCGCATTTAGCCGATCGACCGTCTCCGCGGCTGGACACCTGCGTTTAGCAGTCTCATCCTCCTTGCGGCCGTAGAGACGCCCGATCGCCTGCGACTTGCTATCGCAACAGTTGTAAAGCGACGGTCGGCTCTCCCGTGCTCCGTCCTGCCGTCGAGACGTCAAACAGCACACGTACAGCCGTTGAGTCCGACGAACAGATGTAGGACAGCGGGTGATCGGCAATCGTAAATCTCATTTTTGGAGACTGGTTGTTAGTAACAACCTGAGTTTGAAATTGAACAGACCTGTAAGATTATTTTCCTTGGTAATTGTTACATATTATATAATAACCTGTGATGATGGATATTTTACGTAGACGGGCATGGAAAAAAAGGCTTACCAGCATTTTTACCGTCATCGGCTCTGTTCGGCCGTCGTCAGCTATGTTCGGCCGTCGAAGACGCTGAACGGCTTCCGCCAGCTCTGACCGGTCCATATCGTAGGTACTCAGCCGTGATCGGAGCCGTTCAACTCTTTCCGGCACCGTACGGCGGTATAAGGAGATTTATGAATGCGAACGTGTGCGGCAGGCTGCAAACAGCGTCGTACGAATGCGAACAGCTTTACGGCAAAACGCCGTTTTCCCGTCGAAAGACGTCGTTTCGCGTGGGCCGAGCCGATTTACGACTTATTCGCTCTTATTGCGTTGACATAAAGCTTTTTCCGTACGCGATTTGCCGAAACGGCGTCGACTAGTTTGGGGAGACCCTTAGAGCCGGTGTAGCTTTATTTGACATTTATAAGCGCATTGTAATATGCCTACTTGAATAATAAACTATCTTGAACTTTATGCCCTTTCGTTTGACTTTTATCCATTTTTAGGGTTCCGTAGCCAAATGGCAAAAAACGGAACCCTTATAGATTCGTCATGTCCGTCTGTCCGATTCTGTCACAGCCACTTTTTTCCGAAACTATAAGAGCTGTACTGTTCAAACTTAGTAAGTGGATGTATTCTACGAACCGCATTAAGATTTTCACACAAAAATAGAAAAAAAAAACAATAAATTTTGGGGGTTCCCCATACTTAGAACTGAAACTCAAAAAATCTTTTTTCATCAAACCCGTACGTGTGGGGTATCTATCCCAAGTGGCATTCGGGGTTCTATATGAGATGTCTAGTCGTTCACATGTACTCCACAAGCTGTGTAAGTCAGCTGTATAAGAGCTGTATAGCTTGCTATAATGCTCTTATAGAACCAGTTTGGGCACAAATTAGACAGCCTTAAGTTCACTATGGCTGTACATTAGCAGTATAATAGCATTATAATAGCAGTTTAAGTAGTAACATCGGACTTAAGGCTGACTAATGGCACTATATGGGACGCAGTGTGAACCATACAACGTACATGAGTGTAATAAAGAGTAACAAGTGGCTAAATACACAGCTATCACAGTTATAAAATCCGACAAAAGTACTCCAGTGCTACCTAAAATTCACGTGGGTCCATTATATATTTCTTTATTTTATTTATTCCTCATTAGTTTGGTTTTTTGTGTGCCATCAGAAACACCGGCGGATATCCTTTGGATAAATTTTATGATAACACGCGGTAAGTACCTGTTTTAAATTCTTAATAATGTTAAATGCTATGGGAATGCAAGTTTATCGTGAAATGTATACATATTTACAGCTAAAATATTCACGCGCCTCTGTAAAAACGCGATATTCATTTTAAAATATTTAAAACTGGCTGAGAGGAAATCAACAATTTTCAGTTTTTGACATTATATTGGCATTATAATTATACTACGGTAATTAATTATAGCATGAAACCAAAACTCAATCGCTCTATCTGCGTATTTTGTGATAAATCTGCATGATAATTTTGGAGATTTATTTGGTAAATATTTTAGGTTACGCAGAACAAAATGGTGGAAATGAAATACGGCTATATGAACTGATATAACTCCAATTTAATGCGGTGAGCGTATAATAGGTTCACATGTGTTCTGTTAGAATGCTGTTACCTATATAAAGTCCCACATTTGTACCACTACAGAGCCTAGCTGTATAACAGTCTCAAACAAGTAAACATAACAGCTTTTGGCTTTATAAATGACCATGTGTGTTCTATTAAAATGCTAGCTCTACAACATCGTACAAGTAGGCTGTTAAACAGCGGTTGCCGTATCTCTACCCTCCTATAATGCTCTTAGTCAGACGGCTGACTAAAGGATAGTTGTTAGAGTATTATAACACCAACAGTCGTATAAAAGTATAACTCTACCCTCCTATAAGTCCCTTAGACAGGTATAGGTGTTATTAATCGCAATAATGCAGCTTATACATCACGAGTGAACTGTAATAATGCTTCAAGTACACCTGGGAACTAAATGTGTACTCTTAAATGGAGTAAAATGCTACTTGGGATGGATAGGTCTTCAAAAATGAAATTGAGGTTTCTAATATAATTTTTTTCTAAAATGAATAGTTTGCGCGAGAGACACTTCCAAAGTGGTAAAATGTGTGGGGGTACCCGTAACTTCTAAAATAACAGAATGAAAAATCTAAAAAAAAAAATATGATATACATTGCCATGTATTGTAAACTTCCACCAAAAATTGGTTTGAACGAGATCTAGTAAGTAGTTTTTTTTTTAATACGTCATGAAATGAAAAAAAATTTTTTTTTTCATCAAACCCATACGTGTGGGGTATATCTATGGATAGGTCTTCAAAAATGATATTGAGGTTTCTAATATCATTTTTTTCTAAACTGAATAGTTTGCGCGAGAGAACCTTCCAAAGTGAAAAAAAGTGTCCCCCCCCCCCTGTAACTTCTAAAATAACACAATGAAAAATCCACCGAAAATTGGTTTGAACGAGATCTAGTAAGTATTTTTATTATTCCGTTCCCTCTTCTTACCGGTAAGGTTACAAAACGAATTAATTAGTTTTCGTTTCATCAATTAACCGGCTTTTGAAAGATCGAAATAACATATCAACATCAACATTTATTCAGCAAATAGGCCACAAGGGCACTTTTATACGTCAACATGGAATTTACATACAAGCAAAAACAGCACATCAACAATTATAAAATACAATTTATTGAAAATATTAATCTTATACCTTTAAACCAGCAATTTTATTCTTGTATATATATATATATTTCAGGGATTTTGGAAACGGCTTTAACGATTTCGCTGAAATTTGGTATATGGGGGTTTTTGGGGGTAAACAATCGATCTAGATTAGTCTTATGTTTGGGAAAACGCGTGTTTTCGAGTTTTCATGCGTTTTACTTTCGACGCCGAATATGGTCGCTAATTTCGTGTTGCAGGCCACTCTGTCCGTCTGGTCCAGCGGGTTAAGACGCGGGCGGCAAGAAACAACCAGTGTTACGGGTTCGAATCCCGCCCGGTGCCTAACTTTTGTTTTTTTTTTTTATATATGTTCAAGCTTATATATAATATTTTAATTTTTATTGTTTTGGACAAGTTTAATTTAGTAAAAAAATGTAGTTAAGATTATCACCTATACACCACCATATTACAATAAATAGTTATAACCGAGCAAAGCTCGGTCGCACAGGTACTGCAAAATAAAGTATTATTGTTTAAAGAAAAAGTAAGTAAAACATTTATCGGTTTTAGAACGATATTAACAGATATTTCAATGCCAGTTCCGAGCCATTACTCAGGAGGTACTGCATGGGGGCTCACCCGCGATAAGCTTCTCCACCACATGCTTCACATGCGCTTAAGAACGCCTATTTACGCCTATTACTTTTTTTAAATACTTTGTAACTACCTGTGAGTTCCTGTAATTGGCTTTCTGTTTTAATCTTGTTGTCCTATTGTTAGTTTAAAGTTTTTGGTTCTCATTAACATAAACAAATACTGACTGATAAAATTAAGATATGATTTTCACGGTAAAACGTAAGTTTGGGGGGCCAATCTGAACGTACAATTCACATCAGAACGATATCTAAATGATGTATGATTTTCCCTACGTTGTCCCGGCATTTTTGCCACGGCTCATGGGAGCCTGGGATCCGCTTGGCAACTAATCCCTAGAATTGGCGTAGGCTCTAGTTTTTACGAAAGCGACTACCATCTGATCCTCCAACTCAGACGGTAAACTAGGCCTTATCGGGATTATTCCGGTTTCCTCACCATGTGTTCCTTCACCGAAAAGCGACTGGTAAATATCAAATGATATTTTCGTACCTAAGTTCCGAAAAAGTCATTGGTACGACCCGGGGTTTGAACCCGCGAATACCGGATTGAAATTTGCATGTTCTTACCGTTAGGCCACCAGCGTTTCTTGATATCTAAATTATTTCGGGCGAATGATTATCATTTTGATGTCAAATGTAAGCTTAAATTATAGTCTCTGAATTGGCCTCTGGGTTTTGTATGCAACCTCCATCTTAAACAAATTAGAATCATACCTGTCAAATTATACGTGCACGGTAAATCTTCTAACTCACAGAACCGCCTGGACACATCTGAAATAAGTAAAAAAATACATCATTAGAAAAATCCATATAAATATGACCAAAAAGCGCTTAATCGCTTTTTAATTGTACAATAGTAAAACTAATCCCAATAAGGCCTAGTTTACCCTTTGGGTTGGTCAGATGGCAGTCGCTTTCGTAAAAACTAGTGCCTACGCCAATTCTGGGGATTAGTTGTCAAGCGGACCCCAGGCTCCCATGATTGAGCAGTGGCAAAAATACCAGGACAACGCGAGGAAGAAGAGTAAAACTGAACTATTTTCAAACTGCATTTCTGTGAATTTTGCATTTCAAAACAAACAATATATTTGACTTAAAACAAGGTGATTTTTTTTTTTTTTAAATAAATAAATAAATATTATAGGACATTATTACACAAATTGACTAAGTCCCACAGTAAGCTCAATAAGGCTTGTGTTGAGGGTACTTAGACAACGATATATATAATATATAAATATTTATAAATACTTAAATACATAGAAAACACCCATGACTCAGGAACAAATATCCATGCTCATCACACGAATAAATGCCCTTACCAGGATTTGAACCCGGGACCATCGGCTTCGTAGGCAGGGTACTACCCACTCGGCCAAACAATTCCAGCTATAATCTTAAATGCATCGTAATTATCTATATGGGGGGCGTAGTTTAGCTCGCTCGTAAGGATTGAGGCGTTTTTTGAAACGACTTTCACTTCATTTCGCATGCAGAGCATCAGCGTGAGCGATCTTGAAGGTCGTATAAAAATAAGATCAAAACTGAATCAAGTTATTCAAGTGAATCGGTCTCCCGGAGCAGGCTGGAGGGAATTAAAGCCCCGAGTTTGCAATATTTTTACCCCCGCAGTTACTCACAATGTTTTTCATGACACTTGCGAATAAAAAAATAAATTTTAAGTAAAATAATTCTCAAATCAATGACATTTCAAACATTCGACACAAACAATAAAAATAAATTATAAAAGAAAGTATTTTAGAACTAAAAATAAGTTATACCTACTTGTTTCGTATGAATTAGTGACACAATTTAAAAATGAATGAAAAGTGAATTGTAAGTATTCTTATGAGAAAAATAAATTTCTTTAAACCGAAAAACATTGTGTGTAACTCCGGGGGTAAGAATATTACAAACTTGAGTCTTTAATGCAACCTTGTTTGCAAAATTTTGTATTTTATTAAACATTGGTGGAAAGTTTGCCAATAAAATGCTTTCATCAAATAGATGTAGGTACTCGGAACTGGAAATGTTAGCCATTTTTTAGTTAAAATAAGGTAAAAGCTGATCCCTGCTCAAAAAAAAAAATATATAGGTATATTTTTTTTAATACAACGTCGGTGGCAAACAAGCATACGGTCCGCCTGATGGTAAGCAGTCACCGCAGCCTATGGACGCCTGCAACTCCAGAGGTGTTACATGCGCGTTGCCGACCCTTTAAAAACCTGTACACTCCTTTTTTGAAGAACCCCATACTGTAGACCCTCGGGAAAACCTCGGAAGGGAGCTCATTCCACAGCCGGAGCGTCCGTGGGAGGAAGTTCCTGTTCAACCGCACAGTACGCGACCATTTAGGTATATATACATATTTACTTCTCTGTCTAGGTGCTAAGAGAGTGGTACTTATTTAAAATACGATTTAATGGTAACACAACTAACACGTTGTCTCGTCTGTTACAAAAATCTATATAATTATTAAATGTCTATCTTGTTTTGCTCTTCAGGGAATAAGGTTTCAATATAAAATCAAATTTTTCTTGTGCATAATGAGAAATATCCGAGTTCTAGGAACACTAAATCTAATAAACACGAATTCTTCACGCTCCGCAGTAAAATGTGAAGCATTTTATGAAACATAAATTCACAATACTGAGCTGTCCCAGAAGTAATGAGACAATTTTTTTTTCAATATTATGTTATATAAGGTAAACGTTAAAAGTTATAATTTTGGTTGAAAATTGTAAGATTTTTTAAATACAATAATGTAATATAATATTTTTTTACAATAGACATTTACAATCATAATCCGTTGTCGACGAAGCTAAATGTCAGTCGGGGCATTCCCCAAGATACTGGACGCAATTACCCGCTAAATAGGCTAAGGCCTTTGGATGAAAAATGTCCCTGCTCGGAGGTCGCCAGACACACCAAAAAATTTCTCGGAAATTTCCTATGCTGGAGTTATGTTTCATAAATAAATAATCATAATAAATATTCTGCCTTTGAACTATTCATAGGGCCCAATATATAGGAAGCTGAATTGGATATTTGTAACCGTAACAGGATTTGTGTTCCCTAGACGTCGGTAAGACGGGATTTAAGTTTAACCCTTATTTAGTTTTAAATTTAGTAATCACCATTCATAGACTGTTACTTATGAAAGAAATATAGATTGATATATTTCTTTTATAAACAACAAACGACAGTCTATGATGAATAAATATTATCTTATACCTTTAAACGAGCAATATATATATACATATATATATATATATATATATATATATATATATATATATATATATATATATATATATATATAGTTCTGTGATCTCGGAAACGGCTCTAACGATTTCGCTGAAATTTGGTATATGGGGTTTTTTGGGGGTATACAATCTATCTAGATTAGTCTTATGTTTGGGAAAACGCGTGTTTTCGAGTTTTCATGCGTTTTTAATTAGACGCAGAATATGGTCGCTAATTTCGTGTTGCCGGCCACTGTCCGTCTGGTCCAGCGGGTTAAGACGCGGACTGCTAAACGAGTGTTACGGGTTCGAATCTCGCCCGGCGACTTCGACGGCTTTTTTTTATATGTTCAAGTTTATATATAATTTTTTTTAATTTTTATTGTTTTTTAGAGAAGTTTAAATTAGTAAAAAATTTAGTTAAGATTATTACCTATACACCACCATATTACAATAAATAGTTATAACCGAGCATTTGCTCGGTCGCCCAGGTACTAAGGATATTATATTATGAAGCCGATGGTCCCGGTTTCTAATTCTGGTAAGCTCATTTATTTGTGTGATGGGCACGGAAATTTGTTCCTGAGTCATGAAAGTTTTTTTTTAATATTTATTTAAGTATTTACATATTATATATATCGTTGTCTGAGTACCTACAAGCCTTGGCCTTACTGTGGGACTTGGTCAATTTGTGTAATAATGTTCTCATAATATATATATTTAATTATTGTGATTATTGTATTTTATAATACATATTTATTTAATTATTGTATACGTCGCAGCCTGGTTAAGTCAGCCAGCTAATTAGTTGCCTAGACCGATTTTGAACATTTTACAACTTGGCGCAATAAAAGGTCTTTGAAAATGACTGGTTCACTCAGCCAAGTCATTTAAATGTAACCTAAAAAAATATATATGTATATATATAAAATGTCTAGTGGTCAGGACGTGAGCCGCGTAAGCTGAAGACGCGGGTTCGATTCCCGCCTCGACCACCGATGAACTTGGTAATTTTTTCTTTAGTGTATGATATCTATTTCAGTTTATAATCTAACATTTCAACGAAATGTACAGGGAATTAAATTGCGTGACTGTACGTACCTCTGTTGTCGATGCCTATAGAAATAGATCAAATGCGTCAGGTATATTCGTTCAATTAGCTGCAGATCTGTTCGTGGCAGCGTAATGGAGCCGTCCAGTTTACATAGCCAACTGAATATCGAATTCTGGATTATTCCTGAATAAACTGATGTTGGCGAAGGCTAATCGTACAATACATACTTTGATCCACCAATATGGTAAATACTGATGGATAACATTCTGTTCACATAATACAATTGCAACGAGCAATATTTATCACGTCAGTACTGTAACGTGTTTCGTAGAGTTCAGTCGTGTAATAGATATTGCACGTCTAGCCTTCGCCACAGAGAACTGTAGCGATTTTTATTTTCTAATATTTTCGGAATTGTTGATAATAGCCTGTGAAATATCTGCTGCTTAGAAAACGAACTAAACTAATTTATTTTGGAGCGTGGCGTGTATAACCTATCGTATGATGATGATGATGATGATACTCCTGACCGATTTCGGCCATAGAGACTGTGTGTTCTGGAGAAGACATTATGTTGTCTAATTATGTAGTTACTTTGAAACTTTTCAATATCTATGTATGTATGTATATAGACTCTGAATCACGCATGTGTAGGTCTCTAATTACAGATCAAAGCCTAATTCCAATATTCTAAATGGAAATCTGAGATATTGCAGGCTCATATCGACTGAACATGCTCAGGTTATTTATTTATTTTATTTTATCTTAAGTGCAAATAACAAAACATACTGTACAATAGGCGAACTTAATGCCGTAAGGCATTCTCTACCTGTCAACATTTAGGCAAAGCAGATAAGTTGTAGCCGGTGCAAAAACTTGAGGTATAGATGATACAATTAGGTACAGTACGAACACAATGCAATCAGAAGAAATACACAAACATAAACATACATATACATACTTATATAAATAATATTAATACAAATATGTACACTTACATATACATACATATATATGAAATCAGATGCACTTACAAAGCAGAAACACTAAGATTTTCCAGTACTGCCAGCAAAGTGCTCACTTAAGGATTTCTTAAAAGGTCCTGTCCCGTCAGTAGACCTGCTCGGAATACATCACCGAGGTCCCGGTATACGCAAAATCCTTGTGAATAGACTCAAGCAATGATATATCATGTTCAAAAAGCCATAGTTCCTGTAAAGCGACCACATCAGCTACTTCACTCAACTCTTTCACTCCATTAATAGACCTCTTAAGCGATTTACAGTTAAAGCTAATAAGTTTACTCAAGCGATTATTCATTATATAACTTTAGCTTGCTTAAGCTACATCCTCACCATTATCGTTCGGAAAACTACTCTGCCGGTGTCTTATCGAAATAAACCGCCTAAAATACCTTTTGGCCATAACTTTTCATCTAGGTACATAAGTATTTATCTTATTGCTGGATACAAACAATAATAATAATAAAATTCTTTATTGCACACTACATAAAAAACAGATACAGAAATCGATAAAATATACACATCGGTGGGTAACAACAGGCGGACTTATCGCTAAACAGCGATCTCTTCCAGACAACCTTCAGATAGTGAGATGGCGAACGAAGCGAAGTTAACGGGTGGTGCAATAATTTTAATTTTATATTTTTTGTTTTAATGTTAAGTTGACGATCTTTTAGTGAAAGCCTTTGTTTTATCCTTTTGTGTAAAATACTGTGTCTTTTTCTTTAAGAAATAAATAAATCTAATCTAATCTAATCTAATCTACACATATAAAGTTAAGATAGACTACATTTATTACTATATATAAAAAAAATATATACATATATAAACAATTTGTAAGAATGATAATCCTTTTGCCTCCGCATCTTCACTTTAACTAAATAAACCCGTTCACTCGTTTTTTGATAAACATAATCTCTGATATCCTTCTTCAAAACCTCTTTGTGTACATTATAGATGAATATCGAAACTTTTTCGTCTGCCGTTTTAAATCTAGTATTCGCACTAGACTCGGCGTTACCTTTGCATCCTATATTATACATTTAGTTTCCGACTAACAGCGAGTAAGGGATAATATATCAAGGGTCTGCCTGAAAACCAGCGTTGTAGTAAATACACTGCAACACTATGCTGAGGCAAGCTCCTTTTTAACACTCATTAATATTTCTCCCTTATATATACAACTCAATTTCTTAGTTTAAAAACTAAATTTAAGGCTTATTTGTATTAAATGTCACTGTCTGTTAACTCTGCCATTTCATGTGACGTTGAATAAAAAATTTCTATGTCTATGTCTATGTCTATATACTTTTTCTTTGTGCCAATTCCCATCCCTCATCGGCAGCCGGTTTTTTCTAGGGTTCCGTTTGCTAATAAATCCGCAAAAGTTGGTTTCATTATTTCTTTTACCGGTTATTCATTTGCTGATCAATCTGTTGACTTCTACCGCTTGTATATTTTCTTGTACATTTTCTGCACTTACTTACTTAACTATTACTTACTTATTATTACTTACTTACTTAACTTAAGTTATTAAGTCAAAATTGTTACTAACATCCACTAGATCATTGATTTGCAATAAATTATTTTTATTTTATTTTATTTAAGCTGGCAGGATTTTGATAGCACAAACTGACGTGAACGTGTTAAGTAAACCTCATAATTTCATAGAAGTTTGACGTTTAAAATAACATTTGCGCAGTCTATGGCGCCATTTATTTATTACCTAAGACGATTTAGGGAGGAGGGGGTCAAACATATCTTTTTTTCACACAAGGGTGTGAGAGGGAGTTTTCATAGTTCTTACGTAAGATCACAAAGATTTTGCGAAGCTATATTTATATACTTTTGACCGTGGGGACCGTATACATCTCCAAACTTAATGTATCAACCGTGGAGACTACACGTCTCTGTTCTGCTAGCTTAACAGTCTAGACGCGATTTATTTAGTATAAATTTCATCTTAACACTTGGAGAGACTTTGCACTTCCAAATCTTATTAGTATTAGTACTTTAACACTGGGGACCTTTAAATCTCCAGATTTAATGTATTTTTAACCGTAGACTATACATCTTTGTTGTTTTATAGTAATTACTTATTTTAAGATTATTATAATGTAATGCTTACCCAGGTATTGGCTGTTGTATTTATAAATGTTGTTATGTATTTTTCATGTCACTCTATGATGTTACTAGAAATGTTGTATTGACTTGTAAAAAAGCCCTCCTCGAGGCCTAAATTTCAATTTTGACGCATAGTCTAACAAGCTTCTTTTCATGCTAAGTACACATATGCACTTTGCCTTAAAATATTTTAAAATATTTTATATCAAACTATATAATTACAGCATGTAAAAGTAGAATTTCAAAGTGTTTGATATTTATATAATTTTTAATTTCTTATAATTACGAATAAGATGTCAAAGAGCCGAGCAAGATACGGAAACTGGTTCTGTCGGCTTTTTAAATAAAACATAGATATACATATACTTATATAGGTATACCAAAACTATTATTACCAATATTAATATTAGAATGTGGGCAAAACCTTGTTCAAAAATTACTTAAAAACGTCGAAATTTACAAATGAAACAAACTTCTTAATGAAATACAGTTCTTGCATACCATTTTCATGTAGTAAGTTTCAAATTACAAATAGGTAGTTATATTTGTCTTTGAAAATGTGAATAATATTATTGTTGAAAGTTTTACTGCAGTAAATGGGCAAAGTTAGCCTGACTTAGCTCCATCTAGAAACATTCTCAGTACCTCGAGTATATAACTTCACTGCACAAACTTGTTTTTTTATGTCTTATGAAGTTACGTATTTAATGGAAACAGATATTTAGCCTGTGTTCGTGAATAATTAGGTATAGTAGTATTTTTTTTATCGTTTGACTGATAATTCAAAAGAAAAATTGCTGCAAATTCTGGCCCAAGAAGTCAGTCGTTGAAAAAAAAAATAATAAAAAAAAACAAAATTTTATTCTGCAAGTAGGCCTCAAGGGCTCTTTTACAAGTCAATACAACATTTATAGTAACATCATATAGTGACATGAAAAATACATAACAACATTTATAAATACAACAGCCAATACCTGGGTAAACATTACATTATAATAAATTACTATACTATTAAAATAAATAATTACTACAATACAATAGAGATGTAAAACTTTGAATCGTTCAGTTTTAGCACTGCAGGGTTATGCCGTAGTGCAGTTGGGCCAAATTTTATTATGTTGCCGATTTATGTTGTCGGATTTCGATAAAATTGAATAAGTTTGAAGAGCTCACTCTGGGCAGAATAAACACAAAATCCCAAAAAATTTTTTTGTTATTTTCCGTTAAATTATGACATAAATTCCTATACGTTTAAGTAGGTAACTCAGGGGATTTTTTATATTATACAGAATAGGGAACTGTCTTTTTACCAAATTTTATCTAAATCTGGCAAAAAAACGACCAGAAGATAAATTAAAGAAAACATTCAGACGTACTCTTAATGTAAACAACAGTTTGGAGTGCTATACAATGATGTCAGATTTGATTATATTTATTTGCGTATTTATTTTTGCGGTTTCAGTGGGTAGTAAAGTAGCCACATTTGATGGTAGTTGGGTGATATTATTCTTTGTCCCGTTAGCCAGGCGACGATTATAGCATAGTTTGTTAGAAAAAATGTTTTAATGTTTTATAATAATGCAAAGTTGATTAACCCAACTATGAAATTGTCAATCAGTTTATATAAATTACGGAGTTACTCATCAACGTATTTCTGGCCTGAATTAGCTACGAATCGTTTGTATTCATCTGCCATTTTGACTTATGTATTTGTAAGAACGGAATAAAAAAAAGGACGGGATAGAGAGACTAAACCAGGCCCGTAAAGTTTAATGAGTAAGGGGGCCAGTCTACAAATCCAAAATGGATCTAGTGAGATATCAGTTCGCTAGAATAGGAATATAGTTAGCTGGTAACCTCGCGGGTACTCGTATGGCGCGGAGCCACATATGAAGTTTGGCCACGCACTCTGTGACGCAGGTCTCATCTAGCACAGCATCAGCTCATGTGTTGGAGATAGAAGAGGAACTTAAGTGGTAACCTCGCAGGTACTTGTAGGGCGTGCAGCCACATATGAAGTTTGGCCACGCACTCTGTGACGCAGGTCTCGTCTAGCACAGCATCAGCTCATGTGTTAGAGATAGAAGAGGAACTTAAGTGGTAACCTCGCGGGTACTTGTAGGGCGTGCAGCCACATTCGGCGATGAAGTTGGCCATCACGCACTCAGTGACGCAGGTCTCGTAGCTGTATCGGTCCGTATGTTCCAGCGCCACCTGGGTTCAATACAAAATAGTTGAAGCGCCGTGAGTTGAGGAAGGGCCTAGTTAAGATGACAATTGTTGGTCTAAAACTTAAATTGAAACTTAGGTTCCTTTTCTCGGGAGTTTTATTAACCGAATTTCACTTGCCAACCAACTTTTAGCAGAAGATTTACTTTAGCAACCAACATTAGGCAAACTTTCATTATGACAACGGTATACTTGGTAGAATTATTGTTAAGTAGATTATTATAATGACAGAACATTTGGAAATGAACTACAACCTTACTGCGCCAGAATCAACTTTTTTGCATCGAACGATGTTAGACTACAAAAATAAACTTTTTATGGTTCGTATTAGACTTAAAATCATTGTGCTACCTAAAACATTGCATTTAAAAAAGTATCTTTTTAAGTAGTTGTCCAAATATACAGTTGCTAAGTGTTAGGTTGGAAAATAATAGATTATGGTGAGTTGCTATTTGATCATAAGGTGAAATGAAATTATGTGAAAAATTGCTTGAGAAATGACTTTCGGCAAAATGGAATTAAAGCAATATTGTATTTACAATAACCATATACATAATGGATAATCCATAGAGGATTAATTATTATAACTAGCTTAAATCAAAAATAGGCCCTTGAGGCATTGTACCAAGGATGCTGGCGGCATTTCCTCGTTGTATCGCAATACTGATACGATGTGCGAGGAAGCCGCCAGCTCTTCGGTCACCAGTTACGTCAACCAGACGTTTCGCGATTTCTGCAAAAAACTTGTGCGCACTGGGACCCCATGGACCTAGAGTTACAACGCCAAATGGTACAAAATGGTACTCTCTACTGAGGCTCTTATATTTATTACGTTTCCTGAGTCCGTTGGAGGTGGGACGGTGTCTACGCAGGTAGCATCCCACACTACCATCCGTCCCAGGCTGCAAGGAACCAAGGACACCCCATCAGGTCTCTTGCCATCATCCCTGATAATGGCAGTCGGCTCAAGAAGAGCAGGCACATTGATGGTGGCAAGAGACCGACGGATTAAATATGTCATTAAGCGACGCATGTTAAAAACGACCTGCACTTTTTTGACAAAATAATATTTCGGCAAATTAATTTTCGGCAATCTGTCATCCCGATAATTTTTTCTTTTCGTTTGGCGTTTGTCTAGGCTAGCCCCCCAGGTGCTTCTCTTTGCTGAGCACTGAGCGGACCGTCCGTACTAGGGATCGCAGATTTTATTGTTAAGGATGACTCACTCTAGACCGGAAGGTGCGTCATTTTCTATGACGGCTGATCAGTCACCACATAGTGCTTCCCATAGAAAACGAAGCGCTAGAAGCTCCGGCCCAGCCCAGCCCAGTCTAGCGTGAGTAATCCTTTATTAAACTTTTATTATTAGACAGAAACACAATATGACAAGGCATTTTGGGATTGCCGTTTTGGAAATTTGGACAGATAAAGATGATGGCAGTATGAACTTCAAGTGCTGCTATGAAAGCAGTTAAGCTACCTCATCATGGAACCAGCAGGCGCGGTGCGCAGGCGATACGCGTCGTACACCAGCCTCGCTCTGGTACACTTTTGGCTCCACCTTTATGTCCACGGATGTGCCTGGAGCGGGAGGATTTGCTTTTAGGGTAGCTTATACTCAAACATTTATTCAGCAAATACACACAAGGGCACTTTTACATATCAAAGTGTTTTACAAAAAATAAAAATAAATTACGAAAAAATATAAAATTAAATATTAGATAATTACTTAATACTCAATATTTTATTGCAAATTCAAAAAGTAGTTATACAGGTGGTAAACTTAAAGATACTTAAGAGACAAACAGACAATAACTAAAAAAAAAACATAAATTATTTAGAAATCTGCTGAACGAACGGGTAACTAACTCTTATTACCTACATAACTTTGTATTCATAAATCAAGGCGTCGATGTACAACTATTGATGAAAATAATTATTATCGTAAAAGACGCTTTTATGCGGCAGAAGGAGAAGGATGTATGGATGTTTGCACCATGAGTTGCTTGTTGAAGCTCAGTGGTATAAATACATTTCTACCATTTCATTTAGTTAACACTGTACCGCAGGTGTTAGTGGGATATGACATTACCAAACTAAAATGTAGTCGGGCGGAACGTGTTTGTACGGAGAGTGATGGCAGGTAGGCCAAACTGAACGAAATGGTGACCGCTTTCAGACGAAAGGGAGTATCTGACGTCCGTTGTTGGCTCGTTGGGTGGACGGCATTAAAAAAATTGCGGGTCACTTCTGGATGAGATTAGCTCAGGACCGGGATAAGTGGTGTACCCGAAGAGAGGCATATGCTCAGCAGTGGGTGATAAAAGGCTGGTAGGATAATGATGATGTGTGGTGGCCGAGATATCCTTAATATTTACCTATAATCACAAACGTATCCCGTGCAGACGTTTCCGGGTAGTCATTTGGATCATTTACAATAATCTGAAAAAGGAGAAATAACCATTTGTTAATTCATTCACAATAAAATACCTTAAAAAATAATTTTCTTTTGATCTAGGAGTAGGGAAGCTTGATGATTTTTTTATCAAAAATTTGTTTGTTTCCTCGAATAGAACTAACAAAAGAGTTTAATTAAAATATTGCCTTCGGTTACCGAGATAGCCATAATTGAGTCGGAGACAGATGGAAACGATTATGAAAACACCTATTCCCATCTATGCCCGGCGGGACTAATGTAATTATATTGGAGTAAATTATTTCTTAAATTTGCAGATACGTCTGCGAGCGATATTCAAATTTTATATTAAAGGAGAAAATGGAAAAAAGTTACGCTTCCGGTAAGACTTTTTTTTTCTTAAAATGTTAGAAACGAAGGATACGTACCAGCGCACCGTAGTTGATGGCACGGGACCAGCTGGGATAATCGTCGGGTTCGACGTTGAACACGACGGTAAGACCCGATGACCTGGAACAATCAGGTATCGCTGCTGTCACATCTAGCTACGGCGGGTAGGTGTGACAGAGAGCACACTAAGTATTCGCGTGCTGCAGCGTTTGATTCAACTTCAACTATAGTATAGTTTCGACATGCTATTCACTATAGTGTTGTTGCCCGAGCGTTTCCGGTATACTTATTGGATGACAGCGCCATCTTTGAGGCAAGAACTGTAAAACGAAGCCTCGACAGAGAACCTGCTGGACGTGGCGAAATTTGAGAAATGCAACCTATATACATCTGGACATACGAAAGCATTTTTGCCCAAACTGAAACGCTTCGGTCAATCATATCTGATGGCTACATTGGCTACTATATAACATGCTGCATTAAAGTATGAATATATTACAATTTTTTATACATAGGTATGGAACGATTTCCATTCGGTGAAATATTGCGTTTATATATATATCAAAATCAAAAAATCAAAAATCAAAATAGTTTATTAATACAGTGAAACTTATAATAAAACAAGGTTAAGTAAACTTATTCTAGTTAAACACTGCTAAATGTTGTTTCAAATTATAGAATTCACTATCAGCTAAAAATAACAAATTGCATGCTACATTACAGTTAACTACAAAGTATACGACAATTGTTTCTCTTGTATTTTTAACAATAAAAAATAATATTAAAATTAAAAATTAGTGCTAATCAATTACAAGGAACCAAGGCAAGGAATTTGGAGGTACTATGAGTACGTATTTGAGGAAGAGTACGTGTATGTTATGTGTTTGTGTGTGTGTGTGTGTGTGTGTGTGTGTGAGTGAGTGTGTCTATTAGTATGTTAATATTTTTTCTGTTTCAACATAATTTAGAGTGCTTAACCATATTTTGACTTTATATTGAGCCTCTCTTACCGAGCAAGTTTTAATGTCGCAATTTTTGTGGACTATCTTGTATACTGCTAAATGATTGTGTATACCAAATCTTTTAGCAAAGTGTGACTTAAGTGCAGAAAAGCTATTAAAGAATATTTGTACACAACCTTGAAGAGACGGTTTACGGTATTGTGCTATTTTCAGCGTAAATTGGACTGCTATTATATTTGCTTAGCTGTAAAAACATGGCGGACCGTCAAATTTTCCGGAAACCTTTTATGCCTACATTTTTTTTCGATCAAATGAGGTCCTAATAGGGATTTTTCCTGTACTCGTTGATTTTCTTTTATTTCGCGAGAACAAGAGATTTCCGGGTCCGGTAGATACTGTTTTTGTATAGGAAACCAGTGCCGGGAATATAGTAGGTGCAGAATTACCACAAACGCAAACCGGTAGTAGTCTAGTTTTAGCCACTGTCAAATTTCTGTTGCGATAAGTAAGTAGTGTGTGGCATTCACAAATTGCGGGCATCTTTCTCTGTCACTCTAATGACACCTTAATTGGAATAAAAGAGAAAGATGCCCGCAGCTTACTTTTATTTTTATCTTTGTTATTATTTTTGATGACCGGTCTGGCCTCGTTGGTAGTGACCCTGCCTATGAAGCCGATGGTCCAGGGTTCAAATCCTGGTAAGGGCATTTATTCGTGTGATGTGCATGGATATTTGTTCCTGAGTCATGGCTGTTTTTCAAATATATCGACGAAGCTCTTGGACATTTTTGACTTCAAAAAAAATTATGTATTTGACTGACACTAATCTTGACACATATCACTGAATGTTATCATAAACATGCCCCGCCAACAGCTGACACTTACCCAATATACAGTTCATTGCTATTAAAAAAAGTCAAGATTGGTTATCGAAAGTTTTGATTAGCTAAAGTAAGATTCTATATGTCAAATCTGAGCGGCATTGCAATTATGGAGGGGAGAGGTAAGGAGAACAATCTCTTATGGGAGAACTGTTCTAAAGTGTCCAGCTAGCAGGTGTAAATATTAGTTCGAAATCTCTGGTGGCGCAAGGGTCCCGTAAGGGTGGCGTAAGGACATGACATGAACTTACACGTTATTTACGGAGTGTGCGCCGTCAGTCAAAAATTTGTTCACAATGTATTGTGGGGGTGGTGGTGTGGTGTGGGGGTGTGTGAAAAGTGTCCATCAAAAAGCCTTAAGTAGGTGGCTACTTAAGGCTTTTTGATGGACACTTTTCACACACATAGATTGTTCTTCTTGCCTCTACCCTCTATAATTGCAATATTTGATGTTGTTACATACATATCCAAACTTAATGTATTAACTCTGGAGATTATACGTCTCTGTTATATTGTATAATATACTTGACTTGTTGGATACATTCTCGTCCTAATTACGTATTCTGTAGCATAATTAGTTTATGAGACTGTTAGCAGTCTAGACGCGTTTATTTATTTAGTATAAGTAAAAATCATTTTGACACTTGAAAAGACTTTACACCTCCAAATCTTATTAGTATTGGTACTTTGACATTGGGGACCTTTAACATCTCCAGATTTAATGTATTTTTAACCATAGAGACTAATACACATCTCTGTTGTATTGTAGTAATTAATTATTTTAAGATTATTATAATGTAATGTTTACATGCATATATATATTGGTTGCATTGGCTGCTGTTTTTATAAATGTTGTTATGTATTTTTCATGTCACTAAATGATGTTACTATAAATATTGTATTGACTTGTAAAAGAGCCCTTGAGGCCTATTTACATTTTTTTAATTTAGTTAACATGAAGCGCTGGTGGCCTAGCGGTAAGAGCGTGCGACTTGCAATCCGGAGGTCGCGGGTTCAAACCCCGGCTCGTACGAGTACCAATGAGTTTTTCGGAACTTATGTACGAAATATCATTTGATATTTACCAGCTTTTCTTGCTTGCTTGCTTTTCGGTGAAGGAAAACGTCGTGAGGAAACCGGATTAATCCCAACAAGGCCTAGTTTACCCTCTGGATTGGAAGGTCAGATGGCAGTCGCTTTCGTAAACACTAGTGCCTACGCCAAATTTTGGGATTAGTTATCAAGCGGACCCCAGGCTCCTATGAGCCGTGACAAAATGCCAGGACATCGCGAGGAAGGAATTTTGTTAACATGGGCGTTGCACCGTTGAGTGGCTCGCGGACCTCGTGGTCAGATTCTCCGTCACCGTCGCAGTACTCTAGCGTGTTCGTGTGGCAGGAGAGAACTGTAAACAAACTACATGTGAAACAGGGGCCAGGTACCTGCCAGACTCTGACGTAGCAATGATGGTGCCCGAAACGTGGTCAGATTCTTCGTCGCCGTCGTAGTACTCCAGCGTGTCATCGTGCGGCAGGAGAGAACTGTGAACAGATTATAGATTGAACCTCCTTGGATTTCACGGGCCTATAAATCCCGGTCTTGATAGGCTTGCGTGGGGATAAAGATCCAACACGTAGAGAGCACCCTTGGAGAGCTTTAATGTCATGTAGAACGCCTGCTGGAACCCGTTTCACAGGCCCAACAATAGACACCCTTGAACAGGTCGCAGCAGGCATTGGGACTATTGTAGTAAAAGTGAACAGTATAACGGTCTATGGATTGAAGTTTGGGAGGACAATGAGACTGGGATATTGCAAAGAGGTCCGGACACCAGCCATAACAATGTTTTCACTAGTTATTGAGGCAGGCGGTGACTCGCCGCCACTAGATGGGCCCCTGAACATGCCGTCGTGAAGACGACCAGGAGCAACACCGGTGTGAGCGGCTCAGGGGTGTTGAGAGGTGTACGTCGCTTTCTACTCAGTGGCTGATAACAGCCACTGTGCCAACTGGCGTCTTATGCAAGTTTTCATTTCACCCCAGGAGCATTTAGCTCTAACGACTTCTCTATGGACGGCCAATGAAGGCAAGCCAGAGCTGAAAGTCCTGCGGGTCCCGTTGGAGTCCACTCCGACCGACGCTGACACGCCGGAGACGGAGACCCTGACCGACTCTCGGGAGTACTCGGGTCCGTGGGGTCGTTACTTCCCAACAGCTCGCCACAAGCTGCCCTACGGATAGATTGAACCTTATTGTTAAAGCCATCGATCAGTTGATCGATGGTCAGTTCAGGCACCGTGAGTTTAGGTCGCATCTCGCTGAGCACTGTGTGGACGGCAATGATCTCCGCAGGGATATTATCATTGTTATTGTATTGTCACTTTTAGTTAGTTTTTGTAAAGTAAATTAATTGATGAGTTCGATTAAAAATAAAATTACGCTTTAAAAAAAACTATTTTCATGTTTATAAATCTTTTGTGCAAAAATAACCTTGGAAGCTTGTACTTTGCATCTAGTAGATAAGTCTATTAACCTATGACTTTTAGGCAGTAAGCATCCCGATAAAAATAAAATAAAATAAAAATAAATATTTACAAAAAATAACGGTGCCTATGTATGTGTTTTTTTTCTATCGAGCGAAATTTGTTTAATCAGCAGTGGCAGCATGGTTCCATTTTTATCGCTTGTCACTATGCCCGTCACTTTCGCATTTACCTACTTGTTAGAACGTGACAGGTACGGTGACAAATGATAAAGAGCCGACCATATTAGCCCTGCAGGTTTCGAATCGATAAATTTACTAAAGAAAGGTCTCAAGATTGCTATTCATATTATTGTGGCACTCGTTATCTGATGTACAAAAAAGCTACGAATTTTCAAAAACTGAACTGTCTAAACCCACTGCACCTTAAGAATGCTGTCAGTAACTTAGGTACAAAAGGACTTTGACGTAGAAGGATTGCAGCGGTGGCAGCATGGTTCCATTTTTATCACCTGTCACTATGCCCGTCACTTTCGCGCTTACATACTTGTTAGAACGTGACAGGCACGGTGAATTGGTGAAAAATGATAACGAGCCGACCGTCTTAGCCCTACAGTGTAGCACGAGTACGTGTCCGACCGAACATTAGCCTTTGGTTTCGGTAGGTTTCGGCATAAAAATCAGCTTTCGAACTCGAAAAACTCGATTCGCAGATAATCGATTACTTCGTTTTCGATTCCCATTCCTAAAGCACGCTTACAGAAAATGGAATTAAACGTCACAAATCGGGCCCGCCTTGTCAAAGGCAAATTATGTCAAAGTGGAAACGCGTGTACCTATAATATAATTTAATGAAATGAAGGCGTGTCCTTGAGCGAAAAATGTGTCCCAGATTATACAGTATGCAAATCCAATACGGGTAATAAATCAAATTAGACATAGAATTTACCTGTGTTAACATGAATTCAGAAGTTCATTAAAGTTAAATTTAATTATAACCCCGTAATTAATATTTGAAAATTAACCGAGCAACAATGTACTGCAAATATTGCGAGACATAACATGACATAATGTCATCGTTGAAAGTTACTTTCACGTTACTTTAAAAAGCTCGTATGTCGTAACTTTTGTGTTGATTTATATTGTGGGCCGAGTTATTTTGAATTGTTAATATTTTAATTGTATTTCTAAGCAAAAGTTATTTCATTTCATTTTGTTTATTTATAAATATAACATATTTACACGTCAAACAGTTCAGTTAATAGATTTACATTATATACCTATCACTTTATCTTAAGATAATTACATTTAATTTAGAAGAAATACACTTAGGTTAAGTTATTTTTAAAATAAGCCCACCAAAAAAGTAGGAGGTTGTCAATAATAAATACCTATACACCTAAGTACATTTAGTTTTATTATTATTATAGGTAGTAGCGGTGGTGGCCGAGTGGATATGACGTCCGACTTTCAATCCGGAGGTCGTGGGTTCAAATCCTGGCTCGTACCAATGAGTTTTTCGGAACTTATGTACAAAATATCATTTGATATTTACCACTAGCTTTTCGGTGAAGGAAAACATCGTGAGGAAACCTGCATACATCTGCGAAGAAATTCAAAGGTGTATGTCAAGTCCCCAATCCGCATTGGGCTAGCGTGGGGACTATAGCCCGAGCCCACTCGCGCATGAGAGGAGGCCTGTGCCCAGCAGTGGGACGTATATAGGCTGAATTATTATTATTATTATTATAGGTATTTGATATGTTAGGGTCAACGGGTTGGTCACTTGCATAAACTCTGAGACAGTGTAACACGCCAGGTCCATTAACATCAGTCTTCAGTTTTTTACAGAATATTGCGTTGTTTTTAGTCTCTTTTATGTTTAGGGGGACATGGTTATATGCTCGTTCCTACAACACAGCGCTGCGCGGGCCTTCGCCAGCCGTCCGTTCGGGGCTATCAGCAACGGTTGCCTACATAAGATTATCTCAATATACTTCTTAGGTCCTTTTTTTAAAAGAGGGGAAATGCGTTATGCATACCACCCAGGCGCGGGGACAGGCCTGGGATGGTTATATGGGATACTTTTTAGGTCCTATGCCAACCACCGGTCAAAGGTTTGCCCGTATTGAATTTACACACTGTATACATTTTGCAAAGCCTTCACTATTAGAAACTAAAACAGCGTATGAAGGTTATGATTAATTATTTTCAAGAAAAACAAGACCAACGGGATGTGAGTTTTGATACGAAATAACTGATATCAGTACCCCTAGCGTAAATTTGATCGACATCATAACGTGACGAACGCGTTTGCGTTAAGTCTCATTTTGTATAGGATTTTGAATTTCCAAAACGTCCCGCTTGGCGCGCTCTTTCTAAATCCAATACAAAATGAGACTAAACGCAAACGCGTACGTCACGTTTCGAAATCGAATTTATTTACACTAGGGGTACAGATTTCATAGAATTCCTACACCGTAACAATTTCGATACTTGATATAAATATATAAAACAAAGTGACTATTTCGGAAAATACGACAGATTTTGTTTTTGTACTAAGTCAAAGTCAGTATATTCTTTATTCAAATAGGCCCAGCAACAAGCAAGTTGGAGTTGGTAAAGTGATACCTGCAAAGGGAGTAAGGTTAAAATACGGGTACGTTTGGTTGGGAGGTACAGTCAGCATCAAAAGTAGCGGATGAATCAACGTGCCAAAAGTATCTGATATTCCGGATAACTTTTCCTAATATAGATAAATATCTAAAATTCGCGCTCAAAAGTATTTCTTTTACAGTCTTAGTTGTTCCATATTAAAGACATCACTTTTTGTTAAGCTGTTACAGAATGGTAGATACTTATGAAACGTTATTTGATCCGCTACTTTTGATGCTGACTGTACGTGTAAACACTAATCAATATGTAAACAGGCCCTATGTAGACCAGTTACACTTACTCCACAGCCATTCCTTACTTTCATGGGCCCATTTCTCGAATGGTATTAGACTAATAATATTAGTCTACGAACTGTCAAGTCGTATGGGTTTCCATGGCAACATAGTAATACACTATACACTATAACTATACAGATGGTCCGACCAAGTTAAGAAGGTCATCTCAGGCAAACTCCATCAAGCGGCGAGGGCTACTGGAGATCGA
This sequence comes from Cydia pomonella, assembly GCF_033807575.1. Lineage (NCBI taxonomy): Eukaryota > Metazoa > Arthropoda > Insecta > Lepidoptera > Tortricidae > Cydia > Cydia pomonella. The sequence goes on along the minus strand of NC_084709.1, from coordinate 24,418,655 downwards.
GACCGATGGAGACAAATCACAGGAGCTGGAAAACCACTTGGTTCAACCCTATTGTGACCACTTGGTCACAATAGGGTTGTTTCCAATTTTTTGAAACTTTTGTATTACGTTAAATTCAACTTTTACCTATAAAACGGCTTTAAATATGTCAAATTAACAAAATATATTTTGACAGATGCTTTCGCGCCCAAAACGCTCTTTGAAAATTGTGTGACGTCACAGTTTACGGTTTGACACAACTATGTACATACAGAATAAAATTTGATACTCAAGCCGTAGCCATTTAGTTGGTTGGCAAGCTGGCTACGGCTTGAGTATTAAATTTTGTACTGAGAATAGACAACGGAGGGGCCTCGGTTGATCGCCTAAGAACTGTCAACAGTGTCAAACCGAGAGTTGTGACGTCATCAGAATCTTCAATGCGTTTCGACTTGGGTCACGTGACGTGTGTTAAAAGATATTTTAAATTCAATATTTACAAAAATGTGCTCATTAGAGGTCCACTAAAGGTAGTTTAACATGTTTTTATTATCCATAAGAATTTATCGAGATTCTGTCCTAATGTTTGAAGATGGAAACAACCCTATCCTCAGTAATGAGAGACCGACAAAGAAGAAGACCGTTCGAGAAATGGGCCCCTGTCAAGTCGTATGGGTTTCCATGGCAACGTACTAATAATATTAGACTAATATCGTTCCAGAAATGGGCCCGTAGCCAAAGTCTAGTATAGGTAAAAAACTTAAGTAAGTCACCTGTTGTATGTAGTTGTGACGTGTTCGAATAGACATTTGTTTTGTTTGTGTGTGTCTTTTAAACATGTATATATATATATATAGTCCTCCTCATCGTTTTCGATGACGGCGACCCCAAATAAACACATTATGGACGTTGTGTAGCGTGAGCCCTAATGTGGCTGGCCAGGCCGAACTTGCTCTTAAATACTCTATTGCACGCGTGACAATAAAGTTGGCCAGCTGCGTTGAACGTGTACACGTAGGAGGGCTTAGGTCTCTCTTTCCGTAACTGGCGTTTTATTTCTAGGCTAAATTTATTTAAACATGTATTGTCTATTCGAACACGTCACAACTACATACAACAGGTGACTTACTTAAGTTTTTTACCTATATACTTATTGAATATTTACTTACAGTTCCGATACGTCGTTCAATGCAGCGTAGTTAAAGGCGCAACAGTGGCCCTCCCCTGTTTTAATCAGAGTGAATATATCCATACACTTCTTCACCTTTCTATTAAATTCGCAGTACAGCAAGAGGTTTTCGCATTTTTGGAGAACCTTAAAATAAGTGAATTATTTAAAACAGTTGAAAGAACTTTGGTTTTGAGTTCAGTCAATATACAATAAAAATTAAAACAATATTGCAACAAGCTATTTCTTCATCTAATTTGAAATTCGAATTTCTTCAGCAGAGTAAAAAAGTAAACGAAGCATAATAAGTTACAGAGCAAAATGAATAAAGTTTGATGTTGGTTTTTCCAGTTGGGGTGACAAAATTAGATTGAAATGGAATGCACGATAACAATGATTGCTACATTTTAATAAAAAGATACGATACGGTCAAGGAATTTGATTTCAGTACCATTTTTTCCTTTGTGACAGCTGCCCAGCCTCTTTGCGCTGCTAAAACAAAGACGCTTACGTTGGCTGGGGCATGTGCATCGAATGCAACCTTCTCGTTTGCCGCGACGTGTTTTGCTTGGCGCCATTGCTGATGCCAAGAGAAGCGTCGGTCGGCCAATGCTACGACATAAGGATTGCGCCAAGCGAGACATGCACGCCTTTAACATCCCGGTTCACAAATGGGAAGAGCTTGCCGAGGACAGAGTCAAGTGGCGCAAACTGATATTCGACGGACGTAAAATTCACGACGACGCTTGGTTTAAGACACTCGCAAGTAAGCCGGCCAAGCGTCATCAGCCTGACACCTGTTCGGCAGAGGCAAACTACAACTGCCAGGCTTGCGGGCGTGTTTGCCGCTCCCGTATTGGCTTACACAGCCATGAAAAACGTTGTCGCCCTGCCTGACACTGCTTGTATAGTCTGTAATAGACTCGAAGGCCAATGATGATGATGATGATGAGTGACAATAGTACCTATGAGGTCCCTAGCGACTTTCTCATCGATTGATAAGTATTTAAAATAAGTTTTTGGCAAAAATTTAATTTTTGGTACAAACTTTTATCGCCGACTGTACTTTTCTTTACACAGACAACTAATCCTCATCGAGCCAATTCTAAAAACCCCAAACACAATTAGGTGGCGTTGTTTTATCACAGGGTTCCTATGTCCACCTCTTGTCTCCATCATCAGATCAGCTCAATGGTACCGTAATATTGCATTGTCACCCGACTTACATATAAATAAATAAAATAAATAAATAAATAAATATTATAGGACATTATTACACAAATTGACTAAGTCCCACAGTAAGCTCAATAAGGCTTGTGTTGAGGGTACTTAGACAACGATATATATAATATATAAGTATTTATTAATACTTAAATACATAGAAAACACCCATGACTCAGGAACAAATATCCATGCTCATCACACAAATAAATGCCCTTACCAGGATTTGAACCCGCCCAAGTAGCATTTAAGTGTCGGTAAAATCAATATACCAGCCAATTTAGAACTTAGGGTGGTTTAAGGGACTTATAAGAGTGTCAGAGAAAACTAACCTGAGCTCAAGCTGTATAAAATCATTATAAAGGAATCTGCGTACGCAAGGGGTGTTATATCAGAAAATAAAAAATCTACTATAAAACTTTAAGTGTTGTGTGACACTTCGACCTAATTCTATCGTTAAAGCTGTATACAGGCTGTATTGTAGTATCAATTGGCACTTGTTGCTGTAAAAAAGTATCTGTAAACTCCGTTATAAAACTTTAAGTGTTGTGTGACGCTACAAGCTTATTCTATCATTTAAGCTGTATAGAGGCTGTAGTGTAGGATCACCTGGCACTTGTTGCTGTATAAAAGTATTTGTCAACTCCGATTTAAAACTAATTCTTATGGCGTAATTTTACACTATTATAAGTATAATGGTGTTATAACTTCTGTCTGTAAGGTTATTATAGAACTAAAAGAATAAATGACAGCTGTAGTACAGTTTAACGGATTATAATACGGATCTCTAACGGGAATTATAACTTATGTACAGAAAGCCGAAATACAGTCAAATGTATAAAAATATTCTATTACAAAGCTGATTTAAATCCAAAAGCTGTAGAAGTGACTCCATTAATTACATAGTACAGCTACTAAGATTATGATGCTCTCCAACTATCCTATAGGCTGTTTAAATACTGTCGCCATTTTACTATGAATAAAAACATATTTGAAAATATAATTAAAGATAAACTTGCAAATATTTAACAAAAACTTGTCATATTATGATAACCAGCTAAAATAAATTGACTTTAACCTTAGAATTAACATTAAAAGAAAAAAAAACCTTAACCTTAAAAACAAAAACTAAACTTATGTACCACTTTTAGATATTTTTGTTATGTTTTTCTTGATTATTAAGCAGGGGCGTGAATATTTTGCCAGAAAAGATACACATGTTCACAATAAATAATAATCGGCACTTACCAATAGTAATATAACTGCTCTCAAGATCCTGTATCTTAACTGCACTTTATTACTTTCCACTTATATTTGTCATTTGTCGCCATTACAAATATAACGAATGAACAGAAGACATTTTTAGACTTGAATATTTTTTATTCTATTGTAATTCTTCTTAAAAACCTATTTAAAACTGATATTCTTAAATCATATTTATAAGAGATAATCTGTAGTGCTAAGGTTTCCATTTACACCGAATTACAGCTATTATACAGCTTATCTATTGCTTGTACAGCTACTGTACAGCTACTGTACAGCTCTAATAACGCGAAAAGCTGTATAATTGGGGCCCTTTTTTAACTTATAAGGGCTGTATAAGCGCTTATACAGCTGTAGTACAGCCTAAATGTACAGCTTATAGTATTCAAATAAACTGATATACAGCTCTTATACAGCTAGCAATGCTACTTGGGCGGGACCATCAGCTACATATATATGCAAATTTTCAGCTCAATCGGAAACCGGAAAGTGGATCAAATTTAACTTGCAAGATTTGTGTGTGAAACTAAATAAAAGCTTGTAAAATAGGTACTTTACTGAGAACCCAAAAGGCTGCTTTAAACGAATCCGTACTGCAAATTAGAACACACGTGGGGAATGTAAACCGGTTTTTATTTGTATGAAATTTCGGTTAATCGGTTATTGACCAGTTTTTTGATACAATTAAAAACCGGTTTAAATTCCCTAAATACCCGTAACCTATGGTAAACCACAGAATACAATATTACATAAAAAACGTGCTTTAACTGGCAAATTTCGATTTTATATGACAAAAATGACCAACCTATAGGTGATTTTAAACTTCATTTCAAAATGACAGGGTTCAATTTTTTAATTTCTGATAATAATAAAAGATAATAATAAGGGTTAAAAGAAAACCAAATAGTTTAGGTAAACAATAATAGACCGAGCGACAAAATATTTATGCATAATATAATTTATAAATTACCTACTTTGAACGTTTATGAAGTGTCATGCTAATCTTTCGAATGGGATTGAATGTTGACCTAAGGACCCGGTTTTAGGGGGCAAAACTGTATCAATGTTACTAATTAATTAGTATTATGAAAACAAGCAATTCCTAATAATATTACTTTGTTTTAGCAATAATATATCTGTATATTATTTTGTAACCAACGTACACCTGTTATTGGCCTAATATTATGTAAAAATCCTCTAAAAAAATCTACGGCTGTTGTTGTTTTTAATACCAATAAAATAACTAACTAACTAACTAACTGCTTTGGCTCAGCGATCCAAAAAGAATCTTGGCCTCCGAAACGAGAGAACGCCACCTGTCCCGATCCAGCGCGGTTTCCTGCCATGAATTCGCATTCAGCCGACGCAGGTCCGCCTCCACGATATCACACCAGCGGTATAAAGTAAAAAATAAACGTTATTAAGAGGAAATACCAGTTGAGCCCCTTCTCAGAATTCACAACTTTATGTAAATATCTCCGTCGCGCTGACGGAGGGGCCCCTAAAATTACTGAGAAAAAGGCATTAAGGACAACTGCAGCTTAGGCAAAAAATCCTGCGTAAAAATCTCAGAAATCAAGGTTCCGTGTTGACATTTTCCTCCTCCTGGGTTCCTAGGGGACTATGGGCTAATGATCTAGAGTTAGAGTTCGAATCTCGCCCGAGACAGTGAATATTTGGAAACATTCACTGTTTCGACAGAACCAATCTACCCATGTATAAGTTTTTAGGGTACATAATAGATAATAAATTAACACACAAAGATCACATACAGAAACTGTATAGCAAACTCTCTTCGTCTAATTTTGCGTTATGTAAACTCAAACCCCTAATAGACTCAGGAACTTTAAAGATGGTCTACTATGCGTATATTCAATCCCTACTAAAATATGAAATAACTATATGGGGCAATGCATCGGATATTCAGAAAGTACCAGTACCTACTATAGAAGCGTTTTGTGAGGGTAATGTGCAAATGTCTTTTTGGAAAACTAGCCATAATGACAGCAATCTCGTTATTTATCTATAATTCTTTGCTAGAAATTAACAAACAAGCAGACTTTCTTCAAAAATTATCTGATATACACAATTATAACAGGGCGTTTACTTTAAGATCAAGATGTTTAATAAACTGTCATTAGAAATAACTAACCTCTCAACAAATAGCTTTAATAATAAAACATCTAATTATTTTAGTTAACTGAATATTTAAACTGTGATATTGATATAAAAAACTTTGCATAATGTTAAGTAATTAAATTGAGTTAAATTGAAATGAGATTATTTAATAATTGAATTGCCAAATTATTGACGATCATAATATAATTTACATTGTAACTTATTGTTATGTTTATTTAATTAAATAAACTAAACTAATTTAACTTCTAAATCTAATAAAATAAGTTTTAAGGCCCAATTTCGGTGTACCTACTTTAGTTAAACATGTTTAGACAGGTACATATATTCAGAGTTCTCATTCGAAGTATACGTTTGCTTTAATTAATTTGAGTTGAAGGCACATGAAAGTCAGACTCGGAAAACAATTACCAGACTATTTTTGTTCTGACTAGAAACTGTTATAAGACTGAGTGTATTTTCCTTTAACGGACATACTGTTAGGAAGTATCAGAGATTACGGAAAATAGAATCCTGTCATTTTGAAACACACACACACACACACACACACACACGCACGCACGCACGCACGCACGCACGCACGCACGCACATACACGCACACACACACACACACACACACACACACACACACACACACACACACACACACACACACGTATTTTAATATAATACCTCGTTTTCTAGTATTCATGCAATGCTCACCTCTTCCATAATGGTGTCCATGGTGTAGTAATATCCCTTTAAGATGTTCATTATCTCCGTGGCGTTGTTCGCATAGGGCGTTATGTTGTGTTTCAGTTTCGGTAAGTCTTCGAGAAACTTATTAATCTCTTTTTTCGTTCGGTTGTGTCTCTTTCTAAAAATAAATAAATATTACGAATTTCAAATTGGCTTGGTAGTTCCACATAAGCTCAAAGGCTTAGGTCGTCAAGGGCTTGTGTCGTGGACTTGTGGATACTAGACGTGGTTAGAGAGAGTGGATCAGATACACTTAAGTAACGGAATTAAAAATTGCCTACTCCAGAGCACACAGTCGCTGTGGCCGAAATCGGTCTAGAGAGCATAATCATCACTAGACGAGGATATGCATAATGGGATCGTGCATGGTGGGGGTTTTCCTTACGTAAAACGATCCCAGCGCATAAAGTGGTAAAAATCAGAATTAATTGCGGATAGCGTCTTTAACATTTCGTAGAAGTTACTCCTGAAATATTCATTTAAATTGTAAGGGACCATTTTTATCTGTATGAAATGCTTAATATAACTAACGTATTTTAGTTGATAATTATTAATACTGTATCCGTGTAAAAGGCTTTGCAAATGCCACATACAATGTGATCTTTTTCTAGAAGTTAAGATTGGGTATAGTAAGTTATCCTTAAAAGGTAGACATTCAACATCACGGATTTTTTGTAGACCCATGAAAGAAAGACAATCCCACCACACATTGTGTTGTTATCGCTCAAACGGATTAGGCAGCGTTTTCGATTAAAGCTCCTAGCCAGCGTGATTTTTTCCGATTACATCGTTATATTTCAAACAATTTACACAAAACCTTGACAAGTTATATACTTAAATCTTCCTCAAGAATTACTCTATTGATAGATGAAAGTTGTATGAAAATCTGTTCAGTAGTTTTTAGTTTTGGAGTAGTTTTATAAGATTTAGTGCATTGACGTTTTCCCCTAGACTTGCGGACGCTAGGTTGCGTGAAAGTCGTGCACATAGCGAATATATAAGCACACACACACATATATACACATATGTTATATACAGAAAAATCCATTATTCAGGAAGAAAATGTATGTGATAAACACATAAATGAATGCCCTTACCAGGATTCAGAATTCGAACCTGGAACCTCCTGCTTCATCGGCAGACTAAGCTCGCAGGCCAATTCGAACGGCATTAGAATGATATTTTAACCATTTTATTTAATTATTACTTGTCCGTACATGTATTGGCGTGGGATAACTAATAAAATAACATGATTCAATTCAGTGTACGTCCAGTCAAGGTATTAAATATTGATACGGACAAAGTGACAAAAATATGTACACACTACCTTAATATATAGCGAAGTCTGGCAACGACGGGCTACACGTGTCGTGGGGCAATTTTTCCTCGTCTATCTGTAGCTGTATTTATGAATATTAAGATTGAAAGGATTTGAAACAAGATAAAATATAATATTGTTCAGTAGGCTTTCAATATTTACTGTCATAAGAAAGGCCAAGCACCTGGTCAAAGGTCCGTTAAAGTTGCAGTACCTCCTCACCATAGTGGTTATATCTCGTCTTCCTTTACTGTTCAAGCTATGCGTCTCTGGAATGCACTTCCCCTGACAATTAGACAAGCCCCAAGCAAGTTTGTTTTCAAACGTATGCTTCACAAGCACCTGCTGAGTGCAGCACAAGTAAGTTAGTCCTCCTCCGCGCATATGCATAGTTCTTATAATATTTATGTATATTAATATAATATGTTATATTTATGTATATCTAGTCTACAACAAGTCCGTCAACAAGTCCCTTAAGTCGATCCTTCGCGTTTTCTGGCCAAAAACCATTCGAAATGAAGACCTATGGAGTATATGCCGGCAAACTTGATGAAGAAATTGCGACACGGAAATGGAGATGGATAGGACATACTATTCGAAGAGGGGAAACGAATAATGCTACCATAGCTTTCGCGTGGAAACCGCCGGACGGAAGCCGTGGCTCCGGGCGTCCTGTACACTCTTGGCAACAACGGTCCGTCCTAAGAGAGTTACGAGCGGTCGGGTTGAGCTGGAGCGAGGCCAGAAGACGAGCTGAAGATAGGAAGGCGTGGCGCGAGCTTGTGAAGGCCTTTTGCACCTCTGGGGTGCTTTAGGACAACAACAACAACAGTCTATATATGTAGTCTAAATAATGTTATTAATGTCCAAAATTGTAAATAGTTTTTCAAAATTACTTTTATAGTTGTCATTTCTTCTGAATTATTTTTCTCACTGAACCCATCATTCGAGAATTTCTATTTTGCCCTATGGTTGACTGGTAGAGAATGACTTAAGGCATTAAGTCCGCCATTGGTACTTATTTTTATTGTGCAATAAAGTTTAAATAAAAAAAATAAAAAAGGCCTGGCTTTTCAAAAATTGCATATGCTGTATAATTTGGGACCGGTACCGCCGTGGCCGGGAGGCCCAGAGGTCAAGGGCGTTAGCCACATAAGCTGAACACCTCGGCCTCGCCCTTTCCGGCCTCGGCCACTTGAAGGAAGGCTTCGTCATTTTTTCCTTAGTATATGAAATCTATTTCAGCTTACAAGAAATAAGATATTTTATTTACCTACTTCAAGGCGATATGCCTGAACATTATGAATAGTACTGCTAATAATGCTAATAGTACAATGCTATAAAAGCCAGGAAATAGGGACTGTTAATTCTTATCCAGGCAGAATATAAACAGTTTTTTTAATAATAACCTAAAAGTTACATGAACAGCGAGCTACAAAAGTACGTACCCACTTTGTGAAAGGAAATCTCTCATGGTCACTTTACGGGAGTAAATACGCATTTTGTACGAAAACCTTACACGTGATTCTGTAGTCAAGACAAAGTTTCGGTGCGTTGGTGGAAAACCAACACAGTATAAACTTATTCAATTACTACTACCAAATATCGAACTTATTCCGTTTAGCCAAAGGCGATCCCCTTGGGAATGGCTAGTTAAAAAGTTTGGTACCTACCTGCTTGGATGGATTGAAATACTTGAAATATCGATTCGAACCGTATGAGCATAAATTAACAACGTATATATTGGCTACGTGCGAAGTGCATGGTGGGGGTAAGTAAAGTGATCGCAGCGCATGCTGTGGTAAAAATTGGCATAAACAAAGGTTAACGTTTTTAACGTTTCGTACAATTTATTTATGGCTCGAACAAGAACTTTACGATTACTCGTCAGATATTCATTTAAATTGGATGGTGTAAGTGGGTGACCAGATCTGATTTCTGGTTTTAATAACTAAATAATAAATATTATGACATTATGACACAAATTGACTAAGTCCCACAGTAAGCTCAATAAGGCTTGTGTTGAGGGTACTTAGACAACGATATATATAATATATAAATATTTATAAATACTTAAATACATAGAAAACACCCATGACTCAGGAACAAATATCCATGCTCATCACACGAATAAATGCCCTTACCAGGATTTGAACCCGGGACCATCGGCTTCATAGGCAGGGTCACTACCCACTAGGCCAGACCGGTCGCCAAAAGGTTTTACCGGACAACTGCATTGAAAATACGGGATTCGAGGTTAAAATATGGGACACACAGTTCTTATTAAAAATTAACATTCATTTTTTAGGATTCCGTAGCCAAATGGCAAAAAACGGAACCCTTATAGATTCGTCATGTCCGTCTATCTGTCCGATTATGTCACAGCCACTTTTTTCCGAAACTATAAGAGCTATACTGTTCAAACTTGGTAAGTAGATGTATTCTATGAACCGCATTAAGATTTTTACACAAAATCAGAAAAAAAAAACAATAAATTTTGGGGGTTCCGTTTTTTGCCATTTGGCTACGGGTTAAGTGGATGTATTCTATGAACCGCATTAAGATTTTCACACAAAAATAGAAAAAAAACAATAAATTTTGGGGGCTCCCCATACTTAGAACTGAAACTCAAAAAATCTTTTTTCATCAAACCCATACGTGTGGGGTATCTATAGATAGGTCTTTAAAAATGATATTGAGGTTTCTAATATCATTTTTTTCTAAACTGCATAGTTTGCGCGAGAGACACTTCCAAAGTGGAAAAATGTGTCCCCCCCCCCCCCCGCGTAACTTCTAAAATAACAGAATTAAAAATCTAAAAAAAATATATGATATACATTGCCATGCAAACTTCCACCGAAAATTGGTTTGAACGAGATCTAGTAAGTAGTTTTTTTTAATACGTCGTAAATTTAAAAAAAAATTTTTTTTCATCAAACCCATACGTGTGAGGTATCTATGGATAGGACTTCAAAAATGATATTTAGGTTTCTAATATAATTTTTTTCTAAACTGAATAGTTTGCGCGAGAGACCCTTCCAAAGTGAAAAAATGTGTCCCCCGCCTCCCCCTGTAACTTCTAAAAACCAGAATGAAAAATCTAAAAAAAATATATGACATACATTACCATGCAAACTTCCACCGAAAATTGGTTTGAACGAGATCTAGTAAGTAGTTTTTTTTTTATCCGACATATAATTTAAAAAAAAAAATTTTTTTCATCAAACCCGTACGTGTGGGGTATCTATAGGGATAGGTCTTCAAGAATGATATTTAGGTTTCTAATATCATTTATTTCTAAACTGAATAGTCTGCGCGAGAGACACTTCCAAAGTGAAAAAATGTGTCCCCCCTCCCCTGTAACTTCTAAAATATCAGAATGAAAAATCAAAAAAAAAAAATATGATATACATTACCATGCAAACTTCCACCGAAAATTGGTTTGAACGAGATCTAGTAAGTAGTTTTTTTTTAATACGTCATAAATGGTACGGAACCCTTCATGGGCGAGTTCGACTCGCACTTGGCCGCTTTTTTATTACTAAAATTTGCATGGTCAATTAAATAACCTAAACAGTTGCTAAATTTCTTAATGAAAAACTTTAAAAAACAATATTAAATATTATAAAACACTACATTTTTCCTATTATCTGGAAAAGAGAATGTGAAATAATCTAAATAGGTATTTTTATCACTAAATGCCGGTGAATCATAAAATTACGGGACATTATTACTGTCCCGTATTGGTTTCGCCAAAATACGGGACAGTGAAAAAATCGTGCCTGAAATACGAGACAACCCGTAAAATACGGTACATCTGGTCACCCTAGGTGTAAGAGACCATTGTAATCTGTATGAAATGCTTAGGGCCTGTTTCACAATGTCCAAGTAAAGTATTGGATAGCTAATTGACATAACATAAATTAACTGCCAGATAAAATTTCCTACAAAACTTAGCACTTTATCTACCAGTTAAGCTTATTTGAAGATTGCGAAACGTCAATGATGACTTTATTTGATGTACAATGAAACTTAACCTATAATACACCTTATTCTCGAACAATTTTTCACCAAAATGGATGCCGTTCAGCATATGCCGATGACTAAGATCCTTAGCCATGGCGCTGGTTTTCAGAGCAACCAGAGAGAAAAAATAACTAAACTAAGCTAGAATGTGGGAGAAGTTTATTGTCTTCCTACTTAATGTGATTGTAAATATTTTATAATGTTAATTTTATTGTAAGTTCTGAATTATGTATTCTTATTAATGTACCTTCTTATAATCATAAAATCGTTGACATTCATTAATTCGTCTTCTTCTTCTTCCTCGCGTTGTCCCGCCACGGCTCATGGGAGCCTGGGGTCCGCTTGACAACTAATCCCAAGATTTGGCGTAGGCCATAGTTTTTACGAAAGCGACTGCCATCTGCCCAACTGCTGCCAACCCAGAGGGTAAACTAGGCCTTTTTGGGATTAGTCCGGTTTCCTCACGATGTTTTCCTTCACCGAAAAGCGACTGGTAAATATCGAATGATATTTCGTACATAAGTTCCGGAAATCTCATTGGTACGAGCCGGGGTTTGAACCAGCGACCTCCGGATTGCAAGTCGCACGCTCTTACCGCTAAGCCACCAGCGCTTCAACATTCATTCATTCGTGTACCTAATGAAATAATTTATTAAACATAATTTTAATTTCAATTTATGTTCTTCCAATATGTTAAGATTGGGCAACAAAAAATACGTGTCTGTTATATTAGACTACCTACTCTAAATATAGATCACACAAAATAAAAGAAATCGGAGCAAGACAGTTGGGTAGCTTTCCTTGTAAACCGATCTTGTCCTATAATATTTATTTATTATATCAATCGAATAACATTGTTTAATTCTGTGAGTTTGTGTTGATTCATGAGCAATAATTTATTTTGTTTACCAACAGTTTCCTTATTCGAACCTGTTTTCTGTTATCCAAATTCCTACTTTTTTGTGAATGTATTTATTTTAAGAAAATGTGTATATTACTTATTTTGGCCTCTTTATAATTAAAAAAGAAGTGCTATTTTCGGCCGAATGATAGATGAAAGATCCTTTAAGACAGTGATTAGTCGTGGGTTTTTGTTTGATGAAATACTAAATGGAGGATACAATTTCAGATAAAATTGTTAGCCCTTCTGAGCTAAGAAATTTGTTATAATAATACAGTTTTTTTATGCTGGCGTAATTGGTTTTTGAATGCATCATAGAATGTTAATGATATGTGCGTAGATGCAAGAAATTGTTCTAACAAAGAACTAACAGTTTCCAGTGTAGTGTTAAATACAGTGTTCAATGTGGGATAAGTTTGGATTCCCAGGACATGGTTTTTGGACACGCTTGCAAGCGTCAGGTTCTGGACACGCTTGCAAGCGTCAGGTTCTGGACACGCTTGCAAGCGTCAGGTTCTGGACACGCTTGCAAGCGTCAGGATCTGGAAACTCGTGAAAGCGCCAGGATGGTAACACGTGCTCTCCGAACACGCGACGTCGGAGCTTAGATCATCACTCTAAATTTGGTCTCCGTGGACTTGTAGAATAGCTTATTATAGTAATACCAAGAATTATAGTATTATAATGAAAATGTTATAAAAAAATCTACTCGTCGACTTTAATGGTTCGAGTTTCGACCAATCACGTGTCGCCGTGGTCGAGAAAAAAGACATTAACGCGTTACTATTTAATGATATGAAGTGTGTTGATGATTTTTTTACTTTATTTAAATTTTCTGAGATTTAAATTAATTATTTAGGTTGTACAGTCAGCATCAATAGTAGCTGATGAAACAACGCACCAAAAGTATCTGATATTCCGGATAACTTTTCCAAATATAGATAAATCTTTAAAATTTACATTCAAAGTATATCTTTTACCGTCTTAATTGTTCTGCATATAGAACCACCATATTTTGTTAAGCTGTTTCAGAATGGTAGATACTTTTGAAACCTTGTTTGATCCGCTACTTTTGATGCTGACTGTACATATAGTAGAAAAAGTATTGGGCAGGTAAAAACGGAAATTCATTAAGGGGGAAAAAGGAGTGGGAATTGCAACTATTCAGCAGCCGTGACGTCACTGCAATCAGTGTTGCCACTCTCAAATATATAATTAATATGCTTCGAATAACGGTAAGAAGCTTAATGCTTTAGTTGACTCGTAGAAAATGTGTTCGTATACCGGTTGTTTCCCGTAACACGAGCAAATAATTAAACCATATATTGTACTCCTAAAACGATATAGCTTTTGATTAACAAGTTTCAAAAATTATGAAATATCTTTTTCATACAAATTCAATATTGTTTTCAATGTACGCTGACGATCAGTGTGTACGTTGCTTGTCACGCTACAAACGTAACAAAATTCGCAATACATTTGCGTCTTAGAGTTAACTTCAATGTGTAATAAAAATATAAGTTATTTTTAAAAGTTGCTGAACAAATGTTGGTGAGTTGGAGGAGTACAGCCTACAATTTAATTTATTGCTTCTGTTCCAGGAAACACGCGATATAATAGTGATATAATCAAGCTTGTACCTTATTTAGGCCCCTTCTATCGCGAATGTATAAAATTGGCTCTATAACGTGTAAATGCAGAACAAAAACTGCAGTTTAGCATCAGATCTTTCTCAAGGTGACGCATCGCTAAACAATAAAATAGCTTGCTTGCTTCCCAAAACCCGCGCTCATCCCGATTCTTTGCGCGTAGTGAATTTGCTTCGGGGCTAGCTTAGTCGCTGTATGTGTTTTTGATACACAAAAAACACAAATCTAGAATGGCTTATAGAAGTTGTAGATAATTTGTAGAGTGCAAAAGAGACGTTATCACGTATATGAATATTTCATGAGTGCGAAAGAGGAAGACTACAAATGGAACATCATGATCATTTGAGCTTCACAGTGGCCGTTAGCGCCCGCTTAAATGTACCAAAATGTAAGGTTGGCGGGCTGGCAAATACGAAAAGCTGAATTCGGGACGTTGAATACGAAGTTGTTTACGAAGTAGCCATACTCACAAAAGGTTAGCGATATTGGCGGTCTCTCTCACGGAGACCATGTTCATGTTGCAGATGCTGATACAGGGAAAAGGCACCTGGTTCACCTGGCAGGTCGAGTCTACCTAGAAAACGATCAAGGTCATTGTTACCAGTTCTCCTAGACTCTACTCCTCCTCACTCCTTTTTTTATTATTATTGAGTTGTTGCGGGCCTTTGAGTGCCACGTCGACCAAGACGTGATCTATTATGACAGCCCTTTAAAGTTCATTACTAATGCCCGTGGAATCCAGGAAGTTCCAGATTATTTGGGCCGTAATGTCCTATACCTCATAGGGTTGCAATGCATGCCGCCTAAGTAGGTACTTCTTTTAGACATTAGTGGTCCACAGGAACTGAAAATGTCCTCACTCCTTACCAAACCCTCCTTACTCAATACTATAAACCCTCCTAACTCCTTATCTAATTTTGCTAAAAATAAGGGTTAAGTTTGGGTTGGCGAAAATACGTACCCTAAATTCAAAACTAGTGCATATCGGTTTTTGCTCAATGTTTTTAAGCAGTAAAGTATTATTTTTCGAGCTGCTGAGGTAAAAGTATTCCATCATGTAAGTATCCAGGGACGAATATGAGGATAACGTTTATATGAAGAAGCGATCATCCACAATCCCCTACGTAAAAAGTTGCATTTATAATACCAATTGTTTTATAAGATTCTATCGTATCGTTGTCAGAAGTTGATTATATTATGATACCTTTTTATATTACGATAGTGGCAATGGCAAACTAGTATACGTCCCGCCTGATGTTAAGCAGTCCGTAGCCTATGGACGCCTGGATCTCCAGAGGTGTTACGCTTTGCCGACCCTTTAAAAAGCTTGTACACTCCTTTTTTGAAGAATCCTATATTCTAGATCCTCGGCAAAACCTCGGCAGGAAGCTGATTTCACAGCCGGAGCGTCCGCGGGAGGAAATTCCTCTTAAACCGCTCAGAGCGCGACAATTTAGGTTCTAGGGTATGAGGAAGAACACCCTGCCGACGGCAAACGGTGCGGTGATAGAAAGTGGCCGTTGGCATCATGTCAAACAATTCTTCAGAGGACAGCCCATTGTACAAGCGGTAGAACACACACAAGGAGGCAGTCTCTCGTCTCTCCTTAGATTTAAAGGATCAATACCGCTTCGAGATCGTCGACGACCTTCTACCCAATTATAGTATAACGTACAAATCTTACCTTAGTATATATTTGGTCACTACGTAACTTTTCTTGAATGATCACTATGAAAACTACAGTTCCAACAAGAGTTGTGGCCATCGCCATCCACCACAGTGCTCTGCTTCTTCCTGATTTCAGTTGGAATTGATTTGTACCATGAATTGTAGTGACATTTTCTAAAAATGTGCTTTTAGAATTTTCTTTAAAGACTTTTTGCGACTTTTCTTGTTCTGTACGCCATTTAAGACCCATGTTGCTTAGCCTGGTAAATTAAGTAAACAATAAATTATTTGTCCAAAATTTCAGTTTTGATACAAGCTTTGCACTGTTTTATCACAAAATTCCTATGTCCTCCTGTCTCCATCATCAGATCAGCTCGATATCAGAACATCGGAAAACGGAAAGTGGGTCAAACATAACTTGCAAAATTTGACCCGTACAGATATAGTTTCATACATTGCAAGTTAAATAAAAGCTTGTAATATAAAATTGAAAATTCTAAATAAGAGATTCAACAACGCTTGTCACGCTTAATCGTAGTGAAGTATCCAACAAATAAATCAATGTTTTTACTTCAGTAAAATAATTTAAAACTACATTGGTCACTTTTTAATGAATCTAGTCTCTATAATTCAAAAAGTTAATGATAGTTTGACTTTTAAAAAGTTTCAAAGAAATTAAAACTGCATTAAGTAAAAAACTTATGAATTTTGTTGAAACAAAAAGTAGAAAGCTTCCTTATAAATATTGGGTATTAGAAGGTTCTGTAGATTTGATAGTCCGAGATCTGTTGTCATTTGATTTATACAGAATATTTACTATTACATTCCTCTCATGCGCGAGAGGGCTTGAGCTATAAGTCCCCACGCTAGACCGCACGCGTGTGAGAGGAGGCCTGTGCCCAGCAGTGGGACGTATATAGGCTGAATTACTATTATTATTATCCCCTTTATTTACCTCATTTCTTAGGCTAGGCTTTTTACAAAATACGTATATAAAAATAAAATATAAAAACACTTACAAAACAATACAAAAGATATAAACACATTATAAAAAACCTAACCTAGGGTGCCGCCAGCAGCGGGGCAGGGCCAAGCTGCCGGTGGTCAGGGCCGCAGAGAGAAAACCGCCGGACTAACCGCGCCGTGTCCAAGATCACCGCCTTATTATTATTATTATTTACTTTATTTGTTTCTGTTTATTATCGTCGTGCAATCTTTTATATAAGGTTAAGATAAATGAGAAAGTATTTGTTTGCACCACCCGAACCGGCAGTCGAAAAGCCGCTCCTATATTTACATACGAAGTCACGTTCTCATTTTAAATTGGCATGAACATATACGTAACATTTTTATGGCTGGTACCAGTTTTATTCCTAAAAGATGTTAAAAAGTAAACGCCCGTATAATGGAACAGGCACCAGTAATGGGATGGTATATCCTGTAAAATAAGTATTTATCATCAGTTTCTAAACACTGGTAACGTTTTACCTTAAATTTTTATTTATGGCTCTTGCCATAGAGCTACTTAAATTTGATATTTCACTGATTTTCCTTTGTTTTACGATTAATGGTGCCATACATCCCATGAACTGGAGCAAAAAACATTTTTATTTGTTAATAATAGGTACCTATGGAAACCTATTGCAGTATCTTTCATTAAATACATAGGTACAAAATATTAAGGACAAATAGTTCATTCAAGTTTTAAAGAAGTAGAAATTTTGCAGATGTCGGTGAAATATCAAAAATACTCCTAACTTCTCTTAAATGTCCCATGATTGGTGCCGTTAACCTAACAGACCTAGCTCTTTTTTTTTCATTACAGTTTCGAGCAACGAAAACTAAAGCCAGACATAGATATATATTACGTAAATGTTTATGTCGAATTTCGTGTTATTTCAGAATGTAGTATTAAAATGACAGCGTCTAGGCGGCGGTTATGTTCGTATAACTCTTATAATAAACTGTTGCCCTGTAATAATAAATCGGCCAAGAGCATGTCGGGCCATGCTCAGAGTAGGGTTCCGTAGTTACTCTTCCGTTACAATAAGCTAAACTGGAGCTTAAAGTTTAGTAGATTATTAACCAAGGGATGAACTGTGGATGAACTGTACGTCTTTTTACTATGAAGGGGAAACTTTTTGCGATAGCTCAAAAACAGCTAAACTGATCATGTCCGCTATACTTTTCATTTGTTTAATGTCTTTCTTAAGCTCTACTTCCACGATTATATTCATGTTTTTTGACGTATGGTTCAAAAGTTAGGGGGGGGGGGACATTTTTTTTCTTTCGGAGCGATTATCTCCGAATTTATTCACTTTATCAAAAAATGTTTGTTGTAGACCCCTATTATTTTTGAAAGACCTTTCAAACGATATCCCACACTGTAGGGTTGAAGCAAAAAAAAAAATCACCCCCTCTTTACGCGTAGGGGCGGTACCCTAAAAAAAAATAGATTTTATTCTACGACTTTGTCGGCTTTATTGATTTATAATTATATCCATGCCAAATTTCAGCTTTCTAGCACTAACGACCACGGAGCAAAGCCTCGGACAGACAGACAGACGGACATGGCGAAACTATAAGGGTTCCTAGTTGACTACGGAACCCTAAAAAGGATTTGCGAAAATAATCCAGACATTTGAAAGCTTAGAAAAGAGGCTGTATTAGGGCTCTATAAATACGCCATTCATTTCTTCCCAAAGGTCGCTATACAAAACAGATTGCCAGTTAAGTGGAGGCATTCGATCCTTTCACAACCCATTGATTTAGTTCCAATCTAATCAAGGGTATGTGTAGTTAAGAAATCTTTGTTTTATTTCAGTAATAAGGTTAAGAGGATGACCGCTTTTCCATACAAATATAGTCCCCATTTTCCTCTCCGGACATTAACATTATATTATTACCTAACTTTTCAATATGTGGCGTAGAATAAATATTTTTTTTTTCTACACGTCGACTTTAATGCTTGAATTAAGATTTCGTATACAAAACTATAATTGAATGGGCTCCCAGCTCAACTATAAGATTCATTTCAATACGCTGTAGCATGTAGTCAACAATAAAAAAAATATACCAACACGTGCCGTCGCGGTCCCATAGAAAAGACTAACCGGGCGCGGGGTCCCATGGAGTCACGCGTTTATATATTTTATACTACATTTTTTGTCTACTGAGATACTTACCAATTTTCATTAATTATTTACATAATATTCTATTTATTGACAATAACAATATACATAATGGATATATACAGATGATTACTATAACTAGCTTATATCTAAAATAGGCCCTTGAGGCATTGTACCAAGGATGCTGGCGGCATTTCCTCGTTTATTATTATTTCATTTCATTTTATTATTTACATTTCATTGTAAAAAAAGTATTATTTTAGATGACTCGTAGAAAAAGTATTGTATGTAATAGTGATATAATCATGCTTTTCAATCTCGTACCTTACTTAGGCAGCTCAGCAAGCTTCGTTGCCTAAACACGGTACTTGACTTAATTTATATTATATCACTATTGTATCACGACACCAACTATTATAATATGATTGTATAAAATACTATTAAGATCAAGCAGGAACATCTGCGAACGATGCTGTTAAGCATAGAACTAAATTATAAGTGGATTTATTGTCTTGGGTGGGACTTGAAACCACGACCACTGGGCGATCGATTTTGGAAACTGCAAGAGGAGGAAATAATCTATGCCGCTATGCTTTGATTTTTTGGATATTTATTGTCATATTTGTCAACTACGCCATTTTTTGCATCCAATTCAATTGAGCCTTCTTTGCGATTTTCGAGGCGCTGTAAATTTCTTCAAAATACAATAATCCAAAAAAGCAAAACATAGTGGCACAGATATTGATGATATTGATCTTATTTGAAAAACTCATTGCTCTAGGATAAAAATCCAGGGAGGAAACAGTCGAGAGCGTTTGTATGAAAAATCGCAACTAAAAACTAGGAATTCCTCTTAACTGACAGTACACTAAACTGTATTAATACGAGATAAAAGGTACATGTAGTTTTTATTATATATATTTAGGCAAAAAATAAAACGAACAAGAAATTTTCTTTCATTTTATTTCAGCATTTATTGTAATTTTATTTTACAAATAATGTTAATGATATGGTTCTTCATAATTTTTGATATTATTTAAGTTTCGATTATCCTATGAACGAATTTCAACTTGGCTGGGCCTATATCTATACGGTGTGTAAATCCAATACGGGCGAATAATTATCAAAGAGCCTACCGCGAAGCACGTTCGACGTGTTGCCTCTCTGTCGCACTTGTAAATTTGTACGTAAGTGTGACAGGGAGGCAACACGTCGAACGTGGTCTGCGGTAGGCCCTTAGGTAAGTATAGAACTTATATTTTAAGTTACACTTAATTATAACCCCGTAATCAATATTTGAAAAAGCGCTGGTGGACTAGCGGTAAGAACGTGCGACTTGCAAGCCGGAGGTGGCGGGTTCAAACCCCGGCTTGTACCAATGAGTTTT
Source organism: Cydia pomonella (assembly GCF_033807575.1). Taxonomy (NCBI): domain Eukaryota; kingdom Metazoa; phylum Arthropoda; class Insecta; order Lepidoptera; family Tortricidae; genus Cydia; species Cydia pomonella. Next base: position 24,398,069 of record NC_084709.1, on the reverse strand, counting down.
TCGTAACTTATGTACGAAATATCATTTGATATTTACCAGTCGCTTTTCGGTGAAGGAAAACATCGTGAGGAAACCGGACTAATCCCAACAAGGCCTAGTTTACCCTTTGGGTTGGAAGGTCCGATGGCAGTTGCTTTCATAAAGACTAGTGCCTAGGCCAAATCTTGGGATTAGTTGTCAAGCGGTCCCCAGGCTCATGAGCCGTGGCAAAATCCCGTTACAACGCGAGGAAGAAGAAGAATCAATACTTAAAAATGAGCAGCAATGTACTGCAAACATTACGAAACAACATGACGTGACATTACGGGATGTGTGCTTTTTATCGTAACTCCCAAGAAGCGTTAACAGTTACTTTGAAAAGCTCAAATCTCGTAACTTGTGTTGCTTTACAATGCTGAATAATTTTGTATTTTTAGGTCCTATACTAACCACAGTTTGAATATGAGCCCGTTTTGAATTTACACACTGTATAATAGTATATATATATTTTACAGTACATATGGTGCTACTTTACCGCACTAGTGCGAAAATTAGCATATTACGTTACTGTGTCGAACATTTAAAGATTTTAAAGGGCCATATGTACTGTAAAACGTTGTACGATACATGTGCGAATAAGTAATTCGCAACTCGTGTCGATTTAAAACACTCCCTTCGGTCGTGTTTTAATTTATCGTCACTTGTTTCGAATTTCCTATTTTTCGCACTTGTATAGTAATGTACTATTTTAATACAGTTGCTCAAAAAGTGCTATTTTACGTAGCTGTTTAGCGTGCGGAAAGTTGGATTTCGCGAACTAGTGCTTTTTACTTTTCCACGTGTTCCAATTCATGACTACTTACTTATTCATGAGTGTTAATAATGTTAGTTTCCTTTAAAAATCGTAATCAACATAAAACCTACTGTTAATGTAAAAATGATAAATTTAAGCATATTTCATATATTATTACTTACCTCTTCATCATTATAACACGTTTATTTTTTAATATTGAATATTGAAAAACCGTTCTTAATAAGTTGTCTAAATGGAACGGAATAGCTGCCGAAACGCCTGTCAAAGCAGAGGCGTTTTTCTCACCGCAAGAATGTTTTAAGTTTCCAAAGGCAACATTCGATATTGTTTTCATACAATTTAAATATACAATACACAACTAATCGTAAATAACGATACTTAGGTAATAATAGTATAATATTTTATATTTACAATTGTTTCCGTCTTATAGAACATGCATAAAAAAGTACTTGTTGTTTTCCTTATTTTTCGCAACTGTATTAAAAAACGTCTATCGATACACGTGCGAAAATGAAAATGTCATTACTTCACGAGTACCGACATATCTTGCCACGAGCCGAAGGCGAGTAGGCGAGCGATAACGCAACGAAATTGGAGAAGGAAATTATTTCACAAACTTGTATCTCTTCTCACTTTTATCATTCTTGTTAGAAACGTTTTGTTCGATGACGAATATCTTTGTTTGTGGTTTCTTTTCTTTGAAAGTGTAGGTAGTGATGAGAAGGTCCATTAGAAACCATACAATTTCTATGACGCTAATGATTGAACCGCCCAGGCAGAGGCCGAATATGCCGCCGAGATTAGCTGGAAATAAAGAAAATATAAGTTATTGGTCTAATGTATTTCTTATTAAGTTTTTATTATTAGATGTCGGAAAAGTTGTTGTATTTTATCTTATGAAGTTATGAGTTCTCGTTTCACCGCATGTGTTCTCAAAAACAATAAATTCAATGTTGAATAAGTTTTTGGTAAAAATTTCATTTTTGGTACAAGCTTTTATTACTGACTGTAATTTTCTTTCCACAGGCAACTAATACTCATCGAGACAATTCTAAAAACCCCAAACACAATTAGGTTACGTTATTTTATCACAGAGTTCCTATGGCCACCTCCTGTCTCCATCATCAGATCATCTCGATGGTACCAAAATATTGCATTGTCACCCGACTTACATATGTATGCAAATTTTCAGCTTCATCGGAAACCGGAAAGTGGGTCAAATTTAACTTGCAAGATTTGATTACAAACAGACAACGGTCAGGTGAAAGTAAATAAAAGCTTGTAAAAAATATTATCCATTAGGTTAAATTTTTGGTCAAGTTAAGTTTGTGAGAAGGTAGGAAATGGATACAATTGGCAAAGAATGGTAATTTTACTAATGTTATTTATTAATTTTTCCATCGCTATTAATTAATACCTTGAATGGCATGGCGTTAGCCGGACCAGTAATATACGATCACGCGCCATATTGCGGAATTTCATTAAAACTAACTTTTTCATACTAAACTGAACTGTCACCCTATACATGAGAATAACAGCGCCCTCTTGACAATGATCATATATTTCTAAAAAATTTTAGTCGGGCTTTAGATTATCTGACATTGTCATTTCTGTCATACCCGTAGATGGCGCTAGTAGCTGTCGCAAATGGATGCGTTCAGTTTTACGAGGCCGTGCCGTACAGTTGCAATCGTGGCCCACAAATGGACTCGCCGGAAGATCAGCGCTGTCCTTCAGGTCACCATTATGCTGAGGCGAGCCCATTTCGTGGTAAACAATTTCAATATGTTTGTCTTTTTTTGTAATATATATACTTCTGTATGTCATATAAGTTTTACCACGAAAATAAATGATTTGTGATTTGTGTTATGGATACTGGAATTAAATTCCTTGACCGTACCTAGCATCTGGTCCCAAGTGTAGATAACCTCTCTCCTGTACTTCATGCAGGTGCTGGCTGCGTACGCGATCGCCACTTCTGTGTAGGTATCATTCTGGCCACTGTTGAACCGAAAGTATATCTTGTACATAATCGTATATCTATAATGTACAGTCAGATGCAGAGGTGACCCCCCCCCCCTGCATAGACTGATTGTACGCAGGGGGGTCACCTTTCTCTGCAGCTGTACATATCATTATCAGCCATTTATTCAGTCAAAGTTGTTAGTTTGTTAAGATGAAGAAACCCACACGTATTTTAATGTCTTTCGTTATGAAGCAGTCACTAAAAAGACTACTTTATCACACATGCCCGTAAAAGGTGTTATTAATATACTCGTATGTACCTGATGCGGTCCGTAAATACAAAATTTCGACCTAAGGCTGTAATGTATGTACGAAATTAGGCAGATGTTTTATTTAGTTCCATGTTGTGTTATACTTTTGTATGATATAGTTTATCACGAATAAATGCGCTGATTTCTGATTTCTGGTTTCCTTTTCTTCCTCACAAGTGTGATGAAAAGCATTTTGTGTGTCACAAGCGATACAGGAAATACGGACTGGTGTTAATTAAGCTCTCGCCTTCGGCTTCGGACTTCAATTAACACTCGTTCGTAGATTCATGTTTACCGCCCTCGATACATAATGCACTATAATATTACGTACGTCCTTATCCTTCTTATGGACTCCGCCTTCGGGTCGTACTCCACGTAGTCACACCTCTGGTAGCAATCGTGTATGCCGATGAGTGATTGCATTTCCCCGGAAGCCTTTTCTGAAATAAGCTTACGTTCTTAATTTTTATATTAAAGGAAAAAAAAACACTGTCTGCGGCAAGACTCGAACTTGCGAAGTTTAAGAAAAGCTGTCTTCGCTTCACCTTTAGGAACATTGCTCTTAACTAGTGTCCCACCGAAAATTCGGTTTCGGTTTCGGCCGTAGTTTCGGTTTCGGCCAAAAAATTTCTTACTATGAAACTGAACTATGGGACAAAGAATAATAGTAGGGGAACAAGTGTGACAACTATATTAATATACTGATTTATGTATACAGAAAGTTATTTATAGTCTAAATAGGCCATAAAAGTCTTAAACCCAATTGATAAACGTGTTATGTACACAAAAAAGTTAAACTCTCCGTGGATGAAGTTGCTAAGTGCGCAACTTAGCATGTTCTTCCAATTTTACTCCGTTGACATGGAAGAACGTGTCGTTTGTATTTGAATCAAGTTTCGAAGGAATGGCATTTTGGATTCTTAAGTCAAAACAAGAGGATAAAAAAATATTCATGCACTGAATTGATTTTAAATTAAATTAAATTAAATTATCATTTATTTCAGATCTTTACAATCCATAGATTTTGTTAGTTTATCTAAGCTACGTACCTAATAACTAGTGTTAAATAGTATTTATAAATTACAACTAAACTAAACTAAAAAGTAACAAAACAACGTACAGGTCGCCCAGTCACAACTACCAGGTGCCTCCATATTCGACAGTCGCATCTATCGGATAATACTTTCAGAAAGCTGTTGGGACTGCTCCTCGCTCGTTGCATTAAAGATGCTGAGCGCTTACGCAAGATGGCATGGAACCCGTCTGTGCGCGCCTATGCAAACATCGTCGAGGCGCTACAGAACCGTGACAGCCCCATCAGCATTCTGAAAGCATTATTATACTGAACTCTGAGAGCGTTTGCGGAACGCTGGGTGTACCTAATCCACAGGCTGCTCGTGTAGAATGTCTGACTGTAGGCTTTAAAAAGCGTTATTTTAAGTTTACTTCATGTGTGAATTTTGAACGTAAATGAAGGTGTTATGTAACTTTTTTCAGAAAAATAATAGTAAAATGTATACTTTTACACTAATGATATCAATGATGTTTCATATCAATGTATATCTTGCATTTTCACAAAAAAAATCGTCATGTCGATGGTTAAACATTTTTTATAGCCGATTAGTCTTTAACTGCGATTTACTCTAAATTACGTTTTTGTAAATTCAATTAATATGGAATTCTCAATTTAAATTAATATGGAATTAAAAAAAAAAATAGAGATGCTAATCAGTGCTAAATCCTACCAAAGGTAAAGTACGTTTCTCACCAAACGGGCCGCATCGGAGCGCATTTCCAATTTGTACAGCCGCAAGCCGGTCGTCTCCTCGCGGACGTGGACAGCTCCGGACGGATTCCATTGCGTCTGCTATACATAATGTATAGGCACATTGAAAATGCGGTCCGACCATTCGGTCCGCTCGTTCGGTGGGAATCATACCTAAGTAAGTAGTCTTATTTTCTAGTATGTACTTACTAGAAATTATTTTCTATTATTATATTATTTTCTAGTATGTACATTACTGTAATTTAATTGTATAGGCCACTTACCATACTGCGAATTGATACACAAGTGCTGCTCCCATGTGCAATTTGGAAAATTTTCCACGTATAAATCTTCAGCTAGAAACATAATAGTACATTGTGCAACGAGGGGGGTAAGTGAAATTTGGACACGAGGGTGGTAATTCCCGACAGCCGCAGGCTGGAGGGAATTAAAGACCCGGGTTTACAATATTCTTACCCCCGGAGTTACACACAATGTTTTTCATCACACTTGCGAAGTTACTATATTTTAAGTTAAATAATTCTTAAATACGGTGAAACATCAAACATTCGTCCGCCATTTTGTAATATCTTAGCAGCAGGTGAGGCATCGAAGGCACAGACCTATTAGGCATTCCGCCACGATTGAAAATTATGTAAAAATATTTTAATCGGCTGTTATATGAATCAAATTAAATAATTTTAAACAAAAATATTAAATTATTAAACGTCAGTATTTTAAAAGTAAAACTCATGCTACTTGGTTTGTATGAATAAGTGACATAATTAAAGAAAAAAGCTATCACTCTATATCATAGCTTTTTCACAATCCATAACCGCGGGAACAAAATAGGCTTTTGTCCTTCAGCACACCTGCATGAAATAAGATCTTTTTCGAGCAAGTGTGATGAAAATTTTATTAGAAGCTAACGCATAATTTCATTTTCGATATAATATCGTGTCATCCACGACAGCGCCTGCCTTGACTCTTATTTGTCATGTTATTAAAGGTTAGATTTGAAAAGTTTGCGCGTCATCGTGGATGACACGAACTAAGCTATCCATCTCCTTAAATGTCATCGTCCATTATGTCAATTTTCTTACTTTCGTTATAAATCGAGAGCGCGGAGACCTGATTAAAACGTTTAAGATTCTGACAGGACACTACGATATAGACCAGTTTCAAGACCTGTACAAGCGCAATAGTAACACCCGTCTGTGAGGCCACCAATATAAGTTAATATCTGAACTGTCTAAAACAACCCCCGCAGACATTTTCTCAGCAACAGAGTGGTCAAAGCATGGAACAAACTACCAGAAGATGTGGTCTCAACACTGAATGTCAATCAGTTTAAGAACAGACTAGATAAATACTTAAACAGCGCAAAGAATACATATTAAGTGAAGATCACTCAGATACAGGCAACTATCAGTTTTTCCAACTGCCTGCCTGATTAATAAATAATAATAATAATAAGCTTGTGGCGAGCTGAATGGGAAGTGACGTCCCTTGGGTCCCATACCCCCGAGAGTCGGTCAGGCCCCTCTCTCTGGCTTGCCTTGATTGGCCGGCTGAGTGAACACTGAGCAGGGGCCGCAGGACTCTCACCTCTGGCTTGCCTTTACCGGCCGTCCAAAGTGGGGTGTCAGAGCTATATGCTCGCAGGGTGGAAGTGAAATTTGCATAAGTCGCGAGTTGGCACAGTGGCTGCTTACAGCCACTGGGTAGAAGTAGAAAGCGGCGCACACCTCTCCACACCCTGAGCCGCTCACGCAATGTTGTCCCCTTGTCGCTCCGTGCGAACGGCCGTTTTCGGGGACCCATATTGTGAGTTGGCAAGTCACCACCTGCCCATTTTGTCGTGTTTTTAAAAACATATGATCAGGGGTAGTCCCGGCTACCAGTCCACTTGCAACTCAACCCAATAGCCCGGTTTATTTTGGTACCCTTTTTTTACAATAGTCCTACACTAACCGGGGCTTGTCCTTGGGTGCACTGCTATAGTGTGAACGGGGATAATCGTCGGTTGGTGTCACGTTACATTTAGAGTAAATTGTCTTATTACAAGGGGCCTCTACGTGTTGGCTTCGGCCCCACGCACGCCTTTCAAATGTCCGGGACCCCATAGGTCCCGAGAATTTGTAAAAGACAGACATAATAATAATAAATAGTACTCATATCTTGACTAAAATATAACGTGTGTCTCCTTTTCCATTAGAGTAGCAATTTAGTAAGTAGGTAAAGATCGAATTAGTATTTTTGGAGTCAGGTATAAAAATAACACCCTGTATCAAATATTGATTGTATTACGAGTAAAGTACCTATAATGGTCCGGTTTGGACGACCGGTTTGGCCTAGTGGTTAGTGACCCTGCCTACGAAGCTGATGGTCCCGGGTTCAAATCCTGGTAAGGGCATTTATTCGTGTGATGAGCATGGATATTTGTTCCTGAGTCATGGGTGTTTTCTATGTATTTAAGTATTTATAAATATTTATAGATTATATATATCATTGTCTAAGTATCCTCAACACAAGCCTTAAGTTATTGAGCTTACTGTGGGACTTAGTCAATCTGTGTAATAATGTCCTATAATATTTATTATTTATTTATAGCGAATATGCCCTTTAACGGATCTCCACTATTTTTGTTACACCCTGTATATTTTTTAGGGTTCCATAGTAGTAGAATGTGTGAATAGGTACTCAGTTGAGTAGTTACTCAATAACCATTATTTGATCAAAGGAATATATGTATTTGGATGGATCATGTCCAGGATCGCGGATATCTTACCCTCGTGGCGCCCACGCGCCTTTTGATAAACCAAAATAAACATGGCGACTCCAGCCCAGAACTTTTTTCAAGTAACTTTCAATTACCGCTCATGCGCCTTTCAGAAGGTCATATTAATAAACTCTGTCTAGATTTTTGAAATTTCGCGGGTCAAAGAAATAATTTATTCCGATTTCTGAACGAAATATTAGGGAACAGTTTCCGGTATGCTACCATTACCTGTCACAATTGACAGATGTCATTTTTTTGATAAATGGACGGCGGTATGGCTGGCTCACGAACACGTGGTAAGTAAATCGCATTTTATTATGATAATCCGTGACTGTCGAGTATGTTTTTATGCAAAAAGTTGCTAATGAATGGGTAATTCTTAAATGGAGATAATTATTTCGCATTTTTATAGCTTAAATTCTTCGAAATCTTGGTTTGAAATAATATGTACTTTGTGAAGTCGGTTGGGTCGAAGCTAGTACTAAAAAAATCTTAATGTTTTTAGTTTGTGGCTTTATGTTATGCTGGTTTATGAAATATTACTAATATGAAAATGCTACTTTTTCACTAATAATTTAATACTCTTTACACTACTAAGTTTTCGTGTCTAGTCTGTGTAGATACACTTATCTAGCACTATTCTAACCCAGTATTGTTAGCCAGAGGTTCAGGATTGCATTGATCACCTATACGTAAGGTGTTTTAATCACAGGTTTGCGGGATGAAGAAATCCAAGCCTTTATGGCCGATGGTAACCTGGACAATTCGGAGTTTGAAGATGACGGAGAAGCGGATGCAGATTTTACAATAGATCATGGAGACAATGCAGACAATAGCTCGTCAGACACCAGTTCAGAAGATGAAATTCCTCTTTCCGAATTTAGGAGTACAAGGAACGGACCACGGACTCGCGGAGGGATATCTAGTCGCCTTGGTCGTGTACGTACTCGTGGAGTATCAACTCGAGGTAGGGGATGCGTAAACATTGAGTCAAATGAGGTTGATGGTAGCGTGATTTTTGGAACGTTACTCAATACACCGCGGACTCGCGGAGGGAGAGCTAGGGGCACTGGTCGTGGTCGTCCTCGTGGAAGAGCATCTCGAAGTAGGGGACGTGTAAATATCCAGCAAGCCGAGTATGATATCAGGGACAATCCTGAAAGACCAGAATGGGCTGAAGATGATTTATTTCCTACTGATATACAGTTTACCCAGCCTGCTTACCTATATTTTGAGCCTGAAAACTTCGCTGATAATTTTGATTATTTTCGACAGTATGTAGATCATGATTTAATTCAAACCATTGTTGCCAAATCTAATCAGACGCATTTAAAAACATTCGGGACAAATCTGTATCTCATCGAATCCGAGCTTTATGTCTATATGGGCATCACCATGGTTATGGCTAGTTTAAACTATCCCAGGATTAGGATGTACTGGGAAACCAAATACCGAATACCGTTAATCGCAGACAATATGCCTAGAAACAGATTTTTGCAATTAAGAAATTCGCTTAAGTTTGTATATGACGATGATGTTAGCCGAGAGGATCGCGCCAAGGACAAACTATGGAAAATTCGCCCTTTGCTTGAAAAAGTTGTGAATGGATGCCGCCAGCAAGAGAAACAGAAATGTTTATCTATAGATGAGATGATTGTACCCTTCACAGGGCAGTGCGGCATCAAACAGTACGTACCGGGCAAGCCTAACCCAACAGGCCTGAAAGCGTTTGTACTCGCAAACCCTAATGGGATCGTTTGTAATTTTGAAATTTATCAGGGACAAACGACATATCCTAAATATGACGATACTGATTTTGGACTTGGTATGAAAGCTGTCCTCGATTTGGCCGAAAACCTGGCTCCTGGTCATATACTTTATTTTGACCGGTACTTTACTACCGTAAAGCTTACAGAAGAACTTTTGTCGAAGAATCTGTTGTGCGCTGGCACAATTATGAAAAACAGGATTCCGTTAGATGCAAGAAATAAGCTAAAGGAAGACAAACAAATGAAAACGGAAGGAAGAGGAACAACGCAGGTATTGGTCAATAGAAAACGTGATTTGGCTTTGACGAAATGGTATGACAACAAAGGAGTAACCTTGTTATCAACGATTCACGCATCCGAACCCATGGACACGTGCAGAAGATGGTGTAAGGCTCAAAAAACCTACGTGGAAGTGCAAAGACCTATTGTCGTCAAAGCTTACAACGATAACATGGGCGGGGTAGATCTGGCTGACAGATTATTATCAGTCTGTCCCAATCGTTATAGAACGGCTAAATGGACACAGCGCGTTTTTAGCCATATGATTGATCTCGCTCTATCAAATTCTTGGCTGGTCTACAAATCACACAAAGTGGCCCAAGGAGTCCCTACCAGACAAATTCTTCAACTGCGTGATTTCAAATTGGATGTTGGCGAAAGTTTGATCGAAGGATATACAGTTACAGATATAGACACAGATGGATACTCCGAAGAAGATGAAAATCAAGATCAGACAAGAGGTAGAGGACGTCCCACGTTGGTCCAAGTCCCGTCTGAAAGAATGAGACGAAAGGGTGCCAGGCACCTACCGGAAATGGCAGATGCTCAAAAACGGTGCAGACGATGCCATAAGATGAAGACTAATGTCATGTGCACTAAGTGCAATATATATTTATGCTTTACAAGAAACAGAAATTGTTTCAAGGATTTTCACTCCTAAACTATAAACAGATAGCGAGATTGCAATGATAGAATGTAAGGAAAAGTTCTGATAGTTAAGAGTTAAATTTGAGACTGGTATTTTGATAATTATTTGTTTTAGATATTTTCTAATGTTACCTTTATTATAATTGTTTATTATGTACGGGTATTTTGATTCCAGACTTTTAATGATTAAAGGAGTTTGTTTAGAATATTAGGAATAATTTGTGATACCTAATAAGAATTTTAAGATTTTGTTATTATTATAAGAATTTAATGAGTAAACCAAACCTAAGCCTTGTAATATGAGACTGATTAAAGAATAACTGTAATAGAAGTAAGTCATTTAATTGAAAAATAACTGAAATAAACATATTAATCCTAAAAAAGTTATTAATTTTACATCACTTAATAATTCCTTCTAATCTAGTAATTGTGGCCCAGTGGCCTTTGTAAAGAACAAAAGGTAGACAAATAATTGAATTGCAAAACACATGCTAATATAATCATAATTATACCCCAAAAGTTTCACTTCAAACCGGTAACTCTAACACATAAAAATTTCAACTCGAAATCTTGGGCGGATAGGACTATAACTATTATGTCCTATAAGAAGGACGGTCGGGTCATAGTTAAAGAAGAGCCAAAAAAGCCTTGGGCGCCACGAGGATATTTATTAATTATAATTGTTTTCTAAGTTTTAACGAATAAAAATTAATCGATGAGTTCGATCAAAAATAAAATTGCGCATTTTAGAAGCAATTTATATATTTTAAGTTTTGTTGCAAAAATTTTAACACATTGCTAAGGTACGTTTTAGACCTATATTCGTGAATTTTCCTCGATAGCGAAAGTAAAAAAATAGGTGTCGAATCCATGAAGTTACTAATAAAGGCCTCAAGATTGCTAATTAAATTTTCAGCAACCGTATTGTGATGGAAAACAGCGCTCCGATTTTACAAAAAACTGGTTTCTGAACCTACTGTGCCTTGAGAGTCACACGAACCTAGCTACTGCCATACAATTTAAAATTTCACTCAAATTTTAAAAGGACGTTATGGCACAATTTAGTCGGGAATTGTGGGGGTATCATACTAGCGAAAGCGCATCAGAAACTTCAATAGTGGATGACCCTCGTCATTTTCAATGAAATACGACTCAACTCAGTCTTTACTGGGCAAGACTGATTACAAATCATAGCCACACGTTACACTTCTTACTTTAAGCAAGCCGGTGGGTTTGACCCAGGAACCGCCACCAAAGTCATCTTCTCCCGTTCCCGTCTGAAGAATGATTTAAAACAGCAAAACTTTAATTGTTTTGACAGCGCACTCTATGACGCCTTGGCGGAACTGCGTCGAACGCCACTCAGGTGTAACGTACTGACTGGACGTCTTTCGATACCCCCCGTCAGGGGGGTATGATGGGCCGCTTCCGCCTTCCGGCTGCGGCGGCTGTCGCGGGTCGCTCCCCACCGAGCGGTGGGGAGGTCAAATGGCCGTCATTTGGGGGACGGTGTGTGTGGCTGGTGTGGTGTAACGTAATACCCTAGCTTGGTCTATTTGTCCAATATGGTGTGATGAAAGGCCTCTTAAAGGCGATAGACGGCACGATTCATTCGTTCACCGACATATCTTTGTCTGCGGTGGCATCATGGTTGCATTTTTATCGCCTATCACTATGCCTGTCACTTTCGCACTTACATACTTTTTAAAATATGACAAGCATGGTAAAATGTGACAGGCGATAAGATACGACCGTGTTACCGCCGCTGGTATTTAGTATTAGAATTTAAACTGTCTAGAGTGATACTAACATTAAGCTAATTACACAGTTTAACTCGCGTAGTTTAGTCACTCGCTCGACATTAGTATTAGTTTCTAGAAATTGTAATAATAAGAGGCTTTTTCATCTGTATGAGATGTTTTTAGCAGCATCTTTCTGTTCGTGGCTGTATAGCCCTATTATGCGAGAGAGGATCCCACGTCCACACACGTGGCAGGTGTATGCTTCCCCAGGTGGGTGGGGGTTGGAGGCCTGCTCGTGGCGCCTCATGCGTTTCTCTTTTAAAGAGGCAAACCAGGCATTCGTCGTGCTTGGATACCAAGACGCCACATGGCTCGGTCTTCGGCCAGTTTTTGCGATTGGTCACATGAGATATTAAAAGCAACCATATCACGCTTGACGCAATTTTTCAGCATTGACCACCCGACCGGTCTTTTTGCGTCTGCAACCTACCCTAGCACAATTTGACGAGTCCGTTTCATTCGATACTACGTGCCCAGCCACCTCAGTCGTCTCTTCTTTAGTGTGATACTATGGAGCTGTGCCTCGCTTAGAACAGACTTATTTTTCACGCGATCCTTCCATGTTATGCCAAGAATTCTCCGCAAACATCGCATATGAAAGGAGTTCAGCCGGCGTTCTTTTTTTTTGCGTAAGTTGTCCAGGATTCCGCTCCGTACAGAAGAGTGCTTAGGACACACGCTTGGTAAACAAGCAGTTTCGTTTTTACAGTGAGAAATTGTTATCAGTACAAATAAATTAAGCGAGTAGAAATTTTATATGTAAAACTATAATATAAGAAACACAGTACAAGGTTTGCTTAATTCTGACCTAGGTTCACCTGTGTAAGATAGTCCCCAATTTCTTGGACCATGCTTTATTTGCATAAAAGATATATTATATACAGAAGTATTACTATAACTAGCTTAAATCTAAAATAGGCCCTTGCGGCATTATATCAAGGATGCAGGCCGCATTTCCTCGTTGTATCGCAATGCTGATACGTTGTACTAGGAAGCCGTCAGCTCGTCGGTCACCAGTTACATCAACCAGACGCTTCGCGATTTATGCAGAAAACTTGTTCGCGATGGGACCCCATGGACCTAGCAGTTTATTTATTTATAGTGTGCCTGGCAACGCGCCCTGTTTGCATAATAATTATCATTACCTTCGCTCAAACACCTTGTGTTGCCATTACTATGATTATTATTAATTTATTAGCATACGAGGACGTCTTGCACGGAGGCAACATAATGGCTTTCCCCGCATGTTTGTCTTGTGGTTTTGCCTCCAAGCCTGTTTCCCGCATGACTAATCAGGACTAATGACTAATGACAATAGATTAGGAAATATGCATAAACGTGTGACGCACTATCGCACTCACACAATGTAGGGCTCAGATAATTCTTATATCGCGTCAGGGTTATAACCGCGAAAATTGAATTTCGCCAATTGCGGGCATTTTTCTTTGTCACTTTAATTAAGTCTTAGTAAGAGTAAAAGAGAAAGATTCCCGCAATTTGCGAATTTCGGTTTTCGCGATAGGCCCCCAGTTGGCGTTACTCATACTGTGCTGCGAAAATGTTGCTTGCTTGTTGAATACCTATAAAAAGCATACAGCACGCACGAAATGTGACTGTGCGTAGAAAAACCTTTTGCAAGTAGGTATAGCCTATTGTAACGGACAGGCAATTACGAAACTCTGCACGAGCATGCTCTTAATAATCTTGAGCGTAGCAAGGACTCAAAAACACGAGATGTAAAATATCTTTGCTCTCGTATGACAAATACAACTTTTGACTTAAGTAGTGAGAAAATATTAAAGGTTAAAAAAATTCAACATCAAGTAAAGTTAACCACATTTATTTACATTCATGAATGAAAGGCATCATCATTATGACGAAAGCTTCTAGAAATATTCCTGTATTCATGGCCTTCAGTAAATTAAAAAGCTACTTTGTCTCACTCCCTGGAGTGACAAAAGTAGGCTTGTTATAGCTGCTGAGGTGAAAATATTTTATTTTATGTTATAACCAGTAAACGAGCAGATGAGCCGCCTGATGGGAAGCAGTCATCGCCGTCCATGGATATAAATAACATCAGAGGAGCCACCTATGCGTTGCCAGACTTTTAGAACCCGACATACCTGCTTGTTGAAGAACCCCATGTCATTTTTTTTTATACCACGATGGTGGCAAACAAGAATACGGTCCGCCTGATGGTAAGCAGTCGAACCCCATACTGTAGACCCTCGGGAAAACCTCGGAAGGGAGCTCATTCCACAGCCGGAGCGTCCGCGGCAGGAAATTCCTCTTGAACCGCACAGTACGCGACCATTTAGGTTCTAAGGTGTGAGGATGAACACCCTGCCGACGGCGTGCGGTGCGGTGATAGAAAGTGGCCGTTGGCATCATGTCAAACAATTCCTCAGAGCCCAGCCCATTGTACAAGCGGTAGAACACACACAAGGAGGCAAAGTCTCTCCTTAGACTTAAAAGTTCAATACCGCTTGTGAGTTTGGGATCGTCATCGATTCGCACAGCGCGCCTTTGGACTGAGAGTCATAGCGCAAGGGAAACACCTCAGAACGTAGCGCACTCCACAACTTGCACGTTGCATGTTCTGGGCATATACGAGCGAGATGTATGAAAATATTTGGATTTGTACTGTTCTGCCTTGCCTTTCATTTGTTTTTGCTTAAGTACTTGTTATCAAGGTCAAGGGGCGCCGTAAGGCCTTTAAGAGACTGCATATCGGCTGATCAACTTTTTTGTCACTGAGAAAGATAAAAAAAAAAACTTTTGACGTAGAACTATAATTATTTTTTTGGATGCGAATAAGGTACTATTTATATATTTTTACAAGCTTTTTTTAACTTGCCCTGTTAGTATGTATGGGACAAATCTTGGAAGTTAAATTTGACCCACTTCCCGGTTTCCGATGAAGCTGGAAATTTGCATACATATGTAAGTCGGGTGTTAATGCAATATTATGGTACCATCAAGCTGATCTGATGATGGAGACAGGAGGTAGCCATAGGAACTCTGTGATAAAACAACGCAACCTAATTGTGTTTAGGCTTTTTAAAATTGTCTCGATGGGTATTAGTTGCCAGTGGAAAAAAAGTACAGTCAGCGATAAAAGCTTGTACCAAAAATGACATTTTTGCCAAAAATTTATTACACCTTTAAGTAATCCAAGTCGAAAGGCATTATTATTATTAATTATTATTTTTTATTAATTTATTTTTTCATATCACATTTTATCATATCAAAGTGTACGTATTGCTCACCCGGTATTGTATAGTCCTAGCCCTAAGTATACGTGTTGCATGTTAGATTATAGGAAATTGTAATACTCGTAGTCATAGTCATAGTTTAACATTATTATTTAAGGCTGTTACTAACACTTATATGGGCTATGCCTGAATTAAATGATTATTTAATTTATTTAATTTAATTTAATTTAGTAATAACCGAATCCGGTACGCGATTGGGACATGCTCTGTTTGTATGGGAGTCTAAATTTCTCTCCTAGGTCACCAAGAAAAATCGGTAAATTGAAATAATTCTATTAGCTATTAAATTCTTGTTAGATTGACTTTCTGGTTGATTTAATATTATAACATACCTGATAAATTACAAAATGCATAGTTTTGAAAGATATGAGATTTTATTTAGTTGGGACGCAAGATGACGTAAAAAAGTTGATCGACCCATATGGATAAAATTTTCTCGAATAATCACGCCTATTTCCCGAAGGGATAGGCAGAGACCACGGATTTCCACTTGCTACGATCCTGACATACCTCTTTCGCTTCCTTCACTTTCATGACATTCCTCATACACGCTCGTCGGTTTAGGGTGCTCTTGACCTGGCCTTTCTTCAGGATTTCCCCGATTTGATCAGTGAAAGTCCACCGAGGTCTACCCGTTCCAGCTCCCTCTTCTACTTCTCCCTTATACACTCTCTTTGTTAACCTTCTTTCACTCATTCTTTCCACGTGTCCAAACCATCTCAACATACCTTTCTCAACTTTTGTCACTACATCTTCGTTCAGTCCACACTTTTCCCTTATCACACTGTTCCTAATTCTATCTTGTAATTTTACACCACACACACTTCTCAACGCTCTCATTTCCACTGCATTCACTTGACTCTGATGTTTCTTCTGCCATACCCAACTTTCGCTACCATACATAAGTGTAGCCACCAACACCCCTCTATGTACAGCCAACCGTGCTATATTAATATATTCCAGAAAATTCGATCTCAAACCGCCATTAATCGGGTAGCTGAGTGGTTGAGGCATCTGCCGCGAATGTAGAGGACGCTGATTCGATTTCAGCCCTGGGCACTGGAGCCTTTGACCACTTTTTATTTCTTTTTTTTTTTATGGAGGTTAGGCAGGCGTTTGACCACGATCACACCTGATGGTAAGTGATGATGCGGTCTACGGTGGAACACGCTTACCTATGAGATACGCCTATTAATATAATCTTCAGTTTATAAATTACCTGTATACATGAAAGGTAGACATCTACAGTAGTTCACAACTTTAATCATCAACAACATGGCGATGCAATTTTGATTTGCACTGATGCCGTGGTCCTGAAGAAAACAAAAAGGAATTCATAATTTAAGCAACGCATATATAAAATTACATTAAAACAATCGCAATATTCAATTTAAGAAACCTTACAATAAAATCATACATATTCAATCAAATAATAAATAATTACAATAAATAAAATATAAATAGGGACATTCTTACACAAATTGACTAAGTCCCACGGTAAGCCAAGAAGACTAGGCCTGTGTTGTAGGTACTCAGACAACGATATATATATAGGTAATATACAAATATTTAAATACATAGAAAATTACCATGACTCAGGAACACATATCTGTGCTCATCACATAAATAAATGCCCCTATCGGGATTCGAATCCAGGACCATCGGCTTCATAGGCAGGGTCACTACTCACTAGGCCAGACCGGTTATTGTGTATATTGTATTGTAGCCGTATAAGGTAGCGGACTGGACTTAAGCTGCGCGCGGCGCGGCGAGTAGCAAATCAAGGCCATTGATATGTCGCAGCTAATTGGTTCAATTAGCCAGCTATGATGCTTAGGATGATCATTGATGACCGGTTTGGCCTAGTGGATAGTGACCCTGCATACGAAGCTGATGGTCCCGGGTTCAAATCCTGGTAAGGGCATGTATTCGTGTGATGAGCATGGATATTTGTTCCTGAGTCATGGGTGTTTTCTATGTATTTAAGTATTTATAAATATTTGTATATTATATATATCGTTGTCTAAGTACCCTCAACACAAGCCTTATTGAGCTTACTGTGGGACTTAGTCAATTTGTGGAATAATGTCCTATAATATTTATTTTTTATTTTATTAAACACCGGCATCTAATCAAGACAACCTGTAAAATCATTGAGCGCAACGTTTAACAGCTGGTTGAACGTTGTATCGTCATTTAGTGAAATTACCGTTGATGATGTAATTGTTTGGTTAGGTTATTTTATTTTTTATTTATTATATTTTTATTTTATTTCATTTCTAAAGGTTTATTTTGAATCACTTGGCTCAATGAATCACTCATTTCAAAGGGCTGACTTTTAATACACCAACTTCTTTAACGTTGAGTGATTCTAGTTGAAGTAACTATCGCCCTAGGAATCAAACTGAATACCAGCGTTTAGTGAACGACTTAGGTGTCTAATTAACTAGCTAATTTAACCAAATGTCTGCGACAGATACGTTGCGCTCAATCAAATATATATACCTACGGCCTTGATTTGCCGCTCGCCGCGCCGTTTGCCGCTTGCGTCCAGTACGCGCCCTTATGGTGTCGCTCATCGCACGAATAACGAAGGGATGACGCCTAGTAACACCAATAACGGACAAGGCTTTAAGATGAAATACCAGCTGAGCCCCTTCCCAGATTTGACAACTTTAGGTAAATACCTCCGTCGCGCTGATGGGGTAGCTCCTAAAATTGGGGCGATTAGGTCAACTGCAGCTTAGGCGAAGAATCTTGCGAAAAATCTCAGAAATCGAGGTTTCGTTCTTGACATTTTACTCCACCAAACCTTAACCAATCGTAACGAAATTTTGGAAACGAAATAAAGAAGAAATTATCTGTGTCTGACCGTTTTCATTCTTGCGTTTATTGTTACGGATTTTGTATGCTAGGCGTCTGTTTACGGCGCATTTATTTGGCAGTTTTTAGCGTTTTTTTTAAATAAACTTAGTTCTTATAAAAATAAGGATCTCAAAAAAAAAAAAAAAACATACCGATGTTAAAATTTTACTCATATACAAAGAATATTCATCCAGGGCCAAAATCCGGACTGGAAAATGTTGAGAACGTTTGTATGGAAAATTACCACTGATGTTTTCTCTTATAGTTCGTGTCATCCACGATGACGCGCAGATTTTCAAATCTAACGTTTATTAACACGACCATACAAGTCAAGACCCGCGTCATCCTGAATGACACGATCTACATATAAATGAGTAATGAAAACCAATACTTTTGGTGTATTCCTACTTTTATCACACCGCGGCGCGATATAAAGATGAGCGCTATAATTTGTCGCTATCGACGTGACAAGCTATTTTCAACTTACGCTGTTTAATGAACATTTCCTCTTTCTCAGAGAAAGAGCCTTGACGTCTGCCGATGCGTCAATGACAAATAAATCAATGTCAATATCATAATATTTGGACTCCGACATAGATATGAAGTTGGTCATCTTGGAAACTTTGTTGTCTGCGTCGAAAACGTACATCTGAAAAGTTATTACGATAATTATTGTCCAATTACCATGGAATTTTAAAACACAGATTTTATACAACACAGAATTATCTGTGATAATTCGTAGAAATGTATAATATAGCCGACATTCTTATCGAGAAATAAATATCCATATTTTTTATATATATTTCTATTTGAAAATTCGTTCCGGGCAATTTCCTGGCTTTTATTTACTTATTCGTATGGGGCCCCGCATCTTACGGAGGATCTTTTTCTCGGCAACTAGCAGCGTGTTTCCTTCCTTGAGTGTTAGTGTCCATGCTTTGCATCCTCTGTAAGATACTGGGCCCCAAGCTGGACAGTCCTTAAGAACCACGAGATTGAAGACCTAGTGGCTGAATCTCAGGAACCACTTGTAAATTCGTCCGTGTGTCATGGAGGCACCACGTCGAACGTAGTTCGCGGAAGGCCCTCAGAACTATCACATTATGATCGGAGTTGTACATCATCTGTATCAGCAGCGAAATTTGAAGCCCAGTTTTTTCTAGACAGTAGAGTTGTACTGTCTTAAATTAAATATATATTAATAACTCTTTAGAGTTGCGTGGGCAAACTTTTAAGTTTAGACACATTCGGATTGTAACAGCAGCAACATTACTGTTGCGGTAATGCTGTGGCGCTGACGAGGGCGCAGTGCGAGTAACTGGCAATTTCTTTGATAAAATAAGTGTGCCGGATCCAGAGCAGAGCCCAACCGGGGAACTACCTCCACCTTACAGAAAACCGCAGACAATTACCTATTTATTTATTTTTATATTTCAAACACGTGCAAGATTTTTTCTTGGACTTAACAACTCTTATACAGTCAAATACTCTTTAAGGGAAGTCCCCTAACGCCGAACGGCATCCAGTGCCGGACACACGTACTATCTTGTCAACAGACAACACAAGAAATTCAAGGATAACTGAAAAGGCGCGGGTGACGTACCGATGCCTCGAAACTGGACGCGCATTGCCTGTAATGCGCGCAGCAACTGCGGGAGCGTTTGTTTGGTATTTTTGTAAGGAATGCACTTCATCAATGCATCCCATGAGATTCGGTTGAGTGTAATGACCTAATTTTTGTGTTCAACTAGATGTGTTTATTTTTATAATATACTTAATATTCACTTCGATTTCTTAGTCTATAAAAGTTCGCAACAGGGATCGGAACCGGTTTTTTGGAAAAACTTTGAAATAATCATATATTTCGGTTTATTTTATACTCCAAATATAGGACTCGGTTGTGTTTTTAGATAACAACTTCGTATTATTAGATTGCCCAATTAGAAATGAAATAATTAACAAAGAACGAAAAAATACCGGTTTCGTTCCCATACAAAAAATACCGGTTTCCGATCCCTGGTTCGCAATGTAATCCGTCCGGTACTAGGTGCCTCTTATAAAGACTCCATAAAAGTTTACTTTTAATTTGTGTTACCTATTTTATTTTGATTATAAAGTTTTGATGCCTAAAGTAATTCATGGTTGACTGGTAGAGAATGCCTTCTGGCAATAAGTCCGCCATTTGTACTCTTCAAGTATTGTGCAATAAAGTTTAAATAAATAAATAAACATTTATTTTTTCAAATACTTTTTTATTTTCTTCAGTAAGCATCAAGTGTCCACCCCCTACTGTTACAAAAAACCTGTTTCCTAATCAGTACCCCTAGTGTAAATTTAATCGACATCATAACGTGACGAACGCGTTTGCGTTAAGTCTCATTTTGTATAGGATTTTGAGTTTCAAAAACGTCCCGCTTGGCGCGCTCTTTCTAAATCACATACAAAATGAGACTAAACGCAAACGCGTACGTCACGTTTCGAAATCGAATTTATTTACACTAGGGGTACAGATTAAGCCGGGATACCCTTACCCCTTTGTCTCGCCCTGTCCTCTTAGTTCTAAGCCCCTAGGATTTAATCAGATTTTATCAGGCATTGCCGAGTTTTCCGATTACAATCTGCTCTTTCAACGTTAGAATTAGTTTTATGTTTATGGTTCATGTCTTTTTACATTGTTTCTTCTTAAATAAAATTGCATGCTTGTATCAATTTAGATATAACTATTACATTGATATACAATGGTGTTTCTAATGCAAAATTTATTCTTTCCTCCCTCTTGTTTGTCCAAAAATAATTAGAAAGTTGCATTTTATCCAAAAGAATGGCAAAGTGGTTTTATGCAAATTTTGAGTTCATTTCTTATGTTGGCTGGTAGAATTGACTCTTAAAGGATAATTAATATAAAATAAATAACGTTCATTTGGTTTTGATTTGATTTGAATTTGTTTGATGTCTTACAGTTAGTATTTTCCTCACGTTGGTGTGGTAAAAAAATCTTGTTTTACTCGCTGACAAAATTTGTTTAAGAAACCCTTGCAAAGTTCAAGATGCCACTTTTCGAATCACTCGCTATGCTCATGGTTCCATTTTAGAATCCTTCGCTTGTTCGGGTATCAATATTAGCCTGAGCGGAACAACTTATTGTAACATTGAATCAACCATTACTTCCATTGAATTTACGATGAATCAACCGTATCGTTCAAAATTCTAAATCTTTCACAAATAAATAAGAAAATATTTAAAAAGTTTCAGCAATTGCCCGTCAATTATTGTGCCCCAATTAATTAAATTAAGTCAGACAATGTCCACAAAAAGGCCAGTAATAACGTTAGTGAAAGACAAATTCATTACTGTTTGGTTAATTAACCACTGTCTTCCAATTTGCCAAGCGCACCACGAAATGTACCAACACTGCACAGTATAAAAATAATCAGTAAGGGCGTCCGATATGTGGTGCTGTGCACGGAGCGGGCACACGCACGCGGGTGCCATTGTTGGTAAAATCCATCGCACGCGGCCCGTAAGCGTAAGTGACGCGTAAGCGTATCGTAATACGCGCATAGAACGAGATCGCTATGAGCACGTACAACTACAAACAAGTCCGCACACGAAGCGTCATCGTAGCGTAGCGTATGAAATTCATGTCGTCATTATGAGCGGCGTAGCGTAATACTGTTGAAACCGTATATTTTAATATTATGAATTTCTTCAGCACTTATCAGTTTGACTTAATTCGCCAATAGATGGCATAAGTAGTAGCGATTTTGGTTTATTATGGTTGTTTTTGTTGGCAATTAACACTAAAATATTTGTAAAATTATTTAGAATAACATATATTATGTAATATTTTGGATTTAAAGTCACAACTTAGCGATTTGTTGTTTAAGAAAATTAATTACCAAATTAATCAAAAGATGGCACTTTGTTCCCAACGCGCATTTCCTAGAACGCGATGGTGAGATTTTTTCGGGTTTATATATAAGGTCCAAGGAACAATAGGTCGTCAGTTCAAAATAAAATCAAGCAGTGAGTGTTATATACAGTGTGTAGTAGAAGTGTAATTAGTAAATAAATTGGTGGTTTTATACAGTGTATGTTATTTTTGGACCTTGTTCAAATACAGGCGTAAAAAATAAAACTTCTGACATAATCAAACAATAAAAAATCTTCATTTGGCCTTAATACTTATGTCGATTTGTATTCTGTAGGGCTAAGATGGTCGGCTCTTTATCATTTGTCACCATGCCTGTCACGTTCTAACAAGTATGTAAGTGCGAAAGTGACGGGCATAGTGACAAGTGATAAAAATGGAACCATGATACCGCCGCTGAAGTTACTAGTATATTGTGTAAATGTCACCGGCTAGGCGAAGCAAAATTAAGTTAAAACAAAGGCTGTATTTATCTTGATTACAAAAATAAGAGCGCGCATTTCTTATTTATTTTGGATCGGTTTTGAATTGAAGGTTTGTCCAATTTTGCTCTTTGACATTTTACGTTTGATGTACAGACTTGTATATTATATTGATAGATTTTTTTGTGAAATTGACGCTGCACTAGTACTCGACATGGGCACTTTATGTCGAAGTGACAAGGATTAAGTTCGAATACAGAAAAATCTTCATTGTTCAAATTTAACCTATATTTCCATGAAATAAAGTGCCCATGTCGGTGACTAGTGCAGCGTCGAGCACTAGTACTTCTACCATAATAGTACTTATAGGTATATCAAAATCGACGTATATTAATGGTCAGTTTTAATCATGTTTGTTTCTAAATTCAAATATTAAGATCGACCGCTCTTAAAAAGAAATCAAAACATTACAAATGAATTTATAACAAAAGTGTAAGTATTATTCTCACTTGACTGAATTTTTCAACTGAATAAACTGGACAAACTCCATTTTCGGGGGCCCCATTCAAATTAACAACTTGTTACGAACTTGATCTGTTGAGCGTTTCTTTTTTTTATTTTATGTTTTTATGACACCTCTTTTTTCCCATTTTTGTGTTATTTCTAGTCAGGATCACGAACACTGTTCATCATTATTCCCTTGAGCTGCAAAGCAATATTTTGAATGTTTGCAGCTCTGAGGCGGCAAGTTTTCATTATTGATATTGAAAATGGTTTTGTCGGAGAGCGTCCATTTCGAGGTATCTTGCCGCACGAAGGGTTAAAAAATCGGCCAAGTGCGAGTCGGACTCGCACAGGAAGGGTTCCGTACCATTATCTATAAAAACGGTCAGCCATCCAAGTACTAAGCCCGCTCGACTTTGCTTAACTGCGGTGATTGGATGAGAACCTCGAGATAGGAAAGAAATATTTATTTTATTCTGTTTTTAGTATTTGTTGTTATAGCGGCATCAGAAATACATAATCTGTAAAAATTTGAACTGGCTAACTGTCACAGTTCATGAGATACAGCCTGGTGACAGACGGACGGTCGGATGGACGGACGGACGGACGGACGGACAGACAGCGGAGTCTCAGTAATAGGGTCCCGTTTGACCCTTTGGGTACGGAACCCTAAAAAGTGTTGAAAAATTACCATACATTTTCAAACCTTTCCTTTTCGTTACTGCCATATTTATTTATTATTTTAAACTTTATTGCACATAAAAAAGAGTACAACAGGCGGGCTTAATGCCAATAGGCATTCTCTACCAGTCAACCATAAGGCAAAACAGAGAAAATCCATACACAGAAAATGGTAACAGAATAGGAAAAAAAACTCTGGGCCATTTTTTAAATCCCATTAGGATCGAAAGAGCTCTTGATTCTGAGTAGAAAAAACACAGAAATTATGAAAAAATACAAAATTAATAAAAGTGGCATTTTTTTTAGGAAACGCTGATATTTAAATACAACTTTAAATGTCGCTCACGCTGATTCCTCCACGCCAATCAACAAGACCATCGTCAAGGTAAAATCAAAACCACTTCAAAATTATAACAAATTGTTAAATTAGAATCGACCTCCGGGGTTTTACATAGCAATCACAAAGTGCGATGACCCGTGAATGTTCTTTCTCACTTGTCTAATCCTCTTACAAATAATTTAATAATATACAAAAAATAATAAATAATATTTACCATAATAAAACGTCAACAACAGGAAATTATTTATTAAGTCGTATGGCATTCATTCAATTCTTGGTTGCTTTATAAATTTAGAAATACATATCACTAAATTCAAAATAAATATCATCAAATTTCTTTACCTAATGGGCTGCGTTTTCGTTTAGCTTAAGTAAGTCCAGAGAATCTCCTGTGTACTTTCTTTATGGGCACTCATGGACAATGTGTTACTGGACTGTACGGGTGCTCCACGGTCGCACTTCGTTGTATTTCGTAAGAACAGTAGTATTGTTGGTGGAGTCTGTACCCCTAGTGTTAATTTATTCCATAGCGAGATGTACGCGTTTGCGTAAGTCTCATTTTGTATGGGATTTTGAGTTTCCAAAACGTCCCGCTTGGCGCGCTGTTTTAAATCCCATACAAAATGAGAGTTAACGCAAACGCGTACGTCACGTCACGTTATCGAATAAATTTACACTAGGGGTTCTGAATCCGAACGTTACGTTTAAGCCGCGGATTTCAAGGGTCGAATCAAGGTCGTTAATACAATAATTATTTTTCGCTCGAAAAACCTTTATTTTTAAACCGATTTTTATGAGAACCGTTCTTGTCAAATTAACTGGCTTAGAACAGTAAAAACCGGTTTCTACTATGTCGGTGTCTATGTTTACGTGGCGCACCACCAGGCCCACCGGCCGTTGCGTCGCTCGTCGAATAAATTATTTTTTTAGGTTACAATAAAGTTATTAAAACTTTAGCGTTCTAATAAAAGTTCGGAGGAAAACCGAAATAACCGGTATTTTTAAAACCGGTTCCAAGCCTTGTGAACGGCCTTGATTTGTTGCTCTCCGCGCCACGCGCCGCTTGCGTCCTGTCCGCGGCCTTAAGCCCCATTTACACGGCGCGAGTACTTGCATGCATGCAATACATTGTTAGCACATGTTTAAAATTGATTAGAACTTCGACAAGTAAATCAGTGCGGTCAGTAAAATTAAAAGCTCTCCACTTTTGTTTGTTTTTATACTAGGTACGTCGGTGGCAAACGAGCATACGGCCCGTCTGGCAGTCTCCAAAGTCTATGGACGCCTGCAATTCCAGAGGTGTTACATGAGCGTTGCAAACCCCAACACCACGCACTTTCGTTGAGATCCGGCAACCTTACTCACTGGAACACAACCGGGTTATTTGGCTGCGGTTTTCTGTAAGGTGGAGGTACTTCGCCAGTTAGGCTCTACTCTGGATCTGGAATGACATCCGCTGCGCTGTGCCCTACCACATAAAGTGAGATGACATTCACAGTGCAAATACCTTTCTTTTGGACGTAGTTTAAAGATATAGATAGATAGGTAGAATACTCTTATTGGCTCACCTCAGTACAAAGATACAAGAAAATAAACAATTGATTAAATGAGCATACCCGGGTCCATTGGGATTGTGAAGTATTATTATTACGGTACGTTTATTTATTCAGACAACAAGATCCACAAATTTTTGTTACTATTATTAAAGCTAAAACCTTAAAAAAATATCCCATTTCCTATTAAGGCTAATACAAGACATTTTCGAGTTTCCTTATATCGAAAATCGAAAATGACATTCTTTGATTTCAGATTTCCTTTATCTGTGTAGTTATGTTGTGACCATTCCATCAGTCTGAATACGCCGCTCACTTAGAGCTACCACAAACTAGCGTCTTCTTAGAGTCGGCGTCTAGTCAGCGCTATGCAAAATAGCGTCGCTGCGCAGTTGCGCCAACGTTGCGTAGAGCAGCACCCGTAGAGTTGACTGTCAGACGCTGACGCTCGGGGGCGCTAGTGGGGCAGCCCTTAGCAACTTCTTGACTGTACTTACCAACACAGGTCCCGCTCTGACATTTCCGTTTGAAAACGATTTGATTCCATTCAAAGTTAGTTCTAGACCCTCTTCAACTGTGAAACCAGATTTCAATGTCGTATTAACGGGAGCATTTTGTCTGAAATAATTAAAAAAAATTAACAATATAACATTAGAGAAGCCAAACAAAAGCGCCGTGAAATTCATGGCGCTTACGCATTTAGGTCGCGAGATTCACGTTCCGCTTCCATAGTTTTTTGTTGGTCGACAATAACTCTTGGCGCAAAATACTGGTTCTCTGTGCTGATTCTATACGTAGTAATAAATAGACCTTCTTCTTCTTCTGCCATGACATGCCTTATACCTTTATTTGGGGTCCGCCCTTCTTGTTTTACAGCGCCAAGACATTCGGTCTTGGGTTGTCTGCTTGACCAGTTGAGCTCGTTCTAGATCATTTGCAGTCGGTTACCCTTTACCTTTCTTTTTATCCGGGATAGCTAGGGTCTTCTCTACATCGTTGTTTTAATAATAGATCAATGCGACATAATTAACTTTTTACGTTCTAAATGACAAATTGTAAACAATATCAGTTTTTTAAGTGTGACTGTGGAATGAACTGTCGATGTCGTCCGCGGCATTTTCTGACCGATACCAGTTTCATACTTTCGAGAAAAGAGCGTACTTCCATCTGCCAGGCAACGTACTTATAACCCCTCTGGTGTTGAGGGTGTTCATGGGCGGCATTAATTTCTCAACGTCGGGTGATTCGTCTGCTCAGTTGCCTCCTATATCATACAAAATAACAGAAAAAAAATGAATTTCCTGATCTGTGGAGTATGGTTCAATTACTATATATGAGAACTTTAAATAATTTAAAAAAAACATATTTACTATGCAGCATAATAATTAATGAAAGCATTAATTTGAGTAACTATGTACTCAAACATATTGTTAGTAGACTTATGTTCCTAATGTTAGTAGCTGCTTAACCATTCTATACCTATTTATAAAAAGACTTACAATATAATTATTATCACATACGGACAGTCAAATCTGTCCGCTATCAAACACAGGATAGGTTTGGGCTGGTGCGCAGCCGGCGCACCAGAGATGTGCATCGTTTGCGCATAGCCGCATAGATGCAGTCCATATGCGCTTCTGCGAACATCCCTGATGCGCTGCACATACGACGCAGCCCCACGAACGCGTTATTATATTGGATTTGGAGGGCCCCGTATACCCGCTGCGTATAGGTAGAACCTCCATTAGGCATTTGAATTATGTTGGTTATTTAAGAACAAAAATATTTGCATCTCGTAACTTTGAGACCCTTTGTACGCTCTGTGTCCGGGCATAGTTCAAAACGTTTAATAAAACTAAAGAAGAATGTTAAACGATTATTCGTAACAAACGCAATTTTCAAACTGTATTTGGGAACTGGGACAAAGTTTGAAGTGGGGCGACAGTCTTCTGTCAACCCTCGATCGGAACCCATCAATCGACGGGTGTTCTTAACGCATTCTGAGAACGGGCGAGTCAAGGACTACGGCCACAATGCTGTTCTAAATTACAACTCCAATTTGAAGTTACTCACTGGTCCAAACCAAAACAATTTTAAACCAAACAGCCTACATCACAAACACTGCATTATGAAGGCAGGGAGAACTACTAAACATAAGAAAACATTTTTGTACAAGCTGAAATTGATACGCTTAGCTCGAGCTTCTCACTCGCCTAGTAAATCAAACATATGAAATTCAAGTGGGTTCAGCGACCCGGGGATCGAACCCGGATCGTCGCTGTTACTACCTGTTGCTAAGCGGCTGTTAGCTACCTGCGCTACTATAGAATATACGTAAGTAGATGAAATTAGGCTACTTATTCTCGAGAAAGAATATTAAAAAAAGAGAGCGGCGCATTAGTTTTACCTCCTTTACCTGTGGAACGTCACATTTAATTCACCAGATATAAACTTATGTATTTTGTATGTTTTATTTTTGTTTTTTAGTTGATAATTTTTTGTCACGTCGTTATTATTTCACCGGATGGTATCACCGGGAGATCAGCGTTGGAAGTCGCCAGCAACAAGTCCATTTCATGGCATTTTCTACTTATTTTTCTCTTTTGTATGTGTGCTTACGAGTTTTAAAAATATTATTATGAGATCTCAATTGACTCATGCTTCCATAACAATAGAACAGCGAGAATAGCGTCAACTCATTTATATTCTAATTCAAATTCGAGGGCACGTCTTAACCGCTTTAGGGGCGACGATCATTCTTTTCTAACATTTATTGAATAAAACCTTCAACAAGATTTACATCAAATACTTATTGGTTTTACTTACTTTTAACAAAGTACTGAATTGCTAAAAAGAAAATTAACGTTATATGAAAAGAAGTTTTAATTTAATTTATTACGGATATAAAATTTGTATTTGTACCTAAGATCTCAATCACATTTAATAAGTAAAATGCTTCGCTTCGTTAGTAAAGTAAGGACGCTAAGCATAATGAAATTCGCACATTGACCTGTTTGTTTCTATTTCTTTCGCATGCGCATAGAGTCACACCAAGATATGTTGGCAGCGATTTTGACAGCTCAGACAGTGGAAGCGTTATTATAATAATAATAATAAAATGCTTTATTGCACACTACAAAAAAAATGGTACAAAGTATGTAAAGGTATAAATATGTAGGTAACAACAGGCGGACTTCTCGCTAAACAGCGATCTCTTCCAGACAACCTTCAGATAAAGAAATGGCGACCGTAATCAAGGTAACGGGTGGTGCAAAAATAATAATAAAATACTAAAATAAAATACATATACTACAAATATTTAATATATATATACTACATTTATTACTATATATAAACAATATAAAAATAACAAATAAATATATAAATAAATGACAAAGGAAAAGCCATACAAATAACAAAGAATTTCAAGAATAACAACTACATTTATGAAAGAGACAAGTAATGTTCTTTTAATCGGTTTTTATCGGTTATTATATACGTCATACTCCTATGAAATTTTGACGTTTACTTAACACTTGCGCAGGCTGGGCTATCAAAATCGTTGCCAACTTAGCTTGGTCTGACTGTAATTATATTTCTGTCAATGGCCTATCGGCATCATGGGTGGGACAGCATTGACAGCAATGTAACCGGCCAAATAGACCCCGGGGCAGGAGCATATATCGACAGTCTCCCGGCTGATCATTTGTCAGATGATAGTTTAGATGATGTTTTAAATAAAAAATAACAACGGGTTGCATTCCGGGAGTACTGGCAGAAATGAAAACTTGAATATTAACGTTGTGCATTTTTGATATTTTGAAATGGTTAGGGAATAATTTTGCACGAATTGCTTTAATTATCAGTATAAAATTACTATCATTTATGTGGTAAAATACAATATTCATTGCAAGCGCCGTGCGCCGCCTAAATGAAACAGCAGGCGGAGGCATACATTTTCGGCGCGCGGTAGAAAGAGAGGGAGATACTTCCTCTTCTACGCCGCGCCGGCGGTCTACTGGATTTAATGACGTAACAGTTTTTCGATCAGGTCACGTGACCTGTCGCGAGTTTAACATTTTTTCCACGTCACAAAAAGTGCACAGCGCCGCTAAAGAAGGATTCACTTTAAAAAATCCGTCAGCCAGTCGTATCGCGGATGAAAGGCCGTCAGCTATTCACATGAACATGTAAAAAATACGCGCCTTACTACTTTATGTTTGCAAAGAATGCGTAATGTGTAAAATGCGTAATCCGTTTATTTGATTTGTTTGAGACGCCTGATATAATACTACATGCAAAGTTTTATAATTTTGTTATGACTACCATAAAAAGGTAAAGCGCTTATTTTTTACATGTTCATGCGACCAGTTGACGTTCTTACCACCGCAATACAACTGGCAGACGTTTTTTCAAATTAATAATACCTGAACTGTCATTTGACAAAGTATCAAACGGGACCGATGACGAAATATTTTTTTGTACGGCTGCCATTCCTCAACCCACCAACAGAATAACAGCAGAGGGTTCCTCATACATAGCCGTTAACCACTATACAAGTTTTCCCCTCGGGAGGCGATTGGTCATGGAAATCTGTTCCTGGCTCGCGGCTTAAAAACCACTACGCCAGCGATACAGCAATATAACTGTCTGTGTGCGATAGAGATAGTAAAAGGTGAGTCAATGTACGTAATTCTTCGTCACTTGGTGTCCTTACTTTATTTTAGCGTGACTCAAGAATGATTTCAGGTTTCGGGTCGTTCATACTTTGTATCGTATATTAAAGCAAATCAATATAAAATATCATCATCTTTCTCGCGTTGATCCGGCTTATTGCCACGACTATGGGAGCTCGGGGTCCTCTAGACAACTTATCCCAAGAGTTGGCGTTGGAGGGACGCGAAGCGCGAGGCACAGGACAGGAGCGGATGGCGACGTCTCACGATGGCCCTCTGTACCAATGGAGTACCATAGGACCACAACAACAGGATATCTATAGGTCTGTGGATACTAACCTGAAGTGAGCCATGTCGAAGTGGCAACAATGTCCAACAACAGTGGCCACCTCACGGAACATCTCCGAGCAATTGTACAGCCTGGACCGCCAACTGCATTTCACCAAGGTAACGCTGCACGGCTTCCTCAACTGTCAACAAATTAGCAGGCCAATTCAAACGTGCAGCCCGGTCAAATTTCTTTTCATTGTCTTGTTTCTGACCAGGCTTTAGTCATATTGATATCACATCAGTTACCTTATCATTCACGCTGGCGTCTCGCTCACACTAATACGAGTACGGAGAAGTCAGAGCAAAATGAACGCGCGAATTAGACCTAACGGATATGATTCCAATATTATTCAAATATGAGTTTGATGTCAGGTCACTTTTACAGGATTTGATTAATTACGATTGATAAAATTCTAACAAACCCAAACATATATTGTTTTCCATACTTTAAGACAGCTTCTGAGTGATCATGACGTTACAATCACTTGCTGGTTTGTTACGAAGATTTCTCGACTAGAGTACCTACGATTGTCAGACTTTGACTACCATTTTGTATTGCTTTAATGCGATGAGTCCCATATCCACCGTGGGCTGGTAAAACCCGACAGATTTTAACCACGCATTCCTGAGGTCATAATAGGGAGCAAAAAAATTTTTTTTTCTATAAAAAAAAAAATGCTTTTTCTGCTCACCGCACGTTATTGCTTTTTAAATCTTGGCAAAACCAGATAACAGTACCTACAACGAATAAGTAAAGTTTTTTATTTACAGGTAAAAAATGCGAGTTTCCTTTAAACTGTCTGTCAGTATGTATGTCTAAACCAAGTCACAAATAGTGGCAGCGTCGCTGCCAAAAAGGCGTTTTTCACTAAGTTATTACAGAAATAAATTTTCACAAGCATTGTCAGTATCTGTAAAACAAGACCGATTACAGAAAACTTTGTATGACATTTTAGTCTCTAAATGCGGTGAAGAATTCACCTTTGAAATCTGTCGGGTTTTACCAGCCCACGGTGTAGACAATTTGATCCTCAAAATAATCTTAATCGACTGTCTTTGATACAAACATATGTCATCTAGCATTGCTTACCATTGCAAGTAAAGTTTCCAATGTTAACCCAAGATCGTACAAGAGAGTATGCATGCTTTTAATGTACGTCGGAGGGACGTAGGAAGTGTTCAATATATCCGAAAAACTGCTGTAGAACTCGTCAATCTCCTGTTCGTTGTAGCCATGCTTGGTTCTGAAATATATCATAATAATATTGTTTGGATTAATCTCTGCTGCTTCATTCCACCATCGCCCTACGCGACATTTCGATATTCATCACCAAGGCTCGAAAACCGGTTAAATTTCCAAACCATTATCGTGTACTTGGCGCAAAAACTTTTAATTTCGGCTTCGTTTGAAAAACCGTTATTTTGAAACCGGTTTTTAGGAAAGCATTTCCATTTGAATGAATCGGTAAATAACTTCTTATATTTTATATATAAGAAGTTATTTCAATGCTTAATTTTGCAGGTCAGTGGTCAATGAAAGAATTAGATCTCTCAGTTTACACAATAGTTAACCGAGCGTGCGAAACGTTAGCCCTTTCAGCTTGGGCATAAATACTTTCCGGCCCGATTCCAATAATGAGATACGATAACTATAAGTTCAGTAGGGCTAAGATGGTCGACCCTTTATCATTTGTCACCATACCTGTCACGTTCTAACAAGTATGTAAGTGCGAAAGTGACGGGCATAGTGACTAGCGATAAAAATGGAACCATGTTGCCACTGCTGGTTTAGATAAGTTATCATTTAGATATCGTTTGTATGTCGTATAATTGACAGTAGTAGCTCGATTCGGGCAACCAATGTCACTGACGTTAGAAATATCGTAGATAGATCTTATTGGGATCACAGCGGAATCGAAATAAACGTCAATTTTGACATGTCATGTAGTTATCGATCTTTTAAAGATCTTTCCAAGATCTTAAACGAGTCTTAATCGTTCTTCGAATCGGGCCGTTCGTATGTCCGTATTTTTTCGTCTACAGACCACAATTCTAAGCAAACCTCATGAAATTTTGTGAGATGGTTCAATAATTAAAAATATTGTTTTTTTTTGTGATTCAGTTTTTTTTCTTAAATAGCGGAGCCATACATTTTTAGGGGGTTCCGTGGCCAAATAGCAAAAAACGTCATGTCTGTCTGTCTGTTCGTCCTTATGTTACAGCCACTTTTTTCCGAAACTATAACTACTATACTATACTTGGTAAGTAGATTTTTTTTTGAATTTTGAATTTTATTCTGTGAACCGCATTAAGATTTTCACACAAAAATAGAAAAAAAACAATACAATTTGGGGGTTCCCCATACTTAGAACTGAAACTCAATTTTTTAGATAGGTCTTTCTTAGAACCTATCCGGTCTTCAAAATTCATATTGAGGTTTCTAAAATATTATTTTATTTCTAAACTGAATAGTTTGCGCGAGATACACCTCCAAAGTGGTAAAATATGTGTCCCCCCCCCCCCCCCGTAACTTCTAAAATAAGAAAATGATAAAACTAAAAAAAATATATGATGTACATTACCATGCAAACTTCCACCAAAAATTGGTTTGAACGAGATCTAGTAAGTAGTTTTTTTTTAATTCGTCATTAATGGTACGGAACCCTTCATGGGCGAGTCCGACTCGCACTTGGCCGCTTTTATAGTTTTAAATTGTGCTTGCGAGGTCTACAGATCACAGAGCCACTACTTAGTTACTGCCCGATTTGAACTTTAAGATGAATCAAACATTTGCTAAGATATGGATTACATATGCCAATCCATTTCGTATACTTAGAAATTTTTTAACGTATCTTAAAGATCGAATCGGCCCGTCAGTTTCCAAAGAACCATTCTGAATACGCTTAAGTTTAATACATAAAATTATATAATTATATTTAGGTACTTTATTTATACAGCTCACTGACTTAGTTACCAAGCGGACCCCAGGCTCCCATGAGCCGTGGCAATAAACCGGGATAAACATGATTCTAAGAATGCTTAAAACACGTTTAAGATTTTGGAAAGATCTTTAAAAGATCTACACCGTGTTTTTATTGAATTGCGTTAACTCCGGGGTTTCGGTAAGTACGTTTAAGGAAACTAAATGACATAGATAATTTTCAAAAAAAAAAAAATTTTTTTGTTTTTTTTTTACTATTTTTATTTTTATAAAAAGTAACTAAATGTTGCATATAGCGTTGTTGTAACACGGGCATTACATTTAACTCAACCAAACAATTGAAAACTGTGACATATCAATGTCATTTCTAACATCGATCGTCCGAGATAGTACGTACGTTTAGTAGCAAATGTATGAACTCGCACTAAACACTAACTAATAAGTAAACAGGTCCTAAAGCAAGTGTACACGCTCGTAAAGGCCTTATAATATAAAAATTTATGATTGATTATCTCCGAAATGGAGTTAGTTAGAATATCGGTATCTTTGAGAAAGTTACTTAATTTAAGCTCAGGAATGCACCCTCGAAATTAACGCAAATCAAAAAAAACACGGTGTATAACTAAACGACATGTCAAGATTGACGTTTATTTTGATCCCGCTGAGATCCCAATAAGATCTATCTACGATATTTCTAACGTCAAAGTGACATTGTTTGCCCGAATCGAGCTGCTTCAGTCAATTATACGACATACAAACGATATCTAAATAAAAACTTATCTACACCAGAACTTATGGTTATCGTATCTCATTATTCGAATCGGGCCGAAACGCTAGGAAGATGATGATTATACAGCTCACTGACCTGAAATATAAATCTTAATGTTGTATTCTAGGGGCGTATTTTCAAGAGATGAATACCCAAGTAGCAATCGTGAATAACTTTAACTACTTTAAATAGTCTGTTATATTTCTTAAATATGATTTTACAAAGATAGAATTAATTGAGTCCACATTTACTTAGTCTACTCGTAAATGGTTGAATAACACCGCTACAGTCGGTAACATTTCATATCTAAAACCGAGTTAAGAAAGGCCAAATCTAATTTGTGTAAAGTATACTCGTAAGTTTTAAACAAGTAACAAAAATTGAGAAAGGTAATGTTGAGATGGTTTGGACACGTGGAAAGAATGGGTGAAAGAAGGCTAACAAAGAGAGTGTACAAAGGAGTTGTAGAAGAGGGGTAGACCTCGGCGCACTTTCTCTGATGAAATCGGGGATTTCCTCGAGTATTTCCTATAGAAAGGCCAGGTCAAGAGCACCCTATGAATGAATGAATGAAATACTTTATTGCGATAAACATGGTATACATAAGATGGTAGGTACAATATTGTTGAATAGCAATACATGTTTAGCCACAAAATGGCATGCAAAATTAATTTTTACTCCTAAAATAAATATTAACGTGAAATATGACATGCTATAAGAATGGTACATGTCTAGACAAATGGCATGCAAATACTTTAACAGTCAGTTAAGGCCTAGACCGGTTGAGCGTGTATGAGGAATGTTATGAAAGTGAAGGAAGCGAAAGAGGTATGCGAGGATCGTAGCAAGTGGAAATCCGTGGTCTCTGCCTACCCCTCCGGGAAATAGGCGTGATTATATGTATATGTGTATATAAGTTTTCAACACAGATGCCTATAGATTCAAATTCCTGTAGGTAGTCAGATTATTTGAAGAATGAGTAATAAGTTGTTTGAATTAAGGAAATCGTCTTTAGAGTGACTTTTTAAAACCTACGCGACTACAAGGCTAAATTCAAAATTCATTTTTTTTGCAAGTAGGCCTCAAGGGCTCTTTTACAAGTCAATACAACATTTATAGTAACATCATATAGTGTAAATACAACCGCCAATACCTGGGTAAACATTACATTATAATAATCTTAAAATAAATAATTATACTGAATAAATAAATCGCGTCTGGTCTGGACTGTTAAGCGAGCAGTCTCATAAACTAATTTAGTCGAGTGGCGAGTATTTGTGACTTTGCATGCCTAAAGGGTTCTTATGCTCCATGTGCAGCATGGACCCATTAGGCATGCAAAGTCACAAATACTCGCCGCTTGACTAAATCACTAACTTAGTACGAACTAGCCTTTATTGAGATAACTTCATCTAGCACCGCGCATGTCCGATTACCAATTTTAGCAGTGCACCAACTTGGATAACTGCGAAATATTCGAATAGACGAAAACTTTTGGGAGTTTGAAGTTGTTAGAACGAAAACATGCTAAAAGTTCTACTGACAGTTCTTGAAACTTATCGAGCTTATCGCTAATTTCTGAAATTCTGCAAGGCAACGCGTAATTAATTAATAATTAATTATAAGTCTGTTCAAGTTGTGCGTGTTTATTATTATTAAGTAAAACGTGACTTAATCGCGTATCATTAAATTTTAAATTCCTTTGGGCGGGCCGGGGCACATTCGTATTGAGACAGTTTGGTTTTGAGCCGGAATCTGAGTGGGCCCGACTTTGAGGAGGTCAGATTCGTCATGCAACAAGAAATCCTTCATGCAACTAAAGCATATCAACGTAGATTAAGCCACCACCCAAATGACCTGGCAGCAAAACTCACAGACAAGGGATATGAAAAAAGGTTAAAAAGAAAAGACATCTTCCCTCATACATAGAAAGGGGAAAAAAAAAGAGTACAAGCCCTCACTGGAGGACTCGCTCGTCACGTTATTAAGCATTCAACCAATCTGCTTATACACTGACTGATCGCAGATATAACTAGAGAAAAAAAATTACCGCGATTTGACGTACAGTTTATCTTTTTAATTAGTTTTAAGTATAAAATGATAATGTTTTGTTGTTTTTAAAGTAACTATAGCAAAAGTTTCGTGTAAAGTCAGCGATAAAAATATTCCGGTGACGCCACCACATATCCGCGAGTTCCGCCAAGAGAGCAACGATGTCCCAACGTTTGCTGTAATTTGGGTTAGTGAATATACATTATAGAAAGTTTATAATATGAGCGTAGATAAAATAGTGTATGTAACTGTTTTGACGACCGGTCTGGCCTAGTGGGTAGTGACCCTGCCTACGAAGCCGATGGTCCCGGGTTCAAATCCTGGTAAGGGCATTTATTCGTGTGATGAGCATGGATATTTGTTCCTGAGTCATGGGTGTTTTCTATGTATTTAAGTATTTATAAACATTTATATATTATATATATCGTTGTCTAAGTACCCTCAACACAAGCCTTATTGAGCTTACTGTGGGACTTAGTCAATTTGTGTAATAATGTCCTATAATATTTATTTATTTATTTATTTATTATTTATTTAACTGTAACTAATTAGGCATTAAAACACTCGTGTGGTCCTTTTAAGAAACTCACTTCGTTCGTTTCTTAAACCTACCTCGGTTAACCAATAAAAGTTATAACTACCCGAAAATGTACAAATTTTTTATTTATTAAAGATACAGAGTATAGTTTAGTAATGATGTAACCTGTTGATGATCGGTCTGGCCTAGATGGTAGTGACCCTGCCTATGAAGTCGACGGTCCTGGGTTCGAACTTCGAATACCGG
This sequence comes from Cydia pomonella, assembly GCF_033807575.1. Classification (NCBI taxonomy): domain Eukaryota; kingdom Metazoa; phylum Arthropoda; class Insecta; order Lepidoptera; family Tortricidae; genus Cydia; species Cydia pomonella. The sequence continues at coordinate 24,360,832 of NC_084709.1, read as the reverse complement.
TAAGGGCATTTATTTGTGTATTGAACACAGATATTTATTCCTGAGTCATGGATGTTTTCTATGTATTTAAGTATTTTAAATTATATATATCTTTGTCTGAGAACCCACAAGCCTTCTTGGCTTACCGTAGGACTTAGTCAATTTGTGTAAGAATGTCCCTATAATATTTATTTATTTATTTAACCTACTTATTGCACCTTGGTGCATGTTCTAGACATTTCTCACTCGATAGTTAAGAGCGATTCCTAGGTGAGCAACTTTTCAAATCTCGAATGTTCGAAGCTATGTTTCTGTCGCGCTGCGGTGGGCCGGAGTGCGTGCGTGCGATAAGGACAACTGAAGCTCGGAATAAACTTCCCACACAAAAAACTCATAAATTGAGGTTTCGCTCCCGACTGTTTCTCCCTCCAAAACGCAACCAATCATTATGAAATTTTGGAAACTGCAAGAGGAAGAAATAATCCATGCCGCTATGTTTTTTGGATATTTGTTGTCATATTTGTATACTGCGCCTTTTTTGCAGCCAATTCAATTGAGCCGTTTATGTGATTTTCGTTCGAGGCGCTGTAAGATTCTTCACAATAAAATAATCCAAAAAAGCAAAACATAGCGGCACAGATATTGATGATATTGATCTTATTTGAGGTCCAAGGAAGAAACAGTCGGATATGGAAAAAATGCAACTAGGAATTCCTCGTAAGTTGAATGGCGAGCATGGCGCGCTCCATGCCTGGGTGCCTATCCAAGATGACAATCGCTACGATAACGAAACGTTTTGTGTCTCTCTATCACACTACGGAGCAATGATTGGCACGTTTACGTACCTACCCTGAAATGCTTTAGTAAGTGTAATCTACTTTCAATAAAAAATTCTGTCGGACCCTCTTCAAAAGAAAACTCTCGAACTTTTAACATTAAACTTACTTGTTTTCGGGAGTCTGTGGCTTACTGGAGTGCTACCTTTGATCAGCTATACGGGCACGTGAACAGAATATTGGTTCGCCCTATTGGCGACATACGACAAAAAAGGTGCGGCTTTTGAAATATTAGGCGAAAGGGGGTGAAATCGGATAGTGGGTATAATCAGAGAGCTCTATTTCACTATCGAACGTATACTATATTGAACGTGTACTTGTTCTGACAAGTTAGAATTTTAGAATGCACAGTCGGACGATAATAATCAGTTTTTCTCACCAGTTATCATTAATTGTGTGTCACCCAGAAATTCAATTGACGAGATTTGCTTTAGACGAGAAAATGTAGTTTATAATTCTCTTAGTTTAAGACTTGACGAGGTGTGGAGGTGGCCTCTTTAACATCATATTTTCAAAGAAATTTGATGTTTTGGTGACACTTCCCCATATTGTTATTGCATAGTCCGTGCAGATTAACTTGATCTGACTGGAATCTAAAAGTGAACAGTTATAAAGGATGTTTATTTAGTCGTCTGCAATAATTTACGGGGTAAATATATAGGTCATACTGAGCAACTTTAAATTTTACTATGGGACCAATCCCGAAATGGCGAAAAAAAAAATTACTCACTCACTCATAGAAAATGTTTTTTTTTAATACGTCGGTGGTAAACTAGCATACGGCCCGCCTGATGGTAAGCAGTCTCCGTAGCCTATGTACGCCTGCAACTCCAGAGGAGTTACATGCGCGTTGTCGACCCTAACCTATGAAACAGCCATTTTTATTCGCGATTTTGTGGTTAGTCCTATAGTAAAACACCTTGTATATGATTTAAAAAAACTGTAAACGTAAAAAGTATTTTCTTATAAACGCCCACTGATTTAATTTGCGCTAAGCGTAGGATTTAAGGATTCGCATCACTAAATTGTGATGCATTGAAATAAACCTTGTTAACCTCCCCAAAGTTATTTCTGGAAGCCGATTTAATTTATTCCAATTCTATTACTTGAGACTCGAGAGCAGCAAGCTCGATTCTCCATACAAATGTACCTAGTTAAGCTCTCATTTTAAAACTACTGGCTAGATTGCTCTGAAACTTTGTACTTAGAATACTACTACTACTACTGGCCTCAGCGTCTATTTCAGACGATCTATGGTGCAATGTCCAGAGACATTGCACCGCCTGGGACGGAGTTAAGGAAAACGCAGGGATGCCCAGCACCTGCGCCACCCTCTCGACCTCACTGGCCGGACCCACAGGAAAGGCAAGTCAATACGTGTGGAGCCAGGTTGGCTGCAGGAGTCTACCGCACATTTCAGGTTGGACCCTACTCACGCCTAACGGGGACTCCTTCCCGGGTTTGATTTTGGAGCTTTCCTTCTCCTAGATGTTGCAACCCAATGCTAAAAGGCTTATCTCCCCTGTGACGAAGCGTAAGATGACGGCTTCCTTCGTGAACTTAGTCGCCTCTTATGACACCCTCGTTCTTTTAGGGGTGGTGCTATTCTTAAGCCGGACACCACACGGACTTAGAATAGGATAAGGTATATATGCTTGTATTTTTGGAACTTTTGTGCCGGATACGTGTCGTCTCAGAGATTAACGTGAAGGCGTAGGTAGTCTTAGGATTTTGGACAAAGCTTGTTGCGGATTTTATCTCGTAAATTTTTGACGAAGCCGGTGGCGGAATATCACTTATGTAGATTGGACGTTTGTCGCGGATCCCGTTTAGCATCTACGCTTTTAGTGAAGCCTGTGCTTGCTATTACTTTATGTAGCTTCAGTTTTTTATACAAAACTTACTACTCAAAAGAAAATAGAGATACTTACTAAGTCTTTCGCGAAAAGAACGTTCGCGAAAAGCATAACGTGAAAACAGATATTTTGGTGCCGCTTGCAAAATTTAAATGTCAGGTAAGATCGTTAACAATTTTTCCTGACCTTCATAAAAATAATGTGCCCGCGGATAATTAATATTGGTCTTTTAAGAATTAATTTTGTTAAGTCCTAAAGAGCTTACACGTTTGAACTTGAAATAAAAAAAAGTGGAAGTGGTAAAGCCTTTATTTTTATTGTAATAAGTAAAAGAGTAAATGCTGACTACTTTTCAATATTAATTTTAAAAATCCGTGGGCATTACATGTTTTGGTGGTCGGAAAATATATTCCCATCCTATCTTAAATTGTTCACAACCCATCCTATATTTTTAAATAATAGTAAAACAAGGCTTTGGTTGTTATTAAGGCTTATAAAATTTTAATAAACATGAAATGTAGTTTCATGTAATGATCACAATTCTTAGTGGCCCCTATTTTCTTTTGAGTAGTACAGTCAGCATCAAAAGTAGCGGATGAAACAAAGCGCCAAAAGTATCTGATATTCCGTATAACTTTTCCAAATGTAGATAATTTTCTTAAATTCGCGTTCAAAAATATATCTTTTACAGTCTTAGTTGTTCTATATTAAAGACATAACTTTTTGTTACGCTGTTACAGAATGGTAGATACTTATGAAGCGTTATTTGATCCGCTACTTTTGATGCTAACCGTACGAGTATACATAACTTTCTAAAGGTATCAATGCGCGCCAAAATTTGTACCTATCAATTTGCGCCAAAATTTGTACCTATCAATTCGCGGAAAAATTTGTACCTATCAATTCGCGACAAAATTTGTACCTGTTAATTCGCGCCAAAATATGGAACTAGGAAGTAAGCTACTTTCCTACGATACAGGCCTCGCTTAGGAATCAGACCAACTAAAGGAAAGGCACAAATCCTATTTTTTCACATTCTCTACCTGTGCAGTTCATTAATACATATACATAGATATAATTACGCCTTTTTCCCGGAGAAGTAGGCAGAGACCACGGATTTCCAGTTGATAAGACTCCTGACAAACCGTTTTAGCTTCCTCCACTTTCATAACATTTCCCACACACGTTTGCTGGTTTAGAGTGCTCTTGACCTGGCCTTTCTTCAGGATTTTCCCGATATGATCAGAGGAAGTCCGCCGACGTCTAGCCCCTCCAGCTCCTTCTTCTACTTCTGTCTTATACACTCTATAGAGCACACCCGACTTGAAGATCTTGACGCCAAACGCCAGCTCCGAAAAACTCAGCCCAAGCCCTCCTACCATTACACATACAACGCATCTGGGCAGCTCTACTGTGTTTCGTGTTGCCGGACTTTCAAAACAAAATTTGGATTCGCAAGCCACGTCCGCGCCCATGCACGTAATAGTTAAGACCCTTTTATTTGTCAGGATGTCGCCGTCGACGGATACGTCTGGGAGGACATCATCATCATTGTTAGCCAATGACCTTTTGCTCTTTGTTTATTTGTGTTCCTTAAAATGTGTGCGTATGATTAACCTGAGTTTGTGAAGATGAACAAATATGTTTTATGTTTATATTTAAATGCCCTTACCAGAATTCGAACCCGGGACTTCGTAGGCAGGGTCACTACCAACTGAGCTAGGAGGCCGTTCAAGGAAATTCTTTCTCTGTGGCGTTCTCAATCGGCAAGGATCGGCTGTCCCCTAGTTTTTTGTTTCACGTTTCTCGTTTTTTATTGTTTTAATTAAAAAGCCTAGCCACTTTTATGAAACGAAATAACCTAAAAACTCACTAAAAAAAAGCCTCTTTATTTCCTTAATTTCTCACACATGTAACATTTCATACCATATACCGGGTCGGGCCTGTAACACGAGCAAAAAATTAAACCGTAGAACAAATGTAGGTCAGTTTGAGAAGTACAGTCAACAGTTTAATTTTTGCTCGTGTTACAGGCCACACCCGGTATGTAGTTTGGTTAACAACATTATAATTTGAATTTAAATGTCGATGAAAATTGGTACGTAACTCTACTTTGTACTTAACTTTAGTCAGAAAGTATTTAATCTTATCAGACGCCGCAGGTATCGCTGGAGCGACATGATCTGCGCGAACTTCGAGTCAACAATTGGCGAGAAGTCGCACAGGACCGAGAAAAGTGGCGTGGTCTGTGTCGGAGGCCAAGTCTCATTTTGGGTCGCTGAGCCAACGGAGTAAGAAAGTATTTAAATTAAATCACGGCTAAACTCACGTATTTTTTGTGTTTCGACGCGCGGTGCATGTTTCGGAGAGCCTATATCTTTTTTTCAAGCACCAACAGTGCTGAACATCAGAACTTGTTTCGGTTTTGAATTGGTTTTGACACGACTTTGATGATCGTTTAGTGATTGGCGCGCTCTCACGTACGACTTTCACTTTAGTGATTGGCGCGCATCTTACGCACGACTTTCACTTTTGTGATTGGCGCGAATCTCATGCACGACTTTCACTTTAGTGATTGGCGCGAATCTCACGCACGACTTTCACTTTAGTGATTGGCGCGAATCTCATGCACGACTTTCACTTTAGTGCTTGGCGCGCAGCTCACGCACGACTTTCAGTTCACTTCGAAAGCACTAATCAGCGTGAGCGATCTTCAAGGTAGTTTGAAAATAAGATCAAAACCGTAAGAAGTTTTTAAATCTGGATCGAGCAGGACGCACGTCCAAACATGTGAGCACAGACCGACCACCAATTTTCAAATAAGTTTCATGTTAGGTACAACTCACTCTAAAATAATTTTAGTATTTTTATACTTACAATAAATTGGTCACATTTTCCGTTTTGGGTCCGTAGACCGGCTGTGGGTCGCATATCATCACAGCAGGAAAAGGAATCAGATCGCTCTGGTAGTAAGTGGACTCCACCTAGAAATATGAAAATAAACGTCAGAATATTTTCCAGGTCGGAATCGCTCGACATTTTTCACTCCGTACCGAGGAGTGTCGTCAGAAGCTTACGTTGACGAACTGGCGCAGATTGCAGATGTAGGCCGCAGCTCTCCGCTTCCAGTGACTCGGCGCGGGCGCCGTTGGCGGCAGAGGAGGCGAGAAACTACCCTCGTTTACGGTATTATTGTCAAATAATGGGTTGCACACAACACTCACTATATCATTCGCTAATGGTTCGTCCACACTGTCCAGCGACGACTACGTCGGTACTCCAGTAGGTAGTTTTCCAGCTCGGATTCACTGACCAACCACAACCGCGATTAAAATTCGAATGACGACTAATTTCAATAGCCTCCCGTACTTTTCGGCGAATCACAAATTTTACTTCTCCTCGGTACGGAGTGAAACATGTCGAGCGATTTCGACTTAACTGTACCCGAGGGACCCGTTTTAACATATTTAATATGTGTGTGTCTCACGGAAGTTTCGTTATCAAATTATTTTCTGGATAGATTACTATTGGAACCCCAAAATTAAATTCGAATATGCAAGACCGATTGAGATATCCGCTGCCATTTACTACGCGCATTGATATTGTTATTTCCGAAATATGTCCACTGTTAGATACACGCTCACATCATCAAGAATCACACCAAGACACAGCCGTAGAAATTTTATACGTCGAAAAAACATTCATTGATTCAAAAATATATAAAACCATTTAAGGTACCTTCGCCAAACAAGGCCCGTTTCTTTAGCTTGCCTACTTTCAAAATTTCATAGTTTTATAAAGTGTGAATGGGTTAAAACTTGCGTCCATGTTCACTAGTACCATAGACAAAACTGAAAGTTCATATAAACATTAGAAAAACAAAAATAAAGAATGGGATTCTTTGGCACTGGCACAGTCAGCATAGATAGTAGCGATGGAACAATGCGCCAAAAGTATCTGCCTCCCTGGATACCTATCCTTTCTAAATAGAGATACATCTCTACAGTTTGTGTTACAAAATATCTGTTACAGTCATATTGTAGTTGTTTCATATAAAGACTAATAGCTCTTTTTGTTGAGCTACTAGAGAAATAGTACCTAGTCTAATCCGCTACTTTTGATGCTGATTGTACTTTAATTTTACAATATGTATGGGAACTATCGGGTGTGCTATGCGACAGCAGAATGCCGGTGCGTGTGAAGGGGAAGGTGTACAAATCCGCAATCCGACCGGCTCTCACCTACGGCGCTGAATGTTGGCCTTTGAAGAAGGTCCATACCACAAAACGGCACACAACAGAAATGAAGATGTTGATGTGGGCAGGAGGTGTCACTCTACTTGATAGGGTTAGAAACGAGCACATCCGCGGCAGTTTTAAGATCCGGCCCATAGAAGATAAGCTTTCCGAATCTCGCTTAAAGTGGTATGGCCATGTCATGAGGAGGCCAGAAGATCACATGACTAGACAAGTCCTGAGCATCAACGTTGGCTCCAAAAGATCGGGCAGAGATAGACCCCTTACGACCTGCTTGTCCGTCATAAACAACTACCTTAAGAAAGCTCAAACAAATGTCTCGACGACCCAGAACAGATACGCCTGGCGAAGAATGACGAGGAGAGCCGACCCCAAATGACATGGGAAAAGGCTAGGCAAAGAAGAATATGTAAATAATTACCACAGTGACTGTAGGATCAGTGCTATAAGTATGCCAGAGCATCTGGCTGAGTATGACCATCAGTGCGAAGCCAGCGGCCATTATGGCGCCCCAGATGACGCACAAGGCCCGACCCCTCGGCAGGTAATACGCCCCGTGGAGCGTACAGTACGTACAGAACAGACGTAGCTTTTCTGAGAGAATCCGCTTGAGGGCCGGGTGCATTGTGAGCTGAAAAAAGACACAATTTTTAAGGGCCTGTACCTCAAAAGGAAACTTTTGAAGAACATTTTGCACTACAGAAGTGCAAAAGATTCAAATTTCAATTAGTAATGAATGAGCAGTAAGCGGCGCGCAGCTATCGTGAGCGATACTCACGCACTGTTAGCGTTTGAAAATTGAGGTTCTCCGAAACATGTAGTGCGACTAAAAATACGTGAGCTGAATGTTAGAATGACTCACGTCAGTTTAAATCAGACAAAATATGTTGAAACCAATTTCAGTGGGTATCAAAACATAAAACACTAAGCCATACTTCTGTTTACTCGTATACCGTAAAAATGAATAGAAAAATCCTCATTGAATTTGAACTCGAACAACCAGAAAAGAATAAAACTATTAAAAAGAAATCTAACTCCTATCAACAAAGCAAACTTTTAATGAAAAGCTTCCATAAATACTTAAAATATTTAGCGATGGAATGGGCGTTAATGAAAAAACTTTTTCATAAAATACACGCGAAGCTCATAACAATGGTAGGAAAGTAAGTTTTTATTAATACAAGTTAGTAATAGAATTAATGCATTTTTCTAATGCGGGCCAAATAATATACCGTTAAGTAATTACATTACTATTGACAAAATGAAATGCCCCTCCCCTTTTCATCCCCTCTATCAAGTGGGTATTAATATTTCCCATATTTCTTTATGGAGCTGAGACGTGGACTTTGTGGGAAAGCGAGAAAAAAAAGATAGATGCTGGAGAAGAATAGGGAGTCCTCTGGTAGCATAACAACTTTAGCTCGCTATATATAAACTTAGCATAAACATTAATGTAACATATGTATATCTATGCCTGGCACTAAAAATTGGTGTTAGGTACCTACAAAAAAATGAGCGAGTACATATAATAAACACCCCTATAATGGGACTGGCACCAGTAATGGGATGGTATAAACAAAATTTGTTATACCATCTCATTACTGGTGCCAGTCCCATCATAGGTTAATCCTGTAAAACAAGTATTTACCATCAGTTCATCAACGCTGGTATCAAAAATACTCCAAATATCTTTAATGTCCCATAATTGGTGCCGTTAACATAGAAGTGTTGTATGTAAAACTTACTCGCTTCAATTTATTTGTATTTCAATTTCTAGCTACGTAACTACCAGAAGTACTACTAGTAGATACCAAGAACCCCTAGTGTCAATTTATTCGATAGCGTGACGTGACGTACGCCTTTGCGTTACGAGTAAGTCTCATTTTGTATAGGATTTAGAAAACGCGCGCTAAGCGGGACGTTTTGAAAACTCAATATCCCATACAAAATGAGACTTAACGCAAACATGTACGTCGCGTTTCGCTATCGAATAAATTTACACTAGGGGTACTGACATAGATATATGACACTTAAAGTGCTTAGTCTAATATTATGAGTACTACTTCAGATACTGATTAATTATTCCCAAGTATTAAGCTATTTTTGAAATACCGTTTACTGGTAATTATATTAACAAGGATTTACCTTTAGCATTATTACTCAATTTATTATTCTAATGAGATCTGGTTCATGCCAGTCATTATTTGCATAGGTTTAAAAGTTTGTTACCAATTCGGCTGAAAATTCCTGTTAACTCTGGTTACGGTTCTAAAGTCAACACGAAGTAGAACCCACCTGCCCAATTCGAACTCAAAAATATGGCAAAAATTTCCTAAACATTCGATATGGATTGGATATGTCAGTGGCAAAAGTGACGAAGTGAATTCATAATGGTATTCTTCTGGGTCCATATTGGGTTGCATAAAAGTTTAATTTAATTTAATTTTAATTAATTAATTTAAGAAACTGTTAACTGGTGACCGAAGAGATGGCGGCTTCCTTGCACAACGTATCAGTATTGCGATACATCGAGGAAATCTGGCCAGCATCCTTGGTTCACTGCCACAAGGGCCTAGATTTAGCTTGTTAAAGTAATCCTCTGTACATATCCATTATATATATTTTTATTGTAAATAAATGAAAACATTATAAATAACTTTTTTTTTTAATATGAGTTCTTTATTTAACATAATTTAGTACAATGTAATTACTTAATCTAGTGTACATTTCCATCCTAGACAGTAATAACAATAAATACAGTTTAGTGAGCTATAGGCGCTCATTATAAACTTTTTAACAACTTAGTGTTTATAACATTGCCATGGGTAAAATCATACTTACACTAAAGCTTAGAACAGCAGCATAACTATTATTACGTTCGCTCAGATATAGCTTACGTTTGTTGCATACATTATAAATAACTAAGTATAACTATATAGAACATGTTTTAGGAAGGCAAAACAAGTACCTATTCAAGCAAGGGGTGACTTGGCAAATTCTTAGAAAAAGGGTTAAAGGTTGCCCCCGTACCACCTGGAGGCGCACAGTTGAAAAGGAGGCTGCATCAGCTGGCCTCAGCTGGGCGGAGCTGGAGGAGGCCGCGTTGGACCGTAAACAATGGCAATCCCTTCTTAGAGCCCTATGTCCCTGATGAGGAACTATAGGATACCATCATCACCAGACGACCGGTCTGGCCTAGTGGGTAGTGACCCTGCCTACGAAGCCGATGGTCCCGGGTTCAAATCCTGGTAAGGGCATTTATTCGTGTGGTGAGCATGGATATTTGTTCCTGAGTCATGGGTGTTTTCTATGTATTTAAGTATTTATAAATATTTATATATTATATATCGTTGTCTAATTACTCTCAACACCAGCCTTATTGAGCTTACTGTGGGACTTAGTCAATTTGTGTAATAATGTCCTATAATATTTATTTATTTATTTATCATCATCGAATAACTAAGCACCATCATTAATTAATATTAGTACACCTATTGTTATTTCACCCACACGTTTTACAACAAATATAATATTTAATATTCTGTTTATCTACAACTGAAACAGTCTTAATGAGCTCTACAAAAACCTTAACTGTTAATATTCCTTTTGTTTTCTCATTATATTACAGAAAACAGTTTTAAATAATTTATCGTTTCGTTTGCTCTGGCAAGACCACTTGAATTAAAAAAGTTACAAGTCTTTCTAAAATCCATTGGACATAAGCGTTTTTAGACCTTGAAAGACAAGCTTTGAGTTCAACGAGTAGTAAATTAGAAGAGACCCGAGCGCCGGAAAGTGAAGAGTAATAAATAATAAAGACTACTCACTTATGGGCCACTCAAAAAGACTGGCTAAAAAAGAATGGCTACTAAGACTGGCTCAAAAAGAGGGGCACGGAAGCGAGCTAGGTATGCTGTATGTTCGGGGTTTTTCTGCTAGATCGAATGAGAAATGAGGAGATCGGGAAGAATAATTAAGTTTATATCGACCGGGATATTAACCGTGATGCCGCATGTAAGTCTGACGAAATATCGGGAGCTCAAAAACAATACAAACTTATTCTTCCTCGATGGTTCAAAGATTAACCCTTAATTTCGCAGGACAAAAAAATGTTAAATTTATATTTTCTATTGATTTATATTTCTTATTTATGCCATAAAGATGGCAAAAAAAATAATTAAAAAAATATTCATTGAAGGCTTTCATGGAAATCGTATGTACAGTATAATTGACAAAAACCAATGCTCTTCAAACTAATCTCAAATAAAAGTGTCAATTATACTTAACAAGTTGCATAGTAGGACAAAAAACGAAATCAAAAACCATGTCTATTTTTACATATTTAATCAAAATAACACGACAGAGTGAGAAAGTCATGCATGAAAAACGTTTTCAAATTAAAAATGACGTTTCAAAACTGTTCAGTTTTTATGAAAAGTGTAGAAACAGTTGCGCTTTCGTACTAAACACAATCGTACGTTGCATTTAATGCAGTGTACATCAGTTCTACCGTTTTTGCAGTAAGAACACCGGCCGTATGTGTCCAAAAAGTTTGGTAAATGGTCTAAGCCATCATATTTGACATCATCAACAGGAAGGATGCGGTTGGGTTTTCGAATTACATCCGTTACTGTTGGTACTAAACCTGATGCTCGCTTATCTGCTTTGAGTAACCCTTGATATATCTGCAGCCGGAATTGCTTCAAACCTAAGTACTTCTTTATTCCTTTTCTCTTACTGTCTCTTCTATACATCAACCATGCATTGTTGACACATATGTCAATAATCTGTGAAAATATTGACAGGTACCACCTTCTTGTTTTCATTTCAGTGCGGTAGAGAGCGACTAGCATGTCTGCTAAATCTACGCCGCCCATATGGGCGTTGTAATGCTCCACAATGTTTGGATACTGCACATTTATTTTCTGTTTTTTAATTTTGCAGTATCTCTTCACGGTCGACAAAGGGTAAGCATCAGAATAACTGCTTGCCAAAACAACGCATTTGTTGTCGTTCCATTTTACGACTGCGACTTTGTTTTCGTTGCAGGTTGTCTGGCAAAACGCACCTCTGCCTTGAGCCTTTAACTCCTTGTCGGTCTTTAAGTGAGTTTGAGAGTCTCGCAGTCTATTAGACCGCATCGTACCAAGGCTGAAAATACCATACGTGTGCCTCAGATGGTATATTAACTCCAAAGAGGAAAAGAAGTTATCAAAATATACGACGCAAGGTTTATTTTTTATAGTTTTACAAAGTCGTAAAACTGCTTTGGCACCCCAACCTAAAGCTGCTTCTTCCTCAGTGAAACCGCAGTCTTCAAATTCATCTTGACCAGTATACAGAAAGAAATCATATATAAAGCCTGATGCACCAGCTCTAACAATGTTTTTAAATCCCCATTTTCTAGGTTTTCTTGGGTTATATTGTCTTTTTTTTCCGGCTTTCGTACCTTTGTAAGGTATTGTCATTTCGTCAATACTGAACCGCTTTTCTTCCTCGACAGCAAGACAATTTCGGCGTACTTTTTCTACCACAGAGCTAATTTTAAAGTAAGGATCATTGTTGGCATCGTCGTTGTCCACAAAATGGATACAACTCCTTAATAGCTGGTATCGCTTCAGGGTCATAATATCTGCGATCGGTGCATACCTTGTTTCGGTGCGCCAATAATCAAGGTAAGATGGCATGCTTACTATTCCCATCATAATCTTGATAGCTAAGAAACTTTTTAGTTCTTCGACCGTTAAATTGACTGATCGACCCCTTTTTTGCACAGAGTACAAGTTCGTCATGTTGCATATTTGTTCAAACATATCCTGCGAGAAAAAATCAAAGAAATAACTTAGAGCAGTTTTGTTGCCTTCAGGAAGTGGACTTTGGAAATTATCATCGCCTAACTCTGCACGATATTCAAACTGTTTTTTAGTCCATTTAAAGTTAATGTTCATTTTTTTTTTCTTGGCTACACGTTTCGGGGCTGTAGTCTGCCTTTTTGTACGGTTAGATCGCGTATTGGGTGTAACATTAGACTCACGCCGTGGCGTACGAGTAGTGGGTCGAGACTGGCGGCGGGATCTTTGAGGAATAGAAATCAGAGGGCTAACTGGCTCGACTTGGTCCAGTATAAATGAGGTAGTCACTGATGGTGGATTTTGAATTGATGACACGGAAGGAAGGCTTAATAATGACGGTGGCTGAACATAGTTTACACTTCCCGTATCGGATGGTGGATTCTGTGAAACTTGCGGAAGGGCACCTGTTGTATTAGTGTCTCCGTCACCGTCAAGTTCTTCAAATGGTGAACTAATGTTCAATCTCTCTAACGACGAATTGATTGACGGAGCACTTGACGAAGATGGCGATACATATCTTTCCGCAATGGCTTTTTTTTCTTGACTTTCGTCATCAGAGTCAGATGACCCGCTTACTTCAGACTCTGCATTTTTACTAGGCACTAACGCTAATATTCGTTTAGACCGCAAGCCCTAAAAAGAAAACAAAAAAGCATGCTATTCAAACCACCCCGATGTAAATGATACAAAAAAATATTATAAAATAATACCTATGGAAAAAACAGCATAATTGAAAGTTAGTACGTGCTAGTAGTAGTGAAACAATGACATTCTCACACATCAATCGCAGCAAATTATTATGGCAACCCAACAAATACACCCAAAATATTGTTACCAAAGCATAGCTTTTTGTCAAAAATACTTGACTAATCAAACATGATTTAACTCTCACACCATAAACTTTTGTCAAAAATACTGTACTAGTTCTTCAAACACCAACATCCCATACATAATGTTTTGTCCAAAATACTGTACTAGTTCTTCAAACACCAACATGCCATACATAATGTTTTGTCCAAAATACTGTACACGTGTGTTTACGCACTTGTTACGCTAAGAATATGTAACATGCCGAGTAGTTATTTATTGTATAAAGTTAGTTAGGATATCACAACATGAAATAATGCATAAGCTTGTTAATTTTTGCGTTAAAATATGAATAAACACAATAAATACCTGGATACAACGCAGCGTCGACCGCTTGCTCGCCATTTTGGTTCACAACTGACAGTTGTCAGTGTTGCTAGTGCAGTAAATATTTTTTCCCTAATTTGTAATTATGCAAATAATAACATAAGATTTAAAATATGTCAAGTTTACTAAAAAAAAAATTACCTAAATTTTTTCAAAAAGAGTGTACAGTATTTTGGTCTGTGCCAAATTAAGGGTTAACTGGAAGAGATCCCTGAAAGGGATAAGTTTGGCTTTGTACAAATGATGTGTTCTTTCCTGTTTTATGTTTCCTTTTGTACAATAAAGTCTTTTACTACTACTACTAAAACTTATTGCAAGGGTTCTCTAGCATCCTAGAGTTACATGTTTTCAACTCAACGTACAAAACTTTCCTATTTTTAATTTGAATCTTCTTGTATAGTTATTAAGTTGGGGTGAATTTAGTTTGATTAATTGCCCATAATTGTCCGTAAGTATTATTTCAGAGTTATACCATTGTATGTTTGTACTTATGACCAGTCCGTGTTATTAAATCATCTCTGTAAGAAGAATGGAATTTGTAAACAATAAGGAATTGCTTTGTCACAGAAACCAAAGTTTAATAGAAATGATTTTAACATCCAGGCCAGCCACCAATTCTGGTGGAAAGCAAATTGAAAGTCATCCCGATGAAATATGGGTAAAATAATAAAAGGCTTGCAGAAAATGTAGAATCATAAGATGAATTTTTGAAGGCCAAATCTTTCACAAAGTACAAATAAAAGTATTTACAAATGAAAAAACATGTTTTTACGTTACTTTCCTACTAGGAGGGATCAAAGTTGCACTTTTCTGTTCACTCACTGTGTCACTTTTTTGTGCTTTTCTGTTTTCTGCACTATTAGTTACAGAATTACTATTAGGTACTTAGGGTAACGGCGGCTATTAACGCGGGTATCAAAATCGACGTCTAACACCGCGGTGTTTACAAATACGCATTTTGCAAGCAAACAGATCTATTCTCTAAGAAATAAAGCATACACAAAACAAGCTCATTCATTGGTCTATCGTGCCCATTAGTGTGCATTTGTGTGAGTGTAACAAAAAACTCGCGATTCGTCAGTTTGTGCGACGGCGGCGCAAGAACCGGTTGTTCCATACAGACGCGTGACACCACAGGTAAGTGCACTCCAATCTTACTTAGTGTTTTACGTAATAGTTATGGCAAATAAACTAGTGCAATGCCTTTTAAGAGGTTGTGTATTAGTTTCTACACGATTTTGAATTACTTTTAACTTAGTTTTTGACCGGAAAATACGTTTAAAATTGAAAATAAAATACAGCGGTGATAGGCGCCAATTACTTCTGTGGTAAGTAATTCCGTGGTATGCCACGGTAATAGAAAAAGTGGTAGTTTTGTTATTTACTCTTTAGTTTTGGTACAAATTATCAATTTTATAATTTCTTTTATTTACTCCAATCTTGATCTATTCACGCTATTAAAGAGCTATTTCCGTGGTATGGAAAGTATTCAACTAACCCTTAATTTCTAACAAAAACTTCAGCACCGATTTCCTTGTTTCTATGGGAACCCTTAATCTTTCAACTTTTTTTTATTTTGAGTTAAAACCTAAAATTTACTTGCCAGTTATGTGATTTTGTCTTTACAAGAAGCTTGTAATATACGTGTTTGATTTGATTTGAAAAAACATCTGTGTTTTATTCTTTTTATGGGTCGGAATTAGGTTTAATTAAACTCCAAATTAAGCCTATTACCGATGGTATGATCATATTACCCTCGGTAATAGAATGTATAGAAATCTATTACCGACCCAGAGAAATATCGAATGGGTCGGTAATAGGCTCTTAAAGAGTTATCTATTACCGAGTGACTATTTGGTATTGTATTGAAATATCGCATCTAGGGTACCGCAAGTACAGATTTCGTTGATAAAATTTTGACTTCAGTTATCATTATCAGATTTAAATTCTTCTGTTTTCTGATTCAGTCATTACTCTGACAGACAAGGAAGGGTACCCAACTGCCGGACAATTCCGATTAGATTTTTTTTTATATAATTTTATTTATACAGTAGTCCAAAATCTCAGACATGATTTTTTTTAGCTATAAGAATCAGCAATAAGAAAAGTACTGTGATTTGTTAGTTATAAACGGGTAAATTATAACACATAATATGTGAGAGACTTTATTTAACTTAATTACCTTATCAAAAATATTAGAATTAAAAAATTTCATGTTTTTATATATAATCGAAATTTTATTAGGTGGACGTTTACCATTTCACTGTGGTAAACTTTCACTCAGGTGGTAAACGTCCAGCTTATAAAATTTCGACTATAATTTACGCTGTGCCTTATGAGAAAATGTTACTTACTTGTTTTTTTTGTGCAGCTAATTATGTCAGTGAGACAAACTCTTATCAATCTTTATAGCATTTAAAAATTACTTTATTTAATAACAGGCAGGCCTATTTGTCATATACGTCCTTAGTAAAACTTTACTAACAATAATTTTTGTTGTTTTACATGTAAAACATTCAACTTATAACTTGTTATACAGGTACTCGTGGGTACTTGGTAAGTTAACTATTTAATAGTATTTGATTGTGCCAAAGTGTAATTATAATCTCTTCGAATATATCTCTTATTTTTAAACATACTCCTATAGTTTTATTTTTTATGTTTGTGTCATTATTAAACTTAATGACACAAAAATAATATACAGAACCCACGTCGTTATTATTGTTTTAACCCTCGGTATTAGGTTTCGAATTTTGAGTTTGGTTTCTGTTAACGAGTGCAGAAAAATCATGCCAATTGTACCCTCGGTAATGAAAGCTCAATTCGCGATAATAGAATCACAGCCTGTCCCTTGCCACGGTAATAGAAGATTTGGTCATTTGGGCTTCAAAAAATATTTTAATACATATAATAACCCAAAATGAATCCAAAAACGTGTGAAACGGAAAGTTCATTAAATGCTCTGATGAAAAAAACATATTCCTGGCTATTAGACAGCATTGATACCCTTAATTTTTGGATCTCTTTTGAAAAGTTCCTTAACTACCACGGTAATAGGTGCCTTTACCCTAGTTTAAATAATATAAAAAAACATGTGTGATGTGCAGAGGCCGAGGTATTAGAAGTAATAGAAACCAAAAAAACTAGTTTTAAATGGAATCTCTTGGATGCCCTGTAGGCGAATCTATATCCTCCACATCCTGCCCATTCCTACATATTATATTCATGCTATTTTTAAAATAAGTAAGTTTAAATATATGTATACTACTGTAAAACAATACAACTAAGTAGAATTAATGAGACTGATGCTTCAGTTCACAGTCAAATTAAATGTAGCTTTGTAGAGCTTCTTTAATTTATAATAAAATAGAAAATCTATCTTAATTGGCTAGTTGACAGTTTTTTGTAAATGATGTCAAACGATCTTGATTTTTATGAGGATCAAATGTCTATATAGGACTCATGGCATTTAAGCAACACAAAGGTCAGAAATGAGAGTTAAAGTCTGACGCTCGCACTCGACGATTGAAACGCCTCTAACAAAATGATAATGTGATGTGACGTCACATCACATAAGTCTGTCCTAAATGTATCGAAGATGAAGGAAATTGCCATTTTGACCCTGAAATATTGCGTTTATGTGTATAGTTGTCAGACAATTTTTTTTTTATACTTTGGAGCTTTGTAATTTTTTATAATCTCAATTTATTTTATTAAATTCCAATTTTTTATAATGGATGGCTCATTTTCTATCCATTAAACTAAATTTTGTTATATATATATCGACATGTGTCAAGTACCCAATTATAATAAGTAAAAGAATAATTATATAAATATTTTTTGAAGGATTCTGTACTATTCGGCCAATTCCATTGCGATATCTAGTGAGTCGAAATATGTCACTACCTTTCTTTTAAACTGTTTAAGTTTATCATTAAATATGTCAACTCCGACGAGGACGGATATTAAACATAAAAGGAGGAATATTTTTTTCAATAAGCGATTATAATTACAAATTATTACTTACGCGAGCGTAGATAGTTATGCTGCGCCGTACCGCGTAAATACTTAAAATATAGTTATGCCACATTTAATGATAACATATCGGTGTTGTTGTACAAGGTGATGCATTTTCATTGGTTTTTCAGTTTTTGTACTGGCCGGATCAAAATCCGGATTACATATTTCAAATGTAACCTACATGCGCCATCTATGTTACGATCAAGGAACTATTTTGTTTGTCGCCGCGCATTCAAGCCCTGAAAGGCAATGTCCTTCACAAACGAGGTATTTTCTCCATTTGACAACAGAGGGTACTATACTGAAGTGTTGGGATAATATTTAGGATGAAATTACATAGATGGCGTGAAAGTAATACACTGAAACTTTGTGAAAATACAGATGGGCACGTTGCGGAAATGCTAAAAAAGTTGTAAATAATCTGGAAATTTCATAGGAATATCAGGAAACTTTCATTTATACTGAAATATGAGTTTCCGAATTTTTTTTATGTTGAAATTACGCAATTTTGGCAACTTCCCAACACCACATCAAGTGAAATGCATTATATGTTTAATCGAAATATCAGGCCAATTCGAGTTAGTTATTCGATCTGTTTCCAATATGATACTAATATGTTATTGTCAAAAGTGACATTTCTTCAACCAAAAACGTCACATTTGACACTGACAGATGAGTGCCATATTGGATAATGGATTGAGATCGAATAACTAAAATTAGAAGGCCTGTTTTTAACTTGGTAATTTGATTCAGTTCTATCTTGTACCTTTAAACAAGCAAATCTTATATGTATATTTATATATTTCGGGGATCTCAGAAAAGGCTCTAACGATTTCGATAAAATTGGGGGCAAAAAATCGATCTAGCTAGGTATTATCCTTGGGAAAACGCGCATTTTGGAGTTTTTAAATGTTTTCCGAGCAATGCTCGGTTTTCCAGATATTTGCAATAAAACTGAATCAAATACTCATAATCTTACATATTTTTGAACTAGCTGAAGCTACATTATATTATTATTATAATCCGTCTTAAACTTAAGTTGCCATATATTGCGTATCTTATACCTTTAAACGAGCAATTCTTGTATATATATATTTCTGTGATCTGGGAAACGGCTCTAACGATTTCGCCGAAATTTGGTATATGGGGGTTTTTGGGGGTATACAATCGATCTAGATTAGTCTTCTGTTTGGGAAAACGCGTGTATTCGAGTTTTCATGTGTTTTTCTTTCGACGCAGAATATAGTCGCTAATTTCGTGTTACCGGTCACTGTCCGTCTGGTCCAGCGGGTTAAGACGCGAACGGCTAGAAACGAGTGTTACGGGTTCGAATCTCGCCCGGTTATTAACTTTTGTTTTTTTTTATATGTTCAAGTTTATATATAATTTTTTAATTTTTATTGTTTTAGACAAGTTTAATTTAGTAAAAAATGTAGTTAAGATTATCACCTATACACCACCATATTACAATAAATAGTTGTAACCGAGCTAAGCTCGGTCGCCCAGGTACTGTTATTTATATACGTATATTTTGTATATTTATATATGTTATATAATTTTATTTTATTTACATGTACCTAAATATTTGATCATGATGTATATGATATAACTATTGTGTAAATGTATGTGGTAATAGAGTTAGACCAAGACAAGTCTGCAATGATTTTTATATCACACACAGTGCAAGTGTTATTTTAAACGTCAAACTTCATTTAAATTATGACGTATTTATAACACTTGCACTGCGTGTGCTATCAAAATCGTTTCAGACTTATCTTGGTCTAACTGAGCTTGCTGGTAGCCTAGCGGTAAGAGTGCGATTTGTAATCCGGAGATCGCGGGTTCAAACCCCGGTTAGTACCAATGAGTTTTTAGGAACGTACGAAATATCATTTGATATTTACCAGTCGCTTTTCGGTGAAGGAAAACATCGTGAGGAAACCGAACTAATCCCAACCTAGTTTACAATCTGGGTTGGAAGGTCAGATGGCAGTCGCTTTCGTAAAAAGTAACGCCTACACCAAATCTTGGGATTAGTTGTCAAGCGGACCCCAGGCTCCCATGAGCCGTGGCAAAATGCCGGGACAACGCGAGGAAGAGGAAGGAGGACTTATCTTGGTGTAAGTTTAGGAAGGAGCGAAAAACTAAATAGATTTCAAAGGGTTTAAGGAAAGCACACGCTGAGAAATGGCGTCAGTAGAAGCTGAATTTGTCTTCGTTTGTGTTTGTGTACCGTACATACTCGTATGAGCTTAACCAGTTGAAGTGAGCTTACTTAGCATAGCTCTAAGTAAGCTAGAAGTTTTAAATTATTATTAAGTATACATGAACGACTTATATATAGATGCTCCGAGGAAATGTTCGGATTAATCCATGTCGCTACTTTCCGCCATCGCTCTTCTTCTTCCTCGCGTTGTCCCGGCATTTTGGCAGCCTGGGGTCCGCCTGAGAACTAATCCCAAGATTTGGCGTAGGCACTAGTTTTTACGAAAGCGACTACCATCTGACCTTCCAACCCAGAGCCATCGCTCTACGAGACAATATTTCCATCTTCACCACTTAGATGGTTGGCAGTGCTCAACTGTGCGTTTCTCCAGAAACTTCCTGCCTCGCTCAGCTAAGCTGTGGAATAATCGATACGAACTTCAAACCTTCAAGAAAAGAGCTCAGTCCCATTTTAAAAGGCGACAATGCACATTCCTATGGCATTGCTGGTGTCTATGGGCGACCATCTGGTGATTTGTCTGCTTGTTCGTCTTCTATGTCATACAAAAAAAAATCGGACAAATTCAAGCTGGACTCGCCCACCGAGGGTTCCGTACTTATTAGTATTTGTTGTTATAGCGGCGCAACAGGAATTTACATCTGTGAAAATTTCAACTGTCTAACTATCACGGTTCATGAGATGCATGAGGGACAGTCAGGACGAACGGACAGCAGAGTCTTAGTAATAGGGTCCAGTTTTACCTTTTGGGTACGGAATCCTAAAAAAAGAACCTCAATTTCAGAATTCTGACGATATTTTGCTTGTAGGGCGGCTGGGTTATTTACCGTTGGAAGGTAAACTTAGACTAATATATTCTGTATTGTAAAAGTTTGAAACCTTCACACCTTCATACCTTCTTTGGTAGGCACATAACTGGCAACGGTTATGTATTTGAATTCAGAACCAACACCCTGCTAGATGATTTAATATCTGCAGGCGGGCATTCCGAAGGTGGAAACCATTAAGAGTAGTCGTTGTTTGTGATATTTCTGATTGATGAAAAAAATATATAGAATCAGAAATCTACATACGTCTGCGTTTATTCTTCACCACAATCTAGGCGACACACACTTGTACAGTATTAACTAGTGCCGTAATACTACATTCTTAATCTACGCCGTAGAAGATTCTTCGGTAATGCAGGCATAATCTTGCGCGTGCGCTAATGAATATCAAGCTATCGTCACGCGATAATAATATTCTTGTGACCGGTTTTTTTTTTATAGAACCAGCTTATATAACTCTGAAACACGTCACGGGTTTGAAATATAGTTCCCAGGACAACATTATGCGGATTAGGGAAGTACACCCAACTAGCAAAAATATGTCATATAAATGTTGTACAAACGTTTTTCATAAAACTAGATGGTATGCAATTTAAGGCATACAAACGTTTAAATGACGCGATTTTGGCGCAGTTTTTATGGCTAAATAGTCGTTGAGTGGTCACTCAATCGTCATAAGCAAGCACATTTAGTCCTACAGCTGTCATAAAAAATATATTAAACGACTTTTTAGTCGGAAAAGTATCGTAAGTTCTCGATTTGTAAATGCAATTGCTTGTAGAGTGATCATAATGCAGACGTTTCTACGACTAATGAGTCGGTGAAATGCAATAGCGAAGCAGTTTCAATCATAATAGAATTACCTGTTTGTGTGTACTGTGCATGGATGATTGCCGGTCAAACAAGTCGTGAAAAATATTATACTTTTTACCATTTTAAGTACTTAAGTATAACCGACTCGACATCTATTACTGCAACTAAAATGGGTAATGGGTAAATCAGATACGCATGCGAACATAATATTTTCGACGAATTTACTAGGTTTTCTAAGAAAATTTTAATGCCCCCTTTAAATATTGTTTATTTATTATATTTAATTAAATTAATTAATTTAATTTTTATCTATGAGTAGTTATATGACTCATTTATAATTAAAAGCACTAGCTTACGACTTAAAACTCTTAAGCCAACACGATACGGCCGCCATCACCCTAATTCAGGGTTCCCTGGTGAACTTGGTGAACCTAATAGGTGAAACAAACAGTTTTGAAGTTAAGTCTGTGCTAGTAAGTAAAGAAGCACAACTCTGACGAACTTTGCATCTATAAGTACCGCTCCTTTTGAACTGCTTCCACTTTTTCCAATGTAATTTTAACATTTTGCGTATCAACACTGTATTAAGAACTGAAAATTTATGAAACAAATAAGCCGTAATCCCTATCTTTTAGCTATAAGACGGTCGTGTTTATGACTGTTGTATGGCACTTTAGCAATTTAACAGCTGTAAAAAGCTGATGTTATGATTAGTTGTACAGTAATCACTCATAAAGCTTTTCTATGACCAAAGTGCTGTAAGATGTCATATTGAGGTTGTAAAACCGGGAAAAGGTCTTGGTTAAAACTTTTGTACGACAGTGATTAAATTGCTTTATTACTATGTTATACAAACGTCTGTACAACTGCGATTTAAGAACAATTTGCATTTAAACTAAAGTGCGGTATAAATGACATTTATACAACATCACGTTTTAAAACTTGCTTATTTACGACGCACCTACGATGAATTAGTCGTAAAAGGTTCAGATGTTATTACCAATTTGCTAGTTGGGCACTGAACTTTAATTTCTAATTTACTCCCTTATTGAACTCAATTCAATTCAATATGTTTACGTATTTCAGGCTAAAATGCCCATACATAATACAAAAAAAGACAATACAAGAAAATCAAAAAATTAAAATACATGTATATTACGCCTCCCAAATATCCAGAACACTATTGTCTCGATATGGGAAAAACTTATATTGTGGTAAACTAATAGAAAACTCCTGCCCACCATGACCTACGGTGCCGAGACATGGACGCTCACCAAGGAGGCTGTGCATAAAATTTGTGTAGCACAGAGAGCCATGGAGCGCGCCATGCTCGGTATCAAGCTTCAAGATCGAGTAAGGAATGTCGAGATCCGTCGTCGCACCAAGGTGCTAGACGTGGGTTGCGTCATTAGCAACCTAAAATGGAGTTGGGCGGCACATGTTGCTAGGCAGAGTGATGGCAGGTGGACTAAAATGTTAATGGAATGGTGGCCGCTTTCGGATGAAAGAAGCCCCTGGCGTCCGTTGGCTCGTTGGGTGGACGACATTCGGAAAATTGCGGGACACTTCTGGATGCGATTAGCTCAGGATCGGGACAAGTGGCGTACTGGAAGAGAGGCCTATGCTCAGCAGTGGGCGATAAAAGGCTGATATGATGATGATGATGATGAATAGAATAAAGTAAATATACTAGTTTCTTCTGAAGTTTTCGTCACTTCTAGTACGCATATATCTCAGGCCGTGCAACCTGGGTAAACTACTTTACCCCAGATCTTGATAAGCTCGCGTCTACGCGGCAGGTTGCTGTATATGCAGGAGATAGCAATAATTGTAGAGAATACAGACTTCTTATCGAGATACATTTTCGTATGTAGGTAGTTAAACTAAAATATATCTCGTGTTGCTTGTTTTCTGAAAATTTACTGAACAATACCGATTTGTAATTGAAAAAACTGATGTTAAGGTTCTCTTACTGTTCAACATTGTAGTTAATTCCGGTCTGGCCTAGTCGGTAGTGAATAGTGACCCTGCCTGTGAAGCCAATGGTCCTGGGTTCGAATCCCAGTAAGGGCAATAATTAGTGTATTGAACAACAAGAGATGCCAGTTACTATAAAAAGCTATCTCGTAACTTGTGTCTTGTGTGTTGGTTTACATTTTGGGACGAATTATTTTGTATGATTAATATTAGTATTAATAGTAGTAACACATTTTATTGTACAAAAAGAAACATAAAACAGGAAATAACATACTTAATTTGTACAAAAGCGAACTTATCCCTTTCAGGGATCTCTTCCAGTTAACCTTTGAGCAATTGAGGAAGAATTGAGAGAGGGAGAAATATTTTTATTGTATTTCTAATCAAAAGTTATCTCAATATACTTCTTAGGTCCCATGCTCACCAAAGTTTACAACTGTTTGCCCGTTAGTATTTATTTTGTACACAGTATGTACCATTGCCTGAGTACCCACTATACAAGCCTTCTTGATCTTACTGTGGGGCTTAGTCAATTTGTCTATGACTTCCCTATATATTTTTATTTACTTTTCAACGTAGTAATTCATCAAAAATGTACAATCCAGAAAGAAAGCAGTAGCGGCAGTACAGTCGGCAAATAAATCACGATCCAAAGGATCACGTCGCGCGGGGACTGTTGTTCGGAATTAAATTTTCAGCAGCCCGTCTTTGTGTGCGAGCGGACATGTAGTGTTCGACATGCTTATTTTGCAGTGGTTTTGTATGTGTGTGTTAAAAAGTGATGGACTTTATTTCGTTGATTTTCGTTGACTCTATAGTATTTCTTTTATTTTTTTATTGGCATTTCATTTCTGTAGTTGCCGTTACACGATTGGTCAACTTTTATACGACCTTTTTGACGACCGGTTTGGCCTAGTGGGTAGTGACCCTGCCTACGAAGCTGATGGTCCTGGGTTCAAATCCTGGTAAGGGCATTTATTCGTGTGATGAGCATGGATATTTGTTCCTGAGTCATGGGTGTTTTCTATGTATTTAAGTATTTATAAATTTTTATATATTATATATATCATTGTCTAAGTACCCTCAACACAAGCCTTATTGAGCTTACTGTGGGACTTAGTCAATTTGTGTAATAATGTCCTATGCCCGGTCGTCAATATAATATTAAACTTTACACACCCCCCCTTTTTCATTTCAGCTGTGCCAGACTTTGCTACTTATATAAAGTCTACGTCACTTATGACGTTTTGCCGAACCGCCTCGAAGCCGCCGACCCTCAAAAATCCTATTCGGCAAATATTTACTTACCTTTAAGTTCGACCGCAGGTTTCGATCCCAGCCCAGTAGTAAGCACAGCCAAGCTTAGGGAAAACCAAGCAACACTAATATAAAAATATATATTAGAAAACGAAAACAATTACACATTTTAACTCAGTACTAATCTTATGTATTTTTAGATGGATTGTATAGTTTTTTACAAGATATTCTCAGAAAGAAACAGAAAAGCTGTTTTTTATTTATTAAAACGGTACATGGCATTACAAAAAAAAATGTTATCGCTAAACTATAACCAGCTTTTTGGCACATGAAGTATCTTTTGTATTATTCTGTATTTTGAGATAAACCCGTTACTATTCTTTTTTCCCAGAACAGCTGAAAAGTTGATAAATTTACGAGTAGTACAGTCAGCATCAAAAGTAGCGGATCAAATAACGTTTCATATGTGTAGATACATATGAAACGTTAGATACATTCTGTAACAGCTTAACAAAAAGTGATGTCTTTAATATAGAACAACTAAGACTGTAAAAGATATTCTTTTGAGCGCGAATTTTAGAAATTTATCTATATTTGGAAAAGTTATCCGGAATATCAGATACTTTTGGCGCGTTGTTTCATCCGCTACTTTTGATGCTGACTGTACTCGTTTGCTTGACATACGCAGAAAAGCAAGATAGGAGGGCCAATACGACCTTCAAACCTTCAAGAAACGAGCATATTCTCATCTTAAATTTGTACCGCATTTGTAACACCTCTCGTATTGCAGGTGTCCATGGGCCCCGGTAATTGTTTACTATCAGTCGATTCATCTCGTTTGCCCCCTATAACAAAAACAAAGGATCTTTAAATTTATCTTACATTTTACAGAAAACCAGCGCCACGGATCGCCGCTGCATTATTTCTTTCTTTCTTTATCTAATATTACGTATATTGATGATGATGATTCAAACTTGGCCAATGTTTTACGTGAATGTTTTTACTGGGATTAGAAAATAACTCGAGCCTCAGCAATCCGCCGAGTAAGCTGTATTCGTAAATTACCTTCTTTACGGCCAGGCACGCACGTGGCTGAAATCGTGGGCCGTATTTTAGTGGCAGAGTTGGGAAAACATTAAAAATTGAAGTTTCGGTTAGGCGGTTTTTTATCTGTTAAGTTTTTTTTTTTTACTACGTCAGTGGCAAACAAACATATGGCCCACCTGATGATAAGCAGTCTCCGTAACCTATGGACGCCTGCAACTCCAGAGGTGTTGCTTAACAATTTGATGGTGATTGTACCGAGTCAGGTTCGAACCCATGACCAGGTTTGGAAACATTATAGGTATATGTCCTCGGCCGATTGTAAAATCAGGCAGATCGTAATATTCCTGTGTAATGTTTTGACGGTAGTTACACTAAATAATAGATAGGTAGGATAGGTTCGTTGGGTCGGTTGCTTCAGTTCCGCGGGACAAGTTAAAATTTTCATATCAGTTGAGTGGGAAAATATGCCTATGTTTACCCAGGTAGTGGCTGTTGTATTTATAAATATTAATTTATATTTTTCATGACACTATATGATGGCACTGTAAATGTTGCAATGATTTATGAAAGAGCCCTTGAAGCCTACCTGGAGAACCATTATTTGAATTTTGAATTTTAAATTTCTTGTTTTATCGCTCACTAATACTCGATTAAAAGCCGAAAGAACATCGGTGCTAAATAATTTCACATCGTATAAGAAAAGAAGCAAAATAAATCATCGAGTTAGAAAAGCATGCGTGTGGCTAAAAAAATAGCTGTATTTTTTAGAGGCTTTAGAAAATATTGAAAATGGAAGTTTCGAGAGGGCTAGTTTGGAAAGCGAATAGTTCGAAAAAGAAACGACTTAGACCTGAAGTTGAGGCTTTGTTGGAGTTCTATTGTATAATAACGTGCTTTACTCGTAGGAAATATATACAAGCTGGGCTCTTTTTAACACAAGGATACCGACAGTCCTTTTGAGATAAAAAGCGACTTCGCGGTCTAAGAATGCTGACAAGCAATTTGTTAACTAAAATAGATGTCACATACTAAAGAAAACTTGACCAAGTCCTCTAGTGAGCGAGGTCGGAATCGAACCGACGTATCCAGCTTACGCGGCTAACCCTTTTGGCTATAGCTATAACCGCGAAAATCTAATGTCGTCAATTGCGGGCATTTTTCTCTGTCACTCTAATTACGTCTTAGTGAGAGTAAAAGAGAAAGATCCCCGCAATCTCTAGGCCACTCGACTAGCCAGCCACCCATGGCCGACTTGACCCTAGTCGCAGAAGGTTAAATATTTAAAACGGGTCACTAGGGTAATTTAAGTCAATTATATCAGTTACATGTTTGGATACATCACGAAAATCTGGAAATTTTGCACAAAACAAAATGGACAAAATGGATTGAACAATGGATCACATTTTACCCGTTTTGTTCAATTCAAGTTGACATAATCTTACTAATATTGTCTTCGGTTACTGCGTTTCATGAAATAAA
The DNA here is from genome assembly GCF_033807575.1 of Cydia pomonella. Lineage (NCBI taxonomy): Eukaryota > Metazoa > Arthropoda > Insecta > Lepidoptera > Tortricidae > Cydia > Cydia pomonella. Next base: position 24,333,215 of record NC_084709.1, on the reverse strand, counting down.
ACTATCAAGTGTAATTAATTAAAAATACCTACATTCTGACTTTACTGTTTCGAACCATTAATACATTCGTGGTCAATGAGGGCCTGAAAAGATAGTTCATTGTGCAACGAGGGGGGTAAGTGAAATTTAGAAGTCTTTAGAAGCACGACAGCTGTAGGCTGGAGTGCATTAAAGACATGAGTCTGCAATATTCTTACCCCCGGAGTTACGCACAATGTTTTTCATCAAACTGTTACATCAAAAATATTAAGCGAAATAATTCTTAAATACGGTAATATTTTAAAAATTCTTTGTCATTCATTCATTCTTTGACAGGTACGGCGAAGGCACAGACTTATCTGGCTTTCAGGCACGATTTAAAATTCTGTAAAAATATTTAAAACGGCTTTTAAATTAATCAAAAAAATTAAATATAAACGTCAGTGACTTATGACTCTCATGAGTTAGTATACTTTTCAAAAACACATTTTTTATACCTTTATATTATACTTGGTTCATGAATAAATTAGTGAAATAGCTATAACTCCCGAGGGAGTTATAGCTTTTTTCACAATCTATTACTCCCACGGGAACAATACATGTCTTTGTTCATCAGTATACCTGCAAGAAATAAGATATTTTTCGAAAAAGTGTGATGATTTTCCTCTGTCAAAATTATGTTAATTATACGTGATATTCAGTTAACATTGTTTTACTTCATAAGTGTTATTAAAAGACAATAACAAAACCGTGTTTAGATTGAAATATGTGTAGTACAGGGAACAGCGAACTAGTGTTTTTACAATAATTTCGCAATTGTCCACGTACTCGCTGTACAATTTCGAACAAAGTTATAAATTGCAGCGGAGCGACGCGAAATGATTGTAAATAGCTGGCGAATGGCTTAAAACACGAGTTTTGTATTGAGCAACCATAGTGCGCCTGTTATTGGCAGTTAGGGCGGAAACATACCGGCTTACATCTTGCCAAAGACGCTTAACCCTTTTCCAGGCCACACCAATCAACAAGGTTTTCCCAAAAAATTTAAATATGTTCTATATGTTCCATTGTCTTCAAATGAATCATCAAAGCTGGATTAGCTTTGATGATTCATTTGAAGACAAGTCATATTTCCCGAAAGTAAAATATAATTTGAACCTTAAATCGAAATGCTTAAGTTGAAATTCTATTGGCGCCTATGTGGTCCATAAATCGTACTATGCCTGTGAAAAGGGTGAGGGGTTCCTCAAAGGTTAACTGGAAGAGATCCCATACAGGGATAAGTTCGCCTTTGTTGTATTTAATTTACTCTGTAACTGTGTTTTTCGTGTTTTTATTTCTATGTACAATAAAGTATATACATACATATACATACATACATAAAAGGGTTTCAAGTCGGCTCTTGAGCTCAAAGTACTATCCCAATCAAAAGAAACTACACAACCGTTTCTATTTCCGCACACAGTTTCTTATCTACATAAACTTCATGCTTTCTACCAGATGAGATTATACTTTTGAAAAATTAGGGAAATAAGTCGGACTGTTTATTTTTTGTTAAAAAAAGTTTATTCTTATTGTCACTATGGCAAAGTACGGAATAGCACAAAAATCTAATTCATTAGCTGAACATCAGTATGTCTGTATCTGATATTCAATACACAATTATATGACGACTAATTTCAATAGCCTCCCGTACTTTTAACTCAGTCACGTGTTAAATTTCGCTAGCACGGTTGTTATCGGAACCGTGTCTGTGTCTCACGGAAGTTTTGTTAGTACAATTGAGACTTAAGAATATTAAAATACATCGAAGTAAGTCGTTAGTGTTTGTTACAACAAACCGTTTCAGGTGAGTGGGAAACTATTTCCATTTTATTTAGTTTTAATTTAGTTGTATTTAATAGATAAGTTAATTTGTGTAATTTTTATTAATGTACTATATATATTGTACATTATTTTTATGCTTTGATTAAAGTTTGAAGTCACAATGTATTTATTAATTGGTCTCATGGATCGCGTCGTGAAAGACCGCAATCCCATGCCGTACGTCCCCTCATCTATTCCCAGTTAGTTGCCATTCGCGCCACGGGCGGCTCGTAAAACGTGCGCCACTGTCGCAGGTGCCCTGACATGCCCCACGGTATACAAGTAGGTACATATTGCAATACGCTCATTAAGGCGCAGGGTAGGGCAAGGCATCCTCCATACAAACCTTGTGCAAGTTTTATTCGTTAGTTTTGGCACTATAGTATTTAATTTCATTTTTTGCTTGTATATATTGGATATACACAGAACTTGATGTAGAATTTTTTTCTTTATTGAAACAAAATAAAAATACTAAAATAATAATAATACATCAAGCCCTAGCTAACAGAAAAATAAGCATATTTACCAAAAATAATAACTGTAGCGCAACCATAAACGAAGAAAAACGCGCACAAAGTTTGTATGGAAAGAGCTTGCCCTACCCTTCGCCTTTTAACTAAATATGACAAACTCTAATACTTAAAGTAGATATAGATTGGGGACTTCACACTTGAATTACGGCCCGATTCGAAGAATGAGATACGATAACGATAAGTTCTGCGGCGGCATCATGGTTCAATTTTTATCACTTGTCACTATGCCCGTCACTTTCGCGCTTACATACTTGTTAGAACGTGACAGGCATGGTGACAAATGATAAAGAGCCAACCATCTTAGCCCTACTGCTGGTTTAGATAAGTTTAGATATCGTTTGTATGTCGTACAATTAATAGATGCAGCTCGATTCAGGTAACCAATGTCACTTTGACGTTATAAATATCGTAGATTCATCTTATTGGGATCACAGCGGAATCGAAATAAACGTGAATTTTGACATGTCGTTTTGTTATCGATCTTTCCAAGATCTTAAACCTGTCTTAATCATTCTTTGAATCGGGCCGTTATACTCAAATGTATACAATTGTTTATTCGTTGTTTTCCTTTAACAAAATGACAATATTCAAATTATCCAAAAACTTATTTATACGAGTACTAGCCAGAGTAGCATCACGTACTGTAACGTGACATTACTGTCGACTGCATTATTTAAATAAATAAATAATAAATAAATAAATATTATAAGACATTATTACACAAATTGACTAAGTCCCACAGTAAGCTCAATAAGGCTGGTGTTGAGGGTACTTAGACAACGATATATATAATATATAAATATTTATAAATACTTAAATACATAGAAACACCCATGACTCAGGAACAAATATCCATGCTCATCACACAAATACATTACTTACCAGGATTTGAACCCGGGACCATCAGCTTCGTAGGCAGGGTCACTACCCACTAGGCCAAACCGGTCGTCAAACGGTATTACTGCAGGACACGTCAAAAATCTGAACTGAAACACCAATATTGACATTTGCGACTGCAATGCAGTCGGTAGTAATGTCGGCTCGCATTAGGGCAGTTCTTATATCCAACTCTTGTGTTAGAATTGGAAAATTTCATATTATTTCTGCTCAGAATCACAAGCTTTTTCCTCATTTTATTATTCATTTTGGTTTTCAATTCCATCTTCTACGACGTAACTAAACGGACAAACAAAAAATGTTAATGTTAATTTTGGATAAACTTTTTTCTCGTATTAGAATCGAAAAGCTAAAAAAAACCTTGATTGAAAATGCAAGTTGAGGTTACAACTTTACCACATTTACCGCTGAGCTTAAGTTCTAGAGCTACGTCGTAGCCGATAACATAGTTTTCCCGGTATGTAGCGAAAATGCTTCGTAGCGGCAAAACGACAACGTGTCGTGATTGGCGCTGAATGAGTTAACCCCATCTACTTAAAATAGCACAAATAGAAAGATTTTCATAAAATAATTTGATTTGTTTGTTTTAATGCCATGTCCAATAGTAATTTCTTAACCTTTATGTAATTTAGGTATTTTACACTTTTACAAATAATAAATGTGCGATTTCGAAACAGTGGACTGTAAATTTTGGGGGGATTCAATCGAAATTAAATATTACAAGAATGCAATTCTACAAAATAATGCTTTAATTGCCTTGAAATTCAGATTTTAGGCACTAACCTGGGTTTAGAGGGGTCGTCAGCTCCTCTTTCAGGCGGCGAGGGCCCCGGAGACCAGCTCGTGCACTTACCAGACGCACGCAGGTTACCTGCACGCCTGAATATACCGCAACTCCAGCGTCTCTCCGTCCGATCTCAAGGCACAAAACTTAATTTTCAACAAACAGTATATAGTTATATTATTGACCGAAGCGTTAGCAAACGTCTCTGTTTTAACTAGGCCATTTTTCTTTCGTATGTCTGGATGTTCTCTTTTACAGGTCGCAATTCTCAACCGATTCTCGTGAAATTTTGTAATTAGAATGCTGATTTTTTTTGTCGATTCATTTTGTGGTGATTTTTCTAAATGCAAAATTTGGTATAAAGGACTGGCGCTTAAGACCATTGTGAGTTGATTGTGATAATGACTCAACGAATTATGTATTTTTCACTTTCACTTTTCTAATTATGTATTTTATTCAACGAATTATGTATTTTTCACTTTTACTTTTCTAATTATGTATTTTATTCAACGAATTATGTATTTTTCACTTTTACTAAGCGTATCGCGAGGTCCACAGCACACAGAGCCACTACTTTATCTTCAATTTTCATTATTTTTAAAACCGCAAAGATTATAGACCCTCATATTTTAGCGCAAGTTTTGTTAACACCATGAAGATAATCGTGTGATTTTTCAGGACCTATTAAAAGCGGCTGTTTAACACGATAACCTTGTACGTGTCATAGATAAAATGGTGCAATTACTTAATAAATAATAATAATAAATAAATATGATCGATGTATGATGTATCCTAGATGTCGCTTTTTGTGGGGGCCCATCTTGTGGGGGCGAGTCACCGTCTGCCGGAAATAAAATTGAATACCGTTTTATTAGGTTGGGGTTTTTTATCCCATAGCCCAGTATTTAGTCCATCGCTTTCAATAGCCCAGTCCATTTTAGATTCCATGTCCTTACACCCTGGCGGGTGCTGCCTCTGCGTGCGTCCCATGACGCGGGCAAGGGCAACATCCGCTAGGTGTACCCCTTACATTTCATTAAAGTGTCAAAAGGGTCTCTACGTGTTGGCTTCGGCTCCGCGCACGCCTTCCAAAGGTCTGGAACACCATTGTTCCGTGATGGGAAAGACATACAAACCAATAAATATTATAGGACATTATTACACAAATTGACTAAGTCCCACAGTAAGCTCAATAAGGCTTGATGTGTTGTAGGTACCTAGACAACGATATATATAATATATAATTATAAATACTTAAATACATAGAAAACACCCATGACTCAGAAACAAATATCCGTGTTCATCACACAAATATATACTCTTACCAGGATTTGAACCCGGGACCATCAGCTTCATAGGCAGGGTCACTACCCACTAGGCCAGACCGGTCGTTCGTTACTTACTTGTTTTTATAGTGAGAATAAAATCTTTGTAATTCAGTTGTTATCTTCAGTACCCCTAGTGTAAATAAATTCGATTTTGAAACGTGACGTACGCGTTTGCGTTTAGTCTCATTTTGTATTAGATTTAGAGCGCGCCAAGCGGGACGTTTTGGAAACTCAAAATCCTATACAAAATGAGACTTAACGCAAACGCGTTCGTCACGTTATGATGTCGATAAAATTTACACTAGGGGTACTGATCTTTTGCCAGGTTTTCATCCTTACTAGTAGTAACCATGTCGGCAATAAATCAGAAGTGCACAAAGGGGGCCACGCAAGAATGATAGTCCGTTTCGTTCAAGACACCGATAGCTATTTTAGCTTACCTGCGAGCTGGCCGTCCCGGGTTTGAATGCCGGTAAGACTTAAGATAATATTTGTGTACAAAGAACGACAAATATTAGATACAATTGACAGAATCTAAATCTGTTACGTATGATGTCCATTAGTCGACAGCTTATGCAAGAGTTATGAATTCATAAACAAACATATTTCGATATAGGTACTTACATGCCTAAATATATATATATACATGAAAATGGCAACATCTGTCGCAGTAAGTTTATAATTATATTAAAACTTACTTATGAAAAATCAATCCGTTTTAAAGCAGCTCTAAGATATTGAAACCGTTAAACATGCCTACTTTGCTCCCCTCTGGGTAACTACCAAAGTTGTGCTCCAACAGTTTTTATTTATGAAAAGTATATCACAATTACGACATGGTAGTAGGCCGCAAACTGGACGAAAGCGGCGCGCGGCGCGACAAGCGGCAAGTCAGGCCTCGGCCAAATATATGAACGACCTTGATTTGCCGCTCGGCGCGCCGCGCACCACTTGCGTCCAGTCCACATTATATGACTATCATCTATGACCGAGCGATGACCCAGAAATGATATCTCTGGACGGATTAGGAGAGCCGATCCCAATTAGAAATGGGACAAGGCCGGAAGAAGAAGAAAAAGATATGACTATTTTAGATAAATTAACCTAGCCCCATTCTAGGTCCTAGACCTCAAAATATATAACAGATAAATATAGACTCAGAGACTCGGCAACAAATATCCGTGATGAACACACAAATAAATAAACGCCTTTGCCAGGATTTGAATCCGGGAACTCCTGCTTCACAGGCAAGGTCACTACTGACTTAGGCCGTAAATATCGTTAATATACATCAATATACCTACTCCAGTATAATAATATAAAAAATAATGTTAATTTCGATTTTTTTAACAAAGTATTGTATTCTAACACCTTAAATTGTAGTTGCCTGCTACTTATTATTACCCTTATGACATTTCCAACAAAATAATAATATAAGGAAATTCTAAGCATTTCCTTTAGATGAAACCCTAACATCCTTTAATACCAGGCTTTCCGAAGGCCAGGGCCTGTTTCTGTCAAAAGGGCTTGTTTTTAATACTTTAACCCCCGTTGTTTAGATCTCTCAGATCACTTGTCTAGATAGACCATGAAACTCATCTTTACCTAACACAGAACAAGGATGTTCCAGACATTTGGAAGGCGTGTGCGGAGCCGAATCCAACACGTAGAGTGTACACTGAGCAGATGCAGCCCTTGTAGCCAGACCAGCACGTTTGTATGGGAAAAAAATCATACTCTAACTAAAGGAAGTCGCACCATACTTATTACATTGTGTTAATGAAATACGCCAAGTTTTGTAACTTTATCTCAACTACAAGGGGGTGTTCAACCACTTTGAAATTTTTCAACGTTGTATGAAATCCAATAAAAATAAAAAAATATATATTTTTTATTTAATTAAACTTTATTGCAGAAAATATATACAACAATGTACAAATGGCAGATTTAATGGCATTCTCTACCAGTCAACCATAGGGCCAAACAGAGACACTTAATATTTTAGTTTTTTATTTGAAACTTAAGTATTTTATTTAACGGAAACATTAAGAAACAAATAAATACAAATATTGTATCAAAACTTATAAACTAAACTAAATTATAACCATCGAAATTAATAATAAATACATGACATTACAGCTCTTCAAGGGGCCTCTACGTGTTGGATCTATATCCCCACGCAAGCCTATCAAAAGACCGGGATTTATAGGCCCGTGAAATCCAAGGAGATACAATAATAATTAGAAAAAACCCAAAACCTAAACTAAAATAAAAATTCACCCCTCGGCAAGGTGCCGTAGATGCTGGCAGCATTACCCCGTTGGATTGTAATACTAATGCGCTGTGCGAGGAAGCTGCCAGCCCTACGGTCCCCAGTCACATCCACAAGCCTCTTTGAAAAAGCCCCAAAAAATTTCAGGGTACCGGGACCCGACGGGCCAAGTGTTTCTACACCAAAAGAGGTAAAATTATATTCTTGGACAATGGGGCTCTTTTTTTTCGCCGTACCCGGTGAAACGGAAGTGTCTTGAAGATGGGAATGGGGCAGTGTATCCACGCATGTAGCGTCCCACACCAACACCCGTCGTCGTCGTCGTCTTAAGGTCGTCGGACGGCGACCTGGACCTCTTCTTGGTTCTTCGATTTCCATGACGACCCTTGTCATATGCTCTTTATTTCGCCTCATGACATGACCGTACCATCGTAGGCGATTTTCCTGGAGTTTGTCAGTGATACACGCTACTTTGAAAGTTCCCCTTATGTGCTCGTTCCTGACTCTATCTTTGAGCGTTACACCGCCAGACCACCTTAGCATCTTCATTTCTGTGACATGGAGTTTTTGTTCGTCAGATTTTCGCGTGGCCCAGCATTCGGATCCATACATTAAAGCTGGTCTTACTGCTCTCTTATATATATTTCCTTTGACCTCTATAGGCATCTTTACGTCACACAGAACTCCTGTTAAAGATCTCCACTTTAACCAAGCAGTCGCTTTGCGGTTTTCGATATCTTTACTTATCTATGCCCCTACATTAGATTTTTTAATATACAGGGTGACCTTAGCCATTGGACAAACCCTGAAATCCCACGTATGGTTACTTCTCAGGAATGCTCTGACGTTAATATTGTTTTTATTAGAACAAAAGATAAAAAAAAATATTTTTTTCGAACAAAAGTTATTTGCAATAATCGAGAACAAAAAGAAACACACTGTGTTAATCTTTTGCAGTGTTTTTGACAATTTGTTTGAAATATTTGATAATGTTGACATTTTTCAAAAGTCAGAAACTTATTAGTGTCATAAATAAAAAAGATAATCAAAAAGTTATTATGCCATTCTTTTAGGGTATTACCTTAGGAGCTACTAACATATACAGGCTGCTTCAAAGTAAAAAATGGTAATTTGTTAATTTCTTCGAAACCGCTACACCGGTTGTTATGATACTTTGTACACTGGTTCTAAATAAAATACCCTAATGCATATGTACATTTCGGCTTTGTCCAATGGCTAGGGACGCGCTGTATACGAAATCTGTTTTTCGCTCCAAATTACTAACTAACTGCTTTGGCTCAGCGATCCAAAAATAATCTTGGCCTCCGAAACGAAAGAACGCCACCTGTCCCGATCCAGCGCGGTTTCCTGCCATGAATTGGCATTCAACCCAAAAATTACAAAATTAAATTGGCTCCAAATTACAATAATAAAAAAATCTAAAAAAGTCAAACCTTTGTATACATCAAATTTATTTTTAGCAAAATAAGCATAATAGCAGCAAAAATATTTTTCCATGATGTCAATATCCATAGAGGAAAATGAGGACTGCTTTTATATGGAGAAGCGGTCGTCCCCTTCCTCTTAAGTTTTTTTCTTTTTATACTACGTAGGTGGCAAACAAGCATACGGCCTGCCTGATGGTAAGCAGTCTCCGTAACCTATGTACACCTGCAACTCCAGAGGAGTTACATGCGCGTTGCCGACCCTAACTCCACCCCCCTCGTTGAGCTCTGGCAACCTTACTCACCGGCAGGAACACAACACTATGAGTAGGGTCTAGTGTTATTTGGCTGCGGTTTTCTGTAAGGTGGAGGTACTTCCCCAGTTGGGCTCTGCTCTAGATCTGGAATGACATCTGCTGTGCTGTGCCCTACCACACAATTATTAAGTTATAAATATAGGGTAATATTTCTTCAATTATTTATTAACTGAAGCCCAAGCAATTGAGACTTGAAGAAACTGTCATAGGGACCACTATTCGACGCGAGAGGTATAAGAAAAAAAATCGGACAAGTGCGAGTCGAACTCGCCCACCGAGGGTTCCGTACTTTTTAATATTTGTTGTTATAGCGGCAACAGAAATACATAATCTGTGAAAATTTCAACTGTCTTGCTATCACGGTTCATGAGATACAGCCTGGTGACAGACGGACGGACGGACGGACAGCGGAGTCTTAGTAATAGGGTCCTGTTTTACCCTTTGGGTACGGAACCCTAAAATTTTTTGTTATTTTACTTTGTTACGTATTGCAATTTAATGGATGACTGTCATTGGCCTTCTTTTATGTAAGCATTTATATGTTTAGTTATATCTACGGCTGTTGTTATCCTGAATACCAATAAAATAAAATAAAAATAAAAACTACTTAATCTATAATTCCTGTGCGTACGATATCCTTCGCAGATCGTTATGTCTCGTTATACGATCCAGATATTAAGGCCCGGCATGCTGGGCGTTTTGCGGAGTCTATGAGAGGAAGTATATGTCACAACCCGTTATTACTCATGAGTATTCATTTGTTCACGTGTTATGTTTATTAAGTAAGATTATTTTACATTATTTGGACGACCGAGCATTATTCAAATAAGTAGATAGTTAAGCAGGAATAAACACCGAATATGTGAAATACTAATTATAAGCTAAATAAATAGTGATCAGGGGGCCTACCGCGAAAACCGAAATTCGCCAATTGCGGGGATCTTTCTCTTTTACTCTTATTAAGACGTAATTAGAATGACAGAGAAAAATGCCCGCAATTGACGAACTTCGATTTTCCCGGTAGGGCCCCAGTTGCCTTTAATCTCCTCAAAAATACTTGACTGTTTAATATTAATACCTATCGAGAAATATCACACACACGCTAAAATCATTGATACAATTAAGGACATAAATCTTTCTTGAAACATGTAAATATCGGTATTAAATATCGGCACGGACAAAATGTCAAAAATATGTATACACGTCCTTATTGCCCGTATACATTTTTTTTATACTACGTCGGTCGCAAACAAGCATACGGCCCGCCTGATGGTAAGCAGTTTCCGTAGCCTATGTACACCTGCAACTCCAGAGGAGTTACATGCGCGTTGCCGACCCTAAACCCCCCTCCCCTCATTGAGCTCTGGCAACCTGAGTAAGTAACCGGCAGGAACACAACACTATTAATGTAGTGTGTACATATTTTTGGCACTTTGTCCGTATCAATGTTTAATACCTTGAAACTTTTGTAACGTAATACAAAGACTTTCTTTAACCGGTAAAAGAAAGTCAGGACATAAGAAAGATGGGATAAAATAAGTTGGCTGGCGACGACTGGGTAAGAATAGTCCAGGACAAGGAAATGTGGAGTGTAATGGAGGAGGCCTTTACTCGTCGAGAGATCCTTAATAATAAGGATTTGGCCTGCGTGTGATCAAATGCCGCAATGGCGGTCGTAACATGCGGTGCCTGAACACATCTTAGAGAGCTAATAATGTGTAGGTAAAACAGTTTATTCAACTGTGCATAATTAGATATTAAAACACTGGTGTGATGTTTTTATGAAACTCGCTTTCAGCTCGTTTCATAAACCAACATTAATATTGTCTGCCTTTCATTGTGTTACATAAACTACTATTAAAGGTTTGTCATACAGACTTAATCCTTTAACGTTCAGACGAGTAACAGAAATTACGAAAAATTTAACCCTGCTATTTTGAAATGAAGTTTAAAATCAATGTTATAGGGTGGTCATTTTTGCCATATAAAATCCGAAGTTGGGCCGATAAAGGGTTAAAACATACATAACAAGAAGAAGAGAGGTATGGGCATTGTGAATGTCATCTCGCTCTGTGTGGTAGGGCACAGCCAGTGGATGTCATTCCAGATCTAGAGCAGAGCCCAACTGGAGAAGTACCTCCACCTTACAGAAAACAGCAGCCAAATAACACTAGACCCTACTCATAGTGTTGTGTTCCTGCCGGTGAGTAAGGTTGCCAGAGCTCAATGAGGGGGGGGCGGGTTTAGGGTCGGCAACGCGTATGTAACTCCTCTGGAGTTGCAGGCGCACATAGGCTACGGAGGCTGCTTACCATCAGGCGGGCCGTATGCTTGTTTGCCACCAACGTAGTATAAAAACATAAGACTTATATGACTGGCTTCTACAGAACACCACACATCTTTCTAGCGTCAGTTACTCACTTCAAACTAAAAGATACTGGCCTCGTAGTGAATTCAGTACGTGGTCCTGAATTATTTAGGCGACCGGCACGCGAAATAAAACTCCGCCGGAACTTGAGGCGTGTGCAACTTTAAAAATAGGCAGGACTTGAAAAGCATGTTAACATAGAATATCCTAGAGCCCGATTCTGATTTGAAAACTTGTTATGGAATGAAATAGATGTCATATACGAAAAGAAGTGACTAGGCTCTCCAGTGTCTGAGGCCGGAATCGAAAGGTCTTCAGCTTACGCGGGAAATAGACTGCAAGATAAGAACAGATTTCCATGACCAATAACCTCCCGGGCGATGTATGATGAACTCTTCTAAACGTCAGCTGCCGCTCCGTTGGTTGGTTGAGTAGCCACTGAAACTGTACTATATATTCATGTCCATTACTGTTTTTCGTTGATGAAAATGCATTACATTGGTTTGGTTTAAATTAATTGTTAAATTATTACCATTAAGCCACGTTATCATTTTATTTATTACTAAATTTATGTTATTTTCATAATCAACATTATCATTAAAACTTACAATTGATGTACTGTCGTCAGCAAACATAACCATTGTATGATGAATTATGCTTATTATTATTATTAGTAAGTTATTATATTTATCTTGCTCGCACCCGTGTATCTTATATGGCAACTGCTCAGGTTGCCGCGATCGATTCTGTCATACTCTCGAAATAACAAAATTAATACGGCGCACGGGGTAAGCAAAATTAGACTCTTAGCCAGTAGTACAAGCGCGCGACGATTCGCGCTATGTAAAGTTGCACTGCATACAAACCTAACGCAAACTAGTCGGAACGTGATCGGCGGCCACGGCCTTGGTGTGAGTAGGTAGGCATTAACGATTAACGGACTTAAGGAAAGTTAACGGAAGTGAACAAGTCCGTTACAGGTTTTAAAGTTAACTTAAAAGTTAATCCGTTGCTCGAAAAATTAACTTCGTTAATTAACGATTAACGGACTTCTGTCCGGCTATGGACAAATCCAGTGAAAGCCATGCGTGAGATGCGCGCCAATCGTCAAGACGATCGTCAAGGTCGTTTCAAAACCCGTTCGACCCGTAACACATTATTAAATTAGAATCGGCCTCCAGTTTCTATACATTTAGAATGGCTTCACTGATTTGTATTTGTATTTATTTATTGTATACATGTACAGTAATGCATCAGGATACATGGTGTTAAATATAATTTCTTAGGAATAGTACATGCTACCCTGTGAGGGCATTACAATGTCTTACTTCTATTCTATACTTATACCTATGTTATGTTCTGTCCATCTTATGTTAATAATACTAATATTTAATGATATAACTTATACAATTTAATTACATACATTTAAATTTATTCTCATTTAGCACATTTAAAAGTATTTATCACATTTAATTGAATATATCTAGTTACTTTAAATCTTTATCATTAAGAAATTCGTCTATACTATAGTAACATTTTTTAATTAGTAGGTTTACAAGTTTTGCCTTGAATATGCCGTCTTTAATCTCATTTGATATACTGTGGGGTAATTTGTTATATAATTGTATAGATCTTACGTGGGGGCTGTTTTTATACATTACCAATTTGCACGTTGGGATGGCTAATACATTTTTACATCTCGTATTGCCAGCTACTAGATCTTTGCGCATTTCATATAGGTGTAAGTGTTTTCTTACAAACATGGTTGTTTCCAAGATGTATATAGATGGTAAGGTAAGTAATTTGAATTTCAAAAAGAATGGACGGCAGCTTTCTGGTACGCGTATGTTGGCAAGGATGCGAATACACTTTTTTTGCATTTTGAAGAGGTCGTCGACATCTACACTGGCTCCCCATAGTGGGACACCGTATCTTAGCCACGAGTAAGCGTATGCATAGTAAACAGAAAGGGCGCAGTTAAAGTCCGTAGTTCGTTTTATTTCACACAATGCATAAGTAAATTTTGAAAGTTTGGTTTTAACGTTGCTGATGTGGTCTTTCCAGTTGATATGCGTATCTATTGTTAAACCGAGAAGGGTAAAATCGTTGACTATATCAATAGGGTTATTATTTATGGATAGATCAATATTGAGGGGTTTCTTCTGGAAAGGTTTAAATTGGATGACCTTTGTTTTTTTATAATTTATTTCAAGGTTATGATTAGTTAGCCAATTTGAAACAGTCTCTAATATAGTTTTTAGGTGGGCATTACATTCCTGGTCATTGGTAGTGTCAAAAAATATGGATATATCGTCCGCAAAGAGTATGCATCTATCGTTTATGGCCTTTGGTAGGTCGTTTATATAAGCAATAAATAGTACACATCCCAAAACGCTTCCCTGTGGTATGGAACAGGTGGTACGTCGCATTTGAGATCTTATTTCTTCGACTTCCCCTGTTGCGTGGTTAAGGTATTCTATTTGCACGCATTGTTCGCGGTTTTCTAAGTACGATTTAAGCCAGTTGTGTGCTTTTCCACGTATCCCCATGTTGTATAATTTTGAAAGCAGTATTTTATGGGACACCCTATCGTACGCTTTTGTCATGTCCAGTAGTAAGCTTACCCCGTATCTCTTTTGATTGATAAAATTTAAAATTTCCTGTATAAATTTATAAACTGCTAATGTGGTTGAATGATTTTTTCTGAAGCCGTGCTGACTGGGGTCCAATACATTATATTTTTCAAAGAAGCTATATAACCGATTTGACATTGCTTTCTCATATACTTTAGATATAGCCGGTAAAATCGCTATGGGTCTATATTGGCTGTGATCTTGCGACTTTCCTCCAGGTTTGAGAATGGGTTTAATTTTCGCAGTTTTTAATCTGTCTGGGAATTGCCCTTTATCAAACGATTGGTTAATTAAAACTGTTAAGGGGGCTTGTAACTCGGACGCGCAATGTTTTATCAATATTGGCGGGAGTTCATCAATACCGCTGCATTTTTTATTCTTAAGGGAACGTATGATACATGCTACTTCGTGTTCCGTAACAGGCTGTAAGAATAGGGAGTTACTACAAGTCGAGTTTGTAGGGCGATCGTGAGCGCCGCGTGCGCATGTGTTAGTGTTACTCGCGTCTGCTCGCGACGAGGGACGCTCGCCTACTGATGCGAAGTATTCATTGAAGATATCTGCTATTTGGTTTGGGTTATTTGTTGTGCAGTTTGAAGTTGTTAGGGTTAAGTTTTTATTGTTGTTAAGAGTGTTTTTTCTTTTCCCTGTAGTGGAGTTAATTATGGACCACATTGTTTTCACTTTGTTATCTGACGCTTTAATCTGCCTTGAATAGTTTGCTCTTTTAGACACTTTAACACATTTTTTTAATATATTCGAATAGGTTTTGTAGTGTCTTGATAAAATATTATTCTTAACTGACTGGTTTAGTAATTTTAATTCTCTTTTATGTTTACATGCTAGCTTTAAACCTTTTGTCAACCATGTTTTTGATTTCTCAAATTTAAGTTTAATTCGCTTTTGTGGTATATGTTTATCAAGGATTTCATATAAATGGTGGTGAAATATTTCATAGTTTTGGTTTACTGTATTATGCAAAGTTAATAATTTAGTCCAATTAATTTTATTTAACGCGGATTTAAATGCCGTCATATTATCCATGCTAAATATTCTGCTTATGCCGTATCGTGATCTCATTTGATTAATATTATTAATTGCGGATTTAAACATTAGGCTTTTGTGGTCGGATATTCCGTGATCGTCCACTGTTAGCTTATAGTTTTTGATATTAGTAAAAATAAGATCTATACATGTTTTTGAGCTATCTGATTCTCGTGTCACCTGTTTTACAATTTGCTTTAGATTATAGGATAACATTATGTTAGTTAACCTTTGGGAAATTTTGGAACGTATAAGCAAATTTATGTTAAAATCACCGGTTATTAGTATATGTTTCTTTTGTTCTTGACGTGCGATTTTATTCATAAGTTTGCCTAGACAATCGAAAAATATCTCAATGTCACGGTTTGGTCTGTAAATACATATTAAAAGAATTTTATATGATGGAATTTCAACACCACAGCATTCGAAAACCAGTTCTTGTGATAAATCAGATATATCAGGTCGCTCGCGATAGTCAATATGGTGTTTTAACAGGATGGCTGCACCTCCTCCTCTATGTTCCTTACGATAGAAACCTGCCGCAAACGAGTAGTCCTGGATTTTGATGTAGTCCCTTTGTATTTCAGATATCCAGGTTTCCGTCAAACATAAAGCGTGGACATGTCTGGTTGCAAGGAAGGCTTCTAGTATAAAGGTCTTATTTTTCAGGCTTTGTGTATTAAGAGCTAATAATTCGAAGTCGTTATTAGCGAAAAAACTCAGTTGTTCCTTTTGTGTTTTTCGTATGATCATTCGTATGGGGTGAGTTTTGTGTGTTATTTTTGCCGGTGGGGGCTTCTATTTCTTGTGACAGGTTTTCATTCTCATTTTGTTTTGTGGTACTTGTGTTACTGTCATGTCCAGTGTCCTGTGTAATTTTTTTGTCCCAGTCTGGTATGAACCTTTCACCATTTATTATAAGTTCATTTTTCCGAATAACCGCATGTTTTCCGTTCCTACGTGCACTCCACATTTCTTGTTTTAATTTCTTTAAATTTTCCAAGGTTTTAGCGTCTAGGAACTCGCTAATGGCATATCCTGTATTTCTAAAATATATTGAATTATTTAGCAAGTATTTCGTCATACGTTTATTAAGGAGTAAGGATGGATAGCTGCAACGCTCAATTTTCTAAAATGAATGTAAAGGAAGAGTTACTCTACATGTAGGTACGATATATTTTGAAGAGCCACTTTTTTGGGTTATTATAGTATGTTTCGTATTAATTAATTCATCAACCCCTAAATTCAGTATTCAAGAAACTTTGTTCGAGATTTAAAAAAAAAATTGTAAAAAAATGCATGCTTTTAGCATTGACTTATACTTTTCTCCTAACAGGAAACTAATACTCATCGAGGCAATTATAACAAATCCAAACACAATTAGGTTGCGTTGCCACCTCCTGTCTCCATCATCACATCAGGTCAATGGCACCATAATATTGCATTGTCACCCGACTTAATTGTATGCTAATTTTCAGCTCAATCGGAAATCGGGAAGTGGCTCATGGGAGCCTGGGGTCCGCTTGACAACTAATACCAAGATTTGGCGTAGGCACTAGTTTTTACGAAAGCGACTGCCATCTGCCCTTCCAACCCAGAGGGTAAACTAGGCCTTGTTGGGATTAGTCCGGTTTCCTCACGATGTTTTCCTTCACCGAAAAGCGACTGGTAAATATCAAATGATATTTCGTACATAAGTTCCGAAAAACTCATTGGTACGAGCCGGGGTTTGAACCCGCGACCTCCGGATTGCAAGTCGCACGCTCTTACCGCTAGGCCATCAGCGCTTCGCTAGGCCATCAGCGCTTTGCTAGGCCACCAGCGCTTAAGTGGGTTAAATTCAACGTCTTTTCAAATTCAAATTCAACATCAAATAATTTCTTTGTCAAAAAATTCGGGTTTGAGACAAGCTTTTTTCGCTCACTGTACTTTTCTTACCACAGGCAACGAATATGCTCATCGAGACAATCGTAAAAACTCCAAATACAATTAGGTTGCGTTGTTTTATCAAAGAGTTCCCATGGCCACCTGCTGTATGCATCATCAGATCAGCTCGATGGCACCATAATATTGGATTGTCACCCGACTTAAATATATATGCAAAATTTCAGTTTAATCGGGAACAAACTAATATACTACTTGGCAAGTCAAATACAAGCTTGTAATAAAAAAAATAAGAATTCTTCGGTTGGTAGAACTGCACTGCTCTCACAAATAGTCGATATCGACATAGAATGTTCATGTAAAATAGTGATCACCTAGTTTAGTAAGTCGGTTTGTACTAAAGCCAGGGAGCGTCCAAAACGTCGCAGTTAGTCGTCCAATCACGATGACCTATCGTTTTCAACGCCCAGTCAATTGTGTCAGATATATCTACCAGCATACTTAGATCTCCAGTTTACTATTATCATTAGTAGATCCCAAGATCTCACTGAAAGTGGTTCTAGAGGCGACTACTCGGCCAAGAGAATGATAACCTTAAACATAATTTTTAGTGCATTTTCGATTGCGGCTGAATGTAAGAGCGTTTTCTTTCACAATTTCCGAGCCGATAACGGATGTCGGATACGAGTAAAAATTCAAAAAGCGCCTTTGTATATTTATAACCTAACTTATGAAGCCGATGGTCGTGGGTTCGAATTCCGGTAAGAGCATATTTGTGTGAATAGCACAAATATTTTGTTCCTGAGTCATGGGTGTTTTTTTATGTACATATTTGTATATTATATATATATATATATATATATATATATATCGATGTCTGGGTACCCACAACATAAGCCTCCTTTTTTTAAATTTATTTATCAAAAAAAAGTTGGTACAATATACATTTACATAATATTTCGCCAAACATAACGTTTATCGGCGAATGTTGCACTCACTTACAGTTTTTGTGTACCCGATCTTATCTTATGAACTATTTATTTATCTAATTATTTATGATTATGACTTATTCTAAGTACTATATGTATGTATGTATGTAGGTGTGTATTGTTTTTCTTATCTGAAAAACAAGGATATATAAAAGATTTTTTATCGCCTGTTTGGAACCTTAGGTACAAATTGAAGCTGCTTATAACTCATATAGATGTTAAAGTTATACAATTCACTTTGAGCTATAACACTAGCTGCTTAATATGCATTAAAGCATCCATAACAGCTACTGTGGGTCTAAAAGCTATAGCTGAACCTTTTAAACACTTTTATGTCACTCCATCCTGTAGCCATTGTATGTCTAAATGTTATAAAATAGGTGCGTAGTCTCACCTAATTGTTTCTTGGGAATTTTCATCGGGCGATTCATCTGCTGGTTTGCTTTCTACATCAAAAAGTTTGAAATTTCTGTCATCTTCTAGAAAGTACGCACTGTCGCTAACTCCAATAGCCCCATGACCCGTATAACTCGCCCCGCCAACCGCCCTATGAATAATTAACACTGAACACTCTAAGTGTTGCTGCTAAGATCAAAATTTAACTACGAATGCTTAATTGTGAAGGGTTGAGAGCCTTTTTAGGGCTCACTTGGTGTGGGAATAATAAATATTGTGCGTAATGTTTAACGGTGTGCCATACATGAAATATATGTCGCAGATCGTTTGTTATGACGGCTGCGTCTGATGGAATGTCAAGTAGTGTCAAATATTCATATTGTCTATGCTTGAGTGTGTTTGACTGCGATACAGTGACGTTATTTTTAATATCTTGAACAGCTGTTATAATTGTACAATTGTATCTGGCTGATTATAGTCTGTTCTTTTATTCCGTGACTAAAATGAAAACCACAAATGTCAAACGCAGAAATAATGTGATCGGCTTAAAACAAATAGTGCTGATCTTTGATTTCGGTTTGTTAATATCATTGATGTAAGTAAAAGGGGTAGATATGTGACGTTAATAGTTGACAAAACTAAAATCTGGTCCAGCACCCATTCATTTGCAAATACTACACACCATTATAATGTACATGTGCACAACGAGCAACAAGGATAACCAAATATAGTTAACAGTGCTGCGCAAGCGAGACCCCTATATTTTGCGTATTCCTCGAGGTGCAACAGAGAAAAACTAATAACATTATACAAATGTGTAGGCGAGACGTACATACTTCTTACATTGTCGTCTTAAAGTGATATAAAGTCATTTCGATTTTTAAAAAATATCAATGATTTGATATTACCTAATCTTAGACCGTCTCTCTCAAGCAAATATCTGAGCGAGCGAGTTACACTGAGATTAATATCAAATTATTGACTATCATATTTTTAAAGCATGAAATTGACCCTCGTTTTTTACTTCTGAAACCCTGGTCGACTATTCACTATGTTCAACTAACGTGTCGCCTCGAGAAAACCAGTATAACGATATGATCTCAGTTGATAGGGATCTCGAGGTTTCAGGGTTTCACTTCTGATGGTTTTTCGGAAAAGACAGGTACGCTTGACAAGAGACAATATTGTAATCACTGGTAATTCGTAGTTACTCCTGGTATTTATATATTCCAATCGTTCGCCGAGCGCACGACTCAAGAGAACCAATATAAAAGTGTGAACCTTGTTTATTCACTTATATTGGACAAGTTGTAAGACTTGTAAGTCATGGGCAGGGGTCGTACAAAAAGTGCGGATGACGTCAAACCACTTATAGGATGATTTCAAATAGTATTTTTGATTTTCATAAACAATTATCACTTATCATTTATCAACCTCTTTATTAAACGATATCGCCACTTGAAATGAGTAAGTACGTTTTTGACTGACACATTGTCAATCAGATGAACAATATATATATTTTTTTCTTGTATTTAAAAAGAAATTTTATTCATTATAAAAACACAATATAAATTAAAACTAAAATATGACTAAATTAAATCTAAAATAAAACCAAAAATAAATTTAAAAATGGCCCCTGCGGCATAGTACCGAAGACGCTGGCAGCATTTCCTCGCTGGATCGTTAGACTGATGCGTTGAGCGAGGAAAATTAATATAAATTGACTTCGTTATTGTTTAGCTATTGTATCTTCACGATTATATTTAGCTAAAATTTATATTTACTAATGTATAAGAAAACGCTCTAAAATGTCATCTTTACTCGAATATTGTGGCAATTTTCCGTATTATTTGTATTTTACTACATGTCACACGGAAGTTTAAATACAAACTCAAACATCATCCTGTGTGCAAGATTACGTCATTTTTACGTCATCCGCACTTTTTGTCCGACCCCTGGTCATGGGAATAAGCGCCTTCAACGTCGGTCTTTATTAGGTAGCGTCAGGAAACAAATATATATACGAAATTAAAATAAATAGGCACTTTATTTATTTTATGGAAAACAATTTTTTTTTCGCTATATAATATATAATAGTTTTCATTTTTTTAACGTTCATACTCATTTTTAGTTAAAAAAAAATTGCAAATGTTATATTTTTTTAAATCATTCCCTATCGAAGGCGAAATTAGCAATGTCCCACTTTTCTCGATTTGAGACGGCAGCGTGCCCTTACATTAGAATGTTCAATTTAAAGTATTCGTTCTGATTTTCATCGTTTTCATTTTCATCACCTTAGTTGCTCTACAAAGAGGACAAATTAAAACAAATAGTCAAACGGTAAATACGTAGTTAGGGAGTTTCGTTCTGCTCATCATCAGCAGTCCCACTACACTAATTGCTAGTTTTTGGATGAAAGTGCTTAATTTGTAGACAAAAACTACAAAAATCACTATATGTGTACCTATAAGATTTTAGGTGTTCCCTCAATTCTTCATGGATTCCATCATCAGAACTTTGAATCCGGGAGGGGACCATCGGCTTCATAGGCAGGGTCACTGCCCACTAGGCCAGACCAGTCGTCATACGTTTTACTTGACAAATAGAGATGACTATTATTTATTTCTTTTGTTTATGATAAAAGGAAGTAAATAAATAGGTTAAATTTGATTGATTTAATATCTGTTCTAAATATTTTTTACTCAGTTTTCAACATACATAAATACATCTTAAAACTACACTATAACTCGCATATTAAAATTGTAAATCCAAGCTCTGGTTAAAAATGTTGTCCATAGTTTTCCTATTGTTGTACAAGTACTATTTAGTAATTTTTGATGGACTATTCCCGATATTTGGGTTTCAAGTTAATGCAAGGTATTGTTTTAAAAATACTATCAGAAAAACTGGATTTTTGGTTAACAACCGGTTATTCGTATATTAAAATAAAAACCGGTTACATTCTATAGTTTCAAGGAATAGGAGCACATGATTTAAAAAGTTGCATATTTATAAAAAATTTGCTGACTCTACAATGCATGAAGCGGGCATGCCTACTTGACACTCGGATAAACGTGTTTCTCACATGGGTAATGCATTATTTAGCTGTCGCGCTCACTCAATAACAAGGAAATTTTAAATATTATTTAGAAAAAAATATGTTTTCTAATGTTATAACAGTACTTACGAATGAAAAGTGATACCGTGAGCTTTGTTTTTGTGCTTGGAGCTATTGAAGCACTGGAAAAAGGCGCAACACGGCATTCTTTGGCAATATTTTATCGAATTTGATGACAATGTTGACACTTCAGCGTCACCCGTACGACTAATTCAATATAGGTCCCGGAACCTATATTTTGTGGCTCACGATCGAGCGCCTGGTACCTCGTCTACCCCTATTACGTACATCAATGGTTAATATTTACTAAATTAATTTTAGATCTAAAATAAACAATTAATGAAATCTAACCATATGATAGGAAGTAAACAATAAATAAAATCTACTCACTAGTAATCCACTCAAACATTTAAAAATTGCATTATAAGCTTCGAGGTGACTGTTAATCTTACAATAAAATCGCTTTTAAATATTATAAATGTTGTGTTTAGACCTGGATACAAACTTTCTAAATGCCTCAAGATGGTGTAACATGCCTATATAAGTAACTCCCAATAGTTTATTTTCGCTTAGAACCGGTTGTAGCACATCACTATTTATAAGACGTAAAAAACCAGCAACACATGAAATGTCATTTTAGTCTACGGAATAAAAAAAATAGACTATAGGCGCCAATTTTGAAAAGAGCAGGGATTTTGAGAGGAACCGTCAGTCAAATAGAAAAACACGAAATGTGTCGCAGTCAACTGCACTGCATTCCATTATTTATCTAATTTACTAAAGTGAACGTTTTGTCAGTATTATCAGTAGTTGATTATTAATTCTACGATATGGCCCACAACTCGGCTACATCAGAAGTGGGATATATAGTGCTTGCAGGAAAACTGATTTTTATTTGTGGGTATAGTTTATTAGGACTCAAGGATGTTCGCATTTTGAAGAGAGAAAGAAAAGTAACGTGACCATAACAGGCCACAAGGTAAATTTAAGTTAAGTTTATTTTTTGTACTTGTTTTTGTGGCAATAAAGCATTTTTCTACTCGTCGACTGTAATGGTTGAATTAGGATTTCGTATACTAACTATAAAATTCATTTCGATACGCTGTAGTCAACTATAAAAAAAATATCAATCTCGTGCCGCCGCGCTCCCTTAGAAAAGACTAAATGGGCACGGGGTGCGGGGCGGGAGTCGCGCATTTGTTTTTTTGTACTAAATTTTCGTCTACAGATATACCTACCTATTTTTATGAATTATTTAGATTTTATAGTACAAAAGTATTATTTTAGATGTCTCGTAGAAAAAGTATTGCATGCAATAGTGATATAATCGAGTTTTCCAATCTCGTACCTTACTTAGGCAACTTAGCAAGCTTCGTTGCCTAAACATGGTACTCAGCTGCAAAGCTCTCTATTATATTATACTATTTCATTTCATTGACTATTTTGCCTGAAATAGACAGTCAGATCAGTACCCCTAGTGTAAATTTATTCGATAGCGAAACGTGACGTACACGTGCGCTGTTTCTAAATTCCATACATAATGAGCCATAACGCAAACGCGTACGTCACGTTACGATATCGAATAAATTTACACTAGGGGTTCAGATAGGTAGAATAACTAGATATCTCCACTCTCCCAGTGAGAATGTGAGTCGGTAAAGTCTGGCAGTTAGTTCGCACAGTAATCACCACGGGCGCTGAGCGACTATCATGGACGCGGCAAAATAACTCGTTCCACACTTCTAGGGAACAAATAAAAATATTAAATTAAATATTTTTTTTCGTATTTTAAGTAGTCACACTATATGTAAATTTTAAACTGATATGTATAAGTTTTTATAAAATGTCATATACTAAAGATAATTCAAAATTCTCATATTGCTACTGTACATATTGATTTTTTCACCTGTTAGTGTTTGATCCTTTGGCATTTTCTCAAAGGTTAGCTGGAAGAGATCCCTTTTAGGGATAAGTTCGCCTTTGTACAGCGCAAGCGCTGCGCCGCGACGCTCCGAAGGGTGCGCGACAGCCGTCACAGTCTCCTGGCCGTCGTGGCAGGGAGATGGGACAGTGCATTCATTAGGCACTGGACCTCCCAACATCTTAGTTTAGGTACTAACATAGTAATTTAAGTATATTTGTAACTAACAAAATATGGATTGTGTCGTCCGAAATAAATGATTTTTATTTTTTATTTTATTTATACAGTAAACAAATGTGGTAGTGTGCAGTGAATGGAGAATTGATACCATTGTTATAAAACACCGATGATTGACTTTTTCCGAATTATTCCGTCCGAAATGCCGCGTCCACGCCGCGCCGCGCCTCCTCGTTACGCTGTTTACACAAACGGCCAAACGGATTACCCCGCTCTTGCACTTCTTAATTTGTAACTGCAATTTAATAGACGGAAGGAGCTAATTGGTGAAATAACAGTGTTAAATACAGTGTGAAATAACACTTCCATTTTTAAATTTTAAATGAGAGAAATTATTAAATTTTAAATGTTTTGTTTTTTTAATTTCATGCGGCGCAACTAAGGATGTCATTATCACAATGACTTAATTTTCTATAATGTTAAGAGCGAAATAAGAAAAGGTTTTTTCATCACACTTGTTCGAAAAAGATCTTATTTCATGCAGGTGTGCTGAAGGACAAAGGGCTATTTTGTTCCCGTGGGAGTTATGGATTGTGAAAAATTATGTCACTTATTCATACAAACCAAGTAGCATAAATGAATTTTAATTTTAAAATACTGACATTTATAATTCAATATTTTTCTTTAAGTTTAAAATTATTTAATTTGATTAATTTAACAGGCGATTAAAATATTTTTAAATAATTTTCAATCGTGGCTGAATGCCGAATAGGTCTGTGCCTTCGATGCCTCACCTGCCAAGAAATTACAAAATGGCGGACGAATGTTTGATTTGTCACTGTATTTAAGAATTATTTTGCTTAAAATTTAGTTTTTCTTCGCAAGTGTGATGAAAAACATTGTGTGTAACTCCAGGGGTAAGAATATTGCAAACTCGGGTCTTTAATTCCCTCGTATCCAAAATTTCACTTACCCCCCTCGTTGTACAATGTACTATTCCACTGCTAAATATTTTCCATTCTCCATAATTTTTTAATTTGACACAATGAAAAACTACGTTTATAGGTTTCTCTTTTTATCTAAAAACCCTAGAATATATTATGCTGAACTTGCTGAAGCGATCGACATCAAAACCAAAGTGATGGTGGGAACCGTTTTCTCTCGAAATGGAATTTCAAAGAAAACGTAACATTATTTCGTTACGGTCACAGAACTATTCTTCCCTCTTAATATCCAGAGAAACGGGAACTAAGTTTATACGGAGAAGCGGTCACGCGACTTCGTCTCCTTTCCTCTTAACGAGGACATTGCCACACTTTGTCATTGTTAGTGCAGAATTAGCTTGGTCCGACTCTAATCACCTAGTTTATCCAATAATCACATCCATTACACAAACTAGTGTTATTTACAGCACCGAGCTGTTCACTTTAAAAATCAATTTACCGCGAGCACTTTACGATGAATTCGTGATCTGGAAATTTCATTTATTTAAACATGTTCCTCAGGACGAGGGCAATAAAAATATACATTACTTTTGATGATATCGAACATAGACTACCTACATCAGGCACCGCATTATCCCCCGTCTTTCGTGCTGTTCAGCGTCTATGTAACTCAGGCGAGTACGTGGCAGCATCAACGGCCTCCTCAAAGTATTGTCGAAGAGTCTTGACTGCCCTGTAACTAAATACTGGGTTGAGATGGCCATTGGCAAGGCTAAATAGGATGAGGCCGCGACCAATCGCGGGCCAATTTTCCATGTTTCTCCTTCTTGTATATTTTCTGTGTAGTTATTAAGTCAAATTTGTTACTAACGTCCTATGGATCATTGATCTGCAATAAATTTTTTTTTTATTATTATTATGAAGTGTTAAAAAGAGCATGCTGAGGTTACCACACATAGGTGCAAAAATTGTTACGATTCGAGCAGCATAGCATACCTGACTTGTATTCTACATCCCTACCCCAAACTAGCGTCTTTTGAGTGTCGGCGTCTAGTCAGCGCTATGGAAAATGGCGTTGCGCTAAGCAGCTACCATAGATTTAACTAGACGCCGACGCTCGGTGTGGGGTTGCTTCAATCGCGCGCCACTCCTCACTCGCAGCCGAAGCAGCACGAACAGCATCCTAAGTACGCTGGCGCAGCGTTGGGACTCGCCCCTAGTCAAGCGGTACAGTAAAAGAATTTAATTTCCTACCTATTTGGTACCTTGTCACAGTGACAATAGTATGAGGTCTCTAGCGAGTTTCATGTTGTTTGCCACTGTGACAAGGTACGAAATGGGTAGGAAATTAAATTCCTTGACCGTACATACAGCTACACTGACCTGTTGCTGTTCCGTCACGAAACTTATAAATGTTATGTCATGTTTTTTTTTTTGTCCAATTGTTTGTTTTGTCTAATTAATACTGTAACATTAACTCTAGATATATAAGTTATTGTTACCTAACCCTATGGACGTCAAGTTCGAAATAAAGATTTTAATTTTAATAGTACAGATACACACCTAAATCTTAATTTTTGTAAATATTTTTAATTTACACGAGTACTGGTCGTAATTATGGGCGCAACTGAAATAAGTGGTCGCCCATACCAAATTTGTATGGGAGCGCTTAATATGTGTGTAATGTGCTCCGTCTAGTAGTTGAGGTGGTCTGTGACATCGAATCAAATGAAGAGACGGGAGAAGAATAACCACAACGTGCTTGATGTTTATTTTCACCACACGCACTCGTAAAGGCTCTCTTTATTCTTCGAAAACTGATGATAAAATTGCATTTTATCCCCAAGAGTGGCAAAGTAAGTTTGCTGCAGTTTATACCTCGTGTTAAAGTGTCCTCGTGTCGATTTTGAATGATTAATATTTAATAGCGTACATTTTGATTTAATTTGTAATATTTTATAGTTTATATTTTCCTCGTGTTTGTGAGGTGAAAAATTTTGTTTTTCAATCGGGAGTAAAGCTTGTGCAACGACCCGATTCGAACTTTAATATATGTATGTACGAGTATTTCGATCAAAAATTTGGTCTAGATAAAATATGGATTGGATATGATCATATGTCAGTGTCAAATGTGACTATTTTTTTTGGAAGAAACATCACATTGACACACATATCCGATTTATATCGTATCTAGAGCTAATTCATGACTTATATTAAAGTTCAGGCCGTAACCCTCGTGGCTTGAAATGCTCGCAACGCTAAAGATTCCACTTTTCGAACCGCTCGCTACGCTTGTGGTTCAATTTTGGAATCTATCGCTTGCTCGGGTATCCATATTAGCATTAGGAGTTAAACAAGAACTTTGCCCCCTAGTTAAACAAATATATATTATTGTTTCAAGATCTTTTCGAATTTCGATATAAGTAAACTCGAAAATGGTATTCGTTCAAGATAATTATATCAGTTAAACGTTGTTATTAAAATTGAAATGAAACATATCTGGTTTTAGTTTATTTTGTGTTCATGGTGTTGTAAGTCATAAACCAACTGATCTTTGACAAGTCAAGTCGATTCTCGCATACGCAATGAAAGAGGCACAATAAATTTTGCTCTTATTTACATATAATTTTTACATATGTACAAAGTGGGAACGTTACCGATCCAGTATCGAGTATCAGACGGTTATCGACAAAAAACACACCCCTATATTATATTTCTGATCACGATTTTATCGTAAATATGAAGGGTAGGGTAGGCCCGCACCTTCTGGAAGCTATTGCAAAAAGAGCGTAGCGCTCTCCATAAAATATATCTGAGGGAATGTTGGGTGTATATTCTGGGTGTATAGTACGATCCTATACAGTTTAACTGTAGACATTCTAATGAAGATAGAAAGCCCTTAGCAAGCGTTTTGTAATATTAATTTTTAGGGTTCCGTAGCCAAATGGCAAAAAACGGAACCCTTATGGATTCTTCATGTCCGTCTGTCTGTCCGTTTATGTTACAGCCACTTTTTTCCGAAACTATAAGAACTATACTGTTGAAACTTGGTAAATAGATGTATTCTGTGAACCGCATTAAGATTTTCACACAAAACTAGAATTAAAAAAAAAACAATAAATTTTGGTCCCCATACTTAGAACTGAAACTCAAAATATTTTTTTTCATCAAACCCATACCTGTCGGGTATCTATAGATAGGTCTTCAAAAATGATATTGAGGTTCGAAATATAATTTTTTTCTAAACTGAACAGTTTGCGCGAGAGACCCTTCCAAAGTGGTAAAATGTGTCCCCCCCCCACCCCTGTAACTTCTAAAATAACAGAATGATAAAACTAAAAAAATATATATGATGTACATTACCATGCAAACTTCCACAGAAAATTGTTTTGAATGAGATCTATTAAGTAGTTTTTTTTTAATTCGTCATAAATGGTACGGAACCCTTCATGGGCGAGTCCCACTCGCACTTGGCCGCTTTTTATAAGTATTTTTTCTTAATATTTCTATAAGATCGAGTTGGAAGCACATTTCTTTAAATAAAAAATCTGCCTAGAGCATGTTAGGCCATGCTCAGTGTAGGGGTTCGTAGTTACTATTCGGTCAGAATATGCCAAACGGGGGGCTATTAGTAAGTATTATGAACATTACAAGCATAAGGGAGTATCTTTTTTGCAATAACTCAAAAACGACTGGACCGATCATGTTCGTTATAATTAAAAGTATTTATTAAGCTTTTGTTTCACTTTTTTTTTTTCATATTTTTGGTTATAGGTTCACAAGTCAGAGAGGTGAGACCCATACTTTATTTCTTTTGGAGCGATTATTTCCGAATATTAACTTAATCAAAATATTCGTTTTGAAATACATATCCAACGATACCCCACACTATTCGGTCAAAGCATAATAAAATTTTCAAAAAAAATTACATTTTGTATGGTACCTTCAATGTTTTTTTATAGCTTGTTCTGTCGCAATACATGATTCATGCCAAGTTGCAGCTCTCTAGCACTTACTATCATGGAGCAAAACCTCGGACGGACGGACAGACGGACGTGGCGAAACTATAAGGGTTTCTAGGTGACTACGAAACCCTATAAATGGTTAAGAGTTTGTACGAAACCCTCGGTACGACAGTCAGATAGACAAGTTTTTTGTCTGTTCTTTGAAAATGGAAAAAATTTCCTTTAAGCCAAAAGCGCACAGTTTCTCGGTATACCAAATTCAGCAAAGTACAACATCGAATTTGACACATAATCATCTTTGAAAAATAGACCAAGGAATGAAATACACCCATTTCTGTCGAGGTAGTTTAGTGCACGAACGCAGTGAGAGCGCCAGTAGTCCGAGACTGAAATGGTGTCTTTCACCCAAGTTTCACTCTACTTTTCATTTGAAATACGAGGAAATTGAAATACATGTGCATTAAAAAAACGCGGCTACGTGTGTGAACTTCAGCCGTATTTCTTGAGACTACTTCAAATAAACAATTTAGGTAAAAATATCGTTATTTATGTAATAGGGAATTAATTGTCAAAATGGAAATTGTACAACATTTACCATCAATTCAGTCATTTCCAAATTTTTATTGCTTATCGTAAAAGAAAGTAAAAATGTACTTAGAAAGTGCAGTGCTCTACAGCAGAACCGTATCATTTTGTGCACACTTTTTAGAACAACAACGACCAACTTTCAGAACATGAGAAATTAAAAAGCATTTCAATTAGCCACAGACAATAATAGCTATCCGATATTTTGGATAGAAACTTGGTGATAATCTCTTTCAGGTCGTCCGTCATTTAACACGGTCGTGTGGTTAAACTTAGAATCTAGTTTTGAAATTAATCATGTCACCGCGTCAGACCGACACCGATAGTTTGTGCGGTTGATTAGAATTTGTAAGCCTAGAATTGTTGTTGTTTCGGCTCAAGAAATGTCTGTATTATATCCACATTTATTAAATATCATCCACAATGATCACTTAAAAGTCAATTCTACCAGCCAACATGAAGAAACAACTCAAAATTTGCATGAAATTACTTTGCTACACTTGTGAATAAAATGCAACTTTCTCGTCAGTTTTTAAAGAATAAAGAGAGCTTTTACGACCTGGTCTGTTGAAAATGTTGAAATAGTAGATTGTTAACCAAGGAATAAAAGGCACTTATTTCTATCGAGGTAGTTTGGTGCTCGAGCGCAGTAAAAGCCCCAATAGTCCGAGACTGAAATGGTGCCTTTCACACTCCACTTTTTATTTTGAATACGAGGAAAGTGTACATGTGTATTGAAAATAAAACTTTTATAGTATTTTGTGAGGATACTCTCAATTAACATTTTAGGTAAAAGTATACTGATTTATATAATGGGGAGTTAAATTTCAGAATGGAAATTGTACTACAAATCCATTTCATATCTAATTTTAATTGCTTGTCGATGCATAAAAAAAACAAACGTACTGGGAAAGTAAAATGCTCTAGTGCATAAACGTGTCATTTTCTGCACACTTTTTAGAACAACAACGACCACTTTCAGAGCATGGAGTATTAAAGTGTATTTTCCTTTCTTATAAGCATTAAGTGACTGAAACTCTTTCGCGTTCGATCTTTTCCTCGAAGCCAGAATAAGCCGCCTGAGTCGTATTACATATTTATATGTGGGCGCCAGTTCTTCGCATATGTTCCTAGCTGTTTTATTCGCGCGAATAAAGTGCGTCTCTTGCCATTTTTTTCTGAGTTTATTTTTTTGTCACTAATTATGCGATAACAAAGAAGTAGTAACGTAGTGGTGGCCTCTTCGTTACTCCTTTTAACAAGCTTTTATTTCATTTGCCCTGTTAGTATGTATGTATGTTTGTGTGCGTCAAATCTTGGAAGCAAAATTTGACCCACTTTCTGGCTTCCGATTGAACTGAAATTTTGCATACATATATGTTTTTACATGCAGATATGTAAGTCGGATGATAATGCAATATTATGGTACCATCGAGCTGATGGATACAGGAGGTGGCTATGGGAACTCTCGGCCAGATTTGAAGAATGATTAAGATACGTTTAAGATCTTTAAAAGATCGATAACTGAACGACATGCCAAAATTGACGTTTATTTCGCTTCCGTTGCGATCCCAATAAGAACTATCTACTTACGATATTTCTAACGTCAAAGTGACATTGGTTGCCCGAATCGAACTGCTAATTATACGACATACAAACGATATCTAAATGAAAACTTATCTAAACCAGAACTTATCGTTATCGTATTTCATTCTTCGAATCGGGCCGTCTGTGATAAAACAACGCAACCTAATTCTGTTTGGGGTTTTTAGAATGTCTCGATAAGTATTAGTTGCCGGTGGAAAGAAAAGTACAGTCAATGATAAGAGCTTGTATCAAAAAAAAAATTACCATAAACTTATTTGTTAACGTATATAATTAATACCAAACAGAATAAACTGTAAAAAAAGGGGCAAGATACGAACTCTAGCCTATAGTTACTTACGAAACAGGTGGTAAGGGCATTAACTGGTGCGTTTATCACTATTTATTTAATCGTATGGCATATTTTTAAACAGAATACAGACAGCTATAGATGTAGATTTAGGGCAGTCAGCCACTTGATGGCCTCGTCGCTAAGGGTGATCAGGTCTTCAGGAGGTCCATTGGCATAACGCGTTATGGGACACTCCTCGATAATGTGCTGGATTGTTTGGGCAGCCTCTCCACAATTGCAGGCCGGGGATTCCACCCATCCACACCGGTGTTTGTAATGAGCACAGCGGCCGTGGCCAGTGCGAAGTCTGTTCAAGTTACACCAGTGCCGTCTTGGTAGGTCAGACCCTTTAATAATGGTACCTGGAATGATCCCAGAGCCCAACTTTCCCGCCATCAATGAGTTCCACGACTGTGTCCACTCACGCTTCAGGTTGAAGCAACTGACGAGAAGACCTTTGGAGATACTGTAGGAAGCATTCCTAGATCTTAAACGACGACTTGCTGGCTCCAGAAACTCCACGTGGATTGGGAGGGCAGGGTTTTTCTGGATCTTTGCTACTTCTCGCAACAGGGCTTCTTTTCTTCGCAAGTCTGGCGGAGCGATCCGAGAAAGTACTGGCAGCCAGTGGGTGGGGGTAGACAGTATCGTGCCGGAGATGAGTCGCATGGTTCTATTCAATTCAACATCAACTCTGGTGGTGTGGGTACTGCCTAACCATGCTGGAGCGCAGTATTCAGCCGTGGAGTATACCAAAGACAGAGCAGAGGTTCTCAGGACATCGGCACTTGCACCCCAAGACGTCCCGCTCAATTTCTGGAGAATGTTGTTTCGGGTCTGGAGTTTGCGTGCTGTGCAGGTTAGGTGTTGCTTATACGTCAAAGAACGATCGAGTGTGATGCCCAGGTATTTAGGAGAGAAATTGTGCTTTAGCGTGGATCCTTCGTACTTCACCTTCAGCTCCAGCGTGGCACATTGATTGTGCAGATGGAAACAGGATGCCTCTGTTTTGCTTGTGCTGGGTGTTAGTCGCCATATCCTGAAGTATTTAGCTAGTACCTCCATATCGCCGGACAGTGAGGCCTCTAAGTTTTTGAGGTTCTTGTCTTGCTGTACAAGGCAAATATCATCGGCGTAAATAAACTTCCTGGCAGTGGTATTTGGGAGATCGTGGATGTACAGGTTGAACAGAACAGGCGCCAACACCGATCCCTGGGGCAGGCCGTTGCTTAACACTCTGACGTCGCTTGCTTCCGAACCTAGATGCACAATGAATCGCCTCTGAGAGAGCATGTTGGAAATTAGCTTGAAGATGGTTAGGTTAGGGACGGCCTGCAGTAACTTGTAGAGTAACCCTTCCCTCCAGACGGTGTCATAAGCAGCAGTGAGATCGACAAAAACAGCCCCAGACTTTAGCCCTTTCTGGAAACCGTTTTCCAAGTGAGTTGTTAGAGCTAGTACCTGGTCCGTGCAGCTCCGCCCTGTTCTAAAGCCCGCCTGTTCAACCGGTACCAATCGGTCTATGAGAGGAGCTATTCTGCGATATATCAGTCTTTCTAGCAGTTTATAGCAGTTGCTAAGTAAAGCGATCGGGCGGTAGCTAGAAGGGTCGTCGTCTCTTTTGGCTGGTTTTAGTAGTGCGATCACCCTTGATTCTTTAAAAGTTCTGGGAAGTTTGTTGTAGTGGAGAACATCAGAAAAGAAAAGAGACAGCCACTTTACCGCCATGGGGCCCAGTCCAAGCAGAAACTCGTTATAGATACCATCCACGCCAGCGGCTTTCCCCGTCTGAAGCCCTTTAATTGCTGTTTGGACTTCATCAGCTGTGAAAGGATCTGCTAATTTTGGATCTTCCACGAGGTTAGACTTAAGTTCCTTCATTCTTTTCTTGACCTTCCTGGTCTCCAGTTTGACGCCTTTTGCTCTAGAAATAGACACAATCCTGTTAGCGATTTCATTCGGATGAATTGCAGAGGTCTGTCGGGATGCTGTTCTTTTCCCCGTAAGTTTGTTGAGAACAGTCCACGCCTTTCGACTTGACCGCTTGAAATCCATAGAGTTAACGGTGTCTTTCCACTTATTAGTACGGTTGACATCCAGAGTCTGTAGGAGTTCAGTGCCAATTGAGCAGTCGCCTGTTTCCCGATAGGTTTTATACAGTTTATCACTGTCGCTATTCCAGCCCGGTATGTACTCCTTCCTAAAACCTCTGC
The DNA here is from genome assembly GCF_033807575.1 of Cydia pomonella. NCBI lineage: Eukaryota > Metazoa > Arthropoda > Insecta > Lepidoptera > Tortricidae > Cydia > Cydia pomonella. Next base: position 24,299,621 of record NC_084709.1, on the reverse strand, counting down.
ACACGTGGCGTTTTGCAGACGATATTATAAGACCCATAAAACGGTTGTAATTTCCTGCTGCGGGTGGGATGAAACGGATACCAGCCTCGATGTGTCTTGCAAAAGCGTTCCAGTCCGCGCGCCTGAAGTTCCAGCGAGGGAGGGGCATAGAGTTGACGAGGGGAATTTTCATGCCTACATCCACGATTACTGGCCTGTGCTGGCTGTTGGGGAAATCTTTGAGTACGACCCGGTTCGTTGGGAGAGCTGTGCCGGAGGCATCCTTAGTAACAAAAACAAGATCCGGGTTATAGTCTTTCTTCCAGCGGGCCGAATGGAAAGTTCCTCTCTCTTTAGCGTCAAAAACCAGGAATAAGTTGAAAGTTTCGGCCCACTGTGCCAAAGTAAGCCCATTTGTATCGTCGTTAGAGTAGCGCCATGACGTGTGGTGACTGTTAAGACGTTTATCACTAATATTGTTATAAGTTATGCATGTTTTCTATGTATAAATATAAGTATTTATGAAACTATATATTATTATTGACATTTCTTGTTGAAGAAACATTGACAGATAAGATAATTATTGATTAATATTATTATTATAATTATTATTATTGCGGGAGAGAGGTCTCGACCTCCGCTCCGGGTCGTTCCTGGCGCAGAGATTGTCCATCGCGGTTCAACGCGGAAACGCGGCAAGCGTAATGGGCACCTTTGCGCCGGGAACGATGCGGGGTGGGTTGTTCGAATAGTTTTTAGGGTTTAGTTTAGGTTAAGTTTAATTTATTATATTTATTATCTAACTTAATTTGTTGTAATGTATTATTTTGTTGTGTTTGTTATATGATACTAGTTGGTCGAACTAAATGATGATGTAATTTATATCCCAATTTGCCCAATTTGACTCGTGAAAATAGTACCTACCATATCAACCACAACCAACGGAAAAGGTCATGGAGTAGAAAAAAGTAATTATATTTCATAGCTGTACTCAAACTTTGCACTTTGATGTCATCTTTCTCATTAGTCATTCTGTACCCCTAGTGTAAATAAATTCGATTTTGAAACGTGACGTACGCGTTTGCGTTTAGTCTCATTTTGTATTGGATTTAGAAAGAGCGCGCCAAGCGGGACGTTTTGGAAACTCAAAATCCTATACAAAATGAGACTTAACGCAAACGCGTTCGTCACGTTTCAAAATCGAATTTATTTACACTAGGGGTACTGATTCCGACACAAAATTATTATAAAGGAAGTTTTGTTTGTACGAGGATCTATTTACGGTACTACACGTTAAACTATTTATACATTAAATTTATGTGAAAGTGGGTCATTGTTGTTCTATGAACTGTGCATTAAGTGATACGTTTCTGTACTAGAGAATTTCTTACGATAAGCAATTAAAATTTGGTTTTAAATGTATTTGTTGGACGATTCCCATTTTAATATTTAGATCTCCAATCCATAAATAACGATACTTTTAACTATATTGTTTATTGAAAGTACCCTTAAGAAGTAGTATGTAAGTTTATTTTAGTCACATTTTTTAATACACATTGTATTTTACTTTCCATATAATGAAAAGTAGAGTGTTTAACTAAGGCGAAAGGCATCATTTCAGCCTCGGACTATTATATTGGCCAAACTACCTCGACAGAAACGAGTGCCTTTCATCCCTTGGTTAACAATCTTCTATTAATTTATCTACAGAAAATAAGCTTAAAACCCGACAATAGGAAAACCTGAAGAACAAAACCGTTGTTCCGCCATCCTTAGACATCGCCCGGCAATCTTAACAATCACTAAACAATATGGCTGCCGCATAGCTGTAACCGCGGCACGGCAACCACTTCTCCATACAAACGCAGTCCCCATTTTCCTCTTTGGATATTAAACTTTTTTTTCCTTCTCTTGTCCCACCTACTTGGAGTCGGGTCTACTTGATCGGGTGCACCAGACAATACGGTTCTGGGTTGTCGTTTCTTGAAGTGCAGCGGGGCGGGGCGTGTGGCGTGCATATTAAACAAATGCAAACGTATAGGAGCTGCCTTAGTGCACGCTGCTCAAATCACTTGTGAGCCCGACGCCACGCTGCACGCCCCGCCGAACGCTCCGCTTCGAGCGTCCACTCAGGCCTTACACTAATCCTTCGAGACATTTGCCCACCACGTGGCTTTTGGTCGTACCCAACCTTCTTTTATGGCATAGGAGGCAAACGAGCAGACAGATCACCTGATGGTAAGCGATTACCGCCGCCCATGGACACCCGCAACACCAGAGGGGTTGTAAGTGCGTTGCCGGTTTAAGATGGGAGTACGCTCTTTTCTTGAACGTTTGAATCGTATCGGTCCGGAAATACCGCAGGTTCATTCCACAATTTAGCTCTGCGAGGCAGAAAGTTTCTGGAGAAACGCACAGTTGAGGACTGCCAACCATCTTAGTGTTGAGGATGGAAATGTTGTCGCGTAGGGCGGTGGCGAAAAGAAGCTACCTCGGGGGTTCTCGCATAAGCTGAGGGCCACATTAACGGCGAATTTGTCATCTCTTCTCATGAAATGGCCGTAGACTACTACGTTCTACTAATTTCTCCGTGATTGGAGCCTCTTGAAAACTTCCGCGGATATATTTGTTGCGTATTCTATTCTCCTATCCTGCTTGGATATTCATATTATAGGAAAACAAAAACACAATTTGATGTATATAATTATTAATTAATTACATACATCAAATTGTGAATTTGTTCCATTTTTCCGATTTTTAATGTTCCGTACAAAATTATGTTCACGGAACACTTATAGGATCACTTCGGTATTGCAAATTAGTTATTTAACTAATACAAGAGAGTATTTAGTGCATTAATTAGTAATATAGTGTCCATTCGCCTCTCTGGATTCATTAACCTCCTAACTATTTGTAGACACAATTGTATGGCATTTGTTTTTCTCTTCTAACTCTGAAAAATGTCGAACGAAAGGGCCAAGCAAATAAATAAATAAATAAATATTATAGGACATTATTACACAAATTGACTAAGTCCCACAGTAAGCTCAATAAGGCTTGTATTGAGGGTACTTGGACAACGATATATATAATATATAAATATGTATTAATACTTAAATACATAGAAAACACCCATGACTCAGGAACAAATATCCATGCTCATCACACGAATAAATGCCCTTACCAGGATTTGAACCCGGGACCATCAGCTTCGTAGGCAGGGTCACTACCCACTAGGCCAAACCGGTCGTCAAAAACGAAAACATACAAATCGGTCGGCAAATGTTAACATACAACGAATTCCGGAGAGAAAAATGGGGACTACGTTTGTATGGAGTAGCTGTCACGCGACCACTTTCCTCTAAACAATATCTTTACAATATGACTGCATAGTTTAACCGCGGCATTAATGTTAAAGTAATGAGAAGTGAAATTTTAAGCAGCTGCCCGACCGGGGATAAATTCGGGCCGTAACAATAAAAACTTTTCCGACTTCTCACCTCCGTAATTTCTGTTTGGGCCTTGGAAGTGTTTTACGTTGGATTCTGTTGAATATTTGAATACATTTTAGCGATAAGGATTCCGAACATTATTCTAACCCATTGGAGGACGAAGTTAATGGCGTTTGGTAGCTGGGTAAGAAAGTAAGTTGTTTAAGTAGACAATTTTTTTATAGCTGAGAGAAAGAGATATTAAAAAAAAAAAAAAAAAAAAAAAAAAAAAAAAAAAAAAAAAAAAAAAAAAAAGTGAATGTAAGTTTATTCACACGAATTATTCACACATATGGTACATTAGATATCATTAACATTGTTGACCCTTGATATGCTTGGCCCTAGGGCATGTGAAAATTAATTGTATTGACACACAAATTAATATTATTGAATTGTCATAGCTGTAAGTAGGATTACATAATAATTACTCGTACTCTGTGAGCATGATAGTTTTGTTTCTAGTATTAAGTTTAATGTTTTTGTACGCCGTTTGGCAAAATATAGTGAAACTTTACATATATAAACTGACCACCAATGTAACTCTACCTATATTTACAAATAAAACACTTACTTACTTACTTACTTACTCACAGTTTATGCATGTCAAGGTAAAATACATTACATAAATGTCGTGTTTCCTAAAATATTATCAAATAAAAACATTAAATTATTAAATACAGACGTCAAGTTTTAAGTCTCAGTCAGTTAGTCATTCAAATTCCGCACATAAATTCATCAAACTGTTAGCTAAGAACTTTTAATTCAACAGTCAACTAATAAACCAATTCGAAAATGCACTGACCTCAAATCGATATACGATCACGGGTTCAATCAACCCCGGGTCGTACCAATGAGATTTTCGGAACTTATGTACGAAATATCATTTGATAGTTACCAGTCGCTTTTCGGTGAAGGAAAACATAGTGAGGAAACCGGACTCCCAATAAGGCCTAGTTTACGCTCTGGGTTAGAAGGTCAGATGGCAGTCACTTTCGTAAAAGCTAGTGCCTACGCCAATTCTAGGAATTAGCGCACCCTAGGCTCCCATGAGCCGTGGCAAAATGCCGGGACAATGCAAGGAAGATAAGAATAATATTGAAATCATATCAGTTATCAGTTCGAGAGGAAAATGAGGACAATATTTCTTGCCACCGGTTCGCTATCTGAAGGTTGTCTGGAAGAGATCGCTTTATAGCGATAAGTCCGCCTGTTGTTACCTACTAATTTAAGTCCTGTCTTTGTTTATAATATGAGCTTTTCTTTAGTATTGCACAATAAAGAATTTTATTATTATTATTAATATAGACTTGAGCAGGACTAATTATGCACTCCCTGATCGGTCTCCATCGTCAAGTGAAACAACAATAGTTTTTTCCAATTTAGAATGTTTTAGGTGAGCTAAATTTAATTATCTACAATTATGGACACCCTAGAACACCTAATTAATAAACATAAAACCTCTTAAACGTAACGACAGCATTTTTTAAATTTCCTAACCGTTATCATATATTTGGCGCAAAACCTTTTAAATTCGGTTTCGTCTGTAAAACCTTTATTTTAAATCGGTTTTTAGGAGAACATTTCCATAAAGTTGTTGTCAGATTCACCGGATTAGAAGAATAAAAACCGGTTTCTTCCCATGTCGGTGGCTTTGTTTACGCGGTACTACACCACCAGGCCGGCTGGCCGTCCCGTCGCTCGGCGAAAAAACCGGTTTATTTAGGTTAAAGTTCTTAAAACGTTCGGGTTCTTATGAAAGTTCGGAGTAAAACGAAATAAACCGGTATTTACAGCTATTTTTAACCGGTTCCGAGCTTCCGAGTCTTGGTCATACTTGAATGAGACACGAGTTTTCGAAAGTAACCAGACTCTGATGACATTCAATTTGACACTTTACAGAGAATCGGTATTTGACGGAAGTATTCTAATTGAAAGGTGACCGTGCATCCCAAAAATATTTTTTTTAACACGTTTAAAAAAATATAACATTATTCTCAGTAATACTGGTACGAAATAGTTGTTTTAATTTCTGATTCAAAAGCTGTAGGTACTTTTGTATACAGGTTGTTTATTTAGTCACCTGCAATAATATACGGGGTGAATATGACCTATATATTCACTGAGCTATATATACTGAGCAATTTTTTAATATATCAATTTTCTAATTTACCGCCAATATTTTTTTCGCAATTTCGGGGTTGGTCCCATATTATAAGGCAGTGGCTTTTTAGTGATAAGACCGCCTGTTGTTTACCTCTTCTTTGTGTGTTGTATTATTTGTACTGTTTCTGTATTGAGGTGTGCAATAAAGAGTATTTGTATTGTATTGTCTTACCTGAGCGAATAACTCGCGAATGCGAAGCGGCGTGGCGCGGGGGAATTAAATCCTTTGATACCTACATAATGGAAGTGTCCTACGTGGGCGATCTCCGACTGCCGACCCACGTAAGCCGCGCTGTAAGTTGCTCTGTATAACGTATATATTCACCCCGTAAATTATTGCAGGTGACTAAATAAACAGCCTGTAGAAGCGGACGTCTCCTTTCCTCTTAACAATCAAAATTGACAAAAGCACTCACTAAAAACCTCAGCTAGTTAAGTGGCTCACAGAATCAATGGTTCGCTGTAAACAACGGGCCAAGTTAACGAACTGCTTTTTTTTCTTGTATATTTTCGCGGAGTTGCCAAACAATGCCCAAGATAACTTTTGCCCCTGTTAAATAAAGACGACAGTTTTATTGAAAGTAGGGCCGTTTTTCCTTCTGTAATTTCCACGGGATCCCCTGAACGTTTGGTTTAAAGTGCAAGCGGCAGCGTATGGAATTAAATATAAATATAGTCATAATATATCTTATACCTTTAAACGAGCAATATATATAGCAATTCTTGTATATATATATATATATATATATATATATATATATATATATATATATATATATATATATATATTTCTGTGATCTCGGAAACGGCTCTAACGATTTCGCTGAAATTTGATATATGGGGGTTTTTGGGGGTATACAATCTATCTAGATTAGTCTTATGTTTGGGAAAACGCGTGTTTTCGAGTTTTCATGCGTTTTTCTTTCGACGCAGAATATGGTCGCTAATTTCGTGTTTACGGCCACTGTCTGTCTGGTCCAGCGGGTTAAGACGCGGACTGCTAAACGAGTGTTACGGGTTCGAATCTCGCCCGGTGACTAACTTTTTTTTTTTTTTATATGTTGAAGTTTATATATAATTTTTAAATTTTTATTGTTTTAGACAAGTTTAATTTAGTAAAAAATGTAGTTAAGATTATCACCTATACACCACCATATTACAATAAATAGTTATAACCGAGCTAAGCTCGGTCGCCCAGGTACTATATATAAATATGTACTAGTTGTAAATCTAGGGAAGAACGGTGCCTCCCAACACAAGCATTGTTTTGCTTACCGGGCGGCTCCATCCCCTGCAACACAAAAATGTATATTACATATTAAGAAATAAAGAAAAGAATTTTAAAGAATTTAAGTCATAACTGGGCCATTTTTATGTCGTTTTTATTTTTTTGTCAGATTTTTTTTAAAAATAGGGAGGTTTGAAAATCTCCTCATTCTGTTTGAAATGAACACAATATCCAAATTTGGGACAAACCAAAAATGTATGAAAATTCCCATTGAGTTGAGAAAATTCCATACAAATTCTGTAACTCAGTGGAAGATTTTGTAGGATATACGATAAAATTTCACTTATTTTGCAAAACACAATGAACTATATCTATTTACAAAATTGTATCAAAATCTGAGAAAAATAAAGAAAACGACAACAAAATTGATAATGGCAAAACTATCATCATCAAGGGCCTCCTAGCCTAATCGGTAGTGACCCTGATTTACAAAGCAGGAGGTCCCGGTTTTGAATACTGGTAAGGGCACTTATTTGTGTGTTCGTCATCATTTGTTCCTGAGTTTTGGATGTTTATCTATTATATTATATATCGTCATGTAGTATTTATTTGTCTATTCCATTATGTTTTTACAACCAATCAATTTTAAAGATAGAGAAGAAAATAAAAGTTACCTAATTTACCTAACTACATCTAAAGATGTAGTTAATTAGGTACCTTTTATTTTCTGCTCTATCAACTAACGAGTTGATAAATGTGCTACAGAAACACAAAATAATAGCACCGCTCCCGCCTGTGCCTCGCACGGGTGCGTAAAGGAGATAGAGACATTTTTCGTTTTGCCACAAAGTTAAAAACTCGTTATTCGCGGGCGAAAAGTTAAGAAACTCGCCATTGTGTCGTAGATTTATCGCGGCGCTGCCTTCACGATCACTTGACTCTATGACCAGCTCATTACGCGTAATCTGTTTAGAGTTCGTTTGAACAGAGATTAGGAACTTGAGAACAATAGATACTGCCTTTTTTTCTCGACTGTCTCTTGCTAACCTTAGTTTTAAAAGAGTACAGCTTGCGTAGAACCAGGCAGCAATTAAAGTTACTAAATAATTTAGCAGCATGCGAATGTATGGAATATGTTCGTAAGTGGCACGCTGTAATAATAACCTTTAGTATTGTAGGCGATAGATACTTATTTTATATCTAAAGTAAGTTTGGGTATAATCTTATTAATTTAAAATATATACATTTATTCCTGTTATTTAGAAAGCCAAAGATTTCTTTACAATGTACACGAAAGTATTCAAAAATCCCTGGCTACTCATTACGTCATTGTATTAGTCGTAATTTTAATTATTAAGGTTTATTTCGTGCATGCTAACTCCATCTGTTGGACCTATAGTGTAAACATTAAAATAAAGTCTCAGAGGGCGCTGGCGTGTATACTTAACCTATAACATATTGCGAATGTACCGTTGCCTATCTGCTCACCACGCGACACGCGAGCACTCTCTTTTCATTTCACTTAAAAACCTAGTTTTTATCCATCTTCCACCTGCGTATCCTACATTAAGCTGGTCTCTTCAAACCGGATCTCATGTGAACAGTGCCAATAAATGTTTTTTACGCCACCGAAGATGGTAATAACTCGACGACAAAAAGAAATGGCCGCAGCGAAGGCGAATTCGGAACCACCGACTACAGCCGACGTGTTACCTGGTACATCTAACTCCAAAAATGAAGTCAAGACCTCAGCACCTTCGGTTGTAAGCAGTAGAAAATCTACAGCATCCTCCATAGCAAGGCGTAAACAGCTGGAGTTGCAAGCAGCAGAGGAAAAGGCTCGGATTCAGATGGAGTTGATCGATAAGCGCCTAGAAGCTGACCTAGCCGCCGTCGAGGCCGAAGATCAAGAAAAGTCAGACGTCGCTAGTTCAAGTGAAGTGCATCAAGATCGAGTGTCGGACTGGTTAACCCAGCAACAGCATGCTGCCGAGTACCGCCCACCTGTGCCCCCCGAGCCGGTCACACCAGTTTCCGATAGTGCAGCACCAGCACAGCATGTGGACACCGCTAGCAGCATCATGGAGTTGGCGAACGCCCTAAAGAACATGATGGGCCAATCATCATCGCATCGCGAGGAACGTCTACTCAGCCGTTTGGCCACTCCGCGCGACCTACCTATATTTAGCGGAGACAGTCTAGAATGGCTGCATTTTAAAAATGCCTACGATGAATCTTTATCGTCATGCAAATACTCAGAATACGAAACTCTGTCCAGACTTCGACGAGCACTACGTGGCGAAGCCAAAGAAGCTGTCACCGAACTACTGATTGGCAATACTTCGTCCAAGGACATCATGGATGCTCTCGAACTTAAATATGGACGAGCGGAAACTATTATTTGCAACATAACTGCACAATTACGTAAGTTGCACCCATTACCTACGCATTATCAGCAAGATTTAGTTAACTTCGCCACAAAAGTAAACAACTGCGTTGCAACTATACGTGCATTAAAACAAAGTGATCATTTACGTAATCCCGAGCTCGCGTCCGCTATTACAAGCAAATTACCGAGCACACTTTTGGGAAAGTGGACTGAATATGCCTACGAGAAGATCCTAGCAGGAGAATCAAAACTAGAATTGCTGGCACAATTTCTAAAGAAAGAAGCTAACATGACCTTGGTCACCGGAGCTGTGCAGCCGCGAGAAGTCAAAAAGCCAGCACCGACCGAGCCCCATTTTAAACGTGATAAAAACGATGACAAAAATCGTTATACGCACCCCATACTTACCACCAGTACGCGAACTGATTATATTTCGTGCTCATTTTGTAAGAAGGGCGCGCATTCACTACCCGACTGTCGTGTATTTAAACGTGCGATGCGCAGAGATAAATGGAAGTTTGTTAAAACACAAAGATTGTGTTTCAAATGTTTGACCGCACGCCACGATATAAACACCTGTGATGCACCTGAGTGCGATATAGAGGAATGCGGACTAAAACATCACCGCTTACTGCACTGGAAACAAGCTACATCTTCTACGAGCACATTATCATCGGATCCCGTGACTCCCGTGAGTAACGAGCAACCGAGCACGCCGCTCCCGCCGGACCCGCCGCTTGCTCAACCGCGCCGCGCTGCCAGTGATGCCGATGCTACGATCGCTCACGTCGCGAGTGTCGCGACGCCCAACGATGTGACAACCGATTCTAAAGAGAACGTGTTATTAAAAGTAGTGCCCGTGAAATTGTATGGACCCCGTGGCGAAATACAGACTTATGCGTTACTTGATGATTGTGCTTCAGTTTCGATGTTGGACTCTAGTCTAGCCGATGAACTTGGTCTACAAAGTGAGCGTCCTAGTGCGATAAGATTCATAGACGCGTTCGGCCTTGAAGTGTATCAACCTGATGCGCCTAAAGTTCGCGCCAAAATATCTGGACTGGACAATACTTTTTACGATATAAATTTACGTAAGAGTTCTAAGTTAAATTTACCACCGCAAAATTTATCAGCCGTAAATCAAATTTCATGCAACAAGTTATCTAAAATTAAAAATGTTGTTTGTAAAGAACGTGTAGTGCCTCGCTTGCTTATAGGTGAAGATAATTATTATCTAATAGCACCGCTCGAGATCATTCATGGTGGCAGAAATGCTCCATATGGAACCCGCTGTCGGCTGGGATGGTGCATCCACGGCTACTGCAGTCGCGCTCACTCCTCCGCGTCTCAGGTAAGTCACAGTGTTTGCCATCTCGCTCATTCTTATGATGGGATCGACAGTACTACTAATCTTGATAACAGTGCACTTAATGACCTAATAAAGCAATCGTATTGCCTAGACGCCATAGGAGTTTCGACCTTATGTCGCGAGAATAAGGCACATCTGCGTGCTATACAGATTTTAGACGAAACTGCACGTTTGATTGATAACCGGTGGGAAGTAGGTTTACCATTTAAACAGGATAACTTTACTATGCCCGATACTTATAACTATGCATTATCTCGCCTGCAATCTTTATTACGTAAATTTGAATATGACCATGTTTACGCGAATAGGTATGCTCAGGAGATAAATAAGTTATTGTCCGAGGGGTATGCGCGCGAGTTACAGGAAAACGAGCTCTCAGTCGAGCACGTATGGTATATTTCACATTTTGGCGTACAAAATGTAAATAAACCCGGTAAATTAAGATTGGTTTTTGATTCAAGCGCACGCGCTAGGAATAACATGTGTTTGAATGATTATCTATTGACCGGGCCTGATTTATATAACTCGCTTTTAGGTATAATGTTGAGATTGCGCGAAAAGGAGTTCATCATTATTGGTGATATTAAGGACATGTTTTTACGTATTAAAATTCGTCCAGAAGATCAACATGTCTTTCGATTTCTATGGCAGGCGTCAGCTACCGATCCGATTAAAACATATGTCATGCAAAGCCTTATTTTCGGTGCAAATTGCGCGCCTTTTATCGCGCAACATATAAAAAATAAAAATGCACTTAAATTCGAAGACCAGTATCCCGAAGCTGTGCAAGTGATTATAAACTCCCATTATATGGACGATTGTTATTATTCCACTGATAGTGAGGAAAATGCTATTCAATTAATTAAAGATATTACGTACATACATAGCATGGGCGGCTTCGAGATACGTGGTTGGTCTAGCAACAGTAAAAGGGTTTTGAACGCGTTACCAGCCACGGCGCTGGCTCAGTCAGCTGTTCAGTTCAAGGACGGAGCTACGAATATGACTGAGCGCGCTCTCGGTTTAATGTGGCATCCTGCTGACGACACCTTTAGCGTAAAAGTGTCAACTGGGCAGATCTCGCCCGAGATTTCAAATGGAAGCGTCCCGCCTACAAAGGCTAAAATGCTAAGCATTATTATGTCAATTTATGACTTACATGGTTTTCTCACTCCGTTTGTTATAAAGGCTAAAATTTTATTTCAAGACGTACATCGAAGTGGAGTCGACTGGAAATGCCATATCCGGCCTGAAGAACATACTCGTTGGAAGATTTGGCTCGACGAGTTGAAACAGCTGGACTCGCTGCGTATACCGCGCTGGTACCTGCGGGCCGGCACCTGGACGCCGTGTTATGATTCACCGTCTACGTCTGCGTCTTGCGAGAAGATAGTGGATATACAGATGCACATTTTTTGTGACGCATCGATTAAAGCGTACGCCACGGTAATATATTGGCGTTTTACGCGCGCTAATGGTTCCGTCCTCGTTTGCTTGGCTGCTAGTAAAAGCCGCGTAAGTCCTTTACGTCCGATTTCGGTCCCGAGACTCGAATTACAGGGATGTCTTCTTGGAACACGATTGGCAAAGACTATTGCCACTGAGCAAAAAAATCTAGTGCCCAGCAAGCGATATTTTTGGTCAGATTCCAGTACTGTCTTACAATGGGTAAGAAGCGATCCCAGGAGCTACAAGCCTTACGTTGCTCATAGGCTTGGGGAAATTGATGAGCTGACTAATGTCAACGAATGGCATTACGTGCCATCTCGTTTAAACATAGCCGACATTGCTACTAAGACGGATAGTCCTCCACTGAACTATAATGACGAGTGGTTTCAAGGTCCAGCGTTCCTGCGTCAACCCGAAGACCAGTGGCCGAAGGACTTGAAGAATGCGAAGATCGTCGAAGAGGCTACCTGTGAAAAAAGAAATGTTAATGTGGTTAGTACTCTTGAAATACACTTACCTGTACCCGATGAAGGACGTTTCTCGAGCTGGATCCGACTTGTACGCACTGCTGCAAGAGTTATATATTTTATAAAAATATGTAGACAGAAGTGTCAAGAAAGAAAACTAAATCAAAGAAGAAAGAAGAATCAAAAGGAAAAAGATACAATACAGCTTGATTCTGCCATGATGAAGTTAGCAGAAAAACATATAATAAAAAAGTGTCAAAGTGATACCTTCGCTGCCGAGATTGCCTGTGTAACACAAGGCAAACCACTGCCGTCAAACAGTCGTCTACTAAAACTGACTCCATATTTAGACGACGATAGAATCCTACGTGTTGGCGGCCGCATAGATCAAACTGCAGGGGTAGAACTGTCAACTACACGACCACCGATCTTAGATGGAAAACACAGAACCACTCGGTTGTTAGTTGAATACTACCACAGACGCGCCATGCATGTGGCGAATGAATATGTCGTAAATGAACTACGTCAGTCGTATTGGATCGTGAATCTACGTCCGACTGTACGCAGCGTCGCCGCGCAATGTTTGTTTTGCCGCTACCGGCGCGCTCGACCGCAGCCACAAAGAATGGGCGATTTACCTGCCGCGCGCTTACAGTACAGTCGAAGGCCATTTTCATACACTGGGGTTGATTTTTTCGGTCCTATGGAGACGACCATTGGTCGAGGAAGACAAAAAAGATATGGCATGCTCTTTACATGTCTCACTGTGCGTGCTATACATATTGAGATCACGGAATCTCTGAGTACGGACTCCGCCATCATGGCGCTCATACGTATGTCTGCTCGCCGCGGCACCCCGCTGGTGCTATTTTCAGATAATGGCACAAATCTACGAGGAGCTGATAACGAGCTGAAGATGAGTCTTCAGAAGCTGAATGTCGACAAACTGCGCGAAGATGGAGCCGTCCGAGGGATAGAATGGCGATTTATCCCTCCCGGAGCCCCTGAAATGGGCGGCGCATGGGAGCGTATGGTCCGTACAGTTAAGACGGCGCTCAAGGCCGTCATGAAGGAACGCGCACCGCATCCTGAAACCCTGTCCACGTTGATGGCAGAAGTAGAGGCTCTCGTAAACAGCCGTCCTATCACACACGTATCGACGGATCCCGGTTACCCGGAAGCGTTAACGCCTAACCATTTTTTAATTGGTAGTTCATCTACTGGAGCTCCTATCGGTAAGTACGACGATTCTGATCTTTGCCTTCGCAAAAGGTGGCGCGTAGCTCAGCGTCTTACAGATATGTTTTGGGCTAGGTGGATAAAAGAATATTTACCTACGCTCCTACCTCGCCAAAAATGGACTAGGGAATCTAGATCGTTAAAAGTAGGAGATTATGTAGTACTGGTCGATCCTAATTTAGAGCGCGGCTCCTGGCGACACGGTGTAGTGAGTGCGGCGCACGCTGGCCGTGACGGCCGTATTCGAGTGGTAGATGTGCGCACACGCTTAGGTCAACTGCGCAGACCTGCCACACGCGTTGCATTACTGTCCCCAGTTGATGGCTAGTGCTTGTCAGCACTAAGGGGCGGGGATGTAGGCGATAGATACTTATTTTATATGTAAAGTAAGTTTGGGTATAATCTTATTCATTTAAAATATATACATTTATTCCTGTTATTTAGAAAGCCAAAGATTTCTTTACAATGTACACGAAAGTATTCAAAAATCCCTGGCTACTCATTACGTCATTGTATTAGTCGTAATTTTAATTATTAAGGTTTATTTCGTGCATGCTAACTCCATCTGTTGGACCTATAGTGTAAACATTAAAATAAAGTCTCAGAGGGCGCTGGCGTGTATACTTAACCTATAACATATTGCGAATGTACCGTTGCCTATCTGCTCACCACGCGACACGCGAGCACTCTCTTTTCATTTCACTTAAAAACCTAGTTTTTATCCATCTTCCACCTGCGTATCCTACAAGTATTAAGTTCGTTTCATTCACGATGACGTGCAGATTTGTCAAATCTAACCTTTATTAATATGACAATACGAGTCAAGGCGCGCGTCTTCGTGAATGGCACATCTTTAGTCGGTTTAAGCACGTCAGTAGGGCTAAGATGGTCGGCTCTTTATCATTTGTCACCATGCCTGTCACGTTCTAACAAGTATGTAAGCGCGAAAGTGACGGGCGTAGTGACAAGTAATAAAAATGGAACCATGCTGCCATCCCTGTAGGGCGAATATGGTCGGCTCTTTATCATTTGTCACCATGCCTGTCACATTCTCTCAAGTATGTAAGTGCGAAAGTGACGCATGACATGACATGTGATAAAAATGCGATCATGATAACGCTGCTGCATGGCATTTGAAATGACAAAGTGTGGCAATCTAATGTCAAATTTATATAAAAATATGACGTTTATAATAACACAGTCTCAGTTTGCTCTGTTCCATTTGGTGCAAAGTTCACTCGGACGCACTCTATGATTAGTGGAGCAGTGCCCCTAGTGTAAATTTAGTCGATAGCGAAACGTGACGTACGCGTTTGCGTTAAGTCTCATTTTGTATGGGTTTTTGAACAGCGCGCCAAGCGGGACGTTTTGGAAAGTCAAAAATCTCATACAAAATGACACTTAACGCAAACGCGTACGTAACGTTTCGCTGTCGAAAATATTTACACTAGGGGTACAGTTTCCAATAACGTATTGTAGCAATTTATGTGATTGCTACGTAATGATAGGCAAATAAATCGCGGTGTGGGTTTATGATAAGTGTGTTTATAAAATGAATTACTTTGTTTAATATTCATGGAAACCTGATTATTAATGGATATACATGATGAAATGAATAGTACCTACTTAAATGATTAAAATAATATGAAACGTATTCTTTGATTTCAATAAAGCGTTCGATGTAAAACGTAAGGACAGTTACATTCATGCAAATACCACAAAATAACACAAATAAAACAAACAGTAAAACAATACAGTATACAATTTAAATATTACTAGAAAACGGTCAAGTTAATTTAATAATACATCAGCAAAGTACTCATCGATGGAATAATATGGCCTATTTATAACATATTATTTTACTTTCATGTCATGCTAGTCAAGTAAGTAAGTAAGTAAGTAAATATTCTTTATTGCACCAACAATTATACATCAGTTCAAATCAAAAACAATCAAATCAAATCAGTTTCCTTTTTATAACTGTCCAAACAATTGCTATGGAATTAATATGAAACAGCCCTTTGACGTCACGGTCAAGCCACCTACTTTTTAACAGACTTCAAGATTTCAAAAGGAAGAGGTTATAAAATCGGTTGTATGTTTTTTTTTTTAATGTTTGTTACTCCATAACTCCGTCATTTCTGAACCGATTTTAAAAATATATTTTTGTTTGTATTTATATATATATACAGGATTGGTCCCGTTTTTGTTAAAACTCAGTTCCGATGATGGGATCCATGAGGAATCGAGGGAACTCTTCAAATCTTAAAGGCATACATGTAGTGATTTTAGTATTTTCTTTAACAAATGTAAATACATTTAAAAAAGTGACATTTGATGAAGTGGAACTGCTGATGATGATCAGAATGTAACGCTTCAACGACGCATAGTACACGTTTGGCCATTTGTCCTCTTCGCTGTGTTTGTTAAGTAAATTAGATTTTCAAAACAAATTTTTGTCAAGTTTGAGTTCTGACGATGCGGTCCATAAGGAATCGAGGGAACTCTTCAAATGTGAAAGGCATACATATAGTGATTTTTATATTTTCTTTAACAAGTCAAGCATTTACTTTTAAAAAAGTGACATTTGATGAAGTGGAACTGCTCATGATGATCAGAATGGAACTCTTCAACGACGCATAGTACACGTTTGGCAATTTGTTCTCTTTGCATGTTTGTCAAGCAGTTAGGTTTTCAATGCATATTTTTATATTTCTATCCTATTTAGTTTTATTAATAATTATCTGGTGCTTTATTTCATGCATGGTGTGAAATAATTTATCTTAAATACAGTCGAATACCCCATTGCACCCTACCAGTCAACCATAGGGCAAATCTGAAATGTGTCAAGGTGGGTGCAGTGACAAAAAAAAATATTACCTCCTTTTCTACATAATTAGGCGTAGGACGCTGTCTTTTTAATTTCATTGTATGAAATCCAAAATCAACAATAATCGTTCTTTCACCGGTCTCCCGCATTGTAATATGTTGTCTCGCAGGTTTGCACGATGTAATGGGAATGTCAAAATAACGCTATTTAAAGCGTTTTGCCAGACCTTTTACACGTGCAGTCTGTGGACTAATTATCAGTGATCGGTTTTTTGGATTCGACATGGGGTTAACGACCTCAATCATTATGTTAGTATGGATATGCCCCGGGAATCCGGGCTTTATGTTGTTAGAAAAGGCAAAAAAATACAATGTGTTTATTTTATTACACTTTAAAACATCTAAGTAATAGCTGATAGACGAGTACTTACTCACCGTTCTTTTGTCTAAATCGAACAAATGAGCACAAGTGTTTACACTGACAGCTCATTTGCTGCCTCCAAAGTGGCACATTTTGTACCATTTGGATAAAAGTTCGGCGAGTAAGTACGCGTGTCTTGATAGACTGCTGATGCTAATATATGGTTACTACGGGTTAATTGTTTGAATAAATGAATTCGTTATCAAAAAGTGAATGACACTTCTTTCAACTGAGAGGTAGTTTGAGAAAAACAATGTCCACAATGTCAAATGGTTTTATTGCTCACCAACAATAATTAGAACTGAAATCCAGAGAAAATAATGAAATGTCAATGTCAAGATTTTGAAGTATTTTTTCCATCATGACAGATATATAAGCTAATACTTTGTGGAGGTTTTAATATATTTTGCTTTAAATAAAATGTTGAGATTAGGAAAAGAATAGAAGTTTTTGTCTCAACTAGTTGCCATGTAAGAGTAAAAAATTCCTTAGAGATAATTTAAATTGTTTTATTTTTGTACGGTTTCTTCGGTATCGCGGGAAACTGTCGTATCTATACTAACTTTTCTACTTGATATCCCGCGAGGGAGAATCCAAATAACCGATCACTGCTAATTATACTAAAAGGGCCCTCAATGCCCTGCGCGTCCAGTACAACAATGGGTTCAGGATGTTGTTGGGACTGCCTCGTTTTTGCAACGCGTCAGGTATGTTCGCGGAGGCACGCACTGATTGCTTTGGTGCAATAATACGCAAAAGGACTGCCTCCCTGATGCGTCGCGTGCGTGACGGTTCCAACAGCCTCTTGCGCCTAATAGTGTTAGAATCGCCTGCTTGCGCCTTCTGGAAACACTGGGAGGGAGTACATATGGGATCCAGAGGCTTAGTGTATAATTTATTATGAGTTAGTATAGTAGTTAACTGACATAGGATTAAGGGAATGTATACTAACACTATGGACATGGTCCGAAATAAAAATAAATTGAATTGAATTGAATTGAAGTCGGTTTCTTTTTCTTAAAAAGTATTTTAGGACTATCATTTATTAAATAGTAATTGTGTGAAAATGTAATTGCTGTCTACTTTTTTCTAATAATTTTCTGGTGCTTATAAAAATACATTTACACGAATAATATCGAGGACCTCTTTATAGTAATATGAGGCCAATGATACTTTTCTCGTGTAATAGTGATCACTCCCAGTTTAGTTTGAAAGTGTGTTTGGAAGCTTTGTTTGAATGTCTGATCATGTCAGTACACTTATTATAAGAGGTAGGGCTAAAGTGAGGTGGATTTTTCGGCTCAGGTAGATCTTAAACAAAACCATTTTATTCTTGAGCACTCTGTTGACTAGGTATCTGAAAACAAATTTTATAAATCTAGTTCCGTTTTTAGGGTTCCGTACCCAAAGGGTAAAACGGGACCCTATTACTAAGACTCCGCTCTGTCCATCCGTCCGTCTGTCCGTCTGTTACCAGGCTGTATCTCATGAACCGTGATAGTTAGATAGTTGAAATTTACACAGATGATGTATTTCTGTTGCCGCTATAACAACAAGTACTAAAAAGTACAGAACCCTCGGTGGGCGAGTCCGACTCGCACTTGTCCGGTTTTTATTTCCGTTTCGCGTTCAAGAAACGCGCGTTTAAGCGTTGCAAAAAGTCGCCTCTAGACATTCAGTCCGCCATTTTATAAGTAACCTTAGTATATTAAAATATAAAATGCCATACTCCGTACTACGCCTATTGTACATTCGCACTTGCAGACTCTGTAATTAACTATGATATAAAACATATAAAACATACAAAAAATATACAATATTCAAATAAGATTACTAAAAACTATAGTTCCCTTGAAAATAAAACTTCAATATAAAAATAATTATCACAGATTGTTTAAGTACTGTAGAACATTTAGCAAAACATCGTGAGGAAACCGAACTTTAATCCCAACAAGGCCTAGTTTACCCTCTGGGTTGGAAGGTCAGATGGCAGTCGCTTTCGTAAAAAACTAGTGCCTACGCCAAATCTTGGGATTAGTTGTCAAACGGACCCCAGGCTCCCATGAGCCGTGGCAATATGCCGGGACAACGCAAGGAAGAAGAAGAGAGAATATTTAGTTTATATGACAAAAGTAAAACTTGATGTGATATTAGAATATAAACACTTGGTGGGGCAGCTGGACAGGTATAGGACATCCCACCTCCGGACCTTAATCAATAAACCATACTTTAAAATAACTAAAAGTAACAATGAATATGGGAAAAGGCTCTGGCCAACATACCTGACTAATATCCTGAACAGCTTACCCAAACAAGTAGTAGAAACTCTATAAAAACATCCTGATAAAATAAAGAGTACACTTATGAAAGCACTGATTAAAATGAATTAATTTTGTTACAAATAGTATCATAATAACATGTAAGCACAAACTGCCAACAGGACTAATTATATACTTAGTTAAGGCTAAACTTAGTTAAGATAATCTCCAAATATAGAGATTGTAACTGAGTACAGACTGTACCTCAACAAAAATCACTGAAATAAACAGATTATTATTATTTTATTTTATTTGTACTTATTTTTATTGTGAAATAAAGTTTAAATAAAAAAAAATCGTTCTAAGTGCCCTATGTTCTTGATGAGGGATGACAGAATACTATCATCATCTGATGATCACACATAAATGCCCTTATCGGTGATGATTCACCGACCGGTCTGGCCTAGTGGGTAGTGCCCTGCCTATGAAGCCGATGGTCTTGGCTTCGAATCCCGGTAAGGGCATTTATGTGTGTGATGAGCACAGGTATTTGTTCCTGAGTCATGGACGTTTTCTATGTATTTAAGTATTTGTATATTATATAGATCGTCTTCTGAGTAGGTACCCACAACACAAGCCTTCTTGGCTTACCGTGGGACTTAGTCAATTTGTGTAAGAATGTCCCTATAATATTTTTCACCTTTCCTTTGGCCAAGGATGTAAGTAGTTGTATGCTGTTTCACGCATTACAGTAGACTGTGTCTAGACCTATCGGTTCAATACTATAAGATGATGTCATCCATGGCGCTAGACTGAAAACGAGTGACAGAGTAAGCAACAATAACAATATCGCTCTCCTTTGCGCTCTTATATAAGTCATGCGTAGACAAAGAGATCAATTCAAATTTACGTTGATCCATCAAAATAATACCTAAATGTCCGTCCCGCGTGCATTTCGCTCATACTTGTCCGTACATGTATAGGCGTGAGAGAGACGCACGAGCGACTGTGAACATTTAGGATATAATGTTGATGTCACAATTTAAGTTTGAATTGGCTTCAAAATGTTCTCGTTGCTAGGAATATATATGTGCCAGTTGAATCATCTTATATACCGCTATTGGACGTGTTAAATTAGGTGTCTTCTTATTTACTAAGTATTGGACAACAAATACAATGGATATGGAAGTGAAGTAAGTTTTTAATATAAGTTTTAATAGGTTCTTAGACATCCTTAAACTATATAAACACATAATCTCAGATAGCTAAAACTAAAAATTAGAAATATTTCCGATTGAAATCAAAAGTTTTACCATAAACATATTATATTTCCTTTTCGTAATGGAATTGTAAATGATAAGTTTAGCTTATTTTTTTGAATACTACGTCGGTGGCAAACAAGCATACGGCCCGGCTAATGGTAAGCAGTTTCCGTAGCCTATGGACGCCTGCAACTCCAGAGGTGCTACATGCGCGTTGCCTACCCTAACACTCCGCACCCTCGTTGAGCTCTGGCTACCTTACCGGCAGGAACACAACACTATGAGTAGGGTCTAGTGCTATTCGAAATATGATGGTTCCAGATTGAATAAAAATAAATAATTAAATACGTCTGAACTCGAGTGTACAGCGAGCTCCAAATGTTCATGAACACATTATGAATGAATTCATCCATAAAGTGGACTGAACTGAACTGAGTATACTGTATTTTCAGGCCACGCCGTTTTTGCTCATATCGCTCGTGTATGGAAACCCTGTGCGTCATTTTCGCCATCATAAATGCCGTAAGTATATCATAATCTGAGACTGGAATTATCGTGATAAATTGTCACTAGGGACTTCTCATTTGTTTTTCGACTATACCTTTATCGATACAATGTGGAATAAAACATTTTAAAAAACATTAAAAGTATAGGTAAATAACAAGCGATGTTATCGCTAAAGAGCGATCTCTTCGAGATAACTTGCCACCATCAATGTGCCTGCTCTTCTTGAGCCGACTGGCATTATCAGGGATGATGGCAAGATGGGACGGATGTTAGTGTGGGATGCTACTTGCGTAGACACACTGGCACCGTCCTACCTCCAACGGACTAAGGTAAAAGCGGGCGCAGCGGCGGAAAGCGCCGAAATTTTGAAACGTAATAAATATAAGAGCCTCGGTAGAGAGTAGCATTTTGTACCATTTGGTGTTGAAACTCTAGGTCTATGGGGTCCCAGCGCGCACAAGTTTTTTGGAGAAATCGCGAAACGTCTGGTTGACGTAACTGGTGACCGAAGAGCTGGCGGCTTCCTCGCACAACGTATCAGTATTGCGATACAACGAGGAAATGCCGCCAGCATCCTTGGTACAATTCCTCAAGGGCCTATTTTAGATATAAGCTAGTTATAGTATTCATCTCTATATATCCATTATGTATATTGTTATTGTAAATAAATACTGAATACTTTTGAGTAGTTGAAAATGCGAAATAGATGTGATGTGGGGCGTTAAGGGAGAACTGCTTGGTCTTGAATATACGTTTATTGTGTCTTAAATAACAAGTACATGCCATATGCACGTGTGTGGGTAAGGTGTAGTACACACACTACATAGATATGTGCAGTAAAATCAATGAAAACTTAATAGTTAATATAATATAATATATAATAAAAATAAAATATAATAAAATAGTTGCGTGTTTTTTTTTTTTTCAATTTCACGTGCAGTCTGTTTCAGTGTTTACAAATATATTATCTGCTTCAATTACTTCTTTTACAGTCAAATATTCATTAACTATTATAACATTTTAATATTTTTTCCACGCCAATGGACGGAAATGTGGCTATAGATGGTCTGAAACCAAGCTAGGAAGTAGGCAATAGCTGTAGCATCTGAACCACCACTACTACAATGTTTCATTCATTCAAATATACTTTAGGCCTAGCAACAAGCACTTATCAATAGTAAGACAGTATTACATATAATTATCTTAAGCTAATTATCAGAGCAATTTATTGATGTTGTAAATATTATTACATATATAATACTAATGAATATAATTCATAGATCAAAAATACTAAAAAAATCACAAAATATAAAGATACAAAAAAAAAATTATAAAAGGGAGAATCAACTTTTAGCGTCACTCGTTGCCATGGTTACGATTAGTTGTGTGGGGTGTTGTTAGGGGACAAAAGTTCATTGAAATACTGATTTTATGGTACTTAAATGTATTAATCTTGCGTTTTTGTGGTCGTTATAACCAATGTCCATAATGGGCCCCCTACTAAGCATGTTAATAGAACGGCATACAACGTCTCTTCAAACAAACTGTGCCACTGTTGTCCCTTGGACAACGGGACAGGATAACAAAACAAAAAAAGTTGATTCACCCAAAAAATACTAGTCTAGATTGTTTCTAGAATAAATTCTAAATGTCAAACAAATGTATAATAAAAACAACAAAGGAAATGTATTTACATGCATTGGAATATTTCATTGTTATCATCATCTGTCATTCGTGATCATTATCGTCATCTGTCACTGGTGATGGTAAAAAGGTTTATGGTGCAACTTATTCCTTAAAAAATAAAATTAGGTTATTTATAGGACCAATTACTTGTTTAAAAAAAAGAAACGTCAAAACCATTCAGTTCACGCTTAAGGCGTTTTACTTTTGTAGCTGTTTGTGTTTTTTAGTAAAAGCACGTCTAAGTTTAAAGCCGGTTTGAAGCAAACAACAGAAAAACGCCTCTTAAAAGTGAAAAAAAACAGATAAAAAGGCGGGATCGAAAAATACTTACTGAATTGGATAGTGTAAATTGTGTTTGACAAAAAAATATACCAAACACGTATCTACGCTATCAAAATTAGTTCTTCTAGTGAAGAAAATATAAATGTTTTGTTAAAAAAATGGGGAAAATGTGACGTCACACCAGGGGGGAAGGGTTTGCCAAATGTGACCCAGTGTGACAAGGAGGGGGGAGGGGTCAAAAACCTAAAATGTTTTTGAATGCGTTTTGTTATAAAAAAAATTCACTGTTTTCAATCATTTACTCCTATTTTCGTCATTACTTGTTACAGGTTATATGCCTACTAGCTTTCCTTAACAGCCTGCTATCTCTAGTTTTCGTAGTAGGCATCTGGATCTGGCCATATTCTGTAAATATTCCTTTAACGGATGCCCAACGTGAAGTATTAGAAGCATGGGCCATCACGATAAATCTCTTGGTTATCGGAGCTGTGATCTGCGTCATGGCTACCGCGCTGCCACTCTGCTTTGCCGTCCTTCTGCTTCTTGGAATAAAAAATGTAAGTGTACGTGTAACTAACACACGCAATATATGATACATTGGTGTAACTTCAAAAGCGGGGTATTTTGAAAATAACTAATATCTCCTAAACCAGAAGTACTTCAAACTTTAGCAACACTTATCATGGCAACTATGCAACGCTTATCATGGTATTTTCACCAAATGAACTGGTAAAGGTCCTCTTGATTGCTGAATAACTAAAATGGCGCCAAGTAATGAAATACAAATTTTGAGTTGTTTTCCTTATGTTGGCTGGAAGAATTGACTTTTGAATGAAGATTTTGAATGATATTTTTTATTACGTTCATTTGCATTTGGCGTTGCATAGGTAGTTAGTATTTTCCTCGCGTTGGTGTGGTGACAAATTTCGTGTTTCACTCCGAGGCAAATTTCATTTAATCCCTCGCAACGCTCAAGATTTCACTTCTCAAACCACTCGCTGCTACGCTCGTGGTTCAATTTTGGAATCTTTCGCTTGCTCGGGTATCAATAGTAGCACGAGCGGTTATACAACAACTTTGCCCCATTTTAACACAAATAACTATTTACTTACTCTTGCTTCAATAGAAAGTACTTCTAGTGTAGTAATTAGTATACTTTTGAAGTTACCACACCCTCCTTCCTTCCTTCTTCCTTTAGATAAAAAAACAACAGTCATCATTCGCCTGCCTCTCTCGTCTCTTCCATACCTCTAGTTCGTCATCTCATCATTTACCTGCTTTCTTCTCATTATCATCTCTCACACAGTCCACCTTTCCTTCGGTATTCTATTCCTCTTACATCCCTCCACAATCTACACATTCATTTCTAATACCTTTCCCATCACATGCCATCATTCAGATATCATTATGTTATATGGCATCACCGAATGGGTCCTACGGTAGACCAGCGCTGGCTTCATAGTCAGCATTATGCTGGTATGGTCCATTTCGTAATGCGCACTTATTGTTATATTCTTCTGTTTTTGTTGCCTGTACATGTTTGTGACTGTCACAAATAAATGTCTTTTATCTTATCTTATCTTATCTTTATCATTAATATTTTTAATGACACAATGTGAGTGTGAATTAAGTAGGCTTCAGTTTCCTGTTGATATTTGTTTCAGGATAACAAACGCTATATAAAGATGTATCTACAATACGGCGTGATTGTTGTCACTCTGAGCGTGTTGGGGCTGTTGCTGTACATCTGGGTGCTTTGGGAACAAGCGCAGATTGACGCTGTATTCGCACTAGGGTTTTGCTGTAAGTAAACGTTTTTTCTCGCGTTTTTAAGTCGCGTTTAAGTGGCATAACATTGCTTTTTATTATCTAAGACATAAAGTAATATCATTTATTACGACACTTATTGTCTGAACAATAAAGTCCGAAACGTGTCATACAAATTGCCACTGCTGTACTGCCCTGCTAAGGCAATTGGCGGTATCTCATTTTTAGAGATTTCGAGCAAATTGAGAAAACGTGAAATGCGATTTCGCGTTCACTCTGAAAGTCTTAATTTTTTAAGTCAAAGTGTATTGTTCGTATTAGGTATCCATATTTACTTATGACATGCTTTGATTTAAAAATAAAATGAGTTTTAGATTTTTATTTGAGATACGGCCATTACGCTTAGGATTCGTAGCTCAGTTTTTTGAGTTACTGCTATTTCTCTTAGTACTCTCATATAAAGTCTCATACTAAAATCGGGTGCTAAAAAGTGTTTAAAAAACAATATAAATATCAAAAAAAAATACACATTTAAATTGTGATTTATTTTATTTACAAATTATAACAACTAGATTTAATGAAATAACAGACTAAATTTATCTCTTTCTACGTTATTATAGTCCTTAAACAAAATGTATCCTAAATATATGTGTGTAAAATTTCATCCTGTTAGTAGGAATAATATTTTTAAATGATTTTATAATGTTATTTTTGGAAGTGAAAACTTATTTAGCGGCGCTGTGCACTTTTTGTTATGGGAAAAAAATGTTAAATTCGCGACAGGTCACGTGACCGCCAGATTCGACAGATTGAAAATTCGTAAGACGTGACCTGAACAAGAAACTGTTATAGGGTCTTCGCTGAAATCAGTTTTATAAGTCAGATCATAACTTCCTTTTTTATTAAAATAATACATACCTACTGCTACAATTTCAACTTACCTTGTCCTTAATCAGTCAAATATTATCACTGCACAATTTATAAACTTATTATTTAGGTACGCTAATTTTCAATTTTGTCAGTAAGATATAGGTCAGGTAGTTGCATAAATTGCCTTGCACGTTGAACAACCCACTTCTAATGAGTAGGGTTTATTTAACGAATTTACTACGCCAGTGAGCGGTATCTCAATGAGATACCGCCAAACCACTTAGAAATGATGACTTACCGCCAATTGCTTTCGAATATTTCACATGCAAATTAATATTTTTAAGAAGCCGTTTGGCAGTTTTACGGCTATACCGCTATTTCGCTTAAAAAAACTGATTTACCGCCTAATGTCGTAGTAAATCAGAGGAATTTTGAGATAGGTAATTTTTTTTAGGTGTTTTTGATACGGTTTTAAGGAAAATTTGTAAAATCCGATTTTTACATCTGGTACAGATTTTCTTAGGCTACTTGATACAATACTTAACTTAAAATAATTTTTTTTTGAGTTACCGCCAATTGCCTTAGCAGGGCAGTGTAGGTGGTGGCCGGCGGCTCTTTCCTCTCCACGCGGCCAGGCGCGGGCCCGAGTATTCATCCTGCATTCTTTAGTACTGAATAAATACGGAATTTCCTCCCGCGCATGCTCCGGCTGTGGAATGAGCTCCCTGCCGAGGGTTTATAGTATGGTTCTTCAAAAAAGGAGTGTACAAGTTTCTAAAGGGTCGGCAACGCGCATGTAACACCTCTGGAGTTGCAGGCGTTCATAGGCTAAGACCACCACCATTACCATCAGATGGGCCGTATGCTTATTTGCCAGCGACGTGGTATATAAAAAAATACGTTACAATAACCATGTCGTTACGAGGGGTTAAACAGCAACTTTGCCCTATAGTAAATGAAATAACTATTAATGACTCTTTCTCTAGTCACTTATTGCCTTGATTACGTTTTCAATTGTTAATCAAAGAACACTTCACTTAATTTGATTTTATTAATTAATTTTATTTTTCACCGCCTGCCGTGATAACTAGTGAAAAAATTGTTATGGCAGGTGCCAGGACGTCTTTGCAATAACCCAGTCTCATTGTCCACCTAAACTTCAATTCATATACCGTTATGGCTCCTCTACACGATGACTCAGCGTAGGCCAGTCCAAGGGACGCATGTATGCGTTAGAGGGAGCAAGTGATATTGCTATCTCATTCCACCGCATAGCTGCGTCCCTTAGACTGGCCTACGCTGGGCCATCGTGTACCGCAGGCCGTAACGAGTGGCAAATTACCTAATCGCACATGTATCATGCAACGTTTTACAGTACATATGACCCTTTAAATTTTCGATATAGTCACGTAATTTGCTAATTATCGCACAAGTGCGGTAAAGTAGCACCATATAATAAATATAATAAATAAATAAATATTATAGGTCATTATTACACAAATTGACTAAGTCCCACAGTAAGCTCAATAAGGCTTATGTTGAGGGTACTAAGACAACGATATATATAATTACAAATACTAAATACATAGAAAACACCCATGACTCAGGAACAAATATCCATGCTCATCACACGAATAAATACCCTTACCAGGATTTGAACCCGGGACCATCAGCTTCATAGGCAGGGTCACTACCCGCTAGGCTAGACCGGTCGTCCATATGTACTGTAAATATAATTATTATAAATGAGTTTTTATCAATGCGGTGGAGTGAACACTCTAAGCTTACTTATTTCTCTATGCTAAGCCTGTATTGTTTGTTTCCAGTGGCTCACTCAGGAATCCTGTTTCTCATATACAAGACGTACCTTGGATCAGACCGTCAGGAGACAAACAACATATTGCTAAGCGCGTCGTCCGTTCCACAGTCATACGGAAGCCAATAAAGTTATCTTCCTATAAATTGCTTAAGAGAGGTATGGGCATTGTGAATGTCATCTCGCTCTGTGTGGTAGGGCACAGCACAGCGGATGTCATTCCAGATCTAGAGCAGAGCCCAACTGGGGAAGTACCTCCACCTTACAGAAAATCGCAGCCAAATAACACTAGACCCTACTCATAGTGTTGTGTTCCTGCCGGTGAGTAAGGTTGCCAGAGCTCAACGAGGGCGGGAGGGGGTTAGGGTCGGCAACGCGCATGTAACTCCTCTGGAGTTGCAGGCGTACATAGGCTTCGGATACTGCTTACCATCAGGCTATGCTTGCTTGCTTAGGGTATGCTTGTTTGCCACCGACGTAGTATAAAAAAAAATGTTTAAGGATTAGCGTTTCTAATATTATAAAGAATAAAAAAACATTTATTGCCACGCAAATAATTAGATGTGAGTTACAAAATATATATAAAAAATCGGCTAAGAGCATGTTAGGCTATGCTCAGTGTAAGAGAAAACCTTCGCAGCGCTTTGTACGTCTTTTTACTAAGAAGGTAAGATTTTTAGCAATAATTAAATAAAACTGGCCAAGAGCATGTCGGGCCAAGCTCAGTGTAGGGTTCCGTAGTTACTCCTACGTCACAATAAGCTAAACTGGAGCTTAAAGTATAGTAGATTGTTAGCCAAGGGATGAAACGGTACCTTTCAGTAACAAATATTTGTTACTAAGTTGTTAGTTAAGTGTGTTAAGTAACAGACTTACTTGCAATCGAAGACTTTGCATGTCTAAAGATAAATATCCCATAGCGAAAAACATTTAGATTGCTGTATACATGAATAAAACACATATTTTAGCAAACTGCAGTAATTTTAAAATGATTTGGTTAGTTAAAGCATGAAAAAGTATAATATAACAATGAGTTCTAGACATATTAATGCATTGTACATGAGTGCAATTAACGAATATATAAAATTAGCGGGATTGCCTCTTACTTTTTAATTTTTACTCTTTCGTTCTAAAACTGCCAATAGTCAACTGCTTTACTCATACATCCAATGAAACTGTTTTATACAAATTAAATGAGTAAAAATGAGTAAAACAAACAAATTTTTATCTTAAATTTTAGCTTATTTACATGAATAATGCCAAATAACTTTTACAACCCATTTAATGTCGTAATAACGTTTAACTGAGGATGTACGTCTTTTTACTATGAAAGGGAAACTTTTTGCGATAATTCAAAAACACCTAAACTGATCAAGTGATCATACATCCACTTTATCAAATAATGTTTGTTGAAGACCCCTATTAGTTTTGAAAGACTTTCCCAACGATACGCAACACTGTAGGGCTGAAACAAAAAAAAATCACCCCCACTTTACGTGTAGGGGAGGTACCATAAAAAAAAAAATTTTAGATTTTATTGTACAACTTTGTCGGCTTTATTAATTTATATGTCGATGCCAAATTTCATCTTTCTAGCACTAACGACCATGGAGCAAAGCCACGGACAGACAGACAGACAGCTAGACGGACATGGCGAAACTATAAGGGTTCCTAGTTGACTACGGAACCGTAAAAATGAATAATTAGAAAATTTGTAGTCAAAAATATAACACGAAAAAAGCCGACACTTTTCTAATAAGAGTATCCTCAAACCGTAGAACTCTATTTTGCAAGTTTTAAATAAATATATAGACAGATAGATAGTATCACACTATATTGTTGGTATTGGCCTGCTAGATCACGAACGAAATAAGGTCAATTTGAGTAAGTGCGGCTGTGGTATATAAGTTTTACCGGGGCCTGATTAGTGATTACACATTGATTAGTGTGTCGAGTTCATACATGCCACTGAACGCAAATATATGAATACATACATTTTATACATTTACAATAATACTGATTTGACATACTTACGACTTTTTATAGATTTTATAGATTAGAGGAAATAAGATTAACTAAAATCGAAACTAAAACTAAAACTAAACGTAAAACTTCAAGATGATAATAAATTTTAGTTCATATAATTGAAAAGATCAAAAATCTTTTTACAGGTTACAAATTATTCAAAAAAGTGATATAATAGGACTTATTTAGTTCGATGAAATTTAAATAATATTCAATTGGAACAGAGTTGCATTCGTTTTGTCTCGTTCAGTTTTCAAACAAAGTAAAATCAACTGTATTCCCTGCACTATAGGTTCAAATTTCAGCGTCGAATTTTGGATTTTTCATTTGTATGGCTGGGACTGAGGAGGATCGATATTGTTTGTATGACAACGTTAACTATAATTATATCTGTAATTTGTTAGCCTGTCTTGTCTTGTTATTCCACTTCTATTCAGTTCTTCTTCTAGCGGCTGTAGGGAGGTACTCATTATTAATAGTAAACCGTTACGTACTCGCAGATGGCCAAGACACAAGCACTTAGCACAGCCTTGTTTGGTCGCTGACGTTTAGTGTACTAATATTGTTAAACATGTATTGTGAAATTAATAATTTTGTATTTTTTTGTATACTAACACACATTAGTACAAATTAGTAAGGTGCTTTATCAAACTCAATTTTTCCTATTGCATTTCAAGTAATCATTCATGACGACGCATACCTTGACTTGTAATGTCATTTTATTTGACAACTCTGCTCTTCATCGTGAATGATTATTATGAACAATTTTTTCGTAAATGTTTACATGCTGATAATTGTAATTTTATGACTTTAGTATAATAATAAAATATACTCAATTAGTATGAACTGAGACAATAATTTTATGAATAAGAAAATGTTGAAACTAGTTAAATTAATTAAATGCTATGTTTATTTTATAATTATGAAACTCTTTCATTTAACACATTTAAATTACACCTCTTTCTTTATAAAACTAGATGAAATATACGATTTAGTGATCTAGCTTCTAATACTTAGAGTTTATAATAACTTGCACAAAGATCCCGAAGAAGGGAACCTTTGACAGAACCTGTCTTGGAAATGTAAGGTTGCCTTTAATCGGTGTAAAAGTTGGGGAGATTACTCCGAGCAAGATGACTGGCAAGTTCACCAACTTTGTTCTATATTTAACCCTTTAAATGCCAAGTGTCTGTCACGAAAACATATAAATATTATGAACTGAAAAATCAGTGTTTTTTACATTGGTTTTAGCAAAATAAGGCGTTGTATAAGTAATGTTTATGTCATTGGTTCATGGGTAGAAAATATTACAAATTCGTTTAAATTATGAAATCAAATCAACTTTAATAGAGTAGCCGCCGTGCAGATCAGGATCTCGATGACTCAAATAAAAAGCTTCGATTCTTAATAAACTGATATATCGTCGTTCGATTTGAAGCTGGCCCGGAGCGGCTAATAATTGTTTATGTATTGTTAACTAAAACCGCGCGTGCCACTACCTGCAAAAGGGTCGTATAATTCTAATTGGCATCTGAGCGCGGCTAATCCAACGCTCAAAAAAACAGTGTAGGTGCGCTCTACGATAACGCGCCTTTGTTCCGCATATCGAGGACACATTTTAGACTGGTTCGGTAGCGTTCGACTCGCCGGCACTCGGTAACCGCAGAGGGACCACACAAGAAATCGCAACTTATTCTTCCATTTGTTCATTTTGAATCTTATTTCAGTTACCATAAGAGTTATAATTCATAATCATAATCATAATAATTTATTTATAAAACCAATTTATACGTCATTAATAAATAATTTAGTAATAGTACCTATAGTAATTTACCAAAAATACATGGTACTTATGATAGTTATTACAATAACATAATAAACAGTATAATTAAATCAATAACCGATTAAAGTGACCGCACCCTTTTTTGCAGATAGTGGCACGCTCTGTTTTAGTTAACAATAGACAAAGGATAAGCCGCTCGGGGCCAGCTACAAATCGAACGACTATACTTAATATTCCAAAGTACTGGTTTACAAGGGGGTGCTTGACAAAACGGTTAAATGCAGAAAGTGGTGTTGTTTGTATCCATACAATCAACACCACTTTCGTCCAGGATGATGAAAGACTGATTTGCAAGATATGAACAATAACAAAGGGTTTTGAATTTAAGTACACCTGATTGGCTGCGACAAAACGTATGTGGAGCGCTGCCATTGGTGCTTTCCGAACCCGGTGGCTGCGTTTAGCTACTGCATGATAGTTTTATATTGAGATTTTACACAAATAAAAGGTCACGTTCGCAACAAATACCTACATCTACTACAGCAGTTCATCAGTTTCATCAGTTCCAAGTGTAGTAAGAACCTTATATTGAAGGCTTCTCACTAGATCAAATACATATCTCCACCACATTTCTTCCCAAAGAGTCGTTGAAAACACGGAAAGGCAAACATTTTCTAAAAAACGCAATAAAATTGACACAGACTGAAACGAACCCTTGCAAATTATCCGACACTTGGAAAATAAACTAACATAAATGAATGCTTTAAATTTCCTCGCCGGCATCTCCGAGAAACTTTCTATTTTTACCTTACGCTGTGGTCTAAGTTAAAAGAATTGTTCAGCCAGTGGATGTCATTCCAGATCCAGAGCAGAGCCCAACTGGGGAAGTACCTCCACCTTACAGAAAACCGCAGCCAAATAACACTAGACCCTACTCATAGTGTTGTGTTCCTGCCGGTAAGTAAGGTTGCCAGAGCTCAACGAGGGGGGGGAGGGGGTTAGGGTCGGCAACGCGCATGTAACTCGTCTGGAGTTGCAGGCGTACATAGGCTACGGAGACTGCTTACCATCAGGCGGGCCGTATGCTTGTTTGCCACCGACGTAGTATAAATATATATATATATATATATATTTAGAATAGAATAGAATCTTCTCTTCTTCTCTTCTTCCTCGCGTTGTCCCGGCATTTTGCCACGGCTCATGGGAGCCTGGGGTCCGCTTGACAACTAATCCCAAGATTTGGCGTAGGCACTAATTTTTACGAAAGCGACTGCCATCTGCCCTTCCAACCCAGAGGGTAAACTAGGCCTTGTTGGGATTAGTCCGGTTTCCTCACGATGTTTTCCTTCACCGAAAAGCGACTGGTAAATATCAAATGATATTTCGTACATAAGTTCCGAAAAACTCATTGGTACGAGCCGGGGTTTGAACCCGCGACCTCCGGATTGCAAGTCGCACGCTCTTACCGTTAGGCCACCAGCGCTAGAATAGAATTGAATAGAATCATTTATTGCATGTCACTGGTTGTAAAGGTGGTACATAATTATGTGGTTAGTTCAAGTGACGCCCTGTAAGGGCACAGCAACATTAATACTACAGATAACTTAAAACTAAACAACTTAACAGCTTTAAACAATTTACATAAATAGATATTATAAAAGTATTTTAATCATAATTTTCGTTAAAGTAATCTTTCACACTGTAAAAGCACTTACTAATAAGGAAGTTACTAATATTTAAGGGCCACTCACACCAATCGTCCGAGGTTAACCAGTTACGAATGAATTACCAGGTATTACGAATGAATGTAGAGGGATGGAACGGGAGAGGAAATAGGAAACCTAGGAAACGGTGGATGGATTGTGTGAGAAATGACATGAAACGAACGCGAGTGAATGATGAGATGACAGAAAGATATGGAAGAAAAAGACATGCTGCGCCGGCCCCAAATGAATGGGATAAGGGCAAGCGAATGATGATGATATTAGTTTTCGTTGCTGAAAAAGTTATGCTACGGCTAAACGGCTATATAATTGTGACCATTAAATTAAAATTAGAATTGGGAGCGCCAAAAAATATATAAAAATTGCCGAATTTGAACGTCATGTGCAGAATCCTGGCAAATGTAATCGACTTTTTGGGCGGTTTTATAACGTAGTTTACAAGCGACTTCAAAACGAGAATTGCAGTCTGGAAAGTTAGTCATTAAGGACGTTTTTTAAGCAATCTGAAATGATCTCATTTTTTAATCTCCGTTATAATAACACAACAATACAGCATAAATTATCAGTATTGTGTATGTTCTTTATTTCGTCAATCCAATAAGGACTAAAATATGTTGTTGTTGTCCTAAGGCACCCCAGAGGTGCAAAGGGCCTTCACAAACTCGCACCACGCCTTTCTATCTTCAGCTCGCCTTCTGGCCTCGCTCCAGCTCCAGGGCCGTTGCTAGGAGTACCAAAACCAAATATAGCACATAAAAATCTAAACATGATTATAATAAACACCAAAATTTTGACCTATAGTAAACTTAAATATCACCTATCACACAGCAATTACCGTCAAGTAGGGTAACGAGGGACAGGAGGAGAAGACAAAGAGGAAACATTACACAATTATTTGAAAAATGTTGACAGCAGTGTACTTTTTACAATCTGTGAACCAGACAGCGGTACTGAACCTGCGGCCCGTCCGGCTTTTTAAGGGGGCCATCTATTGATCTTGGTATAAATACATAACTTATGCTATCTAAACGTCATCTTTAAGCAAATTCACTTTGCGGCTCGGGGCTACAAGGTAAACACACCTTTGTGGACCTCATAAAAAAAAGGTTAAGTATGGCGGAATCAGGATTTACCAGTCTTAGGGTAATGTTTTCAAGTAAAATGTCTATAGTTGCCCCATTTGCCCGCAGTTATCAGTGATAGTAATTAGGTACAGGTACAATACAGTCGGTTGCTCGCAGAACCGATGGCCGATGGGACAGAAAGGTTCTCGAATGGCGACTACGTACCGGAAGACGTAGCGCGGGAAAGCCCTAGACCAGATGAACCGACGATCTAGTTAAAGTCGCGGGAAACCGTTCGTTGTGGAGATCCTTGAGGGTAGCCTTTGTCCAGCAATGGACGTCTTTCGGTTGAGATGATGTGATAATGACAATACAAAATATAAATACAAATTACTTATTTCTGAAAAAGAAAAATAGCAATGTTACATTTATGCTGACTCCCACACTAGGCATAGCCTGCTCTGTGGGAGAAACATTTTGTTTACAGTTTACAGTAAAAATAATGGTATAATGTCGGTTAGTGACAACAAAATCAGAAATCAGAAATCATAGCATTTATTCGTGATAAACTATGACATACAAAAGTATAACAACGTAACAAAAGTAAGAAACATAGAATAAATAAATAGTTTACCACGAAATGGTCCCGCCTCAGCATTAATGCTAACCCAAAAGTCAGCGCTGATCTTCCGAACAATGAGGTTTTTGAAAAAAAAAGAGAATATTATTTAATGAAGCAATAAATCAATAATAATAAGGGAAAATATAATTTTAATTTATAGTTATTGAAATTACAGTTTACACAGGTGACAAAAAAGAAGACAAGAAAAAAAGTATTAAAAAAACATAAATTATCATTTCATTTTCAATCTTTGGATTATGTTGGTCCGAAATAAACAACTTTTTTTTTTTTTTATTTACTCCATTAACAATACAAGATTATATTTGAAATTATGTATCAACGAAACTTAAAAACAATAGACAAATATAGTTTTTATACAGATAGAATCAAACTTCTTATGACTTGTTCCACACCCCAAAACTCTAGCATGCCGCTCTCGGCCCCGTCAAGGGTCTGCAAAAACCCGCAACTAGAGCTCTTAAAATCGCGGTAATTAAGAGCTATTCTCGCTTGGCAAGTCACAGGCGCCGTCAAGATCTACTCGTAGAAAGTAATTCGCTCCCGGAATTCATCGAATATCAAATGAAAGTTTGTTTGAATTTTTAGTTTGAATGCTAATTTCTTGCTTGAAAAGGAAAAACAAACTTACAAGATCTTTGCACGTTGGTCTTGTTGCTTTAGTATTTGGTACAAGTATAAAGAGGAAATTGAACAAATAATATGTTGGAAGTACGTAGGCAGTACGTAGTTTGAACAAACGTTACGTAGATAAGCTTAATTTTGTTCCGAAACATCAACCATAATTTTAAAGGAGATATGTATATTAGAGTTTATTTGTTCAAGCTTAACAATAAAACAGAATTTGTGTTATTCTGAACTCACAAGGCCTTCTTACATTTATTAATATAGGCCATTATATTAAAAAAATACCCTGAAAAAACTATTGATGAATTTTATTTAAACACATTGTTTGCTTGATAGCATATAGGTTCAAGGAATACTTTTTGTTTCAAGAATAAATATTATCTCTGATATTTAAATCTATACTAACATTAAAATATTTAAGTACACCCAAACTATTACAATATCATAAGTCTTGTAAAATACTAAGAAAAAATGTATTATCATTGGCACCCAACGTGGGGTTCAATTGAAAGTATTATGGTTGACACCCAACATGGTGCTAAATTATAAGGATTATGGTTGCACCCAACGTGAAACTAAACTAAAACTATTATGGTTGGCACCCAACATGAAGATACATTAAAAGTTGGCTCAAAACTTGAGCCAAAATTAAAAGTATTATGACTGGCACACCACATAGGGCTAAATTACAAGCATTATAGTTGACACTAAACATGGAGCTGAATTACAATGTATCATAGATGGCATTCAAAGTGGGGCGAAATAACAATGTATTATAGTTGGCAGCCAACGTGGAGCAAAATCAAAAGTATTATCGTTGGCACCCAACGTGGAGCTAAATTAAAAGTATTATGGTTGGCACCCAATGTAGGGCTTAATAATAGTATATTATGGTTGCTACCCAACGTGAATCTAAATGAAAAATGTTATGGTTGGCAACACACGTGGAGTTCAATTTAATGTATTTTGGTTGGCAACCCACGTGGAATTAAATTAAATGTATTATCATTGGCACCCAACGTGGAACTAAATTACAATGTATTTGGGTTGCTACCGAACGTTGAGCTATATTATAAAATATTTATTATAATACCTTACAAGGAATATTATATACACAATTAATCGTTCATATCATTTCAGTGCTCACTTTAATCATTTTAATTTCTTTAATTGCTTCCCTCATTATCATTTATATGATCTTTAAAATAAATTCATACATACACCGAAAATGAGAATTCAGCAAAAAAAGAGTTTACTCCACAATACACCGAGCTCGACTCAAGATCTGTGCTAGGTATAGATATCGCATCACGCCCTCAGGGAAATCATTCGATGCTACAAGGTGAGAGCCCATTTTTTAGTCCGGACATCCCTGACATTTCGGGTGTGCATTAGTCTTGTGTGGAATAAACTCGTGTTATGAGGGACAATGTCTGATTAAATAAGTAATGCGATATACGCTTTCAATTGTTTTTTTAGGGTTCTGTAGCAGAGCTAGAATGTTTTAGTTTAGTTCGTTCATTAGTTAGATATCTTTGATGTCTCTGGCATTTTATTTTAAAACTCATATGGCAGTTTTATGGACTTGGTAACTAATATTTAAATAATTATTAAGTTCATATATTTTTTAAAGTTCCTCTAGCCGCTTTAGGCAAAGGCAATACAATACATTAAAATACAAATCCTCTTTACTGCAAAACATTTAATACATGAAGTTCGAAGTAAACAGCAAGTAATTATGATTTGTCAAAATAAAGATTCAAAATTGAATCTAATAGGAGAGCTTGTTTTAGGCCTCTTTGCATAAAATAGACATTAGTATGTTATAAGATGGTCCTATTTAAGTATATAACTTAATTTAAGTTTGGTGTAGGAAAAATTAAACGTTGAACATACGTATTAATTTTTGAGCCTGAAGTGTTCCTTTGCTGGAAAAAGTCCTCCCACTTCGTCAAAAAAAGAAGAAGTAGCCTCTCTCAATGTCTTATTTGAACTCAACACGTTTCTAACGGATACAGAATCCTTTACTAAGCATATGAAACTCCTGACTGTTTTTTGCTGTGAGTATAAAATGATGAAAGAAATGGCGAAGGCGAAGGGTTTCGAGAATTGGACACGTTTTGACGATTGGCTACTGACATAGTTCGCTCGAATTGGATCACCGTGACATCGGGATAAGTTCGCCTTTGTACACATTTATTGAATTCGCTATTTGTGGAGTACTTATTTTTGCATTAAAGTGTTCTACTATTACTACTACATCCTTATATAATACTTTAATCTAGCAACATTTTACTCCTAAAGTCGCAATGATAGAAAGTCAATTTCTTTGAGACGATTAAATTCCTAGCTGCACAAATCTAGCTACAAAATTACATGTGTTAAAGGTAATCTTTTCACTGCCACTACAGAATGCGTGTCAATAATCTCTGTAGACTATAAAATCTATTTTATGCAGATAAAGTGTAGTTTGTACAACATTTTACGACGTATTTCATTTTTTATAGGCATTTCGCTCGCACCCCCGCCCTCTGCTGTTATTTTGATCGCCCGCTCTGTGCGGTCGAGTCGATCGCATGGGCCAGACCGTAAGTCCAGTTTGATCTTAAATTTAGATATCATGTCTGTCATTTGCTATCGTTCGCGCGTGCATTATGCTCGTACTTGTTAGTACATGTATTGGCGTGAGCGAAACGCACGGACAAATGGTAACAAACTGATAAAATTCTGACAATTGGAATGTATGTTAGAATTGACGTCAGTACTCGCGTACTGTTTACCATAGGTATAACTATGCTAATTACCTGACAACTAAATAATATGCATGTTGAACCTGTCGATAAGAGCGTTGTGTAAAACTGCTAAATACATTAGGGAAAATTACAGAAAAAAATAAGAATGAATTTTAAAAGCTGATTACAATAGGGACTATTACTGCAATGTTTTGCCGCCAGAGTGCAGCACTATTACCTATCGTAACTTATACATACTCTGCCTTACACTGTTTTTTGTCAAATTTTCACAGATATTATAATATGACATTGATACCACAAGGCCTTTACAAACTTTACCAGGAAACGCTAAAATCGAAATTTAGTAATCTGCACCATAATCGCTCAAATATGCAGGAGCGATAGAGGGGTGAGATAACGAAATTTCGATTTTCTTTTTTCGCGGTAGACCCTCAGATTTCGATAGATTGTAGTAGTGGGCCTCTACACAGAGTTTCACGTAATATTCCCCCTTTTTGTACAAAATAGTCTTAGCTATTAGATATCAGACACTTGGATATCAGGATATGGCTATTTGTACGTGACGAACAAATAGCCTTGTCAGATAAACGTCGGTCCATACAATACATAAGACTATTGGCCGAGGTTTTTGACAGAGGGGTAGCTCTTAAAGGCGACACCGGTTGTTAAATTTTCCAAGAGTTAAATAATATCAATGCTTTGCTGTTTGATGTCACGTTTGACGGCTTAAAAATGTGTGGATAACTTCTTTCTTGAAAAAAAAAAAATGCGTGAGGAAAGGTTCTTCGACTACAATCTTCTTTAGGGTGATCTTCTTAGCTTGATTTCGGTCTTCATTCTTCTCTGTGATGCGCCGAGGTGCTCTTGATTTTTCCTGGTCCTATCCTGGCAGGGTCGCCATCAAATAAGTTGATAATTGGAGGGTCGAAAGGAGATTAAGTAAACTCAAACATTGCCGAAGATGTGTTGTATTCTTGGTTTACAAGTATATATAAGAGCGGGTAAAACTAAACATAACTTATTTATAGGCTAATATTGCTTACATGCTATTTATACAATTACGTGCGTCGCTTTCATGTTGCAGGCAGTAACGTATAGTTACTGTGAATATGTTAATTTAGGCATATAGTACATTGGCATCAGGCTCCCATCAGTCTGGTTTGTTTAAATACTTGACTCGTTTCCACTCGCTTTTCCAATAAGAATTCTGGTCTTATCGCGTCTCGGACTTTTATTATTGTGCAGCCCGCGAATTCTATAGCATTAGAACGGCAATATATTTTTTATAGTTCCGCCTGGAGGTGGTTAACGGTACGAAATACACAGAATACAGGCGTTAAGTGAATGATGGAAGATTGTAGCTGGATCTTTTGAATTAATTTTATTGTTTGTTTATGGCTTTTAGGGCGGACAAGTGTTTCACAGTTTTATTGCAAGGGTGATATTTTTTAACATACCTTTAGAATTTAAAAAGCCTTTAAAAGTTGGCTTGAATAATTATTCAAAACTGTAGTAGAACATCTTAAAGGCTCAAAACTTCGGGATGTTCATATTTCTCCCTCGTAAGGCCTACCGTACAAAATGTTTTCATTTTCAATTAGAACCTTATTGTCTAGTAAAGTGGGATGATAAATATCGTTTTCAAATACAGAATGTTTATTTAGTCACCCGAAATAATTTACGGGGTGGATATATACCTAGAAAATGTCAAGGTCAGACAGCCAAAATGTATGAAACAGCCAATTTCCTATTATAAGTAGTACAAGTTGCTCTGTATGACCTCATACAGAGCAACTTGTACTATTTATAATAGGAAATTGGCTGTTTCATACATTTTGGCTGTCTGACCTTGACATTTTCTATGGGAAAGTATTTATTTTTTCGCGATTTCGGGGTTGGTCCTATAGTAAAAGTTGCTCAGTATGACCTATATATTCACCCCGTAAATTATTGCAGGTGACTAAATATACATTCTGTGTAATAATTGTTTAGTTATGTAGCTTTTTCCCGCTTAAAACAAACTTCATTCCAATCATAAGTAAATCGAATGTGCGGATCATTATTTCCAATTTGGCACAGTCGGGTGCATATTAAAGTTTAAATTGAACGTGCACTGCGGCTCGGTGTAAGTCTGCATTAGGAGGCCCCGGGGAAGACGAGAGGGTGCGGACTGAGAAGAAAGGGCAGCGGGCGATTCGAGTCGCTTTGAGTGACTGAAAACGAATCATGATCTCTGTCACAAGTCAATACAACATCAACAGTGGCATTATATTGTGGCATGAAAAATACAAAGCATATATATTATTTATAAATATAACAACCAATACCTGGGTACATATTACATTATAATAATCTTAAAATAGTTCGTTCGAGTTTTAGTGTCCAAGCTGATCAGTAGACTGACCAAGATTCGAGTCTACAAGACTGTAATCAGGGCAATTTTGATGTATGGGTGTGAAGCTCGGACTCTGACTCTGAAAGAATTGGGCATTTTCAATACTAAATAAAATAAAAAAATACTCTTTCAATGTGTCTGGGTTAGCGTTATTCATAACTACTCCAAATTTCAAATCGATAGCTCAAGTAGTTCTAGAGATATTTGGCAATATGGCAATATGAGGTAAGGAACCCTAAAACCTACTACAATATAACGGAGATGTATAATCTCTATAGTTAACAACATGTACATTTAAATTTGGAACTGTAAATGGTCCCAATTGTCAGTGTAAAGTACTAATAAGATTTGGATATCTTTGTAAAATGGTCTAGAATATACCTCATAATATCAACAACGCAAATTGCCTACTTTTGAGCTATCGCGCATTGGTCTTAGCGTATTTTTCTGAGCGTATACGGTCGTTTCTGCGTTACAAGCTACCTACATTTCCCTACATTTGGTTTTTACGAGTTTACACGCGCGTTACTTTTCGTTACATTCGGTCTATACGAGCTTACACGCTCGTATTACACGGTAATTTGAAACCGCCCGTACTCTCTGCTACCGCTCATCCAATAAGACCCCAACCCGCGTTCGAGAACAAAGTATCGCTGCAGTTGTGTGCATAATTCACTTTATTGCACTCGGGCTGCTGTCATAACTCTTCGGTGGCTGACTTACCGCCTTATCTAACCGCAGTCCATCTGCCTGCATACGTAATACATTAAGACGAAAAAGGATGAAGCCACGTGACCTATAAACGTGGACCCTATAGTCTTTTCTGGATATTAACATTATAAAAAATATTTTCAGGAGATTTAATGTACATAAATATATTAATAAGAGCTGGTGGCCCAGCGGTAAGAGCGTGCGACTTGCAATCCGGAGGTCACGGGTTCAAACCCCGGCTCGTACCAATGAGTTTTTCGGAACTTATGTACGAAATATCATTTGATATTTACCAGCCGCTTTTCGGTGAAGGAAAACATCGTGAGGATACCGGACTAATCCCAACAAGGCCTAGTTTACCCTCTGGGTTGGAAGGGCAGATGGCAGTCGCTTTCGTAAAAATTAGTGCCTACGCCAAATCTTGGGATAAGTTGTCAAGCGGAACCCAGGCTCCCATGAGCCGTGACAAAATGCCAGGACAACGAGAGGAAAAAAATAATAATCAGCAATCAAACCAAGGGCTTGTTTTATTTTCTTCGATTTTTTAATCAAGAAGATAGGCTAGATAAAGAACACCGACGAGCGTGTATGAGGAATGTTATGAAAGTGAAGGAAGCGAAAGGCGTACCTACCTGTCAGAAGCAAATGGAAATTCGTGATCTCTGCCTACCCCTCCGGGATATAGACGACACGTGTATGTATGTATGTATGTTTTTAATTATTACAAGAGTTGAAGCTATTGAAAAATTGTCTGGAAGTTGTTTTTCGCATCAACTCTTAAAAATTATCTTTCATATCAAATGGAGCATAGTTTTAGCTAATTTACAATAAATCGAAGTGAAGGTTTCATTCAAGTTGGCTACCGAGTGAAACACGAAATTGATGACCACGTCAATGCAAGGAAAATTCGAATCCGGATGAATGCTGTAGAACATTATTAAATTTAGTTTCAAAATTATTACTTAAAACTCTTAAAAGTCTATCCTACTAGGCAACGTGAAGAAGCAAATCAAAATTCTTTATCAATCTGGAGGGTAAAATACAACTATACTTGAATAATAAACAGCCTTTCCGAGCTGGTGTGGTGAAATAAAAACATTTTGACTCACGCACTAATTTTATAAATAAAATAAAAGTTTTTTTTTTATAAAGAAAATATCAACACAGAGGAACCAAAATGGCGTCAGCAAAGCACGAATTCCCGATATATAATTCCACATACCAGTGAGGTTTGAATAATTAAATCTGGGCTTGCCCCCGAGAAAAATTGATAGCGATTCGAGCCCATCCCAATATTGGAGACGTGACTGGGCCGCCCAAGCGACCGGCTCCCAAATGTTTATTTTTTGCTATTTTACGCCCAATCGGGTATTTGCTGTAGTAAGGATCAGACGTGATCCTTAATATGTCTTGATTTTTTAATATATTTATACACTCAAGTTGTTTTTGCTAAGAAAATGCTAGTATCCTACAAAAAATAGTCCATCAGTGAAATTATCGAAAAATATAAACCCTTTTCATTTCCGTCGTCAACTGGGAACCATTATAGTTTCGCCATGTCCGTCCGTCTGTCCGTCCGCGGCTTTGCTCCTTGATCGTTAGTGCTAGAAAGCTGCATTTTGGCATGGATACATTAACCATGCATGACGGCAGAACGGTGAAATAAAAATTACAAAAAATATATTTTAGGGTACCTCTCATACAAAATCTCTCATAAAAAAATTTCGTTAAGTTTGTTTAACGCTCGTTCCTTGAAATCCTCGCAACGGTCAAGATTCCACTTTTCGAACCACTTGATACGCTCTGGCGTTTCAAAATAATCTGCTTGTTTGCCACCGACGTAGTATAAAAATAATGTAAATGAACAACAAGAATTTTTTCGCAGTGTATTTTTATTATATTGCTTTTATTATTTGACGACCGGTTTGGCCTAGTGGGTAGTGACCCTGCCTACGAAGCTGATGGTCCCGGGTTCAAATCCTGGTAAGGGCATTTATTCGTGTGATGAGCATGGATATTTGTTCCTGAGTCATAAGTGTTTTCTATGTATTTAAGTATTTATATATTATATATATCGTTGTCTAAGTACCCTCAACACAAGCCTTATTGAGCTTACTGTGGGACTAAGTCAATTTGTGTAATAATGTCCTATAATATTTATTTATTTATTTATTATGCTTCTAGATATTATTAGAATACATTTTCATTACGCAAAAAGGCATTTTTAAGTTTTATTAGTTTTCAAAATGTTCGTTACATACGTGGCATCTCGCCAGTGAAGTAGACGTACTGAACGCAATGAAGTGCCGGCACTTCATTGAGGTGCGGAAACATTTTGTTGGAGATGCCGACTCTAGTACTATAACTCAATGGGCTGGAGACGAACCAGAATCAATGGACTTTCAAGCTTCTGTAAAGAATTCACATTCCAAATTTAAATGGCATTAATGGCGAGGCTGCCAGTTTAAAATAAACTGTAACTACCTCACAGAAGATTCAAATTACCGTGACTCTTGTTATTACGCGCCGTTGAATCGTACATAAGCAATACGAAAAACAGCGAAAAAAATGAGCGAAACGGAGCACACCTATTCATTGAGTATTTCAATACCTTTATCAGAGGAAGAGGGAAATAAACATTGCTGTAAATTGTCGTTATTTGCAAAAACATTGTTAGCGACGCGACCAGAAACTTAGATGACGCTAAGATTAGTTAAGTTGAAATACGATTAAGGCTGTATTCGAAATAAAGATTTTATCCGTTAGGTAGGGCAAAGATATAATTAGATTGTTATTAGACATAAGAATTATGTAATCGTTCGTTATATCAGGTATTATTCGATATTTAGGTCACGCAAACCCTAAATCCCAAATCCTTATTCGAAGAGCGAGATGAACGAAGGAATAAGAAAATAAAGAAAACTTATTCATTGGTTCATAATTATAGCCAATCACATGCAAATAAAGACAAGGAAAGGTAAAAAACAGCGAGACAGAAAATCTCGATCGTGATTGGTCAGTCAATTTCCCGTACAGAATTCGATTACGCTCAGTTGTACTATGAGACGCACATATTTAGGTTATTATCGCAGTAATTACTTTAATTAGACTAATGAATGTTACGAATAATCGTAGAACGTGAATTGCTTAACACCCTAATATAGGTCATATTATCGTAATCCTAGCTATTAGATAATAGCATGCCGTAAACCGTCGAGAAACGGGCTATTGTTCCGAGCGCGGGCGAACAATAGGCTTTGTATTCGTGAAGTAAGCAAGTCGGACAGGTGTTATTGTTTTGTTTCACTGACCTAGAAACCGAGTTAGCGTGTTATGCAATATTTAAGTCAATAATTAGATATTTGTGAGAATTATAGTTATGTAAACGATAACGAGATAACACGATTTAACCCGAACAAAGCCGAATCAAGTAACCGACCAATCAGAGGGCTTGATTCAGAGCGAATCAAAACGCGTCTTATCTCCTTATCGTAAGGGTGTTCCTTTTCTACGAAATTCGTATATAAGCGAGGTAGGAACGGAGTGAAATCGTAGTCAGTCGTCGAGTGATCCAGCAACAAGAAGCCTCAAGAAAACCAAGAAGAAGCCAACCGGAAGAGAACCAGAAGCGGTTCAATCGCGTAGTAGGGATTGTAGGAGTATTTTTATACCTTTGTATC
The DNA here is from genome assembly GCF_033807575.1 of Cydia pomonella. Taxonomy (NCBI): domain Eukaryota; kingdom Metazoa; phylum Arthropoda; class Insecta; order Lepidoptera; family Tortricidae; genus Cydia; species Cydia pomonella. The sequence continues at coordinate 24,254,747 of NC_084709.1, read as the reverse complement.
GCGTGTAATAAAAGTCAGTTTGTGCGAAACAGTAGTTTATTTAGCTATCTCCTCGCGCATCGTATTCGCTCCTCTTCACGCGGCGACGTAGAGGGCCGTGGTCACGGTTTTGGCAGTAGGAGTGGTGGCGACAGCCCGGTGCCTTCTCCATTGAGCTATCGTCGGCAGATATAGCGCCGCGGGCTGCTATATTTTCCTGGTCCTTCGAGCACCGGATCAACTGTCAGCCCATCAAGACCGTCGAGATCAGCTTCTACTCTGCGTGAAGAACCCCATCGTTTCACATCGTCAAGATGCCGATAATTCGGACCAAGAAGGCTACGTCGGTACAGAGCGACGAAGACAGGCAGCGTTTCCTAGAAGAAGGCGCGGCGGCGGCCCAACATCGTGAGGTTGCCCGCGAACACGCTGAGAGGACTGAGGACGCCGACGCGGAGCGCCCTCCCCTCCCCCCTGGCGAGTCGGCCGACGCGGCAGCGGTCACCCATCGAGCTGCTAGCGCGGAACCGTTAGGCGCAGCGGCTACATTATCGATCGACGACGTCTACCAGAGGCCACCGAGGTCTCCCTCGCAAGATACGATGTTGCTATGGCGAAGGGACCTGAACCAACGCCTGCGACGTCTTGCGAGACCTACACCGATCCCGTTACGTCATTCGAAGACAGTGGTTAAAGACGTTACCACATCGCAACGACCGAAGGATACTCCAAAGGAGGCGAGCACTCCGGGTAGGCACACCCGTGCGCAGTCCGTGTGCTCACAAGCGAGTACCGTCATCGAGGCCAGACTCTCGCAAGCCGAGCTGGAGGCGAGCGAGCGGCTAGCGGAGATTCAGAAGAAGGAGCTGCAGTTAGAAGCCGAGTTAGTGAAGAAGAGGCTGGAAGCCCAGAAGCTGCAAATTCGTGCAGAAGCCAGTGAATCCGACGCGGCATCCGATAGGAGCGAAATCGGACCGCAACACCAGCGCATCCTGACATGGATCGACGAATCGCAGGACAAGACGCTAACCGAGCCCGTCAAGTCCAAGAAGAGGTTAGCCAACGAGCCCCCACCGGATTACGAGACTCCAAGGCGCTCCACGCGGGAAGAGAGGCATATTCGACGTCGCTCACCGAGCCGCGAGGACCGTCGGCGATCGTTATCGCCACCGATCGAGCCACGTACGCCGCACACGGAGCGTACACAGCTCACTCAGGAAGGAACCGTAGCGGAGTCTATGTTGCAGTTATTCGAGAAGATGCAAATGGCGGCTCGACCGGCACCGAAGGATATCTTCGAACTACCTCACTTCTACGGAGATGTGAGTGAGTGGCGAAGTTTCTACAACACGTACACCGAGACGTCGAGAAGATATAAGTTTACCGACTACGAGAACGTCGCTAGACTGCGTATGGCGCTACGCGGGGACGCGAAGACATGTGTGTCACACGTCCTATCGACCGCAACTCGTCCAGATATGATTATTCGAATACTGAAAAAGCAGTTTGGTCGGAGCGAAGTATTGCTAGACAGAGCAATCGAAGATTTGCGCAAGCTGCCAGCGTTGGGACCTACAGCGAACGATCTCAACAGCTTCGCAATCAAAATTATGAACATAGTGTCCACTATTATGGATATAGATCGGAGACACTACGCCGACAACCCGTTGCTGATTCGCGAAGTAACGGACCGGTTATCGCCCCATATTCGAAGCAGGTGGTGCGACTACGCACGCAATCATCGTGATACCGACGAACCCGAGATCCTGCAACTTGCTGACTTTCTGATGGAGGAAAGTGAACAAGAAATGGCGTTTTGTCATGCCCGCGCAGCCCCGAGGCGTGCGCAGGTACCGTCAGCAGCACTGAACGCGCGCGCGACCGGCACTCGTACGAATACATCCGCGCCGCGTTATCCGATTCCCGCTACCACAACTGGAGGTCGATACGCCACAGCACAGAAGGTGACGTATGCGACGCGTCAAGCCAGTACATCGAAGTCGACGTGCCTGTATTGCGGCGGCAATCATTCAACGCCGGAATGTCGCAAGCTAGCCGCACAGAGCATAGGCGCAAGATGGGAGTGGGCAAAACTCAACCGAATATGCTATAGGTGCATGGACGCGAAGCACCTCAAAATACAGTGCAAGGCGAAAGGGTGCGGTGTGGCAGGCTGTCCGCACGTGCATCATCGTCTGCTCCACGCGGAGACGACGCAGGAGCTCCGTGATAATACCGCGATGGCGATGACTCATGCTACGCAACGAGCGGCCGTAGCGCGAGTTACTACGGCATCGATCGAGCCGACGGCGGCACAAGAGCCGCAATCTACGCAAGTTACGCCACGAGAGGACAACGACCCACGAGTCTACGTGTCATCGACCCCGAACTACAACGTGTTGTTGAAAGTGTTGCCTGTAACGGTAACAGGCCCGCAAGGAACAGCGCATATTTTCGCTTTTATCGACGACGGATCGACATTGTCGATGATCGATCAAGACGTTGCTGATGAGATAGGTGCAGTGGGTCAAGACGAGCCGTTATGTATTCGAGGAATAAGGAATCTCAAGCACACGTCGATAACACAGACTGTTAAGGCCACCGTGAGACCGGCGAAAGGAGGTACCGAACACGAGATTACCGTCAAGACCGTAGATGGCCTAGGAATCAGGTCACAGTCGCTCAATAAGGAGCAACTACTCAAATATAAACATCTGGCGGACTTAGGCGACGAATGCTACGTCGGAACAGGCGTACCACAGATGTTAATCGGAGGTGATTATAGTCACTTGATTACACCGACGGAAATCAGGCAGGGCGGCGAGAACGAGCCGTGCGCTATGAAAACACCACTAGGTTGGGCGTTTTTCGGTAGAATGCCACGCATCATTCGTACGAACGAGCAAACCGTGTTACACTGCCGTATGGGGAATGAAGATCTCAACGAGCAAGTGAAGAAACATTGGTCGATCGAGGCGTTAGGCGTAACGCAAAAGGAGAACGTGAGTCCGAGCGATCAACGAGCCATCGATATATTTAATAAAACCGTGAGAAAAGTTGGAAATCGCTACGAGGTTGGCCAGCTATGGGCGTCAGACGACGTGAAGCTACCACCGAGCTACGCTATGGCGCGTTCAAGATTACATAGCTTGGAAACGAGAATGCGTCGCGACAAGGACTTCGCGGAGGACTACGAAGCCCAGATTCAGAAGTTGCTGAAAAAAGGATATGCCGAGCGTATTATGGAACCACCGCAAACCGATAAGACTTGGTTTTTGCCGCACTTTAGTGTTTTTAATTTGAATAAAGGCAAAGGAAGAGCCGTATTCGATTGTGCCGCGAAAAGTCAAGGAAATAGTCTGAACGACTATATTTTAGCGGGACCAGACCTGCTAAAAAGCCTACTGGGTATACTACTGAGGTTTCGCGAATGGAGCTTCGCAGTAGTAGCAGATATACAGGAGATGTTTCTGCAAATCCAGATTCGAGCCGAAGACCAGCAGAGCCAGCTATTCTTGTGGCGAGGTACGAGAAGAGACATGGAGCCGCAAGTCTACAAACTAAACAGAGTTTGTTTCGGAAACGTATCGTCACCGTTTCTCGCGCATTCAGTGCGCAATCGTAACGCAACCGACAACGAGGACAAGTATCCAGAGGCGGTCTACGATATACACAATAATCATTATATGGATGATTATGTGGCGTCCTACAAGACTGAAGACGAGCTAATGAGAGTGTCATCGCAGGTACGAGACTCTCACGCCGAGGGAAACTTTCACCTACGAGGCTACGCGAGCAACAGCGAGCGACTGTTAGCGAGCATCGAGCCAGAGCTTCACGCACAAGAACCGACGCATCTAGGCGAGAAGCAACAGACCGTTCTAGGAATGACTTGGGATCCTAGCACCGATACTCTAGGATACAATACGAAGATGCTGCGCGTACCGGACGCAGTAAAGAATCACGAGCGACCACCGACGAAACGAGAGTTACTCAGCGCGATAATGTCAATTTACGACCCGATGGGACTTATCGCTCAATTCGTGATAAGCGCGAAGATAATATTTCAGCGAGTTTGGTCAAAAGGAACGGATTGGGACGCACCGCTACCATACCAAGAAGCTGAAGACTTTTTTCAGTGGCTGAATGCACTGAAACATGTAGCTACGCTACGCATACCGCGACAGTACGAGACACCGAGAGCTGCTACGAAATATACTCTGCATATTTTCACCGACGCGTCAACGGAAGCATATTGCGCTGCAGCATATTGGCGCATAGAAAACTCAGAGCAAGAGGTTCGAGTAAGTTTAGCAGCGGGCAAAAGCAGAGTTTGTCCACTGAAGGTGCTATCCGTACCGAAATTGGAGCTAACAGCGGCAGTCATCGGAGTACGGTTAGCAGAAACAATCTGCAACGAGCAACGATACGACATCGATGAAGTGATTTATTGGACGGATTCAAGAGTCCTACTAGGATGGATCAAAGACGACGCACGAAATTATAAGCCATTCGTATCACATCGATTAGCTGAGATCACCGAGAAATCGAATCGTCAAGCATGGAGATATGTACCGACCGATCTTAATCCGGCAGACCGTGCTACACGAGGCAAGCCTACAAGGAGGATCGACATACAGGATGATTGGTACAGAGGACCGCAGTTTCTCTACCTAGCCGAGGTGGAGTGGCCGAGCCGAGATATCACAGTAAGCCGCACCGAAGATCTTCCTGAAAGGAAGCTGAAAGTCAAGTCAGGAATCGTTTTATCGACTACGACATCGAAAATGGAGCCATCAAGCGTATTACCCGATATACGTCGCTTCAGTAATTACGATCGATTGATTAATTCTACAGCCTACGTGCTACTTTTCATCGATAAGCTGAAATCCAAGAATAGGGGACTACAGCTACAAGTGCAACACATTAAGCGAGCAGAGCATATGTGGATACAGAATAGTCAACGGAGAAGCTTTCCAGACGAAATACGTACTCTGCACATCGGACGCGAAATCGACAGGAAATCGAAGCTATATACGCTAGCACCAGAGTTATGCGACGACGGCGTGCTACGTATGAAAACGAGATTGGGCAACGCTCCAGTACTCTACACGTCACTACATCCGATAATACTGGACGGCAGAGACTCATTTACTCGATTGCTGATTCAGAGAGCCCACAGACGATCAGCGCACATACACAACGAAGCCGTGATAAATCAGTTACGTCAAGATTATTGGATTTTGCATCTACGACCGATAGTGAAAGCTGTAGCGAGAGACTGCGCACTTTGCAAGCTACGTCGAGCTTCACCGCGAGCGCAGCCCTTCGGAGACCTACCCCCCGAGCGACTACAGGCTTATCAACGACCGTTTACCTACACTGCGCAAGACTATCTAGGCCCCATGTACGTGACAATAGGCCGGCGAAGGGAAAAACGCTGGGTCTGTTTATACACATGCCTAGTCACCAGAGCCATCCATCTGGAGAGCGTGCATAGTTTGTCGACGGACAGCGCGCTACTCGCCCTACGACGATTCGCTGCGCGACGAGGATGGCCACACACGATGTACAGCGACAACGCGACATGCTTCAAGGCGGCATCAACGGAGCTACGAGAAGCATATAAGCAGTGGCTACCACAGCTACGTGCTTACGGTCTACATCATCGGATGGAATGGAAGTTCATCCCGCCTGGTAATCCCTCTGCAGGCGGAGCTTGGGAACGCATGGTGCGTACCGTGAAGACGGCAATGGCGTACACATTCCATACAAGAGCACCGCGAACAGAAGTCTTCGAAACACTATTAGCAGAGATCGAGAATATCGTTAATAGAAGACCTCTCACACACGTTAACGTCGACCCGCAATCCGAGGAAAGTCTTACACCGGCACACTTTCTACTACTGCACAACGCAAACCTACCTATGATCGGAGTCTACGAAGAGAACGACAAGAAGCAGTGGAAGGCTGCACAGGCGCTCGCAGACCACTTCTGGCGGCGCTGGACGAAAGAGTACTTCCCACTGTTAGCACCACGTAAATCGTCCGACGAGGGAGGACGACAGATCCAGCCGGGAGACGTGGTCATCATCGCTGAACCCAATGGACCTCGCAGCGTATGGCCCAAAGGAGTCGTCGAGGTCGTCTATCCAGGCCCCGATGGACGGGTCCGCTCCGCAGACGTCAGGACGAGGCACGGGACGCTACGCAGGCCGAGCTGCAGACTGGCGGTCATCGCGTCGCAACCCATGCACCAGGAGTCTTCGACTGCGGGGACAAAATGTTAGCGACGCGACCAGAAACTTAGATGACGCTAAGATTAGTTAAGTTGAAATACGATTAAGGCTGTATTCGAAATAAAGATTTTATCCGTTAGGTAGGGCAAAGATATAATTAGATTGTTATTAGACATAAGAATTATGTAATCGTTCGTTATATCAGGTATTATTCGATATTTAGGTCACGCAAACCCTAAATCCCAAATCCTTATTCGAAGAGCGAGATGAACGAAGGAATAAGAAAATAAAGAAAACTTATTCATTGGTTCATAATTATAGCCAATCACATGCAAATAAAGACAAGGAAAGGTAAAAAAACAGCGAGACAGAAAATCTCGATCGTGATTGGTCAGTCAATTTCCCGTACAGAATTCGATTACGCTCAGTTGTACTATGAGACGCACATATTTAGGTTATTATCGCAGTAATTACTTTAATTAGACTAATGAATGTTACGAATAATCGTAGAACGTGAATTGCTTAACACCCTAATATAGGTCATATTATCGTAATCCTAGCTATTAGATAATAGCATGCCGTAAACCGTCGAGAAACGGGCTATTGTTCCGAGCGCGGGCGAACAATAGGCTTTGTATTCGTGAAGTAAGCAAGTCGGACAGGTGTTATTGTTTTGTTTCACTGACCTAGAAACCGAGTTAGCGTGTTATGCAATATTTAAGTCAATAATTAGATATTTGTGAGAATTATAGTTATGTAAACGATAACGAGATAACACGATTTAACCCGAACAAAGCCGAATCAAGTAACCGACCAATCAGAGGGCTTGATTCAGAGCGAATCAAAACGCGTCTTATCTCCTTATCGTAAGGGTGTTCCTTTTCTACGAAATTCGTATATAAGCGAGGTAGGAACGGAGTGAAATCGTAGTCAGTCGTCGAGTGATCCAGCAACAAGAAGCCTCAAGAAAACCAAGAAGAAGCCAACCGGAAGAGAACCAGAAGCGGTTCAATCGCGTAGTAGGGATTGTAGGAGTATTTTTATACCTTTGTATCGCGTGTAATAAAAGTCAGTTTGTGCGAAACAGTAGTTTATTTAGCTATCTCCTCGCGCATCGTATTCGCTCCTCTTCACGCGGCGACGTAGAGGGCCGTGGTCACGGTTTTGGCAGTAGGAGTGGTGGCGACAGCCCGGTGCCTTCTCCATTGAGCTATCGTCGGCAGATATAGCGCCGCGGGCTGCTATAAACATGCTTTCTTTAATGTCTTCGCATAGTACAAAGAGTTGGGAAGTAGGTTATCTTCATGGCTCCTCTACACGATTGCCCAGCGTAGGCCAGTCCAAAGGACGCATTTATGCGTTAGAGGGAGTCATATTGCTATCTCATACCACCGCATAGCTGCGTCCCGGCTGGCCTACGCTGGGCCATCATGTAGAGGAGCCGTCATACAAACGCACTGCGCGCGGTTTGTATGTGTGCGGCATAGTATCTTTACGTCGCCGCACGCACACTCAAACAAAAACCCCGACTGGCGCACTGAGAAACGGGTGTCGAGATAATGTTGGAGTGTGCGTGCGGCATACTATGGCGCACACATACTAGCCACGTGTGGTGCCCACTCTTTGTATGGTCTTGGGGATGTCTTCTGGCACGTGAAAGAAATCGAGTTGAAAAACGAGGAAGAGCCTAGGTAACAAGTTGTTATGTTGTTAATTGAAATTAGGATTTTAGAGAGACGCCACACTAGCGGCCCCAAGCGTCAGCGTCTAGTCAACTCTATGGCTGCTGCTCGACGCAACGTTGGCGCAACTGCGTAGCAACGCCATTTTCCATAGCGCTGACTAGACGCTGTCGCTCAAAAGACACTAGTGTCGGCGGCTCTTAAATAATGTCGGGAGTCATCTTGGGAGTTGCAAGTGATCATAGCCTTAATGTTATACATATATGTATGTATATGTATTTGTATCAATATTATTTATATATATATATATATATGTATATTTTTGCACCGCCTACAACTTATCTGCTTTGCCTAAAGGTTGACTGGTAGAGAATGCCTTACGGCGTTAAGTTCGCCTATTGTACAGTGTGTTTTCTTATGTGCAATAAAGATTACATAAATAAATAAATAGCCTACGAAAAAATCCCTCCCACTTAAACCCCCAAAAGACGCAAATCGTTTAAGCATTAATAGTAGATTGTGTGACAACTTGACAAGGGAGCAAATTTACACAGGTTTCTACGATTGAATCCCGAGCGTAGTGAGGGATTCAAGTGTTAACGCCCAAGGCGGAAATAACTCTGCTACCTTGTGACATACTGGTTTTCACGTCACCTATGAAGAAAATATTATATAAAAAATATAATTAAAAAAAAAATACTATAACTCCCTAGGGAGTTATAGCTTTTTTTTCACAATCCATAACGCCCACGGGATCAAAATAGGCCTTTGTCCTTCAGTATACCTGCATGACATAAGATGTTTTTCGAACTAGTGTGATGAAAAGGTCCTTTTCCAAATTGGTGATGTGAAAAAGCTTGAAACGTGAGGTAAATCAAGCGCAAACTAAATCGGCGACACCAAACACTTAGCACTTTTAAAGCGGCGCGGTTGAGCCAGTTAGTAACTGGCGCATTAGTTCCTGAATAATGAAGCGGTAAACAGTATACTAAGGAGTTGCCGGTTCAACCGGTCCGTTCGTCTTGTGACGCAGCGCCTTACGTAAGGCAACAACTCGTGAACGCGAAGACAGAATTCGCACCTCTAGAACCCAGTTCATTACTGCATATATGGAAAATAATATAATGACAACTGATAATTAGAGCAGTACCCATTAGGTCAAAACAGTTCGGGCATCACATTATAGTTCACACTATAATAGGGATTTCATGTAATATGCAACAAACCATTAGGGATACTCACCATTAGGACAAAAATGCTTAGAAAACATAACATTTAGGTAAAACAATACATAATGCAAAATTATCATTGCGCCAAGTGACTGTTATGCCAAGTGATCATTAGTCCATAGCAGTTAGGCCAAGTGATTTTAGGCCAAACGTTGTTAGGCATTCAGAAGGACACCCGGCCCATGGCATTCGCGTTCGCAACGGGATCGCCCACGTAGGACAATTCTATAAGAGGTATCAAAGATTGATTGATGACGCCGCGCTTCTTCGCTTCGCGTTCGCAAATTGTTCATTTACGTAATTCGAACGTACACTGACATCAGAATGATATAGAATTGATGCGATTTAGTTATCGTGCATGTCGCGCATTCAGTCACATTAATTGTTGAGCCATTTAGGGTTTTCTTTACATTGGAGATTTAAAAGTAGTCCAGTATTTAAGGCAGACAGCGTTCATTTATATTTGATTTGTAATGTGTTACATATATATACGATCAAATCTAAGATATGTGATTATCAAAAGTGTTGTTTCTTCTAGCAAAAAACGTCACTTTTGACACTGACATATCCGATTCATATCGTATCTAGACCTAATATTTAACGGAATGCCAGTTCGAGCGCCATCTTAATAGTCACGCAAAATTTTTTTTAGGGTATCTCCCTTAGTAAAAGATTTTTTTTTTTTGCTTTGACCCAATAGTGTGGGGTATCGTTGAATATTTCTTTTAAAATGAATTCTGGTATATTCTAAACCGTTATTTGATTAATTTAATATTTATATTTAATTATTAAATCAAAAATATATTTTCGGAAATAATCGCTCCGAAAAAAAAACCCTCTAAGTTTTGAACAATTGGTCAAAAAATTAGAAAAAAATCGGAAAACAAACACTTTCAATGAAAACTATAGCGAATATTATCGGTCCAGTCATTTTTGAGTTATTGCAAAAAATCTTTTTTTCTTAGCAAAAAGACGTACAAAGCGCTGCAAAGGTACTGTACTTGCTTTTAATGTACTATGATAATTACTAACCCTCGTTTGGTCTATTTTGATAGAAGGTAACTACGAAACCCTATACTGAGCATGACCCGACATGCTCTTGGCTGAGAGTCAACGTCCGGTAGTCCACGTGCTACTTGTGATTTACAAGAGCGAATAAAATCACTGTCTTGTACTAACCGTACAATTTTAGTCCTAATACCTTGGTACTGACGAGATAGTCCCACTGGACTGAACATATTTTAAAGTTCGAATCGGGCCGCTTTGGCGCACCAAACACGGATGACGAAACACGTTCGTTCACGTTCGACGTTTTGGGACGGGGAAAAATAGTGTTTCGGCCCGATTCGAAGAATGAGATACGATAACGATAAGTTCTTGTTTAGATACGTTCTCATTTAGATATCGTTTGTATGTCGTATACTTAACTGACAGAAGCAGCTCGATTCGGGCAACCCATGTCACTTTGACGTTATAAATATCGTAGATAGATCTTATTGGGATCACCGCAGAATCGAAATAAACGTCAATTTCGACATGTCGTTTAGTTATCGATTTTTTAAATATCTTTCCAATATCTTAGTGTCTTAATCATTCTTCGAATCGGACCAACTATTCAGCATATAGATACTTTTAACGAAGACTGCGTTTATTGTACAGTCGCCGTCAGATATATCGGAGCGGCCGACGTGATTAAAATATCTGAACACGCACTTTAATATCTTAAGCTCCCGTGGACAAGAAGAACCTGAGTTCTTCTCTCACTCTCACTGAGGATAAGTGTGAGCGAGACGGTTGTGCGTGCACGGGATCGTGCATATATCATGTTTTTAAATTGTTATTATTAGTAAGTTTCTATAAAAAAGTAGTGGATGAGTTCAATCAAAATAAAATTGCGCATTTTTGTAATCAATTTTCATATTTTTAGCTTTAGTGTAAAAATTGATACTTATACTTACAAATTATTAAAGTTTGTTTTAGACATAATTACGAGTATATTTGTGATTTTTTTCCAAGAGTTTCGAGCAAATATCATGAAAAAACTATCAAGATCGCAATTAAATTTTTGGCATTCATAATATTATCTAAAACAGTGCTACGATTTTTCAAAAACTCTGCTGGCTGAACCTCATCGTCATCATGATCATTATGGTGGCCTTTCGATGATCCAATCTTGGATGTAAGACTCTTCCCTCTTCTTCTACTCCTGTCGTTCTACGCATCTCACCCCCGGGCTGGGGAAGCCCATGTTCTGTTAGCCAGAGGAAGGGGAGGAGAATACCCACTAACATCCCCTGCGGCGTCAGCCTCTTCGCCGTTAGGGGAGCGTCATGGGATCGCTTGCGGCATTCTATCCGCGACGCCCCCCGGTGCCCGTCCATCCAGTGCCGACCTCCACATCGTACACCTAGCGCTGCGGTGGTCTACCGCTCCGTCGTGTGTCCGATTTAAATAAATAAATAATAAATAAATATTATAGGACATTATTACACACATTGACAAAGTCCCACAGTAAGCTCAATAAGGCTTGTGTTGAGGGTACTTAGACAACGATATATATAATATATAAATATTTATAAATACTTAAATACATAGAAAACACCCATGACTCAGGAACAAATATCCATGCTCATCACACGAATACATGACCTTACCAGGATTTGAACCCGGGACCATCAGCTTCGTAGGCAGCGTCACTACCCACTAGGCCAAACCGGTCGTCGCATTTGGGCCTCCATTCAAGAACTCAGCGACTCTTGTCCATCTTTGCACCCATGTTCACTTTCTGTGCGCTATGTGAATGCTGGTTGAACCTACTACACCTTAACAATAAGACGTTGTATTTGTGAACAACTTGACCGCTCCGATCTATCTGATGGCGAATATGTAACTAAAATTATCCCCCTGTTAAAAAAACAAGTTCAAATCTCATAAGCCCCAAGTGAAGCGCGCCAGTGGCGTCGACTAACTTTGATGAAGAAACATGAGACACCAACTAGTTTGTACCTATAGATTGTTCGCATTATGCAAGTTTATTCATTGGGGTTCTACGAAATGAAGTTAGTAAAGTGCGACAACGAGATTCATTCTACCGTTATAATCGACTTCGTTTAGAGTTCGTCTCTTTGCGATTATAGCAGTTTTGTGGCTTTGAAACTGGAGCGTGGATTGCAAAAAAATAAATTTTCTCAAACTTGCAATGAAATGTTGACATGTCTTACTTCAAATTAAGTTCGGAAATATCTACTACATAACCGGTGCGATGAGTGAAGATAATATGTATGTTTTTAAACGTCAAATTGTGACACAATTATGCTCTTTTTTCTTTTTTAATTATTATTTCGGGGTTACCAACATGAGAAAAAAAAAGATTATTTTTGCGCTACGACACACGGTTTAAGGATATACAGCCATATAAATATTTATAAGAAGCGAGCGAAGGCCAACGTAAATTCCTGGGCACAAAATGCGTCCTCAATTCCTCATGTATACGGGGCTAGTTACAGGGGGCACTGCGCGTGATCCGATGCCCTCGTAGTAGGTACCTAATATGGCTATAGGGGTGACGCTTAATCTATATTAGGTTATTATTAACTAACAAACTACAACAAAAAACACAACACTACAATAAAAAATCCGCCCCGGATTTTTTATTAAACAAAACATTTCAAAAATGGAGCCATTGTTACATCATAATTATATAAAATTTCTACTACCTTTTCTTTTACTGCGTCATGTCTAAGTGGCTTCATTTTAAAACATATTTCGTGAATTCATTTTATTACCTTTATATCCAACGTTTCTAAGTGGCTCATTATACGAACTTTCAGTATCGCCCATGTATAATCCTTAATTATCACGCGCGTGTAATACCTGCCTCCCAGTTATGAGCTACATTGTTCAAGAGATCATTGCCGACGGATTAGCTATAATCCCATCGTAGAGACGAGCACGACCATCAGTGTTAATAAGATACCAGGATTGCATAAATAAATAGAATTTTCGTTAGTAGGTGCAGTTACGGACTTTAAATGCCGAGCCATTTAGGGTTAATTTTATATTGGAAATTTCATACCGTTAGTATTGAAAAATGAAAGCCAGTGGCTCGTACCAATGAGTTTTTCGGAACTTATGTACGAAATATCATTTGATATTTACTAGTCGCTTTTCAGTGAAGGAAAACATCGTGAGGAAACCGGACTAATCCCAACAAACCTAAGTTAGTAAGTTAGTTAAGCCTAGTTTTACCCTCTTGGTTGGAAGGTCAGATGGCAGTCGCTTTCGAAACTAGTGCCTACGCCAAATCTTGGAATTAGTTGTCAGCTGACCCCAGGCTCCCATGCCGTGACAACCACGTACCATATGCCGGGATAACGCTAGGAACAAGTATTGAAAAATGAAAATGAAAAACTTTATTACACGATAAGCATAAATTATAATGACAAAAATTGGTAAACTTAAGTGTTAATGAAATTAAAAGTTGGCAATAGTTGTAATATTAGGCTAATCATGAAATACGTAAGTTTTAATGATTAGCCTGATATTTTAATGATAAGCCTAATACTTTTAGATGCGTATCTCGTAATAGGTAAAACTGTAAACTAAGTTTACTTATTATTCCTTAAAAAAAATCCGTTTTTTTCCTTTTGAGGTACGGAACTGTATCTCTAAAGGATAAAACGGAACTCTTATAGGATCACTTTGTCTCGTCCGTCTTTCCGTCTGTCTGTCAAGACTTTAAAAAAAAAGATACGTCCATTTCTCACGCATAAAACGTATATTTTGAGAATCTCAAGGGAATCAAAATTCATTTCCCGTCGACCTAGAACTATGAAATTTGGCAAGAAATATATCTTCTTATACTACAAGTACTGGCAATGCCGGATTTAGAGGTCTGGAGGCCTCGGGCAATAAAGGAGTGGAGGCCCTCTTGTCCCAATTTTTTAGGGTTCCGTAGCCAAATGGCATAAAACGGAACCCTTATAGTTTCGCCATGTCCGTCTGTCTGTCTGTCTGTCTGTCCGAGGCTTTGCTCCGTGGTCGTTAGTGCTAGAAAGCTGAAATTTGGCATGGATATATAAATCAATAAAGCCGACAAAGTCGTACAATAAAATCTAAAAATTTAATTTTTTTTAGGGTACCTCCCCTACACGTAAAGTGGGGGTGATTTTTTTTTTCGCTTCAACCCTAGAGTGTGGGGTATCGTTGGAAAGGTCTTTCAAAACTAATAGGGGTTTTCAAGAAACATTTTTTGATAAAGTAAATATATTCGGAGATAATCGCTCCGAAAGAAAAAAAAATGTGTCCCCCCCCCCCTCTAACTTTTGAACCATAGGTCCAAAAAATATGAAAAAAATCGTGGAAGTAGAGCTTAAGAAAGACATTAAATGAAAACTATAGCGGACATGATCAGTTTAGCTGTTTTTGAGTTATAGCAAAAAGTTTTCCCTTCATAGTAAAAAGACTTACTTTAATTAGGTACTGATTATGCAAATATGCCTATTTGTTTAACTCGGGTGGAAGGTACCGTGTCATCTCTTGGTTAACATTTTTACTATACTTTAAGCTCCAGTTTAGCTTATTGTGACGGAAGAGTAACTACGGAACCCTACACTGAGCGTGGCCCGACATGCTCTTGGCCGGTTATTATTTCCAAATAAAATGGTAAATTTTCCGTATTCTCTATTGTGGGGGCCCCTCTTTTGTGGAGGCCCGGGGCAGTAGCCCCGGTTGCCCTCCCCTAAATCCGGCCCTGAGTACTGGGAATTATCTCATAATTATAAATTTGTATGGATAAAATAGCTTAGTATGGAACTCTCGATGGGTGAGTCCGACTCGCACTGGTCCGGTTTTTTAGATAACTTTCAGATAACATTATTGGCAACCGTATGAATGTTGAACACAAGGTGTGCTGAGCAATCTGTCGTTTGTCTCCAGCTGATCTGATTCAAGATACGTCTTGTTGATGAGAAACAGGATTCCTGAGTAAGCCACTGAAAGAAAACAATACAATATTAGACAATTTTGTTTGAATGATATTGTGTACATTGTTACATAAGATGTGCCTTTTTAAAATAAAATGCATGTTTATACACATAATAGTACTGTGTATTTAGGTGTTAGTGTATATATAAATAATAGTACTGCGTTTTTAGATGTCAATCATTCGGTGAAATTAAATTATGCGAATAATCAGTTGCGAAATGACTTTCGGCAAAATAATTATCGACAATAATTTATTATAATTGAAATAAAGCTCTTTTCATTATAGTTGATAATTATTAAACCGAATGTTATTTCGCAACCGATTATTCGCATTATTTTATATTTCAGAATGATCAAGTGGAAACTTAGCACAATAACTCGTATTATTTCCTAACATAACAGATAGCAAATATACGTTTGTGTGGACAACAACTTAAGAAGACACTTTTTAAGACGCTACGTCTTAAGTAGCAGAATGACATCGAACGTCTAATACAAAACAAAAAACGATTTTATTTTGTATTCTAACATCATTCGATGGAAAATATGCTGACGCTTGTCGGCCGCTACCCCGGCATGGTCGCTTTTCTAGCATAGTTTGGGCTTATGACATTTAGGTACTAAATAGTATTTTATGCAATCGTGATATAAGTCGAGTACAGTCGAGTACCGTGTTTAGGCAACGAAGCTTGCTGAGTTGCCAAAGTGAGGTACGAGATTGAAAAGCTTCATTATATCACTATTGTATACAATACTTTTTCTACGAGTCATCTAAAATATTTTTATTATTATTATAAAACCTAAACAAGTAATTAAAATTGGTAAGTATCTCAGTAGATAAAAATGTAGTACAAAAGATAAACCCGCGACTGTTTAGTCCCGCCCCGCGCCCGTTTAGTATTTTCTATGGGAGAGCGGCGGCACGTCATTGGTATTTTTTTACAGTTGACTATACCGTATCGTAATGAATATTATAGTTGAATTGGGAGCTATACATGAAAATTATAGTTTGGTACACGAAATTATAATTCAACCATTACAGTCGACAAGTAGAAAAATAATGATAACATATTACTTACAACACATTACGGATGAAACCACAGCATCAATCCGCGCTTGCTCCCAAAACAGCCAAATGTACAACAGCAGGCCCAGCACGCTCAGAGTGACAACAGTCACGCCGTAATTGAGATACATCTTTATATAGCGCTTGTTATCCTAAAACAATATGGCGCCATGAGTACAGAGGGTAGGCCCTCAAATCACGGGGGTCTTTCTCTTTTACTCCAATCAAGTCGTTCGGCCCGATTCGAAGAATGATTATTTATTTATTTATTTAAACTTTATTGCACAAACAAAGAAAAATGTACAAATGGCGGACTTAATGCTAAAAGGCATTCTCTACCAGTCAACCATTGGGTTGAACAGAGACATATATGTTGGTGCAGAAGATATGCATAAATTATTTAACCGAAAAACAAAATATATTTATAGTTAATAAAAATAAACCTACAAAGCTATGATCAAATACTATTACTACACACACTACTATTACTACTATTACTATTATAACACGTTTAAGATCTTGGAAAGATCTTTAAAAGATCGATAACTAAACGACATGTCAAAATTGACGCTTATTTCGATTCCGCTGTGATCCCAATAAGATCTATCTACGATATTTCTAAAGTCAAAGTGACATTGGTTGCCCGAATCGAGCTGCCTCTGTCAATTATACGACATATAAACAATGTCTAAATGAGAAGTTATCTAAACCAGAACTTATCGTTATCCTATCTAACTCTTCTAGAGCTCTGTTCAGTATGGTGATGGTGGGCATCCGAAGACGAAAATAATGATCTGTTTAGATTTTAAATGTTTTAGTGTAAGAACACTTCTCGATGTGTACTATTGAGCGGCATCGTCTTTTAGACTAAGCTCATTAAATAAAGATAAAAAAAAACTAACTCTTCGAACCGAGCCGGTTATCAAAATGTGCAAGTTGCTGTCAGCTTGTGTAGGTACAATAGGTTTTATCACTAAAGTCCAAATTTTTCTTATATGTGACCTGGTTTGACAATAAATCTTATTTTATTTTATCTTATAACGATTGCTTGATTATATTACATTTCGTATTCCAAGACACAGAAGGGCGGCGAAGTAGAGTGCTGACGCAGCAAGGATACTGCATATTACAGCTCCGATGATAAAAAAGTTCAAAACTGTCCATCCTTCGCTATCACCATACGTTGGAATATATCCATGATACATATTCCAGATCCAGACAACAAGTAAGAAGATTAGAAATATCACGCTGTTAAGGAAAGCCAGTAAGCATGTAACCTGTAACAAATAATGGCGAATAGAGTCTGTGCGGAAAGAGAAGAGTCGTGAAATGTATGGCGCCTAATACATTCCACGACTCTTCTCTTTCCGAACAGACTCTAATTATAAAATGTGGGCCAGTGACAAATTCTCTTTCGCCCCAACCTCTTATTTAATATAAAATATATACAAATGAATAACGTGTCGTTTAAAAGAAAGAAAAAGCGTTTTTTTTTAAATTATGCCTTACACGGGGAAACAGCGAGCGTTTTGAATTCGAGACTTTTTTGAAAAGAATCGTTCTTATGTGTCCACGCACAAATTTAACCAAACAATTCTCTCTTTTTTTTATTTTTATGGAGGATAGGCAGGCGTTTGACCACGATCACACCTGATGGTAAGTGATGATGCAGTCTACGGTGGAGTACGCTTACCTATGAGATACCTATTTACCCTAACCTTGAAGAGATTCAGATTGTACTCATGCGGAAACACAGACTCGGGCAGGGCATTCCACTCCTTGGCAGTTCGCATAAGGAATGTTGAAGCGAAACGCTTCGTGCGTATTTGTGGAATACCTAACATGAAGCGATGCCGAAGTGCCGATTGTCTGGTAGTCCGATGGTGAAATGGGGACGGACTGTCGTTATCTTGAACTAGCACTAGCACCCAAAATTGTTCTTATTTACAGACAAATTGCGTTTGCCAGACTATAAAATCCATACTCAGGAACAAAATATTTGTTATAAACACACAAATAAATGCCCTTACCAGGATTCGAGCCCGGGACCTCCTTATTCATAGGCGGGGTCACGGAGTAAATAATACCGTCCGTTACGGTTTACGGTTCAATTTATAGTGGTTCAATTGCAATTAACATTCGGTCAACACTGCGTGGAGGGTACAGTAAGCTGTAAATTGACATTTGTTTACCGGGGTGGGGGGGAGGGGTCAGTTATCTCTGCAGCTTACTGTACATACGTTATATACGTATAAAACTAAGAAGGACAGTGATCTTCGCGAGTTCACAGCCATTTCGTTTTGAGGTCGATTAAGTAAGTAAAAGTAAGTATTACTGGCGGCGAGTTAGAGGGTGCTTTTTATTTGTAGGTGTTTTTTTTTTAATTTATGCTTTTAGTGTAAGTTGACGAAGCCTGTTGTAGATTTTACCGTTGTACTGTATTGTGACGACGCCTGTAGCTGATTATGAGTTTGTGTTCACCTGACGAAGCCTGCGTTGCAGATTTTTTTTTATACTACGTCGGTGGCAAACAAGCATACGGCCCGACTGATAGTAAGCAGCCTCCGTAGCCTATGTACGCCTGCAACTCCAGAGGAGTTACATGCGCGTTGCCGACCCTAACCCCCTCCCACGCCTCGTTGAGCTCTGGCAACCTTACTCACCGACAGGAACACAACACTAAGAGTAGGGTCTAGTGTTATTTGGCTGCGGTTTTCTGTAAGGTGGTGGAGGTGGGTGGATATAAAATTATGGTCCGTGAATAAATTTATATTAAGAATTTTGACACAACGTCTTGGCATTCAACCATCAAATAGTAGTAGATTCATAATTGTGACACAACGTCTTGGCATTCAACCATCAAATAGTAGTAGATTCATAATTGTGACACAACGTCTTGGCATTCAACCATCAAATAGTAGTAGATTCATAATTGTGACACAACGTCTTGCCATTCAACCATCAAATAGTAGTAGATTCGTAATTGTGACACAACGTCTTGGCATTCAACCATCAAATAGTAGTAGATTCGTAATTGTGACACAACATCTTGGCATTCAACCATCAAATAGTAGTAGATTCGTAATTGGTTTTTTGCTGTGTAAACCTTCGAGTATTAAGTATTATAGGACATTCTTACACAGATTGACTAAGTCCCATAGTAAGCTCAAGAAGACTTGTGTTGTGGGCACTCAGACAACGATATATATAATATACAAATATATAAATACATAGAAAACACATAAGACTCAGGAACAAATTATCTGTGCTCATCACACAAACAAATTCCCTTACCAAGATTCGAACCCAGGACCTTCGGCTTCATAGGCAGGGTAACTACTCACTAGGTCAGACCGGTCGTCAACACTTATAATCTCCCTATAATTCTTAACTCGAAAATTGTTCGATGTGTTGGTCTGCGACGGTCAATGCTCGCTCCGGCTGAAACACCTCTTTATGGAGCTATTTAAACATTTCGAGCAATTTTCGGCTTAAAATATGTTCGCGACCAGTTTTAATAAAATAATAATAATAAATAATAAATATTATAGGACATTATTACACAAATTGACTAAGTCCCACAGTAAGCTCAATAAGGCTTGTATTGTATGTACCTAGACAACGATATATATAATATATAATTATAAATACTTAAATACATAGAAAACACCCATGACTCAGAAACAAATATCCGTGTTCATCACACAAATATATGCTCTTACCAGGATTTGAACCCGGGACCATCAGCTTCATAGGCAGGGTCACTACCCACTAGGCCAGACCAGTCGTCAAGTATAAGTAAGTAAGTTTTGTATTTGTATTTAAGTGAGTGTCACGGTATGATAATAAATATATACTTACGGCATTTATGATGGCGAATACGACGCACAGTTTTTCCATACACCAGCGAGATGAGAAAAAACGGCTCGGCCTGAAAATTCAACGTGTAGGTAAAACATCATTCATAATGTGCCCATGTAATTTTACAGTTCGCTGTATAGTTCCTATTTTTCTCCGTGAGCTTCTACGGATTATCGTCTTATCTATTGTTTAAAAACCGCAAAGGCGCGTGCCACTACGAAAAAATGGTCAAGCCGCATAGGTATTCTGTTAGAATTCTGTATTAGTTCATAATGAATCTTATTCCGTGCTCAATAGAGTAGTAATTCAATAAACGCTACCTATGCGGCTTGACCATTTTTTCGTAGTGGCACGCGCCTTTGCGGTTTTTAAACAATAGATAAGACGATAATCCGTAGAAGCTCACGGAGAAAAATAGAAACTATACACTCGAGTTTAGATGTATTTTAAGGACAATATTTTACACAGATCGACTAAATCTCACACTAAGCTCAATCAGGATTGTGTTGTCATAGTTACCTATATATTATATACATACTTATATATAATGAACAAATCTACAACTGAAGAAAAAATACCTGTTATGAACACAAATAAATGCCTTTATCAGGATTTGAACCCGGGCTTTACGGCCCAATTCGAACAATGCTTATAAGCCGTCACAGCGGTACGATACCGAACTGTCAGTGTCAAAAGTGACGTTTCTTGGTTGAAGAAATGTTCGAATAGGACCGATAATTTTGTATAAACAAAGTTGATGAAGTCGGATTTAGCACGTGATCGTAAACTGCAGTGAATAGGCTTGTGTAGTGTGTATTAAAGTCAAAAAGACGCAATTCCCTCCACTGTACTAGACCGAACTGTTCCCTAATGATTCTGCTCTTAGTACATTTTTGTACACTACTCGCGAAACGGAACGGGAGCGAGGAGTGACACTGGCAGTAAAGCGATCCGACTGATGCGACCGGCTCTCGGCTAATATGAGCGAGACAGCATAGCCGAGAATAGCCGTCACTCCGTTGCATTTCACGGAAGAAAGCGAGAAAACAAGTTCAAGTTCAAATATACTTTATTCATGTAGGCCTAGCAACAAGCACTTATGAATAGTAAGACAGTATTACATTATTATTATTTATTTATTACAAAATATATAAGCATTACAGTCAACAAAAACCAAGGCGCTTATATACTAGAACAATTGTATACATTTAGATATTAACAATACACAAAAATAATACTACTGTTATAAAAACTAAAATTAAATGAAGTAAAATGTCACCATAATTATACATACATTACATTACAAATTCATGCATTAGTTATAAGTAATTTTTAAATTCAAATAGAAATTTGCGAAAACTACACACAATTATTATTTAAATAAATTAAAAGTTTTCGACCAAATCCACCAACACCGTCCGCAAACACGTCTATATGTGGGGCGTCGATGGACATGGCATCCGATCATCACCAGAGCAATTCATTGATGTAAATATTATTCCATATATAATACTAATGGATATATTCATAGATCAAATTTCACAAAATTTCGTCAAAAAAAAACAATTGTATAAAAAAATACAATTACAACAAATTATGAAATATACTACTTTACAATACATCTGCAAAACCGGATCCAATATTATGCTCAGTTTGTCTCGGTGTACTACTGTACTAAAATACCGAACTAGTACATTTGTGAGATTGTTCTAGTTAGGAGCGATTTTTTCAGAGAACGAGCACGCATAAATCTTAGCAGTGAATGTATGTCTAGTTTTAAATCGGGAAGAGTTCAGGATCGGCCTCACTGCTGTCAAAATACGGTGACGGTCGCATGACTTCCACACCGCTGCTCAAAATACGGTGATGGTGCGGAGTCGCAGTGACGTGTCCTGAGCGTCAAGATTTTATCGCATGCCCTCCACACCGCTGCTTAAAATACGGTGGTGGTACGGAATCACAGTGACGTTCCGCGAGCGTCACGACTTTATCGCGTGCCTTCCACAACGCTGCTTAAAATACGGTGGTGGTGCGGAATCACAGTGACGTTCCGCGATCGTCACGACTTTATCGCATGCCTTCCACACCGCTGCTTAAAATACGGTGGTGGTACGGAATCGCAGTGACGTTCCGCGAGCGTCACGACTTTATCGCATGCCTTCCACACCGCTGCTTAAAATACGGTGGTGGTACGGAATCACAGTGACGTTCCGCGATCGTCACGACTTTATCGCATGCCTTCCACACCGCTGCTTAAAATACGGTGGTGGTACGGAATCACAGTGACGTTCCGCGATCGTCACGACTTTATCGCATGCCTTCCACACCGCTGCTTAAAATACGGTGGTGGTACGGAATCACAGTGACGTTCCGCGAGCGTCACGACTTTATCGCGTGCCTTCCACAACGCTGCTTAAAATACGGTGGTGGTACGGAATCACAGTGACGTTCCGCGAGCGTCACGACTTTATCGCATGCCTTCCACAACGCTGCTTAAAATACGGTGATGGTGCGGAATCGCAGTGACGTGGTGTCAGCGTCACGATTTTATCGAATGCCCTCCACACCGCTGCTTAAAATACGGTGGTGGTACGGAATCGCAGTGACGTTCCGCGAGCGTCACGACTTTATCGCATGCCTTCCACAACGCTGCTTAAAATACGGTGATGGTGCGGAATCGCAGTGACGTGGTGTCAGCGTCACGATTTTATCGAATGCCCTCCACAGCGCTACTTAAAATACGGTGGTGGTACGGAATCGCAGTGACGTTTCGCGATCGTCACGACTTTATCGCTTGCCTTCTACAACGCTGCTTAAAATACGCTAACGGTGCGGAGTCACAGTGACGTGCTGTAAGCGTCACGATTTTATCGCATGCCCTCCACATCACTACTCAAAATACGCTGACAGTACGGAGTCGCAGTGACGTGCCTTAAGCGTCACTATTGTATCGCATGCCTTCCACAACGCTACTTAAAATACGCTGACGGTGAGGAATTGCAGTGACGTTCCGTAAGCATTACGTTTTTTCGCATGCCTTCCACAACGCTGCTTAAAATACGGTGACGGTGCGGAATTGTAGTGACGTGCTGTAAACGTCACGAGTTTACCGCATCATGCTCTGCTCAAATGCGCTAACGCATCGTAGTTTCGCATGAGACACGTCACGGCGTATACGAGGCATTACCGCATGTTGTGGAGGGCATGTGATAAAATTGTGACGCTTACTGCGAATCACTGTGATTCCGTTCCGTACTGTCACCGTATTTTGAGCAACGATGCGGCCGATCCTTCATGAAGCGAGTTAAACATACAAAAAGTTAAGTATGCCACTAAAAACTCCATATAACACAATAATTATGTTAATGGGACATATTCCGTTATAATTAATTGAAGAGTCTAATAATTACAAATAATTCAAATATATATCATATCATTCATTATATTGCGGTATTTGATCAAATGTTTGAATGCAGTTTACTTTAGTAGTCCGCAATGTAACATAAATTGCATGCATGTTCTTGCAGTGTTAGTCTACGCCTCGCTTCAAGGCTGGCTCGATGAACATGCAAGTTTTTCACGTTGAAAATATAATAAAAGAATGAAACTTACTTCAATTCCATCTTCATTGTATTTATTGTCCAATAATTTGCAATTAACTCCCAATTTAACACGTCCAATAGCACTAAATAAGAAAATTCTACTGGCACATAATATAATCATAGCAACGAGAACAATTTTGAGGCCAATTCGAACTTATATTGTACCAAAATAATATCAGTCGCTCTTGCATTTCGCTCGCGCCAGTACATGAACGGACAAGTGCGAGCGAATGCGCGCGACTGACATCATTTAGTTATCTATTTAAGTGTATTCTAAGTTTGAATTGGCCTCGTTGTCTACGCATGACTGTCACGCAAGAGCGTAAAGGAGAGCAATATTGTTATTGTTCCTTACTCTGTCACTCTTAGTCTGGCGCCATATATGACATCATCCCTTAGTATTGAACCAAAAGCTCTAGACACAGCCTACTCTAATACGCCGTAACACAGCAAACATCTTTGGCGAAAAGAAACGTAGCGGAATTTTTGTAGAGAAGACCTGTTTGGTTTAGAGGGTCACCCCTGCTTATGAAGCTGATGGTCCCGGGTTCAAAGCCTGCTAAGGTAATTTTTTTCATGATGCTCATGAATATTTTGTCCTGAGTTATGGATGCTCTCTATATATTTAAATATTTATAAATAATTTCGCCCCCAAAAATCCAATATCTGGTTATGATTACCGGCCTTGGGTCAATATTATCAGTGTAAAAATACATTATTCCAATTCAAACACTAGTTCTAAAATTATTATAAATTCCTTTGTTTATTTGTTTGCCTCTCTTTCTTCCACTTGTCTCGGTCTAAAGATAAAGTCTAAATTTCAAGTAGTCATATAGGGAACGTGCATGAACTGTAGGAGGCAGCACAGGAGCCGTCAGATTTTTGGCGCGAGGCGTAAATGTGATGTTTTTTGTTCCGATGTAGCCCACAAGATGGCAGAACCTACTATGCACAAGAAAACACGTGACATGTACATGTGCATGTTTATGGTTCCGATTCAGGTCACAAGATGGCAGACCCTCCAACACGCACGGTCCCTAATACAATGTGGTTATGAACTTCAAATAATACTATATACTAGGCCAATCTCTATAATCTATTATATAATTATACCTATATACCATCGTTTTTATTACATTACGTTAGTATTTAAATTCATTTATAACTGAAAAACATACATCTAAAACATCAAAGTCAGCCTACATTTTCAAACAACTCGTTTCAATAAGACGAATACACCTGTTTCCCTATATACTAGTGTCCCGTACGTGACGGAGATACCCCGTCCACCTCCACAGGCCTATTCGAACGCATATTTTTATATAAAAATGATATCATTTTGGTATCATTCGCGCGGGCATTTCGCTAGTACTTGTTAGTATATGTACGCACGGGAGAATGATAACAAAATAACATCATTTTGACAGCTAAATGTGAGTTCGAATTGGCCTCCCGAACCCGTATAAATAATGTATGTACATGTACAGCTATGTATAAAATGGATACGGAAACTGGAGAAATTCAACTGATACCTGCGATCACAGATAAATATACTGACAGATACGCCACTAGAATAAACAAAACAAATAAATATTATCTGGCAATCTTGCACAAAGTCCCACAGTAAACTAAAGGCGTGTCATGTGGATACTACTTAGTATAAAACAATACAAATTAACAAAATTAGCCTTTATGCGAACATAAGTAAAATAGGGTCATAATTTCAGGTGTAGTTAAAGTACTTTTTACAACTTTTAATTCTCACAAATTGGGCTGGAGCGCCTCTCCTGCCTGCGAATGTGGGCACCCAGAGCAGACCATCGAACATATAGTACTGGAATGTCCCCTCACAAAATACATGGGCCATGTGAACGACTTCAATATCCTTGCTGAAGAAGTGGCTGCTTACCTGAGTAGGGCAAAATTTAAAATTTTAAGTGGTTAGTATAATTTATACTCTCTACCGTTTTATATCCAGTGACATGTAACGAAGCCATACGATAGATAAATAATAAGTTAACTCAAACGAAGCGAATTTCTTTTAATTGTTATTTCTTATTATTGTACTAGTGTATACAGAAATAGACTAGGAATTATTGTTTCACTTCAATTGGTACGACGTCTCACGCATAAAACTTTTCCATTGTCTTCGACAACCACAAGTTTACTTTTAATAAGCAAATATTATAGAACATTATTACACTAATCGCTAATAACACGCAGAAGTCCCACAGTAAGCTCAATAAGCGATATTTACCTAAATAAATATTTATAAATACATAGAAAACACCCATGACTTCAGAATGAATATCTCACCAGAATTTAATCCCATGATGATCGGCTTCATACTCGTAGGTAAGCTCACTACCGACAACGCCAGACATGTCGACTACTTTCAGTTCTAGGACATGTTTAATTGGCTCGTGGTGTATCTACGTCTCTTATATTAATAAATCTGTGCTATAACCGAGTAGCTCTAATGGTGAGCCTTAGACCGGACTGAGGGAACTCAAAGAGAGTACATAAGTACGTCAATAAGTCTCTTTAAATTGAAATGTGGTGGACATTTGTTGGACTTCGGCAGAGAAGAACGAAGTCGCATTTTAATTTCCTCAAAGTGAACTTACTTTGATAACTTAAGTATATTGTGAAAGGCATCGTCTTCCGTGCAATGTAAACTTAAAATATAGGTCAAATCTTTCTTCTTCCATGTTCCATCCCACTGTAGGTGGGATCGGTTCTCCTAATTATTTAGCACCACAAGATTCTGTCGAGGGCTATTGGGTCGGGTAAATTGTTTTTCATAATAAATTGGGTTATGCTGGTCCACCATGTTGACGCCTGGCATACCTGGCCTCTCTTCTCCGGCAGTTCCGAAGCTCTTTTGGCAACGTACTCTTCACTCTTCCGCATCATGTGACCATACCTGAGTCGATTTTTTGTGGGCTTATCGGGTATAAGGTAGCCCACCTTGAAACTGCTAAAAAGTACTCGAGTAACCCATCTGGACCAACTAAGCTTTCATTTATGCTGAGTGAAGTTTTTTCACGTGGGTTTCTTTGGTAGGCGAGCACTCAGATCCATAAAGAAGCGCTGACCTAACAGCCATGTTGTAGACGTTTCTGTTAGTACAAACGCGCATTCGAGTGTCAAACATTACTTCAGGCAGCGGCAGCGTACGCCACTTTTGCCAGCCAATAATGACTCGACGCGCTTCAACCTCCCCTTTTTACCATCTCCTGTTATAACTGATCACAGGTACTCGATATGGTTAAACACTACGATTTATTTCATACAAATATGACTCAAGATATTTTGGGTTGGTTGCTGTTTACGGTTACTTTGGCTAGCCTAGATTTTTTATATTTGTGCCGGCAATATCGCGCCGCAATACCACAGCACGTTACGAGCCTTTAGGCGGGCCAGGGCAGATTCGTATTGAGACAGTTTCGTTATTGGACCCGAATCTGAGTAAGCCCGACTCTGTAGAGGCCAGATTCGCCATAGGTATCTTTCTGAACAAAACAATATCGACATACGACTTATGATATAGAAGTCACTTTCTTTTTAAAACAATTTCTGAGTAGGTCAGATTCGTATATGGTCCCGTGACATGACAGTAATACGTCTGATTGGTAATAAGTTGGGATAGGATTTATGCAGTTTCTTATCTCATCCGATTAGCAACGATTCGATTAAAATATTAAGCAGATTCTTTTAATGATGAATTCTGGAAATAACGCTTTCTTATTAGGACAGATTTTATGTATATTTAATTTCGAAAAGGCCAGGTACAATCAGCAGATATCTGAGATACTGGCCACTTTAAGATTAAATATGATAAAGTAATTAATAGATAGTTCTTAATGACAATGTCACAATGTTTATGTGATTTTCTGACCTACTCAGAATCCGGCATTATGAGAATCTGAAGAGCTAGGAATTTGAGATCTTAATAACCTGACATCTTAGGAACTTGGATAACTAATAAAATGCTCTATAGATTATCGAACTTACTCAGAATCAGAATTAAATAGAAACTGGCAACATTAGAGTCATACTTACTCAGATTTTGGCCTAAAACTCAACTGGTTTAATACGAACCCGTCTTGCCCCGCCTAAAGGCCTACTAGTCTGAATCTGAATGGTACCTAATGCTCCAACTATATTTTCTTATTCAATCTACGTATCATATTCCCTCATCACTGAACTATTTGTTTGTGTCATTTGGCTATGAATGAACTTTCCCGTTTGTCCGCAACTTATTTACAATTTTCCGCGTTGAGCGATGGGCGCGCAAACTTTTCGCGTCAAGGCAAACGTAACTGCTTCCATTCATCATTGTGGGGGGAGGGGGAAATAGAAAAAGTTGTCTCGTTTACAATGGGGCTGGATTATTTGGTGAGGTCGTTAGCGATGTCGCGCTGGGGTTTCGTTGTCATCGCTTGCCGAGAGAGGTTTGCTCGGTTGGACAAGTTTGCTGCCGACAAATATAAGAAAACTGCATAAAACTGTGTTGTTATATTTGAAATTATGTCAAATCAGCTGGCCAGATAAGGATAATCTATACTGGAAATGACCAGTTACTTGTATTGAGCTTATCCTAAACTGACCAGCTAATTTCCAAAAAATGCGAGTGCTAGCCGAATTGTGGAAATCATTGATTAGGCTATGTCGAAGCCAATAGGTATACCTATTGGTCTATGATCGTGTGACTGACATCCTCGATCTTATCTTTCTGAAGAAGCCGGCTTTCTTAACCTAATTACACAGGAATAATTTTTCCAAAAGCAATGAATATCTGTTCTTCCAGCCCTGAGGCGGAACCTCAAAAACTACCAACATTTAAGCCCTATATGGGGTGGCAAGGTTCAAGACAAGAGTAGAATTGTTCATCGTGCGTTACGGTAATGTTGGTTCGGTTAAACTGGTTTGCGAAATATTCGGCTCGCCGGCGCGTCATGAAAGAAAATACTATGCCTGTTTGGCGCTGCGGTGGTAATGATCCTTGGATTGTTTAAGATCCACCTACTGCGTTTTCTGCGCTCAATGAAACGTGACCTATATTTACATATTCTCGTGTATCCTTTATATTTGAAACAGCTGTAGTTCTCATTTTAGGATCATAAAAACATAGCCGCCGCCATACAATTAATACGCTCCCATTTTAAAACGAAATACTAAAATAACATGAAACATGGCATGAACGTGATTTACATGTTTTTTTTCATACCACGACGGTGGCAAACAAGCATACGGCCCGACTGATGGTAAGCAGTCACCGGAGCCTTTGGACACTTGCGACTCCAGATGTGTTACATGTGCGTTGCCGACCCTTTAAAAATCTGTACACTCATTTTTTGAAGAACCTCATACTGTAGACCCTCGGGAGAACCTCGGCAGGTAGCTCATGCCACAGTCGGAGCGTCCGCGGGAGGAAGTTTCTTTTAAACCGCACAGTGCGCGACCATTTGGGTTCTAGGGTGTGAGGATGAACACCCTGCCGACGGCGAGCGGTACAGTGATAGAAAGTAGCCGTGGGCATTGGGTGGGTACAAGCGGTAGAACACACACAAGGAGGCAAAGTCTCTCCTTGGACTTAAAGATTCAATACCGCTTGTGTTAAAAAAATTATACAAAAAAAAATAGAGTGTATAGAAGATTTGATAGTAATAGTTCTATTAACTCTATTGTCTAATAGCTTGTATCTTATATACGTGTTATGAGCATGGATATTTGTTCCTGAGTCATGGGTGTTTCCTATGTATTTAAGTATTTATAAATATTTATATATTATATATATCGTTGTCTAAGTACCCTTAACACAAGCCTTATTGAGCTTACTGTGGGACTTGTAATAATGTCCTATACAATATATAATTATTATTAAATCTCAAATATTCACCTCAGTTTTTTGAATTAATTTAAACACCATCTCCGAAACGTCGGATTTGTCGGAAGTAATATTAATTTTATCTGCGGTTAAGTCCCGTAAAAGTAAATAATAATGATATTGAGATATTCTGAATAGATCATGACTATTTTGACATACTTACTTCTAAAATCAAAAGTACGAGTACTCCTCGAATTATTGGAATCATTAATTAGGCTATTTCGAACCCAATATGTACACCACTGACAGTATTACATATATTATTTATTGTATTTGATAGTAAAAGTGCTACTCGCTCTATTTTCTTATATATAACTAGCTGTGCCCGCGGCTCCGCTCGCGTGGTATTCGGTCTGTGTCAGTAACCGGCTCATTCACCGCTAATTTCTCTGCCTCTCCCCTGGAGGTGGAACTTGAAGTAAAGTTGACAGATGGATACGCTAGAGGACTGTAGTCTAGATAAAATATTTTACAATTAGGTACCACTTAATAAAACTACACTCGGCATTCTTCATAAGGCATTTTCAGTTTTTAGTTCTTATGGCATTTTAACATGATTTTAACGCGTATAAAATGCGAGTCCCAAATCGTTTGACATTTACAACGCAAACATCAGAGAATTTTTTTTTTCATAGTACCCACCTTCGTAGCCATTATTAAGTGCTTAAAAGAGGCGATACGTATGAATATGGATACGATAAAATTACGATTAGGTATAATTCATGACGGAGAAAATATTTTTTTAGATAATTATGCAGTTATACTCGTGTTGATTGTGTATGTGTGTGTGTGTGTGTTGATTTTGCCACTACTTAACTATGTAAGTAAACTCATTATTAACCGACTTCAAGATTTCAAAAGGAGGAGAATCGAGGGAACTCTTCAAATATGAAAGTCATACATATATAATGATTTTTGTATTTTCTTTAACAAATCTAGCATTTACATTTAAGAAAGTGACATTTGATGAAGTGGAACTGCTGATGATGATCAGAATCTCTTCAACGATACACAGTACACGTTTGGCGATTTGTCCTCTTCGCTGTGTTTGTTAAGTTAATTAGATTTTCAAGACAAATTTTTGTCAAGTTCGAGTCCTGACGATGGGGTCCACGAGGAATCGAGGGAACTCTTCAAATGTGAAAGGCATACATATAGTAAGTTTTTGTATTTTCATCAACAAATCAAGTATTTACATTTGTAGAAGTGACATTTGATGAAGTGGAGCTGTTCATGATGAACAGAATGGAACTCTTCAACGATGCATAGTTCACGTTTGGCAATTTGTTCTCTGTGCATGTTTGTCAAGTAGTTAGGTTTTCAAGACACATTTTTATATTTCTATCCTATTTAGTTTTTTTAATAATTATCTGGTGCTTTATTTGAATTAATCGACATTCATGCCAATATCATTTCTTCCTATTCGCAATTCTACACAGTCTAAATTCCTCACAGTAAGTATTTAACCACATTCGCTATTGTGCACAGTCATTATTTGTGTACAGTAGCGATTCAGCCTTTTCGCAATTCTGCACAATCTGAATTCTACACAACGGCATTTCACCACAGTCGCTACTGTGCACAGTCATTATTTGTGCACATTAGCGATTCAGCCTTTTCGCAATTCTGCACAATCTGAATTCTACACAACGGCATTTCACCACAGTCGCTACTGTGCACAGTCATTATTTGTGCACATTAGCGATTCTCCCTGTTCGCAATCTCGCACAATCTTAATTCTACGCAATATCATTTTCTCAAGCATGCAATGAAATATTGTCATTCTGTTCGGCTTCAAACATTTCGTTTCGGGCGGAGCACATCTAAGAAGCCGGCAATTAAATTAAAGGCCTAGGCCGACTAAGTACTATTTTTTAATTTTCATTTCACAGATATAGGAACACAGCATCATGACATTCAGAAATGAAAAAAATAATTGAAAACAATATTTCTTATTTAATAGTGTAATGCAACGTAAAAGAAACCACCGCGCGGAGTAATAATATTAGTCATACGTGCTATTTGATGCGCCCGGTATCGTAGGCACCCGCCTTACCCCGCGCGCGCGCAGCCCGCACGGTCGCCCGCGCCTGGCCTTTATAAGGCACAGCGCGGCCCCGGCTCGCCCAGTTTGTCTCGCGCAGCGATCCGATCACATTGACATGGGACGGAGTAGCTGACTTGACGAGCAAAGCATCGCGACCGCCCGGTATTGCTTCCGTAGCACGGTACAGTGCCAGTCAGCCGCGACGCACTTATCTAACTGCTAGGACGTACACTTTGTACTTAGGAGTAGTTGCGCTAATCGATACTTCCGTAGCACGGGATATCTTTTTGGCATTGCACTACGTTTCGTATGCATGTTAGGTTAAGTAAATCGTAAGTTGTAACATTTAATAAGTCTCTTTTGTTATGTTGTGCCTTTAAATAGTTTCATACGCTAAGTTCTAGCTTGCCGCTTATTTGTTAAAGTTAAAATCTTAACATAAACTCTGTTGACTTGTTTTGCATATGTTTGATTTTCTAAACGCTTAGCATTATTTTAGTTTCGCTTGCTCTGCACTATTATTTTTCATTGTAAACTTTTAGTTTTCTTAAACGCTAGCCTTGTCTAATGTTAATGTTTGCACAATAATAATTTACGCTTGTTGCTTACTGTTTAGGTTTGTTATTTCTTACTTTTAGTACTAGCTTGCCGTACTGTTTTCACAACATTTTCTGTGATACATTCATTTCATTTCTTTTAGTTTTGTAATTTCTTAGTTTTAGCTAACGCTTGTCATACTGTTCCTGTAATATTTACTGTGGTGCGATTTTCTTGACAATAAACGTCTCGAACTCTGCCGTGGTGGTTTCTATATTCGAACCTGCATTATAATAGTTGTTTTTAATTTCATTGCTAGTTTGAGAGAAGCACTATACATACCTAGGCGTGAAAAAAGGTTGCCTGCCTCATAACTATATGCATTCGTCCGGCAACCCCTTTCATCCCGGCCTCTGTAATAATGTTCTATTAATAGAATTTATAGTATATTTTTTAGCTTTTAGTCGTCTTTTCATTATCCTAACAAATAAATAATGAGATTTTTCCATCGCGAGATTTCAAACGGCAAGTCGGCAACCTTACACTTCGCAAGTTTTGTATTGTCAAATTTTTTAAATGTATCTCGTTGTTTTGTGGGTGGCGAGGTAATATTTCATAGTACACAATACTGAACACAGTACCGTAATTCGGGGTGAGTAGGTTTCGCGGGGAGAGGTGGATGACGAATGGGGTGAGAAGGATTGAGAGGGGGGTGAGAAGATTTTTTAAGGCTACTGCTACCTAAATAATGTATT
This sequence comes from Cydia pomonella, assembly GCF_033807575.1. Lineage (NCBI taxonomy): Eukaryota > Metazoa > Arthropoda > Insecta > Lepidoptera > Tortricidae > Cydia > Cydia pomonella. The sequence continues at coordinate 24,221,872 of NC_084709.1, read as the reverse complement.
TCAATTTAAAATGGAGCTATAGTAATATTCATTACAAAAAAGAATCGATCAAACAAACTTCCAAAATCACTTTTGTATGAAAAGCCTTCTCACCCCGAACACGAGTGACTACGGGGTGAGGCGGGTTTTCGTGTTTAGTTTATTGTTAAAGTTATTGAATATAACTACTCAAAATCATCATAAAACTAAAATACAAGCGTCCGAACTACTTATTATAATTATTCAGTTCGCATGTGTCACAATAAAATATTATCTAGGTTTAAACTTCGATTTCCAGCCAACTCACCCCGTTTTACGGCACCTACCTATCGAAATTCGTTGTCAAGAATTCTGCGTAAGGCTAGACCTGTACAGTCACCGTCAAAATGTGTCTTTAATTTTTTACCTTATTCCATTGTTATACGGTAAAAGTAGTCGCATATTTATGTTGGTGACTGTACCTTTTATATGTAAAGTGCAGTACGAGTATAAGATGTCAGGTGTCAAACAACAAACAAAAAAAAAATATTCAGGTTTCTGTTCACTAAATAAACAACTCGGGAAGCATCTAAAACTAATAGTTTTTAGACTAAATAAGTATAGTACTGGAGTCCTCGCATTTAATGATAATAAAATTCCAATCGATCGATATCCCACACAACCCTTTTATAAGCCTATCGGCAGGAATTTTGACTAATTAAAAAGCTTTGATCTGTGTTTTATCAATGAATAAAAACAATGCGAAGATCCCTGTATTTAGTTTAGTAATAGGAGGTAAAAATGAAAATGAAAAATATGGCTACATATTAAAAAAAAATATAATTCACGTACTGGAACACAACATTAACCATTTAGAACTTCGTAGTAAACTAAAAAAAACTGGTCTTATTGTTAAAAAATGTCATAGCTAGAACTGTCAGAGTTTTGCACATCAAAGTGATCACTAGAGTGTTGTTCAGAATCCGTTTCTGGATCCGAATTGTCATTCTCTTCTGGGTCGGAACGGTCATTCACTTCTGGGTCTGAATTTTCATTTACTTCTGAGTCCGAATTTTCATTCACTTCTTCGTCAGTACAACTATCATAATCTTGAAAAACATAGTCATCCCAATCACTTAAGGTTTGTAAGGCTTCTGGTATTGTCATTTCTTGTTTTCTATATTTTTCAATTATATCTTTAGCCGTGTAAGTATCACATCGTTGTCTTTTTTTTTTTGTACAGCCAGCTAAGTTTCTTTTGATCCTGAAATCTTGGTACTTGGCCTCTCTTTTTAAATTGTTCAGAAATAGAAATAGTTTTGGATGTCGACCAAATCTTAGAGCGATTCGGTGGTGCCACCCTTCTAATGCACTAGTTGTTTTATTGAGTTCGTTGTAGCAACTAAATACCTCAGCTGTTATTTTGTTCATCCATTCTTTCTGAAAGTATTCGGCCAATTTAGTGAACACATCAATGTCAGGCATATGTTCCGTTATACAACGGAAACCTTTTGGTACATCTAGTGGCTGTAGTAATGCCAATTTGCAAAGCTGTTTAGTGACATTTTTTCCGATCGGGTGTTCAGTAACTCCAAGTTTTTCAGCATTTCGCCATATTGCTTGTTGGTAGTGAAAAAAACATCCTTTCCATGTCACAGTTTTAAAAACTTTTTTTAAGGCATTTACGGCTGCAATTTCAAAATCACTTTTGAAGTTTTCGACATTGAGTGCAAGTTTTTCTTTTAAAATTGAAAAGAATAATACATAAGTATCTTCCAACTTATTCGGGAACAGAGCGTATACCAAGGGTACTATTGTCGTTACTTCATCATTAAATTTTCTTAAGTCTGCGTGGAGCGTGTAGAGTTGATAAAATGGTAGTGGAGTAACCTTGAAAGTACCATCTCCCAAATAACTCGTCGTTTTTTTAATAGTATCTTTAGCTAGGGGTGTAGCAAACACAAGAATATTATGTTCACTACTAACCAAAAAGTCTTCTGAAATGATCTCGGGCAGTGATATATCTTCGATGTTTTTAAATACACTCTTCTTAATGTTCAGTGCTTTGTAGCGTCGCCTATACATCGAATCTCTGACCGATACAAAACTTGGAATCAGTTTCGACTCACTCACGGATGCTTCTTCCCGCAATTTCTCAAACTGTTTTTCAAAAACTTTTTGTACTGGTTTCATAGTATTAGTGACTTTTGATCTGCAGTTATCTATACAAATATCCACTTTATTTTTAAACGCATTTGGCTTACACATATGAACGCTCTGCCTAAGCACCTCGTTAGTTTTACTGATAGTTATAGATGCACTACACGATAACTGATTGACGCATCGCCAATTTGTGCCGCACACACGTTTGCCTCGGAAATAATATTTAAATCCACTTTTGAGTAAAACGTCTTTGCCCTTTTCGCTTTTAATTAACACTATTTTGTCCTCTCTTTGCTCCATTCTTTAGGTTTTGCCTCTTATAACAAAACAACAATAGAATAATTGTAATCATAAATTACGTCTATCAATGTCATTGATATGTCAATACTGCTATGAAGTGGCCAGTGACATGATTAGGTGTTATTTACGCTAATATGAAAATAGTTTGCATATCAAGGGCTAGGAGTTAAAACTCGATAATACAAGCAATAAAATACAATTTTGAGCTAATAAATTTTCATATGGTTTCATTTTTCTTTTTTGTGAGAGGCATACACAAATATCTAGATTTATAACGGAAAAAACAATATTCAGATATGCGGCAACTTTATAAACAGCTTATTAATATTTTTTGCCTATTTGTTAAATACTCGTATTTTTGAAAGTCATCATAAAAAGTGATGCTATAGGTGTTTGTTTTAGAGTTCCGTACCCAAAGGGGAAAAGCAGAACTCTATTACTAAGACTTTGCCGTCTGTCTGGCCGCATCTGTAGAACCGTGACAACTGGACAATTGAAACATATATTATAGTTTCACCATGTCTATCTGTATGTCTGTTCTGGGCTATGTTCAGTGACCGTAAATACTAGAACGCTAAAATTTAGTTTGAATATTATACAGGATGGCTCATTTAGATCGGTCAGTATGGGAAAGTCTGAATCTATAAGACATATGAAGATCTGTTCTTACTCTTAGGAACCATGTAACCGATTTTCATAACAAGGAAAACTGCATTCATACATTTAAAAAAAAGAACTAATCTCGCTCGGAAATTGAAACTAGAGGATTTGAAAAAATATAACTTATATATATCATCTCTACTTAGATATCAATTGTGTAAGTCTTAAGCAGTAAATTTTACTATGAAATATGACGTCTAAAATGAATAAAATGCAGGGTATTTTATTTCATATTCTTTAATTTATTTTTGTACCTTTTTTTTGTAATGTTTGAATAAACCAGTGTCGACTTTTTTAAAATGCAGTTTTTCTTGAGGTTAAAGTCGAAGACATGGTTCCTAAAAACAGATCTTCGTATGTTTTTTTTTTTTTAATTTCAGACTTTCCCATAGGTACTGAAAGTAGATTAGAAAACATAGTAGTGTGACTACTGAAAAATATAAGTGAAAAGTTTCTCTTATTGACCAATTGAAATGAGACACCCGGTACAGTACCTAGGTGTTATTTTATTCATGATACAAACTGCCAAAAAATATATAGATGATGGACGTACTAAACAATTTCCACTATGGGACTAACCACGAAATTAACCAAAACTTATAGCCGTTGAAATACATTTTGATCGATCGAATATCGATGTTTTGTGTGAGGTCGATATTTTTTTGACATTTACGGGGTTGGTCCCATAGTAAAAGTGGTTCAGTAGGTACGGTCGCGTGCATACATTTGTGACCCACTTAAGGTTGCACTTAAGGATGCACGCGACTGTCTATCTTTATCACTTTTTGACAGTTTGTAACACCTTGTATATTAAACGTGCGGAAGTGGTGAAATAAAAAGTGGCAAATGATTTTTTTAGGGTAATATGTTATAGGGCAGGAGGTATTTTATTCCATAAAAACCTTGATGTGTGAGGTATTAGGAAGGTTTTTAGGTCAGAAAATAATTTGTAATATGATACCCGTCATAACGTAGGATTTTTTTAGTATATGTAATCTCAATAGCATATATCAAATAGTTCACTTTAAATCGGAATCACTTACTATGACTGTCGGAAAACCACGGAACCCTACAACTAAGCATGGCCCGACATGCTCTTGACCACTTTCTAGTGGTATGGAACCCTTCATGCACGAGTCTGACTTGTACTTGACTATATTTAAACTTTTGAGGTACCATCAAACCCAAAAAATTACAGTTGACTAAATATATCGACTAAAAACGAAAAAATAAACTATTAATGCGATTAAATGATATTGCGTAGAATTAAGATTGTGCGAGATTGCGAACAGGGAGAATCGCTAATGTGCACAAATAATGACTGTGCACAGTAGCGACTGTGATGAAATGCCGTTGTGTAGAATTCAGATTGTGCAGAATTGCGAAAAGGCTGAATCGCTAATGTGCACAAATAATGACTGTGCACAGTAGCGACTGTGGTGAAATGCCGTTGTGTAGAATTCAGATTGTGCAGAATTGCGAAAAGGCTGAATCGCTACTGTACACAAATAATGACTGTGCACAATAGCGAATGTGGTTAAATACTTACTGTGAGGAATTTAGACTGTGTAGAATTGCGAATAGGAAGAAATGATATTGGCATGAATGTCGATTAATTCCTTTATTTCATGCATGATGTGAAATAATTTATCTTAAATACAGTCGAATACCCTATTGCGGGTATCTTACCAGTCAACCATAGGACAAATCTGAAATGTGTCAAGGTGGGTGCAGTGGCAAAAAATAAACATGTTACCTCCTTTTATACATAATTAGGCGTAGGACGCTGTCTTTTTAATTTAATTGTATGAAATCAAAAATCAACAATAATCGTTCTTTCACCGGTATACCTCATTGAAGTCGGTTTTTTTTTTCTTAAAAATTATTAGTTTACTTGATTACAAAATTTTTACTCAGTTTCCCAAAAGATGGCACTGTGCAATGTATGGCAATTAATTTAGTGTCGTTTAATTTCGTTGTATTATTACATCAACACAATTGAAATTGAATTGATATCCGTACCCCCCTCTTCTAACTTTAGAGTTAATTTGGCAAAATTCTTCCTCGGTGGCTTAATTTCAGCACCATATCTGTTAGTTTAGCAGGGTACTCGATACTCGTAGCACATATTTGTTGTAAAAGTTTGCACCTCCTTCCTAAGTAGCGCCATAAGATTCAGGTGCAAACTTAACTCAATCGAGTGTAGTGGCTACCCCCCCTTCTAGGGGTTGAATTTTTATAGCCTATAACTTGGCCGGGCATTTTCTCGACAGATTAGTAAAGTTTGCATCAAAATCCGTTCAGCCGTTTTCACGTGATGCGAGGTCAAATAAACAGACAAACAGAGAAACAGACAAACAGACAAAAATTCTAAAAACTGTTGGAACGTGTTCTGTTAACGATTCTTAGTATCCCCAGCCTATTTATTTTAGAATATCTTCCGTGTACAGACTTTCGACCTGCTTCAGCTTTATTATATGTATAGAAGATAGATGCTTGGCTCGAAAATGATTTAACCTGAAAACAAATATTCATCTGTGTTTTTCAAATTAATTTAACTAGTTTGAAATTGCTCAACAAACAAGCCCTAAACGTCTCAATAGAAGACGGTTGTACAAAATGATAGCTCCTAATTCCATAGCAAATAACCGGTCCCCATCGGAAGCTGTGTAACTGTGAACACACGCTATTCAGATCAGACGGCCTTAGGACGGTTTGCCAGCACACGCCAATGCCTTTTACAAAAGTATCCTCACAAAGGGAATCACTGGTAAAATGTAAGCAGATGTTTGTGCAAAGAATAGATCCGTTTAAACGAAATGGAAAGGTTTCAGATTGATACCGTCAAAAGTTTTTAATGAGAGAGGTTGTCAGAATAGCCCACATATCTCTGGTGAAACAGAGGGATGAGCAAATCAACCTTTTCTCTATATATGTTCTGGTGAAACAGAGGGATGAACAAATCAACCAAACCCAAGCTAATGCGCACCCTGGTTTTCTCTATATAATATGTTCTGGTGAAACAGAGGGATGAACAAATCAACCAAACCCAAGCTAATCCGCACCCTGGTTTTCTCTATATAATATGTTCTGGTGAAACAGAGGGATGAACAAATCAACCAAACCTAAGCTAATGCGCACCCTGGTTTTCTCTATATAGTATGTTCTGGTGAAACAGACGGATGAACAAATCAACCAAACCCAAGCTAATGCGCACCCTGGTTTTCTCTATATATGTTACTGTATAGTTTGGAAACCTTGACACTAAAAGCGAGTATTCAACTCATTTGAGATGTGATGGCGCAAGATAGATATTATGACTTTCCTGGATGGCACAACGGCATAATGCCTCAATACTGACGGATTGTAAGTCCAGGCCGCTTATCTTATCTTATCTATCTGTTCCTAGGTGGTCAAAACTGAAAAGCGTACTGTGGCGGGCATGGTTGATGGACGGGGTAGTGGACAACTGAAAATCCTACCCGTTGGGTTGATATACGTAGTAATGAAAGCCTGCCAAGGATCTACTACTTTTATCAGGATAGTGGAAAATCGCTCGCAATGTAGAACCTTAGTGAACAATAAACGACCTTATCTGGTTGCGACTCTCAGCGAGAAAACGAGAACAAAGATAAAGACGAATATCTTCCCCAACTTGCACTTTTGGGCGTAAAAGAAAACTATGAATAATAAGGAATGAAGATATATTTGACGAAGAAACTAGCACTGATAACAAAATTTTGTCCGTTCAGTTGGAAGGCCAAATTGAGTGTGACTAGCACTGGACCAAAAGCTGTTCACAATATTTGTTGACTGTATGGAATTCATATGAAGAAAAGCCGAGTATCTAAGACGAAGATGTATTTCGGAACACACACAATTACAAAAAATGACATGAGAGCGTATGTGAATAGCCTCACGGCCAGCAGCGGACTGCCTGATCGCGCATGGCAACGGGTTGCATTAGATATGCTTCAAACAAATTTCAACCTTAAGACTAAGGAATTTAAAGCTAATTTAACCTAAAAATGTTTTTCGTAAGTAAAACAACTAGATATAGATATAACGAGCGCATTGCCAACAATATTCAAACATATAAACATGTTCCACGCGCGTTTATGCGGCTACCTTTAAACAAGATTCTTGCCATTTGCGAAGACAGTATATTTCTAACACTTGCTTCCACTGGAGCACAATCCCACCGTCTGTTTGATTTGCCCCGAGTCTGTTTGCGGCCCGTCCGGAAAAACAACGCAGGATTACTATGGCCGCTGTTTGAAGAGGTCTTTAATATCGTCCAACTAGTTTACTTGTTGGCACAACACTTCGTCTATTGTTGAATCTGATATCGACTTATGATTTTGCGATCTATTATTATTGACTATGTGCAAAGTTGGTAGTGGGGGAAAAACAAGCAACCCTACGCACCATGTAGTGAAAATATGAACTTTGGGACGACACTATTTGGCAGCTGCTAACTGTCAAGCAACATGTCCCAACAAAGCAATATGTCCCACATCCACTAGAGCGGCGCCAAAGTCATGCCTGAAGCGAATAATCAGCGTTGGATTAAAATATACGATAAATTTACGGAAGGTGCAAGTATAGGACAAATAAATGCAACTACTTTAAAATATCAGTCCGCTCCTAGCCCTCTTACGGATAACACGCGTGCAGTTCCCGACAGCAAAGTCAGTGGTCGCCAAACTGTGTCAATACGATTTTAATTTATTAATTGCTAAAAATAAAAAACAGTTAATATGCTTTGTGCTCGGTGTCATAGTGAAGTGAATGACTGTGCCCAATGCACTACGTGCAATAATTTAATTGGTTTTTGTTGTGCCGGAGTAACTGAAATGGGCTACCGTAAACTGGGTTCGCGTAAGGCCCAGTGGAAATGTCCCGATTGTCGAGTTTTGGAGCAGTCATCGCCGTTAAAAAGTGCCGAGGCTGCTTCACTTGATTCTATCATGCAGGAACTAAAATCCATCCAGCGTCAGCTTGAAGGTATGCCGGGCCTTGTGCGAGATGTCAAGGATATAAAGAAGGAAATCGACGAGCTCAGAAAAGCCTGTGATTTCAACAGCGCATCACTAGATGACCATAAGAAGCGGTTGGACAAAACTGAGAGCAAATTATCGGAATTGACGAGTATTAAAGGCGATATTCAGTCTATAAACAAAGAGCTGGACACCCTCAAGGGCGATAATTTAAGTAAGGACCAGTGGCAGCGTCTTAACAACGTTGAGATAAAAGGAGTACCCCAAAGGCAAAACGAAGATTTGTTCAAAATCCTCGATCAGATATCAATAGCGATTGGCTACCCAGTCCAGAAAACAAGCGTTAATTGCATTTCTCGGGTGCCAACATACAATAATAAGGAGAAACTGATCATTGTAGGATTTATCCACCGCTACGTAAAAGAGGATTTTGTCGCTTCTGCTCGTGCAAAAAAGAAACTTATTGCTAGCGAAATCGGCTTTGTTGGGAACGCGCAGAATATCTTCATAAACGACCATCTAACCCCAGATTACAAAAAGTTGCTTACCTCTGCAAAGACGTCACTAAAGCCGAAAGGTTATATGTATATATGGGTGAAGTACGGGAAAATACACGTGCGGAAGGACGATGCGTCAAAAATATTCGTTATTAATAATCAGGCAGATTTAAACAAACTATTGTAGTGTGTGATTATTATAAATTAGTACTACACTATTTAAAAACACATATTTTCTATGCGGTTTATTTTCCTATAGATTATAGTAAAACTTTGAGAACCGTACGCTCTGTGGAATGCTGTTTGTTATCGCTGCCTATTGCCCGGCCTGTCACCTGCGCTTATTACTCGTATTACCAGAATGCGTTTGATGTTTATGTTATGCTAAATATGTTTGTCTCCTTTTTGCTTATAGCCAATTATTGCGCTTACGCGTCTTACTATTGTTACTGCTTGCCTTGTCACACTTATGGAACAGTTTCTATGCTTGGTTGGGATTATAAATTCCTATACGTAAATAATTTACTGTTATTGCTAAGTACCTTGTATAAAAATGAGGAAAATTATAAATTTAACACTATTGGGACGAAGTTTGCTTCCGATTGTTATCTGTTATATAATTGTTATTGTGTTTTATCTTTAGTATCTTGTAATGTCTAGTAACTATAAAGGAATACTTTCTGTTTACTATCAAAATGTTAGGGGCCTTCGATCCAAAACTATAGATTTCTATCGCAACATTCTATTGGCCTCCTACGATATAATATTTTTATCAGAGACATGGCTTGTTGACGGTATCGCAGATTCAGAACTTTTCGATAACAGGTATGTGGTTTGGCGGCGCGACCGCGACCTGGCGCTCACGGGCCAGAGTCGAGGAGGTGGTGTTATCATTGCTACGCGGAAAGAATTGGCCGTCAATCCTCAGCCTACCTACCATTCTTCGGCGGAGGACTTATGGCTCACTTTATTAGTTAATAATGGAAAGATTAAGCTACATTTATGTGTTGTTTACTTATGCAAACAAGGGCAGGGCTATTCTTTTTCTAGTCAGCTTTCTAACTTTCTTGATAAACTTGGGGAAGTAATAACTAATAATCCTGAAGATAAATTCCTAATTATCGGTGATTTTAATCTAAGTAGCATTGTGTGGACGTCAAGTAACCGACATTTGTTGCCATCTAATTATACTTCCATAGATGAGTGCAATTTGATCGATGAGCTAAATTATCTTGATTTGTACCAGTATAACGGAGTGTCTAACATATATGGTAAGATATTGGATCTCGTGTTGTGTAATGACGTAGTGACTGTGTGTGAGTGCCAGAACCCGCTTGTACCCATAGACCCTTATCACAAGGCATTAAGCATTTATGTAACATTCGTTTCTTGTACATCTCTAAAATCCGCACCTGTCATGAAATACTTTTATAACAAAGCCAATTATGATTTAATTAATCTAGACCTTTTAGAGACAGACTGGGATGTCGAGTTCTCTAGCCGTACTTTTGACCAGTGTATTGATCATTTTTATTCCAAATTTAAAGAGTTAAGAGAAAGGTATGTACCTCATAAGTTGATTTCCAAAAACTCGTATCCAGTTTGGTATTCATCCTCGCTAAAGAAAGCCATCAAAGAAAAACATAAGTACCATCGTAGATTTAAGTTATATGGTAGCAGGTGTGATTTGCTATCCTTTGAGTGTCAGAGGGAAAGAGTTAGGCGTATGGAAAAGCGATGTTTCTTGGATTATATTGAAACGATTGAAAATAATATGAGTAAAAATCCAAAGCTATTTTGGTCTTTTATAAAATCTCGTTCAAAGTCCTTTGGAATACCAAGTTGTATGCGTTATGGTGGTGTTACTATGAATTCAGGGATTGATATTTGCAATGCGTTTTCTGATTATTTTAAAGCAAGTTTCCTAGATTCTGGAATCCCTGCCGCAAGCGATCCGCATGGTTGTAGCAACGTTAATATATGTACCGACTCGGCTAGTGATATAGCCAGTATCTCTATTGATGGTGACTTGGTTACCCAACTCTTGCTAAGCCTCGATCCTAATAAATCAGCTGGCCCCGATCAGGTGCCAGCCTTGTTTTACATAAACTGCGCCAAAGCATTAACCAAACCCATTTCATTACTGTTCCGTCGTTCATTCGCGGAATGTACCGTTCCCGCGATCTGGAAATCGGCTTTCATAACTCCAGTTTTAAAAAAAGGTTCAAAAACAGATGTTTCCAATTACAGACCGATTTCTAAATTATGTATCTTGGCCAAGGTATTAGAAAGAATAGTCCACATGCAGATTTCGTCAGCATTAAGAAATTGTATAGATAACACTCAACATGGTTTCATACAACGTAGGTCCACGGTGTCTAACCTGGCTCTGTTCAATGACTTTATCTCTGAGTCGATGGACAATGGTCATCAAGTCGATGTTATCTATACAGATTACAGTAAAGCTTTCGATCGTATTGACCATGATATTCTATTATCTAAGCTTTACTTGATTGGTGTTAGAGGGGATCTCTTAAGATGGTTTAAGTCGTACATAAAAAATCGGTGCCAGTCGGTGGTGATTAATAATTATATGTCGAGCTGGGTATCTATCCCAAGTGGAGTCCCCCAAGGGTCTTTATTGGGCCCACTTCTATTTAACATCTTTGTTAATGACATAAGTAGCTGCTTCCAGTTCTCTAAGTTGCTCAGCTTTGCTGATGACATGAAAATTTTTGCTAAAATTAGCTCACCGGCTGATGCATGTGCACTACAATCTGATCTAAGAAGGCTGGATACCTATTGCATTATAAACAAATTAGATTTGAACCCCACTAAATGTTTTACAGTAACCTTCTCTCGTAAATTAAATAACATTTGTACCCCATATTCACTAAAAAGTAACATTCTTCAGCGAGTTGGAAGCATGAGCGATTTAGGTATTATTCATGACTCCAAACTTATTTTTAGTGAACACATTGATAATATAGTAGGTAAAGCTTCCAGGTCACTTGGTTTTATAATGCGTAGTTCAGTTTGTTTTACCCATCCTAAAACTCTGAAAATCTTGTATTGCGCTTACGTGAGAAGCAAACTAGAATACGCATCTCAAATATGGAATCCTCAGTATCAAATTTATGTTGATAGGGTTGAGAGATTACAGTCAAAATTTATAAAATTCCTTTGTTATAAAATGCGAGTCAACTATAGTTCTATCGACTATCTCAAGCAGTGTAAGAAACATCATTTGATCCCACTTGTTAAGCGCCGTGAAATTGCAGATATAGTGTACTTAGTCAATATTATTAAAGGTAATGTAGATTGTCCAAACTTGCTTAATAAGATCTCTTTTAATATTCCGTCAAGGAGGCTAAGGCATTTTCGTCCCATTAGTAATTACCAAGCTACTACTAGGTATAGGAAAAACAGTTTCCTATGCAGGGCAGGCATGAGTTTAAATAAAGTTTCTATAAATTGTGATATCGACATATATAATGATAGCATAGCAGTAATAAAAAATAAATTAATTAGACACTTCATGGGTGACAATAATTCTGGCGCAGGACAAGGCTCGGTGCATTGTTGAATATGTACTCACAGGATTTAACTACTTTTTCTTTTTTTAATTTATTTTTTGTAAAAATGAATCATATATATATATATAGATCTGTTCTTATGCTGTAGGAACTGTATGTGTATGTGTAAATTAAGATGGGCAAAAACTTTTTATAATTTATTGTATTTTTATAAGTGAGAACCTGTAATTGGCTCTGTAATTCTATTGGAAGTTCTAGATATATATAGCGCTGTTGGTTTTCCATGTACTAAAATAAAATAAAATAAAAATAAAATACAAAAAAGTGAGTCTATAGCTGCTGGAGCCACTTTTTCCGTCAATCACTATTCTATTCATTCATCCATTTTTCATTATTCTTTCATTGGATGTACTTCCTTTTTATGATTGGCGAAAATTTGCGACGAAGTAACTCTAGCTCTGGACTCACTTTTTGTATTTTTTCAATAGTTGTTGCATTCGCCTCATTAGTTGTAATTGCCCCGGCTGGTCGTCTTATGGTCGCTTTCACATTTGCAACAAAATTAAATTGGATTAAATATTGATTGTTTTTCACAAAAATAAATTTATTTAATTATACATTATAGCACAAAATAAAATCTTAGTATATAAAAAAGTTTAATGTATTTTTTATAGCTGTTGGAATTCCTTGTATAAATAAATAAATAAATAAAATAAATAAAAGGCGATTAATTTCGCCTACCATGAGGCATTCTCTACCAATCAATCTTAGGGCAAGGCAGAAAACCTTCCAGGCGGTGCAAACCAGAAATGAAAACTAACATAATAAAGTTATATTATAGCCGGTCAAACCAGTCTATCAGTAGAAAAAGGCGCGAAATTCAAATTATCTATGAGACGATTACCCTTCGCGCCTTATTTTTTTTTAATTTTCCGCTTTTATTCACTGACGGAAATGGCTTGACAGACAATACGTTTGTAGATGAATACCTAATTGTTGCGTATTTTAGACCATAAGTTATGTTATTAAAAATGAACATCAAAAATTATTTCAAGGCCGATGAAAATTATATACTTACTCTCTTTCATTTGTTTTTTTACCATAATATATACCTGGTTAGATTATTGAGGGTAATACCACTGGAGCATCCTTTGTTACCTCATATGTAAACAAACTAGGTTGTTTAATAGAAAATCTAGATGCGGTACAATTTAACCGACGGTTCAATATAGCCGACTCTCCCCTAAGTTATATATAGTAATAGGTACCGAAATCCGAACAAAATCTTGACACGGATACGCTGTAGGTACATAATTACGACTTTCGTTATACCGATTCATCTCGCAAACTTATTTGTTGTCTCAAAGTTAGGAAATCAGTGGTTTTGATAGGTATTTCGGCGAATTTGGCGAGCGCGTAACGAGTTCTCTTGCGAGTTCCCGCTTTGGGTTAACCCTTGCAATGCAGATATAGGATCGACTTATATCTACAGACATTGAGGCGGTTATCTTCGAATGTTTTGACACCGTTATGGATGGTAGAACGCCAAGAAGACCTCCTACCAGCAAGCTCCTCCCAACGCTCAGGGTCGATGGCGCAAGCGCTCAGATGCCGTTTGAGCACGTCCTTATAGCGCAGGTGCTGACCACCGTGCTTCCGCTTACCCACCGCCAACTCAGAGTAGAGCACAGCTCTAGGCAAGCGGTGGTCATCCATTCGAATTCGAAGATAACCGCCTCACTAGCCTAGACATAAAACGCCAGTTACGGAAAGAGAGACCTAAGCCCTCCTACGTGTACACGTTCAACGCAGCTGGCCAACTTTATTGTCACGCGTGCAATAGAGTATTTAAGAACAAGTTCGGCCTGGCCAGCCACATTAGGGCTCATGCTAGACAACGTCCATAATGTGTTTATTTGGGGTCGCCGTCATCGAAAACGATGAGGAGGACTATATATATATATATATATATATATATATATATATATATATATATATATACAGACATTGACCGTGCTAGACACGTGTTGTGCATTTTCTTTAATAACTACTATAGAGATGCCGCCGCGCGTAGGCGTGTAGACGCCGACAAACAACTCTATAGAAAAAAATGCACGGCACGAGTCTAAGTACGGTCAATGTCTGTAGATATAAGTCTTTTGGAATTTGGGCCATTTTGTTTAAAGCTGTAGGTATACTACACTTTCAAGTGTGAACAGATTTCAATATTTTATATTTTATTTGAAAGAATAAACACGCGCAATAGTGGTTAAATTGCAAACATACATAATTCGGAAATGTTATCTGTTAATAAACAATATAGGTATCAAATAAAATACAAAAAAAAACACACACACAATAAAGGTATCAAATAAAATAAAAATATAGGTATTAACTGGATGGCCACTGTGTTTCGCCTTTATGTCCATTTTGTTTAATTCCTGCAATTGTATGCACCTACCTCTGTGTCTGCAGTAGGTTGGTACATGAAATTGTAGTATTCTTGGAGTCTGTAGTTTCTCATAGCTTAGAGGTTAGTTCTAGAATAGTTACATCTGTTTTACTTTTCATTTTGCTTTCTTGTATCTTAATGCTTGTAGCTTTTTTTTTGTTTTGTTTTGGCTAAGGTTAAGAATTTTAACATAAGTACAAAATGTAAGCGCGTAGTATTAGCAAGTTGTGTTTACCTATAATTGGGTGAATACTCCGGTATGATTTTTGTGGATATTATTTAAGTCCAATTGTATTTGTATTACACCTGTTGGCAAACCTTAATGAATAAATAAATAAAATAAAATAAAAGGTTTGTTTATTTTTCTTGTTATAGGTATATAGTTTTTGTTATGAAATTTCATAATTTTTCGTTGGTCAACTTCAGAGATAAGGGGGGAATGGTATTTTTTTTTACATTTTCCTTTATAAATCAATTTATTTCACATAAAAGTGTCTGTAGGCCTAGCACAGGACGGGCGCGACAGCATCTCATCGCTGAGATAGACTACCCGAACTTTTCTAACTGTATTAATTAAACAGGGACGGGTAGGCTATCTCGGGGATGAGATACTTAGCGACGTGACAAACAGACGGACGGACAGAGTTGCACCATAAGGGTCCTTTTCAACTTTTTATACAAACCTAAAAAAAATGGCCTACATGTTTAGCTCGTTAGTATTACCCACGCCACGCCACTAGCAGGGTTAAATACAAATATACATAATAACACTAACGAGATGAACGTTATACTCAGAGTGTTGCCAGCGCTGTTTGCACGTTCCCGAGAACCTGAGCAGTCATTAACGGGTTGTATGCGAATACATTTACCTTACAACATTTACGTAATACACAGAAGCTCCAAAATTGCTAATTTAGGGAGATGGATTAAAGGGGAGCACTAGTTTAGTATTCTACGCAAAGGAGTCACAAACAGTGACGGAATATACAAAATATTTATTTAGTCACCTGCAATAATTGACAGGCTGAATGTATAGGTCATACTGAGCAACTTTAACTATGGGAGCAACCCCGAAATCATGAAAAAAAATTACTTCCCACCATTAAAAGTGTTATTGGTAGTGAAAAAAAACTGCCTTTAAATTATAGTTACTTGCACAGCAGAATGCCGTTTTGCTATGCAATGAGTTTTTTACTGTGCAAATGGTTTTTGCTATGCAATTACCTACTCACGTAATTTTAGTCGATTACACGCTCGCAATTGCTGCAGGTGTTACTGTGGTAGTTGATCCTCGAAATTCATCAAATCATGGAACAAAACCTATTATGCCAGCTGTGACATGCCCCGAGACAGGCCGAGAACGATATACATCTTTCTCTCTTCTTGCCTCGCTCTTGTCTCGTTTCGCGTCTCTCCGATTGGATCGCTTTGGTGCCGACACTCTCGGCAACAGTCTCACAAGTTTAGTGTGTATAGCTCGCATTAGAAATAATGTTAAAATATTAAGGGAATTTTCCGTCTTGCGCGGTCTATGTTCGACTGCGCGGACAACGCCGGCCACGACCATCTTCGGGACATCGCGCCGCATCACAACACCAGACCACCGAAGAGGTGGGCTCGGGACTTGCCCCGATCCCTCCTATATCATGAGCATCAGCAAGCACAACACACACTCGGACACAGCCTCGCCAGCACGCCGCACACGCCAGCTAAGCTACCGGTCGACTTCATCGCGGCCCCGAAACCTGGCCCCGCTCAAACGGTATGACTAGTCTAGGGGTCGTGCGGTTGGGTAACGATCGGTAGCGTAAAGCTGACCCATACACCAGCAGCACACACCGTCCCTCAAATGACGGCCAATAGACCTCCCCACCGGTCGGTGGGGAGCTACCCGCGACAGCCGCCGCAGCCGAAAGGCGGAAGCCCTTCGGCTGCGGTGGCTGTCGCGGATCTCCCGCGAGGGACGTATCGAGATCGACATCAAGTCCAGTAAGGGAATTTTATAGTTATAACATGTTCAAAATCTCGATATGTATATATTTCTCGTGGCTGTTCCACAATCTTCACTAAACTGATTTAAAAATTGGATTCTATTGTATTGTTTTTCTACTTCTTTCAATTCGATCTTTGCTCTGTTAATTATCTCCACATGCAGTATTGTCCAAAATATCAAAACAACAGGAAACACTTCTTCTGGCATCCCTGACCGCCGGGGGCTAAGCAACTTTTGAGAGTATTTGAAGACATTTCACCCGCGGCGCGATGTGTTGCCAATTAACCCATGACAATTTTGGACCAAGCTCTATTGCGATCAAGTTGACATACATTGTAATACAATCAATACACAAATTTTAACGTCAAATTGATAACTGCTGGACCTATAATATGGACAAAAGGAATACATGTAGTAATTGTAGAATCCCTGCCTGGCTGCTAAAATATTTTTATAAATAGGTATTTATTTTTCAACGTTTTGTAGCCGTAATGTGCAAAGTCCTCTGTGATAAATTTTGAAGGTACCTAAGTACCATACAGGTCTATCAGGGTTTTTTTCCATGTATTACAAGCGGTTAACCATGGAGTGACATCATAAAATTCGTCTTTTCTACGTGTTTACCGTTTTCTTAGTTTTTTCATTGTGTTCGGATCTTTGTTATATAATTTCTCACTAAATTAGTCAAAATATCATGATCTTAGGAAACAGTTTTCCCTGGCATCCCCAACCGCCGCAGGCCGAACAACTTTTGAGAGTATTTGAAGACGTTTCACCCGCGGCGCGATGTGTTGCCAATTAACCCACAACTTTGGACGGGGACTTTGTGATTAGTAACGGAAGGCAATTTGACATTATTCCTGATTTCGGGAATTTCGAAAAAGTTTCAGTGATAATATGATAATATTATTATGGTTGTTATATAGCAAATAAAACAGGTTTGAACGGTCTGCACAGTGGTCTTATTTAAAAGGTTTCTATATATTTAAGCTACTTACAGTTACAATATAATAATAATAATAATTTATTATTTCCTTTTATATTTATATTGTAAAAAGCCTAACATAATATCAATATGAATAAATAAAGAAAATAATAATAATAATTCAGCCTATATACGTCCCACTGCTGGGCACAGGCCTCCTCTCATGCGCGAGAGGGCTCGGGCTATAGTCCCCACGCTAGCCCTTTAATGCGGATTGGGAACTTCACATACACCTTTGAATTTCTTCAACACAACACAATAAATTACAAATATTCATTATTGCTTGCAAATAACAATATGCAGATATATTCAGCATATAACTTAAACTATGGTAGACAACAGATGGTCTTATCGCTAAAGAGCGATCTCTTTGAGACAACCTTTGGGTAGTGGAGACACCTAATGTGAGTAGGTGATGCAAGTGAAGAAAAGCAAATAAACAACTACATTATAAAAATACACATTTATAAATAGCTAATAATATACATACGATATGATACATAATTATAATATAATATATGGTCTAGTGGGTAGTGACTAGTGACCCTGCCTATGAAGCCGATGGTCCTGGGTTCAAATCCCGATAAGGGTATTTATTTGTGTCATGAGCCTGAGTCATAGATTTTTTCTATGTATTTAAGTATTTGTATATTATAGGTATATAGCGTTGTCTGAGTACCCACAACACATTACAAGCCTTCTTGGCTTACCGTGGGACTTAGTTAATTTGTTGTAATATTTATATATTTATTTTATTTAACATCAATCAATTTGCGAACATAATACATATACATATAAATTGCAACAATATTGCTTTAATAAAGAAAGCTTTAGTTTGTAAGAAATAGTTCCATTGGTATTTGATTTTACTTAGCTTTTTTTACTTTTAGTTGGGTTATTTAAAGATCCGACCGCGGCCTGTATTACTTAAATTCTAAATTTTAAAATACCTACTTTTCACTTTTGACTCTGCCCTTTGTCTGAAACGCCATAAAGCGGAGATCACACAAAACAAATTACTCCGCCCATTAAAAGGCCAATAAATAAATGAATGACGCGATAAATAAGCTACATAATTCTTCCTGTTCGTGTGTTCTGTTGTACGAGTGAGTCGAGTTCTCAAACAAACCAGTATTCTGACAGCAAAATACTTTACTGATCAGTGGTAGTCCTTTCAAAGCAATCGAGGGTCGCACAAATGAAGATGCTTCGTTGGAGTAGCAAGAATGGCCAAAATAACGAATGAATATATCCATGGAATCTACTTTTAAGGGCTCATTTAGCCGGTGCGATGACTCGTATGCAAATTTCATTACATTGCGGTATTTGATCGGATGCCTGAATTAGATGTAACTTCAATAGTCCGCAATGTAACTAAAATTGCATGCGAGTTCACGCGTCGTCTAAATGAGCCCTTAAAGGTCACCAACCAAAAATTGTATGATCTGGTATGTATATGTAATGAGGCGAGATGGTGACATCATCATCATCATCATCATATCAGCCTTTTATCGCCCACTGCTGAGCATAGGCCTCTCTTCCAGTACGCCACTTGTCCCGATCCTGAGCTAATCGCATCCAGAAGTGTCCCGCAATTTTCCGAATGTCGTCCACCCAACGAGCCAACGGACGCCAGGGACTTCTTTCATCCGAAAGCGGCCACCATTCCGTTAACATTTTAGTCCACCTGCCATCACTCTGCCTAGCAACATGTCCCGCCCAACTCCATTTTAGGTTGGTTATGACGCAACCCACGTCTAGCACCGTCTAGATGGTGACAACGTGACCAAAAGAGTGATGAATATAGAAGATGAAAAAAAGTGTATGGTCAACCACAAATAATCTGGCATCCAACAATAAAAAAACGTTATGCAAGAGAGGAACAAAACAGAACAGACAACCAACAATCATGTGATGTGGCACAAAATTTAAGAAGGCTGACCCCAAATAAACCGGGACAGTAGCCAGAAAAAAGAATATGAAGAAGAAGATAGAAGGCAATCAAGCAAACGAATCCCTGGACGAGAGAAAGTAAATTAACTGTTCATTCCACGGTTTAGCTGTGTGAGGCAGGTAGTTTCTGGAGAAACGCACAGCTGAGAACTGCCAATCATCTATGTAAGTGGTGAAGATGGAAATGTCGCGTAGAGCGAATAAATAAAATTCACAAAATGGTCATTTGGTTGTATTGTTACTGAGTATATAGATTCCCCGGAGACGTAACTATGTTTATCTACACACATATCATAAATACTCTATGATGCCTTCAAAATCCGTAAATAATGGGCAACATTACGATAAACTGTTTTGTTACAGCTTCATAACTACATCAAAATCGATTTGGTTATGCATTCAAATTTGGAACATCTCTGAAAAAAATAGCAATTCGCTTTGACGTCTATTCTAATATCAGTCGAGATACCTTTTTGTTCGAAATGAAATGTCAATTGCAAACAATTTTGACATATTTCGAATGTTAGTTTGTATTGAATGATGCGGAAATAGCCCTCCGACTCTAGTTTGTCTCTGAATTTAAAAAAAAACTACATGCGTGAAAAGTTTTCATTTACCGCCATTTGACGTACAGTTTATCTTTTAATTCGTTTTAAGTATAAAATGAATATGTTTTGTTGTTTTTAAGGTAACTATAGCAAAAGTTTCGTGTAAAATAAGCGATAAAAATATTTCGGTGACGCCAGCACATATCCGCGAGTTCCGCCAAGACAGTTATAATAGTAGTGTATGTAACTGTACATAATTAATAGGCATTAAAACACTCGTGTGATCTTTTTAAGAAACTCACTTCGTTCGTTTCTTAAACCCACACTCGTGTGTTTTAATGCCTTTTATTATGTAGCAGTCACATAAACTTACTATTAGAGTCTGTTCGGAAAGAGAAGAGTCGTGGAATGTATTGGGCCCCTATTGTATTCTTCTCTTTCCGCACAGACTCTCTAAGTCATGATACATATAAATAAATGCTCTGCATTGTCCACCGCTTAAACCGTCAGCAAATGCTTTTTCTCTGCTTTCGCTTCGATTCGCTTTCAAAGAAAAATATTTCGCCGCTTTTTTGCTATTTTAAAGGCTTTGTAAAATGTAGGTGTGTTCGGGTCAAATCTTGCAAGCTAAATTGTGCTTGAGTTTATTAGAAATGATAGTGTTAAAGAGTTTTAGTTGCCTGTTGAAAGAAAAGTACAGCCAGCGATAAAAATTTGTACCAAAAAAGAAATTTTTGACATAAAATCTTTTTTTGCTGGCTTGTCCAAGCCGATAGGTTCGACTCGTTTTGAAAGACATAATTCTTCCTGCTCACGCGCGGACGACGGTTATTTGTTTCATCTAAATGCTAATTACTACCACCCGTTTAGGGGGCACGGGTAGGGGCAGTGTGACTTGATGTAACAGCCTTTGAGAGTCTATGGTTGGTAATGGTGTGACGGTGTATAAGTATCCTACTAGTCGAGTAAGTACTCGCCATCAGATATATTGGAGCGGCTGAGGTAGGTACTCAAGATCCGAACATGCAATTTAACGTCTTGATAATGGAGGCTTTGCTTAGTATTTGAGAAAACCCGACTGCACTGGGTTAAGATGATCACTTAAGCTGGAGTGGGTTCAGTCAGCAGGGTTTTTTGCAAAGAAGAAGCACGTTTTTAGATCATAATTCATAATACGGTTAGCTAAAAATATGAATAGCAGTATTGAGGCCTTTTTTGTAATTTAATTGATTCAAAACTGCCTTAAACAACCTCGATATAAAAAAATACGAACCTAGGTCTAAAACGCAATTTTAGGTACTAATTAAAAATTGTAAAAAAATGTCGTAATAGTTATAACAAATAAACATGAAATTTACTTCTAAAAATACGTAATTTTATTATCTTAATCAATTACCATTTTTTTTCAAACACGATTATACGCGATTTCGTACACGCACGGCCGTCCGCTCAGTGTTCAGCGAGCTGCATTCAGAGAATTACCCGAACTCACGGCGCCTTACATGTTTAAATAAAAAAATATATACGTAAATAAATATACGTATATAAAATATACGTATATAAATATATATCACGTCGGTGGCAAACAAGCATACAGCCCGCCTGATAGTAAGCACTCATCGTAGCCTATGGACGCCTGCAATTCCAGAGGTGCTACATGCGCGTTGCTGACCCTAAAAAATAAACAAATAATTGCAATATATAGGTATTTATCATGCATATTTATTTAAAATGCAATATTTTATTCATAATGCATATTGTAAATGACCGCTTTGCCTCTTAATAAAAGATTTTTTTGTGGGTTCCGTACCCAAAGGGTCAAACGGGACCCTATTACTGAGACTCCGCTGTCCGTCCGTCCGTCCGTCTGTCACCAGGCTGTATGTCATGGAACGTGATAGTTAGCCAGTTGAAATTTCTACAGATTATGTATTCCTGTTGCCGCTATAACAACAAATACTAAAAACAGAATAAAATAAATGTTTCTCGAGGTTCTCATCCAATCACCGAAGTTAAGCAACGTCGGGCGGGGTCAGTACTTGGATGAGTGACCGTTTTATAGATAATGGTACGGAACCCTTCCTGTGTGAGTCCAACTCGCACTTGGCCGATTTTTTTATTTATCAGTAGCATCGATATTTAGCTAAATATGTAGCAAATTTTTGAAATTAAGTTCCGCATTCATACAAAAATGTGTCCTCGACAATATTATGAAACAAACTCGCAAACAGATTGCAACGACAATATTTTGCCTCAGACTGAAAACAACGGAGCAGTTATGAACGCATTGTATATTTTCCATATATTAGAGCAGAAAGTTGGCCAGCCGTCTATCGAGCTGTTTATTTCAAAAACTACACTAACGCTGCCGAGCGAGTGAAAGCGCACCGGCGTAAACAGTTTATGCAAAGCACGGGATTGAATAAGGGGCGCAGTCGAGACGAGTGGCCGCAGCTTACACCGACGCGGGTGCATAATCTTAGAGCCGCAAAAATATGTAATTTAAAATTGTTTTGACACAACAATCATTCGTCATCATGGATATTTATATCTGAATCAATTTATTTGATTGACTTGAATTGTATCTCAAGTATTCATGTATATATATTTTTTATGCATCAAACATGAACCCTGTAAGAGCAAGACAACTATTCTTATTTGTTAACTAAAACTAATATTTGTTGGTCGTATTTATGGGTATAGTGGTGGTGTGTAAAAATATAATGTAAGATGTCTCTTTCATTAATTCCAAAAGTAATCATTCCATACTGGAACACTATGTTTTATTTATTTATTTATATGCGAGAGACTTATAGTGTTATATTTACATTTAAATTACTAGCAAAAACATTTACGAGTATAAGGAATTATAATAGATGAATAACAATTACTTATAATTTAGGTAAGATCATGGATAATGACATCCTGTGATTGTTTTATTGCACTATTTTTAAATATATAAGCTATGGAGACGCTCACCATCAGGCGAGCCGTATGTTTGTTTGCCACCGACGTAGTATAAAAAAAATATAACTTTAATGAAAAATATCTACATCTTTTTATTAGAAGTGCACATACGAGCCAGGGTACTACGCGGTTGCTATGTGAGAGGCAGTTCACTGCAGCTTAACTAAAGGCGGTACAAAATAACATTTAGATATCGTCGTCAATGATCCTTCGCTACTGACGCGGTGGAGGCGCGGGTATAGTTTCACCAGGAAACGTTGAGCTTAGCTCGCTCCATAGCAGGGACATTACGTTACGGTGTGAGAGACAGTTCACTGCGGCTAGCTGGAGGCGGCTCACAATAACATTTAGATATCGTCGTCAAAGATCCTTCGCTACTGACGCGGTGGAAACGCTGGTATAGTTTCACTAAAAAACTTCTAGCCTAGCTCGCTCCATAGCAGAGAAGACTAACGCCAAACAAAATATCAGCATAAAAGTGGCCCCACTATTAAAACACACAATACTCATAATGGACCAATTGCAACTCGTCAAAGTTTAGGTCTTGTTTTCTTCGACGAAACTTTATTTGACCATGATTAGTCAATTTAAACCACCCAAACTATGATTGGT
The DNA here is from genome assembly GCF_033807575.1 of Cydia pomonella. Classification (NCBI taxonomy): domain Eukaryota; kingdom Metazoa; phylum Arthropoda; class Insecta; order Lepidoptera; family Tortricidae; genus Cydia; species Cydia pomonella. The sequence goes on along the minus strand of NC_084709.1, from coordinate 24,198,248 downwards.
CTATTATAAAATGAGGCGCTGTGATTGGCTGTAGCGTTGTCACTTGAAAATACATGACAATGGAAACCAACTCTAAGTAGACGGTTTCATGCAATATAGAACGTTTTAAATTCAATATTTTTGTATGGTTTGTATGATCGTGCAAGTTGTGGAATGAGCTACCTTCTGAGGTGTTTCCCTTGCGCTATGACATGGGGTTCTTCAAGAAGCAGGTATTTAGGGTTCTCAAAGGTTGGCAACGCATAAGTGGCTCCTCCGATGTTGCTTATGTCCATGGGCGGCGATGACTGCTTCCCATCCGGCGGCTCGTCTGCTCGTTTGCAGCCTATTACATAAAAAAAATTATAACTTATTATTTTATTTTAAAGTGTATTAATATACGAGCTTATTATTTGTTTGTTTGTCACATGTGTTTAAAGGCAATTAAGCCTCCGAACCAATTAATACATTGTATATACACAGAAATATGTCAGATAGAAATTAATGTAAATTTGATAGGTCAAAATTTGAAAAAACTGCTGGCATTTGGGACTTTTAAATTTGCTCGAAACGGATTTTAGGTTAAACATGAAAAAAAACGCCCGCCATTTTGATCAAAGCATTTTTTTTTTCATTTTTGTCCTCAGATTCATTATAAAGGTCCTGTAGGATCCTCAGATATCAATTTTCATCTTGATCAGAGCAAACATGCCGAAATTCGTATTGAACACGTCATAGGAACAGTTTTTATGGGAAAATATCATTATCTACACAAGCCAAGTTCAAGCAAAGGAACTGGCTAGCCAGCGCTGAGTGTAATATTACACGAACCACTTGGTGCCACTTTTGAACCTTCTATAACTCAAAACCTCTTTAACGTTAACACATAAAACTACGTGTGTTTAATTATATCCATAAGGACATCTAGAAGCCCAAATTTCATAAACCTAGCTCAAACGGTTATAAAGATATGAAGGTCAGAAAGTCGTAAATTTTAGCACTGACTGACTGACTGACATATAGTACCTAAATCTAACCTACTTCCAGATGACCTAGAAGGATGAAATTTGGAATCCAGCTCGGTAATTGTGTGTAAGCGTAGGAAAAAAAAAGTAAAAATTATGGGGGGGGGGGGGGGTCCCCATACAAAAAAAAATATGACACGTTGGAACCGTTACACGCAGATATTTGAAACTATCCCAATATATGTATTATTAGCGGAGAAGCAAGAAAAAACATTAAATCTCAATACCTGCCTAGTTTTATTTACAAAAAGTAATGATATCCCACCAAAAACAAAAGTGTAAAAAAGGAGTGCCAAGTTCAATACAAATATTATGTTTGGCTCTGGGCTTCGCCGCAAAAAGAATGGAGATCTAAATGAGTGCCAAGTTCTATGCAAAATCCAAATATATATTTATAGGAAAAAAATAACATAATGAACAAGTATTAAACTCTATTTCTTTGCTTTATTATATATTAAATGTGAGATCTTAAAGTAGGTTAGATTTGACTTGGCCACGATTAAATTATCCTTAGAGATCTGATGTAAAGGGTTTCCATGACTCAATTATTCTTATATGAATAATTAAAAGACGAGAAATTAAATCAGACAAACAGACAAGAACCGAATAAAGTGTCTTACATTAATGCCACTCAAAAATAAGTTACATACTTATAACATAACATGTAGCCCGTGTAAGCTTAAACAGACCGATCTCCACAAACAGCACCCGTTCACGAGTATGACGCGTATCTCAGCCATCGCCTCCCTCAACCTTCATTCGGGAAAGTGGCGACCCGATCAACGACGCCACCGTAAGCAAAGACTTTTAAGCGAGCATTAACACAATAAGACAATTACGTCCAAACACAATTAGGTTGCGTTGTTTCATCACAGAGTTCCTCTGGCCACCTCCTATCTCCATCATCAGATCTGCTCGATGGTACCATAATATTGCATTGTCACCCGATTTACATGTGTATGCAAATTTGCAGCTCAATCGGAAATCGGGAAATGGGTCAAATTTTGCTTCCAAGATTTGACAATAACAAATTAACATAATACTAACAGAGCAAATTAAAAAGCTTGTGATAACATATTTTTTTACTCCGTCCGTGGCATACAAGCTTACGAGCCCGCCTTTTGATTTGTTCCCTAGTTGTAATAAAGGAATTATCAATTTCATATTGCGAGATCGCGCACCGGGTCACCCTTACACATGGCTGTTTAATTCTTAGGGGTTGGCTTACCTCATGGAAGATGACCTTTCGACCCGACGGAGGGATAAGCCTCCCGACATGAGTCACCTAGTCAGCGTGTGTTTACTTTATGCAAGCTTGTTGGGTACAGTCAGCGTCAAATACTTTGTAGCAGTCAAAGTGGCCAAATAGTTCGGTACACCATACTAAATATATGGTGTACCGAACTATTTGGCTACTTTGGTTGCTACAAAGTATTTGACGCTGACTGTACATACCCGTTTAAATTCGGCCTGGTCCTGCTCACATGTCATGATCCTTTATAATAAAAAGTTTTTTTTCTCTTTATAAAGGGCTTTTCGAGTAAACAAATATTTTGCCCCATAAAAACAGACTTAATTAACAAAGTTAGAAGAATGTAAACAACCAAATATAGTTTAAGCATATCACACATTTCTGTCCTTCAGACCGCAATTAACAACATTTAATACCTTTTCAACTGCATCGGACGTGCAGGGGTTCGATAGGTAGGTATTACATAACCCAATGGAACTGTCGTGAAATAGTTGTCTTCTAGGTCGCTCGTTTCGGACGCACTCCATTAAAATGTGATACACGCGATTACATAAGGTGCATAATTCTGAATTCACTTTACGCATGAGATAGGCGAACTTATTCAATGGAATGTGTCCAGAACGCAATAACAGGTTATCCAATTTATATGACCACTAAAGGTGACTTTCGGATGGCAACTGCAGCAGCATTATTGTTGCGACATTACTGCTGCGGCTAATGAGTGACGCGAATGTCACTCATTTTATCATGGACATAGACAGTAGACAGATACAGCGGCGCCACAAAATAGATAGGTACGTACAGAAATCTATCTACATACAAAGCGTGCTCGAGCAACGCACACATAGACACTGCTCACGAACTCGATATCTCGGACTGGTTGGGACTGGTGCGAGCTCAGGGCCATCCGCTTGAGACACGCGTCTGTGAACTTATTTATGCAAAGTTTCGATGGTGCGTTTTAATGTTACACAGAACAGTTAAGTAGGTAGGTAAGCGCTCCGCCCCGACCCCCGAAGAATATAAATCTAAGATTGTTTTATATAATAGTTTACTATTTTTAATCAGTATAAACGAAGTAACTAAATTTTTGTAAGGTAAATTCATGCCGGCTTACATAAGTTTGTAAACATTTTTTTTGTTTGTGTAGATATTGTGTCGTTTTTAGTGTCATTTAATAAGTTTAGGTCTAAAACGCATAGTGCAATGGAAATTTAATTGTGTGACTAAGGTAATCCGATTAGAAGTTATTAGGGATTTTCGATAGTGAAATTTGACAAACAATAAAATAAGTAGCTTCTCGCAGCGATCGTTCAATGCCCTGGGTGTGCAATATAATAATGCGTTTAGGATACTCATGGGTCGGCCTCGGCATACTATATGGGATTTGTGCCCAAAATAAATTATTTCAATTTCAAAAAAATTGTATGTTTCTCTTCTGTAAACTTTTGTATTTTATTTGTACGCAGGTTTATTGTTTTGTTTTGTAGGATAATTGTACATGGAAATCCGAATTTATTACACTTCAAAATATAATAATCGTGCATTTCGTCAATGTCGAAATCATCGCAAGATATTTTCTGTGACAAGTTTGTAATAAAAGAATGACATTTAAATTCAAATATTTTAGTTATTATTAATTTATATTTCCATTCTTCCCATTTCATTCTCAATAATAAATTAAACAACTAGGATACGAATGCTACTACCACGGTAGTTTTTTGTGCATAAGCCATAGTTGACAACCCTAGAGCGGCCGCCGAGCGTAGGTATGAAAAGTGAAGTACATACATGTGATTGACTTCTGTACTTTAAGACTAGTATCTCTATTTGACCAAACGGCCCGATTCAAACTTTAAGATACGTTAAATATTAGATCTAGATACGATCACATTACTTTTAACATTGACGTATCCGATCCATATCGTATCTAAATCTAATATTTGACGTACCTTAATATTTGGATCGGGCCGCAAATACCGAATAGTATGTCAGACAAAGCCATTTAAAGAAACATTAAGGTAATTAAAAAGCTTAAAAAGCGACATATTGTATGATATGAGTATTAGACTTATAATTTAAGATTAATTAAAATGTAGTTATGAAGGATAATGTTTATTTACGTTCCTGGAAAACGGTGCGAGTGCAAGTAATAAAATAAAAGCGTTTTCATCATCTTTGGCCTTTAACATCAATCATGTGATGGAATTAAACAGCGCCCATAAGGTTGCGACAGTTACGCAAAAGCGTTTTAGTTAATTTGTCACTTATTCATTCTAATAATCCATCTAATTGCTAAGTTTCACCTTTCCGGCCCGTGTCAGTTGGTTTTCAATATATTAATGGCAAAATGCTATTAATACGGTAGGTGTCGCTAGAAACCCCAAGTTGCAAGAAGGATACAGTGAAAATATTCAGTGTTAACGGGTAAGTCTCGGTAGCATAGATGGGCACCAGCCCATCCTGGAGTCGCGAGTTCGAATCTTGCCCGAGACAGAGTTTTCCACTTTTCCTTTGTTTCTAATCATTACAGAAATGTTTGCTTTCACTAGTTTATGACTTTCACCCGCATCATTATACAACAGCAAGCAACGGGCGTCTTAGTTACTCGTACTACATCATCGATTCGAAACCAGATTAAACAAATTTCGCTCGATAAAAAAAATATTTAGCGTTGTGACAGACGGACGGACGGACAGAGTCGCACCATAAGGGTTCCTTTTGTACCTTTTTGGTACGGAACCCTAAAAACGAACATAGGTACTATTAATAATTTGCAACTATTTAGAAAAATATCTATTAACATGAAAAGAAGCAACAATTCCCCAATCCCGGGCAGGCACGGCCGTTCGCTCAGTGCTCAGCGAGCTGCGTCCGGAGGACCTAAACTCATTGCACATTGGCAAGTCTCCACAAGTTTATGGCTTACGCCAGCATCATTATACAACACCGGGCGGGTGTCCGCGCGGATTACTATCCCTGTAATTAAACTTTCCCCTCCCCTTCACCCCCACCCGCATGTGCGTATAGATTATTGACAATTTACCACTGCTGCAGATGGGGAATTTTCATATAACCGTTGTACGCGTGGCAACTGTTCTAATTATAATACTTAGCGCCAGTTGCACCATTCCACTAACCCGTTAACCAGTTAAACCCTTAACCTAGTGTCACATTACGCTGGTAACCATGGTAACTACATATTTAACCGGTTAACTCTGGATTAATGGGCACGGGCCGGGTAAGTGGCGCTTAGTGTGTGTGACATGACAGTGACATCAGAAGTAGCGGGTTGGAAGAACATTTCGATTGTGAGTGACAGGTACTTTTGAACGCGAATGGTAGAGATATATCTGTCAGTTGCTCCAGTAGGGCAGTCGGTGCTCCGTGAATAAGATCCTCGAAAATTGGAGCGAAACATGTCGAACGTTTTTCGACTTAATAATATGTGAGATTTAATGTGAGATCATTTTAATATGGGATATAATCTATTTGGAAAAATATTCCAGGGTTATAGGGTGGTCAATATTTTTGGTGCATTTTGTCTCATCCGCTACCATTGATGCTGGCTGTACCTTAGAATTATACGGCCTGATTCGAACTTTAGTATACGGCAAACATTTGCTTAAGATACGATATGGATTAGATATGTCAGTGTCAATAAAGATGTTTCTTCAAACAAAAACTACACTTTTGACACTGACATATCCAATCCATGTCGTATCTTTAAGAAGTTTTTGACGTATCTTGAAGTTGGAATCAGACCGATAATTACATTTTCTAACAATTATTTTTTGCAAGTATTGATATAAATCGCCTTGTGGGATACCTATATGCTTAGCTAGAAAGATAGACGTATTTATTGTAATATCACCGTGAGAACAAAGAAAACAGCAACTCTGAACCTTCCTCTTTCAAAATCTCAACTTAATACGACACTCATATCTTCTCACTCGTGCTTATTGGCGCGCGAGATCTAGTGCGAGGTATGCGAGTAAAGTCGAATCAATACAAGTCCAGTTGAGATTTTTAAAGTTTAAACTGGCTTTAAAGCGGTAGCAGCTTTTATTACTGCAGCATAATTTATTCGTCCCCGTACGGCCATAGTGAAAAATATCGCTCTGGCGAAATTGGGGCCCTGAGCAGAGTTTAAAATATCGTTCCTTTATAAAGGCGTCTTTTATATCGTTTTATAGAATTTCATGTAATCCTTTATAACGTTATTAAAGCGACGTTGAAATTGAAAAACGATTCATAAAAACTGCACAGCATTTGTCCCACTTTTCTAAGTAATTTAGATGACCGTGACATCCTCAAATTCAAGAAAAAAAAAACAATAAACATTGGCGTTAAAACTAGGTCCTTGGGGTCCCACCGCGCACAAGGTTTTTGCAGAAATAGCGAAGCGTCTGGTTTACGTAACTGGTGACCGAAGTGCTAGCGGCTTCCTCGCACAACGTATCAACATTGCGATACAACGAGGAATTGCCGCCAGCATCCTTGGTACAATGCTTTAAGGGCCTATTTTAGATTTAAACAAGTTATGGTAATCCTCTGTATATCATATCCATTCAGTATATTTTTAATGATAAAAAAACATAGAGTTAGTTGTGCAAAATAATAATTTAAAAAAAATCGGCCAAGTCTGAGTCATGACTCTCACCAAGCATTACCCCTTTAATTGTCCAGAAAAAAAACACACGATTTAAGCGTCTTCGCCGCTTTATAGCCACTCACTTGCTTTTGGTAACTGTAGTTACCAGCTGCTGTCACCCTTATTTTATAATAATAATAGAGGTCACTGAAAAATATGAAGCATGTGAGTGGTTAGTCACCGTCGTGGCAATAAGATGCAACCGCAGATCTCAGTTACGCGTATATCATAAGGTCATAACAAAAATAATAATAAACATTTTATGAACTTCATTACAAAGCTCTGTACCCCTAGTGTAAATAAATTCGATTTCGAAACGTGACGTACGCGTTTGCGTTTAGTCTCATTTTGTATTGGATTTAGAAAGAGCGCGCCAAGCGGGACGTTTTGGAAACTCAAAATCCTATACAAAATGAGACTTAACGCAAACGCGTTCGTCACGTTATGATGTCGATCAAATTTACACTAGGGGTACTGAACCCTATTGTACAAAATTGGTAAAAATTAAAAAGAAATATTTGTGGTTAATTCAAATTCTTTAATTTTAAACCAGAGAAATAATACTAATTTTTTTATAAATATATAACATATTAGAAGTATTTTTTACTGTTTGTGTAAATTTGCATGAAAGTGAGTTGGAAGACGTATTTCTATTCAGTAGCCTTGTATTCTCCTTCTGCAGCAGTAAGTAAGAGTTATAAAAGAGAGCTTAAAATACACGAAGGTCCCAGGCTTGGCACTCTTCCCAGTGACTGTACGGGTGCGCCATACTTGATGTAGATCTTGGTGGGTAGCGGAGACACACTATCATATAAGCCGAAATCTGGACACTGCTGGACAAAGGCCGCCTCGACTTCACAACCACTGGTCGAAAACTGCTTGCTTTCAATAGTTCCCTGAGAACTTGACCAGATCATTGGTTAATTTTGTTAAAGGCGTTTATGTTGTCACGCGAAAACTATATCTAACTTAAGCAGCCCTCGATTCTACGAGCAATGTACACCACAATTACAGTCATCAACTATGCTTACTAATTAGGACACGATTCCTTTAATAGTAGTTAAGACCCTATTTATAACTCTCTGCCATAGTCATCGCCTATTCTAGCAGTAAGTCATCATCTCTTCCACCGTACACGGCTTATCGCAGCACTCCGTGACAATTCCGACTGACTTCTTGCCTCTGACACCATTCAATCTCTGAGCTGTGGAATCTGCCAGCCAAGGAGAAATGTACTGTGATCCGTACTCATAATATTCATTGTGGTCTGATCGTTTTTCTTGGCTGTAGTATTTCTCGTAACAAAGCCCTGCCAAGGTCCTGGACAGTTGTCTTCCGCAGTATATTTGGGCGGAATCTTCAGCTGCCACAATAGATACGATGACCAAGAGGATTGCTACCTGGATCTTCATGGTTAATGTTCGTTGGAAGGGTAGTTCGAGACTGTGTTGAGTGATATAATTTACAGGCCTTTTATACTACATGTTCTTCATTATTATTCAGTATTTAATGTGGGTTGGGGTTTATGAATAGGGTTAATGAGATGAGACGTAGGTAGGATGTTTAAAATATACTTATGACGTCGATGAATACGTTATTGGAGAATGTTGTCAATATCTACCTCGTATACTTAATGTGAATTGGATTCTGTGTGTATTATTTCAACGAATCGGGTACTTTCACTAAAAATCTATACCTAGATGGGCAATAGCTCTAGATAAATATTTAATAAATTGCTTTGTTAAGTATTTATTTAGAGCAAGCATGTAAAATGTCAAATAACAAGGAAAAAAAGTTTAGAATAAATTTAAAAGTGGAAAAATTACTGTCTTGGGTGAGACTTGAACTCACGGCCTCTGGATCGATACTCCAGCGCTCTGCCATCTGAGCCACCAATACCTCATCCATAGGCAGCAAATTTAATAGCATCGTTCACAGACGTTTCTGCTTGTAAAAATCTATTTTGAAAAAAAAGTTCTATATTTTTTCCGGTATTTAAAGAAATACATATAATAGATTGTTAAAGCTATTATAGGAAAAATTAATGTATTATAATACAGGATTCCATAGTGTTACCCATACCCGACGACTAGATATCGTCGCGATTGTCAGCAATTGCGGATATCGTACGGCGAACTGCTAATCAGTGAGCCCCTACTTAATCACAAATATTATTAAATAGAGCGATGTCACATTTCTTCTTCTTCTTTTTCTTCTTCTTCTTAGTCATAAACTCTTGTCAGAGTAGTCGTGGTCTTTGCGGTCATTGTACGGCTTTTTTCGCTGTTTCCCGCCATGCTTCTCTATTTATTGCGAATGTATCGCACATTTGAAAAAAGTAATGATGTAACATTTGAAGTGGTGCAAATGTACGTGAGGCCCACAGACTGTATGAAGCGACATCTATTCCTCGCTTTCACACAGATACGGATTAAAACCATCTCGGACAACTAGCATACAGACACAAGGAAATTGAAATAGGAATGATTGCTTATTTTATTTTGTGTCATAGCCGACCTATTGAGAAATTTGGCAGAAAATGCCATTTTATTTTTTAATATAAATGTCTGTGCATTTTGACGGTAATAAACTGACGTACTCTTTACGTAGACCTTATCTCGTTGCAATAAGGTTCACGAAAGACCACTTAACTGTGTCAACCGTCGTGTTAATGACTGCCGCCGCCGATCGGATGGAGTGAGTGTAGGGACAAAGGCGCACGTAGTTGGACATTAAGTTAAAGGTTTTTGAGACAACTTTGTGGTCCTATATCTCAAAAATTTGTACAATATGATATTAAAATAGAAAACATATGTATAATTATTTTTCACTTGCTTGTTTCAATTTAGTCAATGATAACAAGGTCGCGACCCATAATATTTCTAAATAATATAGTCACCATTCTTTAACAGGTTTATCAGAGTTATAATAGGTACCGAAGATATGAATAACAGGTCTCTTGTAACCTTAAAAAAAAACCTAACAAAAAAACTTTAGCATCACATATTCAGTCTTCTTTTCAACTTTCAAACAACAAGTTGGTACAACAAAGAGTGCAACATATGCCTTTTTGTCGAGGCCGCTAGAATAAGTTAGTATAACAAATGGCTAGCTGAAACTAGGAAACTCCTAGCCTATAATAAACATGCATTCCCGTCAGAATTCAGCGGAGAAAGGATGAGAGTAAGGAAACTTAACAGAGTAACCACTTTGACAGACCGTGTAACAGGTATATTAATTTTTTTGTTGGAAAACATACAGCGAAAAAATACGTAAGTTTAAAACAAATATAGAATAAACATAAGTTATGGCTTATAAAATAGGTAGTTTCCACTTATAGAATTTTGACGACCGGTTTGGCCTAGTGGGTAGTAACCCTGCCTACGAAGCTGATGGTCCCGGGTTCAAATCCTGGTAAGGGCATTTATTCGTGTGATGAGCATGGATATTTGTTCCTGAGTCATGGGTGTTTTCTATGTATTTAAGTATTTATAAATATTTATTTATTATGTATATCGTTGTTTAAGTACCCTCAACACAAGCCTTATTGAGCTTACTGTGGGAATTAGTCAATTTGTGTAATAAATCCTATAATATATATATATATATATAAAGAATAGGTAATTTTAACATTTTTGTAGCTCAAACTACTACTACTACAAACCACTAAGACTAATGTAATTTGGTTTAATTCTACGAATTAGGCACGTAACTTTAACATAAACAAAATAAGAACATAAAGATGTTCCTCGCTCAGACATTAATGCGTACATGCAGCTCGTTATCACTATTATTCAGTAGATTATTAAACACAGCTTCGATCAAAATGAAAACACAATCGACCCAGTAAGACCGCAGGTCCTATTGAGTTCGTGTCTCACTAGCTCGATATTTGTCGTTACAATTTAATAAAATATACAATGTCTCGTTTATTTTACCAGCGGCGCACGCTCTACGTTTATGATAGTTTTTGGGTACAGTCAACGTCAAAGATATGTTTACACTTTTGTAATAAGGTGAAAAATGTAAACATGTCTTTGACGTCAGCTGTACAATATATAGCAGGTTTATTAGCAACATTTCGATTCCATGGGAAGCAGATTGGATGGAACTGCCTTAGACGCCTTGTCGGTAGCGATCCTGCCTATAAAGCAGGTAGTTCCGGGTTCGAATCCCGGCTAGGGATGTTTTTATCACGAAGTTACAGATGTTTTAGATATATAAATAAAAAATAAAATATTTTTATTACCATAAACCATAAGCATTCCATAAAACATTGATAGTACCATCGTTATAGCTAGGGGTTAGTAAGTACATTAAAATCAAATCAAATCCAAACATAATAAGAATAATAAATAATTAATAATATTGACATAATAACAATGAAATCACGATTCATAGTAAAATGAAAATTAGTTGAAATAATGAATACAAAAATAATTAATAAATTAACATGTCAAATTCAAAATAAAATAGACTAGAGTAATAATTACGATATCCAAATTTACTAGTTTTATTCATATTCCCATAAATAATGATTTCATGTCAAAATGTATTTCTCTATGTATATCATCTCATAGTGCCCATAGTACACGCTTTGCTTCATTTGGGGTGTAGGTCGATCTGTGTAAGATTGTCCCCCGAATATATATTTTACTTATTGACATCTTTCGCTGGTGGCCTAGCAGTAAGAGCGTGCGCTCGCGGGTTCAAACCCCGGCTCGTACCAATGAGTTTTTAGGAAGTTATGTAAAAAATATCATTTGAGATTTACCAGTCGCTTTTTTGTAAAGTAAAGCATCGTGAGGAAACCGGACTAATCACAATAAGGCCTAGTTTACCCTCTGGGTTGGAGGTCAGATGGCTGTCGCTGTCGTAAAAACTAGGCACTACGCTATTTCATGGGATTCGTTGCCAAGCGGACTCTAGGCTCTCATGAGCCGTTAATTATAATAATAACAATGAACACAATCAAGGGTCAGATACAAAAGGCGGTAGTCTTGGATATGGCGCGGATAGTCCGACGGTTCCTCTCTCTGCAGCCCTGACCACCGGCAGCTAGAGTCCTGCCCCGCTGCTGGCGGCACACTAGGTTAGGTTGTTTATAATGTGTTTATATATTTTTTGTATTGTTTTGTGTTTTTATATTTAACTTTTATATTCATATTATAAATGACCTAATCTAAGACCATACATGAATAAAGGAATAATTAATATCTTTAAAAAAATCATAGATGCAGATTATTTCCGTTTCTCTGTCGTTTCCTTATTCCCGTGATCCCGAGCAAAAGTTGCACCGAGCGGATGGGGAGCGAATAAAACACCGCTTCAAGTGAGAATAAATTCTCCTGAATTATACCCCGGCCGGGGCGTCTATTATGCATAGCCAGGACATGGAGGCCAATTCTAACTTATATTCTGACATCAAAGTGATGTCGCTTTATTTACTTTTTTAAATTTATTTATATATTCAAATTTACAACTTAATTACTAAACATTTATATTCTCGCCAAACAGCTACGTTTGATGGGGAGATGCGCTCGATGTTTATATAACTTAACATATTAAACTAATTTTATAATATAAACAAAAAATAATTTGAAATAGAGGTGGATTGTTAAAGAAAACTTTGTAGCCGCAGTAAATTTACTGCCATCTTTCGACACATGATCAGAACTTTCAAAACGCCATTCTACTTTGATCCTTATTCCCCCACTGATATGCATGCGTCAAATCTGCCAATTCAAAAAGTGGCGCCATCCAATAGATCAAAGGCCAAAGGTCAAAGGATATCGTTTAGAGCGATGGCGCCATAACCTTTAGGTTGTGCCCGGTAAGATGGCGCTACTTTTTGATACTTAAGAAATAGTAGATAGAGTAATACAATTAATAACTAGCTTATATCTAAAGTAGGCCCTTGAGGCATTGTACCAAGGATGCATTGTGCGAGGAAGCCGCTGGCTCTTCGGTCACCAATTACGTCAACCAGACGTTTCGCGATTTCTGCAAAAAACTTGTGCGCGCTGGGACCCCATGGGCCTAGAGTGATAGACCGTGAAATTATATCACGATGCAAGTTTGAGCCCTTATTCAACATATGACCAGTGGTATACAGGATGGGATTCGATACAGCCCTAATATTAGTGTCAATAATAAGAGATATCCGGTATTTTCCTGAATTATACACCGGTCAGCGCGTCTATTATGCATAGTCGAGAGGCCCTGGGCTATATATAACTGCGAAAATCGAAGTTCGTCATTTGCGGGCATTTTTCTTTGTCACTCTAATTACGTCTTAGTGAGAGTAAAAGAGATAGATCCCCGAAATTTACGAATTTCGGTTTTCGCGGTAGGCCCCCGGATTTAACGTGATCCGTAACCTGGGGTAATTGTGAATCGCGGGGAAATGTGGATCATCGATTTTTCGGAAATAGGAAGTTTATTTTTTGGTGTTATATGGTATCATAAGGCGCCATGTGCGTTAGTACTTGGCCAGTTTTTTTTATTGGCTACCTACTGCATTGTTAAAAGCTAGAAGTACATTGTATTTTTTTAGTTAATGTTATTAATATGAATTTAGTCTAACAGTACATTGGATACCTACTGCATTGTTAAAAGCTAGAAGTACATTGTATTTTTTTAGTTAATGTCATTAATATGTATTTAGTCTAACAGTACGCTTTTAAAACGTAATAACATAATATATTACAGATAGAGAATAAATTCTTAATGCATAGAATCCAATTGCAACTAAAACAAGTATTTCAGAGAGCACAAAACATTTACAAAATAAAATCCATTTCAGGAAATCATATTTAACGTCCATAATTCAGATTGAACTGCGAGCAAATCAAGGCAATAGCTACTAAATTGTACGTTAAATATACAGGGTGACTATAGGTAAGGGATGTATAAATGTTATTGTAAAGAAATTAACACGTATTTATTTGTTTTGACATTAACATCTTTTGTCTAGTGTTCATGTCGACATTTAAAAAAAAAATGAATCTTGTGAATAAAGAGAAAAAATTATATTTATTAAACAGAAGATTTAACAATATTAGGTAATAATAATAACGTCAATAAGCTGATATTTTCATTTACACTCAAGAGCAATGACAACGGGCCAACTAAAAAAGGTCAAAAGTCATTAAATTACAATGAATGATATATGAAGCAAACGAGCCGACAAGTCGCGGGATGGCACAAGCGTCGCCCATAGACATATGAAACACTAGAGGAGGTTGTAAGTGCGTTGCCAGCCTTTGAGATGGGAGTACGCTTCTTTCTTTAGGTTTTTAAGGTTGTATATGAGATACTTCCCGTTGGCTCCAAGTTGGCCGTTACCCCCCGGCCCGCTTCCCGCAGTACGCCTTCTGACGCCTTGTTCACTCGATTACCTTTACAACTACTTTTATTACTTACATTTTATACTATCACAAAAATTATTCAATAATGTACGGAAAAAAGTACGAATTTATTATTCTTATCAATTGTTTCACAATGGGTATATATTTATATATGTATGTATGTATATTTATGTATCATATTATTTATGTACGTATAATTTTATACAATTTTATGATATTTTTTTGTCATTTTACTCTGTATTCTGGCCCTGCACCAATTAGGATCTTTCGGTTTGGCTCATGGTTGACTGGTAGAGAATGCATTTTGGCATTAAGTCCGCCATTTGTACACTTCATGTATTGTGCAATAAAGTTTAAATAATAAAATAATAAAAACTTATAAACAGAAAACACCAACGACTCAAGAACAAATATCTGTGTTCATCACGCAGATAAATGCCATTTTACCGGGATACAAACTCGGGACTTCATAGACAGGGTCATAACCCACTTGGCCAGACCGGTCGTCAAACGGCCGTTAATTGTACCTGTGACGGCATTATCCAACTCGAACTGAACGCGTAGTACAAAAAAAAGCCCTGAATTATTTGATGACTGATCAATTGATCACCCTGTATGATTACAGTCAACATCAAAAATTAATTACACATTGTGCACTAACCAAGCTTCCAAACCAGAAACCACAAAACATGGAAAATGGCAGCTAGAAATGTGGATTTATCAGTTAAACTCAATTATGCGAATGTTTGCACTAGGGTTCATTAAATTGTATTTTTTGTACCTGTTTGTGTTTTTTTTTTTTAAATATTATTATTTTAGTTTTTTTATGTATTTTTACACTAAGATTTTTACATGGTACATCTCAATGGTACATCGATGAACGCTAAACGAAAAGTAAAAATCTATCGGGATGACGCTACGAAAAGTTACGTAACTATTTTCATACGTTATTTAAGTATTTTTCATCACACTTGCTCGAAAAAGATCTTATTTCATGCAGATGTGATGAAGGACAAAGGCCTATTTTGTTCCCGCGGGAGTTATGGATTGTGAAAAAAAAGCAATAACTCCCTAGAGACTCCCTTGGGGGTTGTAGATTTTTTAAATTATTATGTCACTTATTCATACAGTCAGCGTCAAATACTTTGTAGCAGTCAAAGTGGCCAAATAGTTCGGTACACCATACTAAATATATGGTGTACCGAACTATTTGGCTACTTTGGTTGCTACAAAGTATTTAACGCTGACTGTACAAACCAAGTAGCATAAATGAGTTTTATTTTTAAAATACTGACGTTTATAATTTAATATTTTTGTTTATGTTTTAAATTATTTAATTTTATTAATTTAACAGCCGTTTAAAATAATATTACATAATTTTCAATCGTGGCTGAACGCCGAATAGGTCTGTGCCTTCGATGCCTCACCTGCCAAGAAGTTACAAAATGGCGGACGGATGTTTGATATGTCACCGTATTTAAGAATTATTTCGCTTAAAATTTAGTTTTTTCTTCGCAAGTGTGATGAAAAACAGTGTGTGTAACTCCGGGGATAAGAATATTGCAAACTCGGGTCTTTAATTCCCTCCAACCTCCGACTGTCGGGAATTACCACCCTCGTATCCTAAATTTCACTTACCCCCCTCGTTTCACAATGTACTATTGTTTCGATTGACAATTATCATATTGGCTACTAGCCAATAGCTAGTCCCCTGACCTCCCTGTCGGGTGACATAAAACGCCGATATATGAGGAAAAAAGTCAATCAACCATAGGCTCAAACAAGCCAAATTCAGTGACGTACGATTTCGTACATGTCGCTGTGGGTGTGGAGACTGCTGGATCCAGGGGTAATTGAGGCTCTGGAGCTTTTTATGGAGTTGGGCAGGCGTTTGCGGGAGAAAGGTATCCCCGCTCTGGGAATGCTGCCAGCATAATGGTTTTTTTTTTAGAAATTGTAAATTTCTTTATTTCTTTATTTGGTTAAACTGGAACTAATTACCATTTGGAACTTACAGTCTAGGAACATTTGTACATTTATTTGCAATATGTGTTGAACATATTTCTTCTCTATTATTTTCTCTTAATTGTGTTACACCTATCTATAATTTATATTTCATGTCTAATCGCATGTTGTATTCTCAGAGCAAAATTGTATGTATGTATTAACTTCCAGTGGAAACTGTTTTGGCTAAAATACCTTTCTTAGTGTAAGGCCTGAGTGGACGCTCGATACAAGCGTGCAGCGGGGCGGGGCGGGCGGCGTGCATGTCAAACAAAGGACACTCGTACTAGTGTCCTGAGTCGACGCTGCTCAAAGCGAATGCCGAGCGGGCAAGTTTGCGGGCAATGCAGCGTCGCGCGGGGCGTCGCGGAGAGGTTCAAACCTGTTTGTGATTTGCAGCGGCGATAAGAGCGTGCAGTCATGTCAAGCAAACAAATAATTATTGACATATAAAATAAACCAGCATTTTGGCTATCATCTCACACTTTATACAAACATAGACTGTATAATTAAATGGAAGGTAGGCAGTTATAATATTCAACTCTATTAACAGTTATTAAAGTTCAAATTTAAACAAAATATTTTTTATGACATGCGTTAAAATTACGAGTAAGTATTTATTTTCACTTTTAATCCATTGCATGTTAAGATTTCGTATAAAGTGGGAAATTCTCCAAACCGTCTTCTTTGCTTCACTACGATCTTGTTTTGTAGAAAAACGACACATTTTGAGCCATGAAGTCTCTTCTAAAAAGAAATCAAGAAAATCGTCCGAAGTCGATGCCATGGTGAATGCGACCGATTCACACGAGCGGTGAGCGTGCGCTGAGGCCACTCGCTGGACGCTCTATCTCACGCTCGCCCGCCCCGCTGCACGCCCCGCCGAACGCTCCGCTCCGAGCGTCCACTCAGGCCTTACACTTAGGCTATAAGAATTATATTGTGCTGTTTGTTTCACTAATCAATAAAAAAAATAAAAAAACTTCGGGCCGTGGTAGGAGCAGAGTGGGGGTGGGCGTTAGTTTAAAGATGTTTTTGACGAAGCTTCTTGCAGCAATATATAAAAGTTAGGAGCATTAAATTTTTTTTTGGAAGTCTGTTTTTCACTGCATTCCTGATGGCAACAGAAGCAAAAAAATGTTATATGACTTTTTGTGAAATTCGACAATAAAAAATTTTTTTTGTTTTCTTTTTCCCTTTTTTTCAACACTCCTGTACATAAAACGTAATTTTATTGATAAACACATAACCTAAAATTAACTAAAAAGTTTTTTATTTATTTGGGGGTAGCCTCTCGAATACATTTTTTTAATTTTTCGATGTCAATCAATAGGTTTGTCCAGACTAGACCTCAAAGTGGCAATACCGCAGTCAAAAATGTATTTTGTACCGACTTATGGCAAAAGAATGATTTCGAAAAACATTTAATTATCTCTGAAACTAGGCCTAATCCAGAAAATGTTATATGACATTTTAGTTTCTAAATATTACCAGGAATGCACCGTTAAAATGTCTCGCATTGCTTATGAGCACCTTGTAGATCAAATTATGTAGAAATACTTTCCATGATGTCAATATCCAGAGGAAAATGGGGACTACGTATGTGTGGAAAAACGATGGCCCCTTTTCTTTTATTTTTTTATTGATTTACCGCAAGTAAATGTAGTTATCTAGGTTAAACGTCGAAAAACGGCATCTGCGATGAATATTAAACGCGCACTTGTTTCATTAAACATGGCCATTCATTCATCTCGTCGCTTGCCAACATAACTTTGCTGACGCCAAACCTTTATCTCACGGGCATAAGATTTGGAATAGCTCAGCTTAGCAGTTTGAAACTCGCGCTGTCTTGGTTGATACAAACGTGGAGCTGCAATCTTAGTGGGTCGTATTGGTATGAGGTTAAGGTTTAATTTAGCGTGAGTGAACAGTAAATAGGATGGATGTAATGATGGCAGGTAACGAGCTACGGCCAACGCGCTATGTTAGGGCTGCCTCGTTTGAAGTTTGGCGTTTTGTTAACACTTGATTAAAAGGTTGCAACATGCATAATCAATCGGTTAACGTTAAATGTAGCGCTGGCTACTGCCATCCTATATCAAAGTCTAAAACTTACCATATAATAGTAGTTTATGTGAATGCTATAATGAAATGCATTAAATACGAGTGTGGTTTTATGAAACGAGCTGAAAGTGAGTTTCATAGTAATGATACGCGAATATTTCAATGCCTAATTATGGACAGTTACATACATTTATTTATCTACATACATATTATAACCTTTCTATGATGTGTTCAGGAACCGCATGTTACGGCCGCCATTGCGGCATTAGATCACACACTAATAAGACGTCATCTCTCATACTAGGAGGTGTTTAGGATTTGAATCCAATTTCTTTGTTTTTTAGAGATGTTCGAAATTTTAATGTCGTTATTAAATCGATATCAACGTTATTATTATAATAATAATTCAACCTATATACGTCCCACTGCTGGGCACAGTCCTCCTCTCATGCATCTGAGGGTTTGGGCTATAGTCCTCATGCACGCTAGACCAATGCGGATCGGGGAATTCACATACACCTTTGAATTTCTTTGCAGATGTATGCAGGTTTCCTCACGATGTTTTCCTTCACCGAAAAGCTAGTGGTAAATATCAAATGATATTTCGTACATAAGTTCCGAAAAACCCATTGGTACGAGCCAGGATTTGAACCCGCGACCTCCGGATTGAAAGTCGGACGTCATATCCACTCGGCCACCACCGCTATTATTACACAATAATATTTTTACAGTTAAGAAATTTGTTTAAATTTGTCGGTTTTTCAACGCATCATACAAGGTTTTGTGAGTGTATATAAGACCTTTATGTTTCAGATAATGTAATTGGTTAATGTAGGTAATTAGCCTTAAAGTTTTTTTAAATAAGATCTTCAACATAATGTAATATTTTAAAACATATTTAATATAACCTTCCTTAAGAACCGTGAACTAGTGGCTGAACCTAAACATCATGGGAGAAAGTAAAGCCCGCAGACTCCGTTGGTTGGGCCACCTTGAGAGAATGGACGAAGATCGGAACGTAAAAAGAGCGTACCTGGGTCGCCTAGCAGGAGGACGTCCTATCGGACGCCCTAGGTATCGCTGGAGCGACATGGTGGAGGCGGATCTGCGCGAGCTTCGAGTCGACAATTGGCGTGAGGTCGCACAGGACCGAGAAAAGTGGCGCTGTCTTGTGTCGGAGGCCAAGTCTCATTTTGGGTCGCTGAGCCAACGGAGTAAGTAAGTAAGTATATTTAATATAAATAACATAATAGCACAGTATTTCAGAATAAGAATTGTGTTTTTTTAAAGTCGATATGACTATATACATAATTTTGTTGAGAACGAATAAATCGCAATTTAAAAACGCAGACGATGTGACAGCCCTATAGCACTGGAATCACGGGTGAAAAGGTTATCAATTAGCAACGCAATCAGGGAGATATCAGAACTGAGATCGGAATGGTTGTATTTTACAACCGATGGTGCAAAGTTAACAAAAATACTAAAACCAAGCGCTTCAAAATACTAAGCTCTGTGTTTAATTAAATAAATAAATAAATATTATAGGACATTATTACACAAATTTACTAAGTCCCACAGTAAGCTCAATAAGGCTTGTGGTGAGGGTACTTAGACAACGATATAATATATATAATACATAAATATTTATAAATACTTAAATACATAGAAAACACCCATGACTCAGGAACAGATATTCATGCTCATCACACGAATAAATGGCCTTACCAAAATTTGAACCCGGGACCATCAGCTTCGTAGGCAGGGTCACTACCCACTAGGCCAAACCGGTCGTCATATTTATAATTATATTTCAGTTTTGTTTTTTTTTTTTTTTTTACTACGTCGGTGGCAAACAAGCATACGGCCTGCCTGATGGTAAGCAGTCTCCGTAGCCTATGTACGCCTGCCGATGCGCCCCCCACCCCTCGTTGAGCTCTGGCAACTTTACTCACCGGCAGGAACACAACACTATGAGTAGGGTCTAGTGTTATTTGGCTGCGGTTTTCTGTAAGGTGGAGGTACTTCCCCAGTTGGGCTCTGCTTTGATCTGGAATGACATCCGCTGTGCTGTGCCCTACCACACTAAGCGAGATAACATTCACATTGCCCATACCTCTCTTTTGGACGTAGTTTAAGGACGTACCCGGGTTCAGATAAAATTATGGTACTTGGACTGCTTTACTTACTAAGAAATTTCACAATAAAACTGTAATTTAACTTTGATATTACAGATTGGTGGTCGATTGAAATGTTCTTTCTAAAATATCACTTGGGGCATTCCACATGAATGTCGCTTTCGTAACGCCATTCTTCGAATACTTCTGAAAACGCTGAGAAAGTGATATTAGGCTTGTTATTTCAAGACTTGGCTAACAATTTTGAATTTGATTGAGGTAGCTGTCATACAAGGCAGAAGCGTTACGTAAGCGACACTAAACAACATATCAAAATTGACGTTTATTTCGATCCCAATAAGAACTATCTACGATATTTCTAACGTCAAAGTGACATTGGTTGCCCGAATCGAATTGCTTCTGTCAATTATACGACATACAAACGATATCTAAATGAGAACTTATCTAAACCAGAACTTATCGTTATCGTATCAATGTCACTTTGACGTTAGAAATATCGTAGATAGATCTTATTGGGATCACAGCGGAATCGAAATAAGCTTCAATTTTGACATGTCGTTTACTTATTGATCTTTTTTAAAGATCTTTCCAAGATCTTAAACGTGTCTTAATTATTCTTCGAATCGGGCCGTAAAAATAAATTAAATTACATTATTTTTAGTTGGTGTTTTTAGGGTTCCGTACCCCAAGGGACCCTATGACTAAGACTCCGCTGTCCGTCCGTTTGTCAACAGGCTGTATCTCATGAACCGCGATAGTTAGCCAGTTGAATTTTTCACAGATGGGGTACTTCTGTGGCCGCTATAACAACAAATAATAAAAAGTACGGAACCCTCGTTGGGCGAGTGCGACTCGCACTTATCCGGTTTATTAAAGTATACACTACTATGTAAACTATTAAACGAAGTAAATGTCATATCTACCTAATACTAAATTTACCAAAACGACCTATGCTATGGGCCCAAAAATCTATAATGCCATTTCTGAAGAAATTGCCACTAGGTATATCAAATGATAATTCATTTTATAATAAATTAAAAAAAATGGCTAATTGACAACGCCTTTTATGACATTGATGAAATATTGAAAATGTAGAACATAGTTAAATATTATAGTTTTTAATTTGTAACTTTACTGAACACATTATGTGAATATTTTTTATATTATTATCTAGATTTTGGTATTAACTAAAATCCGCTTAATGATCATTTCACTAATTGTAATTTCGTCATGTAATGTATGTGTACATTATTAATAAATTTAATAATAAATATGAATATGAATATACAAAGAAAAGTGCCTAGGGCTGGGCACTGGAGGCCTTGAGTTTTTCCTTTATATATCACATTTGTCTCGTTCATAATCCTTTCTCATCCCATTTTCTTGGCAACGTTCGTATTCGTCGAGCTACTTCAGTCAACCTTAGTGTGCCTCCTTACTTGATAGGTTGTTAGGGAGTTCGAACCGCATCCTGAAGGTGTTTGCCGGGAGGTGGGACTCACCGATGATGCGTAGATGGATCAGTCTGCACTCCAGTTTCGTAAATTATGAGTGTTAGTTATAGGATTATTTAATTCAATTTAAATGCTTATTATTTTATTTCTGTTCATTATTATGTTATGATTTTTTATTAATTTTAATTTTTTGCCAGTGAAGAATTTGTACTGAATAATATAATTATAATTATTGCAATTTGATTAGTTTTAGATGTATAATTAATGCTGATATGTCTGAATTATTTTTAATGAAATGATTTATATATTGCAATTAATGCTGACATGTTTGAATTATTTTAATGAATTGATTTTTATATTTTAATTGGTGCTGACATGTTTGAATTATTATTATTTTTTTTTATTTGTTTATTTTTTCATATCACATTTTATCATATCAAAGTGTACGTATTGCTCACCCGGTATTGTATAGTCCTAGCCCTAAGTATACGTGTTGCATGGTAGATTATAGGAAATTGTAATAGTCATAGTTTAACATTATTATTTAAGTCTGTTACTAACACTTATATGGGCTATGCCTGAATTAAACGATTATTTAATTTAATTTAATTTAATTTAGTACCTGAGACTGGCTTAAAAAGCATGACACGTACGTTTGCGTGAAAATACGATAAAAAAAAATAATTGTTCCCTACATACTCGTAATGTATTGCGTAGCCAAATAAAGAGACCAATTCTAACATATATTGTGACATAAATGAAAATTCGTTCATGATTTGAATCATATTTGACATTTTCTAGTGTATCCTAAGCTCACGAATAATTTTATAATACAGTACCCCTAGTGTAAATTTGATCGACATCATAACGTGACGAACGCGTTTGCGTTAAGTCTCATTTTGTATAGGATTTTGAGTTTCCAAAACGTCCCGCTTGGCGCGCTCTTTCTAAATCCAATACAAAATGAGACTAAACGCAAACGCGTACGTCACGTTTGGAAATCGAATTTATTTACACTAGGGGTACAGGACACTATTTGAGTAAGTAGTGTACCAAAAATGTATATTTTTATGATAATTAAAAAATCTAGTAGTAAAGGTAAACACGTCCATCCGCCAAGTCTATAACATCCGATAAGGACCTTAGTTCCAAAAGTCTTAGAATCAACTATGATAATATGGCAAAAAAACCTATTTAGAAACAAGAAAAATGCCTTGAATCAAGACAAATATTTCGAGAATGAAATCCAGCAACTTGACAATTAGCCTCAGTTAATGAAAGGATGAAAGCATTGTAAAGTTCCACGAGAGGGCGCTACTACCACGCACCTTTGCGAATCCTAGCATTAATTATCTCGAACAAACATAGTCTCGCGTGTAATACCCAGAAAATTCCGTTACAGGACCGCGAATTGAGAAGCTATTTAAATAAGTTTTTGGCGCGATTTTCATTTTTGGTGAAAGTTTTTATCGCTGTTTTTACTTTCCTTTCCACAGACAAGTAATACTCATCGAAAAAAACACTTTATTAGGTTGCGTTGTTTTATCACAGAGTACCTATGGTCACCTCCTCCTGTCTCCACCATCAGATCTGCTCGAGCGATGGTACTTAAATATTGCATTGTCACCCGACTTACATATGAAAAATTTCAGCTTCATCGAAAACCGGGAAGTGGGTTAAATTTAAGTTGATTGATTTGATTACAGACACACAGACAACGGGACAGGTGAAATTAATTAACAAACCCGTGTAATAATGTAGTGCGGTTGCCTGGCACGTCTGCACTGGCCAGTTTGAGCGAGTATGCTCGCGCGTATGCTCGCTCTGACTGTGTGGACCCACCTATTTTTATGAAACAGCGTCATTAACACTTTCGCGCGAGCACCGTCATTTGACGTCAAAAATTGACCAATGTATCGAGACGCAACGTCTAAACACGTCTTTACAACAATGCATTTTAATGGTACAACGTTTGTAAACGTCGGCTGGCCTTACTTTACTCCTATAGCTACGTCATTGCGCCACAACACGGCTCAATTTTAAATCCCTAGCGCCACGCTAAGTCGATATTTTTTTATTTTCTGTAGGGCTCACTCACACATATGCAAGTGTTCCCACACACACACACAACGTCAATGGACGCCGTCCGTTCCTATACGCGCGGTACATTCGGTTCGCCTGCGCACGCGAAAAGGGTAACGCGCATGCGGTTATGTAGCGGCCGAGATTTTATATTCGCAATGGCCGTTCTGTGTCAATTTTTGTCGATTTTGAGTGTAAGATTGTAATCAAAAGTAATGTTACGGGCAGTAAGTGTTATCTTCTACGTATATCAAAGTAATTTAATCGTCTTATACGTAGATGGATAAGACAAACCACAAGAAATTTATGCAGGTGTTTGAATGATCTTCGTCACGGGAGTCATCAGCAGACCCATATGAGGACGATGGAGAGTTTTGGTCTGATAAGAACTACGATCCAGTCGATGAGCAACATAACAGTAGCGATAGTTCCATAAGTGCTTTTGCTGAAACAGTACAACCACTGAGACACAATTCAAGCGTAGATATGGATACTGCTGATACGATCTCAATAGATTCGATTGGGCACACTTGAGACATCGCCACTTCCCCGACCCTGTGGCTATGGAGGACAATCCTCATGCCTCGCCGCAACCCGGTCCTGAAATAGAGGCTAACCAGCCAGGCCGTCCAGCACGCGACGCTGTCTCCTAATCCTCTGGAAATGGAGGACAACTTAACACCGCACGCTTCGCCGTCTCCTGTAGCGATAAACGCTAATGTCCATCAGCGATGCCAACTCCAGACCCCGTGAAGTTGGAGAGAGACCCATCACCGCACGAATTACAACCTCTTGATTTAGTTGAGATGCATGCTCCGCCCTCTCCCGATCACCCGAACGCCGCACTCCCTCAAGTTCGTGAGCATATAGAGGGCAATTTGTCGCCGAACGCCTCACCAGCTCCTGATCTCTAGTAAATAGAGAGGCGTCTATCACCGACCCTCTCACCACCTCCCAGTCCCGCGGAGATAGAGATTAACCCGTCCTCTATCGCATCGCTTCCTCTTAATCTTGAAGGAATAAATGATTATATTTCATCTGATGGACCGCCAACTCCTGAGCGCGTGGAGATAGAAGAAAACCCAACACCGCTTCCTAATGTCATGGGCAATGAGGGCAACTCACCAGGCACGTCAACGCTTCCTGATTCCAGGGGAGTAAGGAGTGATCCATGACCTGATGAACCTTCTACTCCTCCGTTATCAACAGATGTCTCTCGCAACCGTACTCTAAGCAATCCTTCAACAAGTAGATGAGGCCCAAGGTGCAGGACTCCTCCTAGAGATGATGTTTGGGAAAAAACTGCAGGTGTTCAATCTGATTTATGACCAAACGCTTCAGTTAAAGACGTTTTTGATAATTTATTTCCTACGCACATTGTTGACTTCAGTACTTCTTCATTGTAGTAGCAAGAATAAATGAAAACGGAAGAGCTCTCTGCGCTACAAACAGGCCTTCTACTAGAAACTCGCGTCGTTATAGATAAAGATACCGACTGCAAAGAAATACAGGAATTTTTGGGTTTATGTATTTTTATGGGACATATTGATGTCCCTAAAAACGAAAACTTTTTACCTACACTGTTCCCCGTTATTATCATCAGATTTTTGGGTATATCAATTACCTCGTCTGGGCGCAGATTCGAACAAATATTGTGATGGCTGTGTGTATCTGAGTTAAACGCACCAAGAAAAGAATAAATTGTAAGGTTCAGAGATGCTATTGCTAAGAAATTCCGTGATTACTACAAGCCTACTAAAGAACTCTTTTTGGATGAATCGTTACTTTTGTTTCACAGGCGTTTATCATTTTGGCAGTATATCAAGTCAACTTGTAGAATAAAATTCTACAAGTTGACTACTTCTGATGGTTTCATACGTAATATTTTCATGTATACAGGAAGTGATGAAGAAGTAGAAAAAGGGATAAAAGACTGAAAAAATTGTCATGCGACTGATGTTTGTATGTGGCAAAAAATGTTATCGGACATTGATTTACTATAATAAATATTAAAGATAACACAAGAGTATAATGTTGATTATTTCCTTTTTTTCCTACGAATATTTAGATGTTTGCAGAGGGCTACAGTTGTCAAATGTCTTCGTTATAATTACCGTATAATAACGTTGTTGTTGAATGTACTTCTGAAACATGAATATGATGGGCAGGAACGTACATAAACGTCTAAGTCATAAGACGTTGTAACCCTGTGCAAACAAATACGTTAGTAATATGTGACGGAACGTTTTTAAACGTTAACGACGTTACACGTTGGTCACACAAATATAAACGTTGACATGCTCTTATACGACGCAACGTTTATAAACGTTAACGTCATATAACGTTGAGTACTTATATATAAACATACATCGATGGCATAAGGCGGAACGTTAATAGACGTTGACGTGATCAGACGTTGTTTCCTTGTTTATAAGCAGAAATTGGTGACATATGGCTGAACGTTTCTAGCCGTAGACGTCATTGAACGTTTGTGTCACGTTTCAAAAGATCGTTTCACAAGTTAAAAGCAGTACGTATATTAACGTTGGTTTATTTTGTATGGGAAAATACTGTGCACTCCAAGTACTATTGGTGAAGTGGGGTGCTCGCGCGAAAGTGTTAAAACAAATAAAGTGTGATTTTTTAGTAACGTAAGAAGTTGTAGGCCTATTTTTAGTTTTTTTTTTTTTTTTTTTTTAATTTATTTATAAAAGAGAAATTACATCGGCTATGATCACTTATCTGCCAAACTGCATAGCAGTTTGTTGGCAGAAAACTTATTCTACCCTCCAACATTGTTAAGTAAGTTATTGCTTACTTGATTTATAGCTATATTTATAGTGCGAGTGCCATTTCTTACAAACAATTGTAATAGCTTTAGATAGGCAGACTAGATAAACATTAAGCTAACATAAACATTAGTAGCAATAACAGACTATCTAACTAGGTTTGTTTACCTATTTAGTCAGTCTGTTACTGCATTGTCATGGGAACAGTAGGTATAGGTGCTCGATTTCATTTCAACCAGATACTGGAAAACAACAAACACACGGAGTGAAGCTAAACAAAGTGTGTGGGATAATGAAGCTATCAGGGTGCAGCATCCCACTGCCCCCGAGTGTATTAATATTAGCGCTATACTACCTATACATAATTATACATTTTACGGTAACACGTGCAAGGTATTAAGTTCTTTATGTAAGACAAATATTTTAAATATAACACCATTAACACCTATTGCCACGTAAGAAAAGGGATCCGTTTTTAATTCTTTTTCAAAACTTCAGAACAAAACGCAATGTTTTTCATGCACAAATTATTTCATACTACTCTTCCCCTACACAGACAAAATAATAGAGAGTTTAATTGATACGTAGATTACTCTTTTTAATCTACTTTCGTTATATCAAAATTGTAGGTGCGAACCGGAATATGCCCAATTTGATCCTCGCACGAACTAATCGTAGCCGTTATCGACAAATGTTTGCTTTCATATATCTTGCCATATATTATTTACTTAGCTCACACATGAAGTAATACCTGGGTAATACACATTCTAATATACCTATGCTTGACTCATTCGCGTCTTTTCTGTAGAAATCGCAAAATTAAGGAAATCTAAACATAATTTTTGCGCTGCACTCGTAAGGCGGAATACTTTTTTCACTTGAGACTCAAATAAGATTACCCTGATATGATTAAATGTTGGAATAATTCACGCAATCACATATTATTCCTGAATTCATTACACAGGTAACCTTTGAGTCAGATATACCCAAAAATCGTATATTGGTCTGCGAGTGGTGTACCCATGTTTGCGGAGGCTCGAACCGACGGCTGCGCAATTATACGCAAGAAACCGGCCTCATAGTCGCGTAGAGCCAGAAACAGCATAAACAGCATTCTGTACCCCTAGTGTAATTTTAGTCGATAGCGAAACGTGACGTACGCGTTTGCGTTAAGTCTCATTTTGTATGGGTTTTTGAACAGCGCGCCAAGCGGGACGTTTTGGAAAGTCAAAAATCTCATACAAAATGACACTTAACGCAAACGCGTGCGTCACGTTTCGCTGTCGAAAATATTTACACTAGGGGTACTGAAGATAATTTCTGATCACGTTTTTTGGCCCATAATTATAAGTTTAATAAAATTAATTTAAGTCTAATATAACTTTAAAGTAGTAACATAGTTTTTAAGTCTTATGTAAAATGCAGTCGGACTCGCCCATGACTGGTTCGTTCCGTACCATTTATGACGTACGAGTATTAAAAAAAACTACTTACGAGATCTCGTTTAAACCAATTTTCGGTGGAAGTTTGCATGGTAATGTACATCATATATTTTTTTTAGTTTTATCATTCTCTTATTTTAGAGGTTACGGGGGGGGGGGGGGGGCACATTTTACCACTTTGGAATGGTCTTTCGCTTAAACTATAAAGTTTAGAAAAAAAATATTACAGACCTCAATATCATTTTTGAAGACCTATCCATATACCCCACAAGTATCGGTTTGATGAAAAAATAAAATTTGAGTTTCAGTTCAAAGTATGCCGTATGGGGAAACCCCAAACTTTTTTTTTTTTACTATTTTTGTGTGAAAATCTTAATGCGGTTCACATGCATTGCATACACGTGAAACATTATAAGGCGATAATGCACTATACAGAACTACTTATTTGCCTTAGCTCAGCAAATAACCAATGGTATCAAAGTTTGCGATAGCGTTCTCAAACACATGTGAACGTTTGTTTGTATATACATAGGAACATATATGTGTAACTGTGTATCAATATATACAGAGCCCATAGAGGTAATACAGCTTGTCAAGATATGTTAGTTATGTACAGAATGTAGCATTAGTTTATGAGACTGCTAGTTTAACAGTCCAGACGCGGTTTATTTATTTAGTATAAATTTTATTTTGACACTTGGAGAGACTTTACACCTCCAAATTTTATTAGTATTAGTACTCTGACATTGGGGACCTTTTACATCTCTAGATTGAATGTGTTTTTAACCATAGAGACTATACATCTCTATTGTATTGTAGTAATTATTTATTTTAAGATTATTATAATGTAATGTTTACCCAGGTATTGGCTGTTGTATTTATAAATGTTGTTATGTATTTTTCATGTCACTATATGATGTTACTATAAATGTTGTATTGACTTGTAAAAGAGCCCTTGAGGCCTACTAGCAGAATAAATTTTTGAATTTTGAATTTTGTTTACCAGTTCGGTATAGATTTTATAGTTCCCTTTGTGAAAATATCGCATCTTGAGAAGCATAACGTCATTATCCAAAACCCGGCCAAGTGCGAGTCAGACTCGCAAAAAATCATGTCTGTTGTATGGATGCCCCCTTAAATATGTATTTTAATTCTGTTTTGTAGTATTCGGGTTCAAATCCTGGTAAGGGCATTTTATTCGTGTGATGAGCATGGATATTTGTTCCTGAGTCATGGATGTTTTATATGTATTGAAGTATTTATAAATATGTATATATTATATTTATCGTTGTGTAAGTACCCGCAACACAAGCCTTATTGAGCTTAACGTGGGACATATTTATTTATTTATTTATTTAGTATTTGTTGTTATAGCGGCAACAGAAATACACCATCCGTGAAAATTTCAACTCCTTCAGCTTCAGTTCCAACTACCACGGTTCATGAGATACAACCTGGCGACGGACGGACAGACGGACGGACGGCAAAGTCTTAGTAATAGGGTCCAGTTTTACGCTTAGGGTACGGAACCCTAAAAACGGGGTAACGAATCATTAATCAAATATTTTTTTGTAGGTATAGCAATCTGTCAGATTTATATAATGTATATTCTCATTTCTTTATTAATTTTATTTTTCTTTTCCCATTGTAAGAATTCGATGTTTTGTATTTGTATGATTTGATATGACATTTTTTTTATCAAATTCTTTAATGAAAAGTAGCTACTGTAAATAATTGCATGATTTCTATAGTAATCTAACTTGTATTTTCTTATTAATTCCCGTCCCGTAGTTAATTCGTGTCCCGTCGAGTTTCTTGCCGGTCCATATTGGGATACCCTATTGAGGGGAGATTTAAATCTTCGCGGGTCAGAGGTGTAGGGTTAGAGCCGGTGTAGCTTTATTTGACGTTCATAAGCGCATTGTAATATACCTACTTGAATAAGAAACTATCTTTATCTTTAGAATACAATAATTATGAAACCCTTGCTGTATTAGAAGCACCAGATGGCGCTAATGTCCCCATGGTGAATGGACAGTATCAAATAAAAGCTATGTATTTACTAAAAAGAGCTTTCGTTTAATCCCTCCCCACTGACGCCATCGTCAAGTTAAGTAGATATAAATAAATGTCATGAGACAATCTAACACAAAATGTAGACATAGGCCAATTCCAACAATATAATGTGATACTAATCTAATATGGATCTGACATCATTCCAATATGAGATGGTCCCAATCTCCTTTAGAGGACCTGCTGAATTGCGCATTATGTCAACCTTCAACTAAAAACGTCACTTTTGACACTGACAGATCAGTATCAGATCAGTATCATATTGGAATGAGATAGAATAGCTAAAACTCGAATTGGCCTGTTTAACAGGATTCCAACCAATTCCAATTTTTGATATGGCCTTGACGTTCGTCTTCGTGATTGGCGCGCATCACACGCACGGCTTTCACTTCATTTCATCATCATTTCAAAACTGCAATGGCATGCACATATAGCCAGTCTAGCCGGCAAACTTAGTTCAGCAACATATTCAGTGAGGATAATCAGACAGCTAACAAACGTAGAGACGGCCAGGCTGGTATACTTTAGTTACTTAGGTTTAGGCTGGTATACGTTTTCAAAAAAAAAAAATTCAAAAATTCAAAAATTTATTCTGCAAGTAGGCCTCAAGGGCTCTTTCACAAGTCAATACAACATTTATAGTAACATCATATAGTGACATGAAAAATACATAACAACATTTATAAATACAACAGCCAATACCTGGTATAACATTACATTATAATAATCTTAAAATAAATAATTACTACAATATAATAAATATAAATATAATAAATATTATACGACATTATTACACAAATTGACTAAGTCCCACAGTAAGCTCTATGACCACCAGGATTTGAACCCGGGACCATCAGCTTCGTAGGCAGGGTCACTACCCACTAGGCCAAACCGGTCGTCAAACAATACAACAATACAAACAATACAATAGAGATGTATAGTCTCTATGGTTAAAAACACATTAAATCTGGAGATGTAAAAGGTCCCCAATGTCAGAGTACTAATACTAATAAAATTTGGAGGTGTAAAGTTTGTTATGTCGTATGGAATTCTGTTGTGGGGAAAGCGGCAGACAATATTTGTACTGCAAAAACGAGCTGTACGTAAGTCGGAGGCAAAGAAGCATACGGCCCGCCTGATGGTAAGCAGTATCCGTTGCCTATGGACGCCTGCAACTCCAGAGGAGGTACATGCACGTTGCCGACCCTAACTCTCCGCACCCTCGTTGAGCTCTGGCAACCTTACTCACCGGCAGGAGAGTAGGGTCTAGTGTTGTTTAGCTGCGGTTTTCTGTAGGGTGGAAATACTTCCCCAGTTAGGCTCTGAAGGTGGGTAGATTTTTTAATGTTCTTATCTAACGTTGTACCAATGGACCGAATGGACGATGTTTTATTATTTAAGATGTCCCAAATCCAAAATTTAAGAACAAATTAACCATGTTCATCAGCCAAATAAAAGCCTATCCAACCAAGGATTCCAACCAAGTTTCGTAGACAGGGAGATCGAATCTGGTTTTGATATGACCTTGACGATAATCTTGGCGATTGGCAAGTATCTTATTTTTCTATAATGTTATAAATTGTTATATGTATAATATTGTGTGACTGGGACAGCGCGATAGTATTAATAGTTTTTTTTTATAAAATGTTGTCCCTGTCACACGATGTTAACTGACATTTTATAACTTTCACTTCATTTCGCTTGCACCAATCAGCATCAGCGATTTTTTAAATTATTTGGATAATAAAATAAGATCAACCCCTTAACAAATGATTAAATCTGAATGGACATCAGGGTCACCACCAAAGCTATGAAGCACGTAAAATGTTTGCATGGGATATTTAAACGAAACACAATCCTTGCGAAATCACACACCTGTTGTCTATATTGACATAAAATTCTGTTCGTATCGAAAACTAGGCAGCATTGAAATATGAACCATATTAAAACGCGGATAAGGCAGATGTGTATCCGCCGATCTGGTAATAAAAACATTAGGCAAACGAAGATGTTCGTGGAATACTAAGCAAGTTGCAGCTGCTCAAACGAAATTTACTTAAAAATCGAACTTACTGCTTTACATTTAAGGCTGAGTGAGTTTTTAAAAACGGCAATAGTTGTATGGTTTTGCAAAGATACTTAACAAAGATTCGCTTAATTGATTCAAAACACAAGTGTTGTTATAATGTTATAATCGAAAAGTTTACAAGTTGATAAAAAGCTTTTGAAACTTACATTTTGTATAATAATTAGAATTAATTGTTTTAAACTTCGAACTTTGTACGAAGGAATATGACCGGTTGCGTTTTTTTGAAGTGAAAACTTCTTTAGCGGGGCTGTGCACTTTTTGTGATGGGGAAGAAATGTTAAACTCGCGACAAGTCACATGACCGACAGATTCGTCAGATTGAAAATTCGTAAGACGGACACGTGACCTGATCGAAAAACTGTTACAATGTCATTGAAGTCGTTGAAATTATGAATGGAAGTTGATTTTTCTGAGAGATAAACTTTTTAATGTTAAATAATTGTAATAGTTCTGAAGTGTTACATTTTTAGTGTAATATAAAACCAATTAAATTTTTTAAATAATTTTATTTTTAATTTTTTTAGTGTAATTTAGAAAAGAGCGTACTCCCATCTTAAAGGCCGGCAACGCACTTACAACCCCTCTGGTGTTGCAGGTGTCCATGGGCGGCGGTAATCGCTTACCATCAGGTGATCCGTCTGCTCGTTTGCCTCCTCTACCATAAAAAAAAAAAAAAAAAAAAAAGTAATATAAATTGTAATGTTTGTGTACGATAGCACAATAAATGAATATTTTATTTATATATAAATGATACTAGCTACATTTTTTATACTGATAATTAAAGCAATTCGTGCAAAGTTATTCCCTAACCATTTCAAGATATCAAAAATGCACAACGTCAATATTCAACTTTTCACAACTACCAGAAAATGTTTCCCAGAAAAGTGGATAAGGTTAGGTTAAAAATGTGGCCCCAAACAATCAAATATCTAGCAAAAAGTGGGTTGGCTCAGGTTAGAACTGCGACACCGCATACAAAATAATGGTTTTGATGGTATAAAGCATGTTTTTATATTAAAATATAATATAACAAAAGCCATTATACAATATGTCTTCAGATTAAATCATATTATAAGAAAATCAACGTCTAATAATAATTACATTATAACAAGTAACAATATATAAAACGGCATTATGTAGACAAGTGTATATTTTTTTAGAATTATATTAAACACCCAGACAGAAACGTCAGTCTAGTTTCCGTGTATTTTTTCGTGGTAGATATTTGCCATTTATTCAAACTATTAAAAAGTTAATTTTGCGTTAGCCCCTAACTTGTTCACCTGAAGTTGGTCACAAGTACATTAAGTGAACTAATAATTAACCTAATGCACCTTGGGTGAACAGAGTAAACGAAAAATGTGTCTCAAATTTGACAATGACGTAAAGGTGAATAAAGTGTATTTTTAGTTGACTTAATTGACCCATGTGTTTTGAGCTGGGTGAACGGAGACAACTACAGGTTAATTTCGTATGTAAATGTACTCGTACATATATGTTGAAGTATTGTCTGATCTGCGCTCACAACGGCTCATCTCGTGAGTTGCACATTTGCACCTACGCGGTATCTTCCCTTTGGTACCCTCATATTTTTCCAGGAGTTATGCGATTTTTGCAGACAATTTATAAATTTGATAGGTAGGTTGTGTGATGTTTGGGACACGTCTATTAGGCACACTGGTATACTCTGAACGGTACCTTAATAAATAGACGTTTTAATTGACGTGTTAGAGTTTGTTCGGAAGGAGAAGAGTCGTTGAATGTATTGTGCACCATACATTCCACGACTCTTCTCTTTCCGCACAGACTCTACAACGTAAACTAAAAAAATAATAGCAATGTTGTAACCAGTGCTAAAGTAACGATACTAATAGTTTCCTTTCCTTTCTTTTTTTATTACTTTGTCTTCTTCTTCTTCCTCATTTATTCATAACTGAGGGTCGTAACCATATGAAATCATTGTTTTATGCCCCAAAAGCTCTCCATTCTGCATGATTTTCCGTCGTCCTAATAATAGGTGCCTGTGTAGATACCTGGTAGGCCATCTTTACGATGTTTGCCTAGCTGCCTATAGTCGGTGGAAGTTCACTACGCCGGCTTCCATCCAACATGCCAACAACAATGCGCTTTTCCAAGCTGTCGTTTAGCCACGTGTCCACAGTTAATGAGGCAAATGAAGGCAAATAGTCGATTAGTGCTGAACTTTAATTCCGTTAGGATTATTATATTGTACTTATTCAATTTTTTTTTTGAGAAATAGAAAGTTGAGCAGAACTTGCATCTACAACTCCGGAGGATAAGGAGTACAATGATAAAAAATCTTGGTGCATTGTGGAATAAACCAGTCTGCCCCACCGTGCGACCCGGCGCGCTCTTTTGTGTAACCTTTTAGCATATCACACGGGTGGGATTGGACAGCTCCTTCGATCCCCGACAGCCAAGATATGAGTTAGTTCAAAATATTCACTATTTTATGAAATCTGTTGGTTTTTTTTTTTTATAAAATCCCATCCCATTATTCAATTGAGCTGAAACCTCACATACATACATGTATGTTGGGTGACAATGCAATATCATGGTACCATCGAGCTGATCTGATGATGGACATAGGAGGTGGCTATAATAAAAAAACACAACCTACCTAATTCTAACTAACAGGGTCACTTCCGACAAGGCAAAGAGGCAGCACACAATTGCATCTGCATCTGGAAGTTTGGAAATGGAGGACGATGATAAAATCTTGGTGCATTGTGGAATGAACCTAGTCCAATTTTTTTTTGGTTTATAAAAGATCAAAAAAGCGTTTGAGGGAAAACCGACAGCACGCCGCCCGGCCGGTCGACTTAGGTATCGATAGGCGGATGTGGTGGACGCGGATCTGCACGAGCTCCAGGTTGAAGACTGGCGAAAAACTGCACAAGACCTGGATCAGTGGCGAGCAGTCGTGTTGGAATCCGAGACACGCTTTGGGTCGCTGCACCAGAGGAGTAAGTATATTTTTAGATGATGCAAATGATTTCGAGTCCGAGAAATGGTACCTACTCCATCATCAGGCTAATTCGGATAAGAATATCATTCGATGAGCCTAGGTCTCCATTTTCAAGCACTAATAGTGTATGCGTAGCGTTCCCGATAAGCGCACGCCGCGTACTGAACATGTCGCGCGAGTAACTAATAATACGTGAGTTAAACCGTAAAATGTTAAACGCTTAGTAATTATTAAGTTCGAATTGACTTCCAGGTACTTCGTAGTCGCCTTTAAGAGCGTACATGTACGTTCCGTACAAATAGCCGCAATCCGTCCGCATCCGCAAAAATCGGCGTAAGAAAATTACAGAAAAGGCGTATTCAGTTTTTAAATCCTTCAAGTTAATTCAATATCTGCTAGTCATTATTTTACGTCACTTTTATAGGAAGGAACGTACATCTGTCCTATTTCGTACAGTAATCATAGTCATACTCTCCGTGACATATCGCCGGCCGCGCAGGACAAATGAGACCAGGCTCCATTAGCTGAATTAAACGGTCCACATGTATTGTCTCCGCCTCGCAGACCGAATCGTAAGCAAAGAAAATAAAAGGATATGATAGTGATTCAATAAACTTTATTTGTTTTCTGTGTGTCAGTTGAAACAGCCCGATTAGAAGAATGATTAAGACAGGTTTAAGATCTTGGAAAGATCAATAACTAAACGACATGTCAAAATTGAAGTTGATTTCGATTCCACTGTGATCCCAATAAGATATATCTACGATATTTCAAACGTCAAAGTGACATTTGTTGCCAAAATCGAGCTGCTTCTGTCAATTATACGATATACAAATGATGTCTAAATGAGAACTTATCTAAACCATAACTTATCGCTATCGTATTTCATTCTTCGAATAGGGCCGATAGTAGGTACATTCAATGTTCGAAAGAAGTTAAATTTGGCTTTACTTTAATAGCAGATAACATGCAAGGATTTGTTTTGGTTGGCTATGAGATGTCTAGTGTCTAGGTATCTCTACCAATCAACGATTGCTTTCGGTTCATTGGATCTGAAATGTACAGTAGTGATATAACAGCTGGATTTTCTTGACAATGCGTCACCTATGTAATTTGGCAGATGCCTCTGTTTCTTACACTGATCGTCTGAGTTTTCAGTAGTTTTTTTAAGAATAAGAACAATAATAACCTCCAAGTTAAAATTAAAGAAATCGGACAAGCCGATGGTCCCGGGTTTAAATCGTGGTAAGGACATTTATTTGTGTTGAGTCGTTGTCTACGTACCTTAGCCTATGGGACTTAGTCAATTTGTCCTATTACATATATATTATACTATATAAGTGCGAGTTGGACTCACCCACCGAGGGTTCCGTATTAATTTAACTTATTAATAGTTTTAAATTTTTTGTCTGTACTGGTAGTGTATGTTGATATTCTCAGTAAAAGAGGCAAATACCCTCTTGTTGAGGTAAATGTGACTATTAAATTCAAAATAATAATCTCAGTTATAGAGGTTTCTTTTGCCTCACTAACAGAGGTAATTCAGTGCTAAAGTATCGGGTCCGTACCATGAGACCTAGCTATTAAGGTTCCACTTAACCAAGTTTCACTATAATTGCCAAATTTAATAATTCTAGGTCAAAGGTAAGTACCCTATAAATTTGAATACCTTGAGAGTATTGAAATATACGTTTTTTGCGGCATAAACGGCCGTATAAATTTAATATTTTCACGGCTTCAATGGACTTTAAAATAAATATATGATTAAAATTTCAACTCAATACCTCCAGCTCCACGCGTTTGCGAGATAAAGGATCTTGATATACAAGCAGACGAAGAGACGGACGGACAACAAAGTGATCCTATAAGGGTTCCGTTTTTCCTTTTGAGGTACGGAACCCTAAAAAAATAGCAAAATATTGTTTTGCGGGCCATACAAAGAAATTGGTGACCGAGCGCTGCACGGTGCCCGTATCGTGCACGATACGGTGTAACACGAGTCACCCTTATATCGACTGCCTACTTTGTTCTCATGTCTTATTCAAGAAAGAGAATCAAAAATATACTTTCTCCCATCTAGATTAGGGTTTCATTTTGAATGTTAATAGTGCAGTAACATATGACGTTGATGAAGTAAGTATAGTTGTATTATAGCAGGAAGGTAATGAATATGTTAGTGACATAACATAACTTTTGCGTCTCGCGACAATGCGCATTGTGGTTGGCATGCTACTGTTTTATTAACGAGTGAAGGTTTTTGATATGTAGGGTTATTTCTTTAGAAATAACTTATTCAAATCTAAGACATATTTTGTGAGATAAAAGTGAAAGTCACAATCAGACATCGAAATTTTGGGGGGAAATTTAATGACAAGTGAGGAGTTCCTATATCTAGCTCAACTATTGATGTTTCTCTCATAAACTAGTGATGATTCAAGGTTTTTTGAAAATTTAATTTTATTGAAAGTATACAGGCTGTTTATTTAGTCACCTTGCAATAATATACTTATATAATTAGTGAATATATTGGTCATACTGAGCAACTTTTACTGTGGGACAAACGCCGAAATCGCGAAAAAAACAATTGCCTGTTTCATGACATTTTGGCTGTCTGACCTTGATATTTTCTATAGAATTGGCCTTAATACGAATGATTTCATCATTACGAAGTCAAAATGTAACTTCGGATTGGGTTCATGGTTCAACTCCATCTTCAGTCCATGCAGTAAATCGCCGCGGTGTGTTAACCGGCAGTGTATATACCAACGCGGTAATTTAGCGCCCAATGCGCAGTCTGTTGGTACCTAGTAGTTAGGGCGTAAATACCGGAATTCCGGAATCTATAACTAAACAAATATGGTCAGCAACTCGCATATACCTACCGCTTTTGGAGTTGCAGGCGTCTATAGCCTTCAAACCTTTAAGAAAAGAGTGTACTCCAGCACGCTTACCCGTCTAGTGATGCAGTTGTGTATTTTCATACAATCAGGTATCAAATCGTCTATAGTGCACTATATTGCCTTTAACTTCCATGCAGGTTATATATCAGGTTCAAACGTGGTTGAACTCCATCTTCAGAGCAGCACTAAATCGCCGCGGTGACTTAACGGCGTTGTAAATACCGAGCGCGATAATTTACCGCCTAATTGCACCGTCTGTTATTCGCCTGGGAGATCAGGGCCTGGAGCTTTCATTTGTCATTCATACTGGGGATTCTACTAAAACATTAAAGTACAGAAGATCTATAGTAAACACCCCTATAATGGAACAGGCACGAGTAATGGGATGGTATAGACAAATCCCGTAAAACAAGTATTTACCATCAGTTTGTAATCGCTGGCAACATTTTACTGTAAACAAGAGCCAAAGAGCTACTTAATTTTAATTTTTCATTGGTATTTGTTAGTTTGTAAATTAATTGCGCCATACATCCCATGACTGGAGCAAAATAACATAGTTTTAATTGTTTAATAATATTGAAATCAATTGAAGTAGCTTTCATTAAATACATAGAAAACATAAAGGACAAATTGGACATTCAACTTTAAAAGCATAGAGCGGTA
This sequence comes from Cydia pomonella, assembly GCF_033807575.1. Lineage (NCBI taxonomy): Eukaryota > Metazoa > Arthropoda > Insecta > Lepidoptera > Tortricidae > Cydia > Cydia pomonella. The sequence goes on along the minus strand of NC_084709.1, from coordinate 24,159,281 downwards.
GACATTTTACAGATGTCGGTGAAATATTAAAAATACTCCAAATTTTCTCTTAAATGTCCCATGATTAGTGCCGTTAACATAGGAACATTAGTAGGTTTGGTGTAAAAACTAAATAGTTGTTACACCAAAAATGTTCATCAAAAGGATTGTCTTGGCGGGCAATATGGCGGCCGCCAGCCATGTGCCCGGTATTTATTTGATAATAGTGATTATATTAATACTTTACACTTGTAACTGTTGTTTAATTTTACACTATGGTATATGTATATTAACCTTTTTGACGCCAATGAAGGGTATACCGCAATAGGTCCGTCGCCGAAGACGGATTAATCCGTCACAGACCACAGAGCAACATAGACCTACGTACATATGCATAAAGTTCAATTTTAGTATTACTTTTGACACTTCGGTGACCTGGCGTCAGAGTGACAGCTTTTATGTTTGATACGACGTTGAAATACCACGGTAACCACGATACAGGCTTTGCCTAGTGTGGGGACCATCGTTAATCTTAGGCTTTAACATTAAGATTTTAAACCTTTACTGTAAAAGGAATATCCTGTGGCTGCAGCGTAAAATGGAAATAAATAATTTCATAATTTCAAATGGTTGAAAAGTTGATAATGTATTTAAATACTGAAAAATAAATGAAAATTATATGTACATGTTTACGTGATTTTTTTTTTTCTATCAAGGCAACTCGAACCTTTTTCAGGTTTCAAATTATAGTCTAGTTACCGTGTGTTTATTTTTAATGGCATTCGCTATTTTTTTATACGACATCGGTGGCATACAAGCATATGGCCCGACTGATGGTAAGCAGTCTCCGTAACCTATGTACGCCTGCACCTCCAGAGGAACATGCGCGTTGCCGACCCTAACAATCCGCACTATTCCGCGCTATTGATTAAAATGTGTCGTAGGCGCTGGTGGCCTAGAAGGCGCTGGTGGCCTAGGGGTAAGAGCGTGCGACTTGAAAGCCAGAGGTCGCGGGTTCAAACCCCGGTTCGTACCAATGAGTTCTTCGGAACTTATGTACAAAATAACATTTGATATTTACCAGTCGCTTTTCGGTGAAGGAAAACATCGTGAGGTAAACCAACAAGGCTTAGTTTACCCTCTGGGTTGGAAGGTCAGATGGCAGTCGCTTTCGTAAAAACTAGTACCTACGCCAAATCTTGGGATTTGTTGGCAAAATACCGGGATAACAACGAAAGATTGATTAAAATGTGTAAAAAATCAATACAAAAGCTACAAATTTTGCATTAGCCCCTCTTAAGGATGAGGTGATCAAAACAATCTACACACGACACGCTTACTTCCTTAATGTCTATTCATTTTTATAATTACTTCATCAAACACAGAAATGTAATCAGAAACCGATCCAAGCAACCCGATACTCCAATCCAGTTATTAAATTTTCAGCGCCGACTGCAGTTCTTATCGTCCGGCTCCGGTCCGGCGCCAGATAATTGGGAACGGATACCGGATACCGCCGTGTCGGATTGCCGGCTGCACCTTTGTTCGATTTCTGGATGTCAGCGTAGCCTGAAAACTTGTGTACTTGGGTATTTATTAAGCTTCCAGTTCAGAGATTGATAATAGATTGGCTTGGGAAAGATGACATTTATCGAGTTACATTATTTAAGAAGCCTATTCTGAATAAAGGTTTTGTTAAATTATAAACTTAATAGATGGCATATACTATAAAAAAAAGTGACCAAGCCCTCCGGTGGCGGAGGCTACATTCCAATCGGCGTCTTGGCCACACTGGTGCGTTGCGTTGCGTTGCGTTGAGTATTTTCGTCGCAGGCGTCCCCGCAGCGTCGACGCTGGGTCGTTTTACATATATTTCTTTATGAAAACCACATTAAATAAATAAATATTATAGGGACATTCTTACACAAATTGACTATGTCCCACGGTAAGCCAAGAAGGCTTGTGGGTAATCAGGCAACGATATACATACATATATTTAAATACATCGATAACTTCCATGACTCAGGAACAAATATCTGTGCTCATCACACAAATAAATGCCCTTACCGGGGTTCGAACCCGGGATCATCGGCTTCATAGGCAGGGTCATTACCCACTAGGCCAGACTAGTCGTTATTAAATGCAACCAGTCCAGACCAGTGTGGTCTGGCCCTTACGCGACTTACGCCCTGGACTTCTAGACCGTACCCGATCCAGTGTCTTGAGTATAAGTAAGAAATCTTAGATATTTTCACTCCGTTGTGGTCACTTTTCTTTAGTATATGACATCTATTTTTGTTTATAATAATATAATAATTAAAGTTTATTTCAGAATTCAATTATTCCAAATCAACCGCTAAATAAGCCTGAACAGGGAAATAACTGGTTCGCTGATCATTCGTTGTTTAAGGTTTTTTTATGAAAACGGCTGTTAAAACTTAAAATCTATACACATTTTTACATTTACAACTAGGTGCACAGCATGTGGATCTGCTACCAGAAGTAGTGGAAGGGACCATCTTTCCGTCCTGCCACTGTATTACCTGCCTGTAAAATTTATTATATGGTGTGACTTAGCCCCCCCCCCCCCCATATAAGTTTGGATGCAAAGGTACTAAGCGAATAATAACGCTGACTGCACCTAATAATAATAATTATAATATAATAATTCAGCCTATATACGTCCCACTGTTGGGCACAGGCCTCCTCTCATGTGCGAGAGGGCTCGGGCTATAGTCCCCACGCTAGCCCAATGCGGATTGGGGACTTCACATACACCTTTAAATTTCTTCGCAGATGTATGCAGGTTTCCTCACGATGTTTTCCTTCACCGAAAAGCTAGTGGTAAATATCAAATGATATTTCGTACATAAGTTCCGAAAAACTCATTGGTACGAGCCAGGATTTGAACCCGCGACCTTCGGATTGAAAGTCGGACGTCATATCCACTCGGCCACCACCGCTTCTATGACTGCACCTATCCCAGAATATCAAAACTGTTAACACTCATATCCACTCAGTAGCGTAGGTACCATTCCACAAAAATTTACGACATTAAATTCTTCGTAAAATGAGAGGAATATCCTAGTACAAACGAGTGTAAAAGAGATACAATATAGCCGAGAACAATAGGTAATGTACTATGTCATAATCATTAGCAACAAGATCAGACCGGCGGTTAAAACGTTACATTTTAAAAGCCATAATATATTGTACGAAGAGTGAGAAAAATATTAAAATTTCAGAATGAAGTTTGCATGAATAACCAGCGTAAGATACTCGTATCTTGACAGAGATTTGTCAAATGTTTCACGACATGACCTTCACATGGCAGTCGCAAACGCTAACTATGGGAGCGAGAGCTCAGATCGCAGCGTCTCATTTTTATGCAGTACGAGTCTAAAAACTGACTTACGGCAGAGTATTTTGAGTCCTCTGCCGTAAGTCAGTTTTTAGGCTCTTATAGGTATATAATTAAGTTGAAACTTAACTTATTTTCAACTTCTTAGAGACTCTTCTTTTGCAAGGATTTGTGTCAGAGAACTCACTACTGTCAACATAAAAATTAAAAATGCCTTGTCTTCACATAAAATTCATAAGTTCGGTATGCATATTATTAAAAAAAGCCTATTTTTTTTACTGTAAATTAACAAAACTAGTCATTCTCATGAAGGTTCGAGTCCGTTCGAGCTAAGCTTAAGAATTGGTCAACATATGACTCGAATCGGGTTAAAAGACTCGAAAGTTTATTAAGGGCAGTTGTAGTAAAAAATCGAGTTCTTCAAGTTAATATGCGCTGCGGCGGCGGCGCGCGGTGGCGGCGTGCTGGTGGCGGTGCGGTGCGGCCTGCGTGCGCTCCGCACTGACGACCTTTGTAGTGCGACGTACTCTGAGGAATTATGGCTGTCTCTGCCCTTAGCTGCAACGGGGTCGTCTTCTGCCGTGTCAGAGCGAGCGTGCTTTTTACGCATAGCCTGTGTTTATTTCCCCCATAATCGTAATCATGCTGATTCGTTGCAATTATTTTTTAATAATGTCAATGACCTAATATGCCGTCACCCTAGTGATACTTATCTGCTGTTAGGTGATTTTAATATTTCTCACGCAATTTGGAACATAGATAATTTTTCAATACTAACACTTAATCACAATAACAATCCCTTAGCTATTGCACTTTCTGATTTTCTCTCTCTGTCTGGATTACAACAGTACAATGGTTGTGTCAATGCTCATGATCGTATCTTAGACCTTGTCATGAGTAATGTTGGTTGTGAGGTATCAGCCTGTTTATCTCCATCATAAATCGTTAGTTATTTCTTTTCCTTTGTCATTAATGAAGTCTTTAAATTCCATAGCGCATTATAAATATCTTTATCATTTAGCCAACTTTGATAGTATACGGCAAGGTATCTCCGATGTGGACTGGTCTGTGATCGACGATATGGACACGGAAAGTGCCACAAGTTACTTTTACTCTATTCTTAACACTTTGGTTAATGATTTCGTTCCAAAGCGTAAGGTTTGCTCAACTTCTAGATATCCTCCCTGGTATAACAGACCTTTAATTAAAATTATTAAAAACAAATTGAATGCTCATGCTAGGTGGAAAAAATATAATAACGTTATTGATTATGCTGAGTTTAAATTACTAAGAAAAAGGGAAAAGAAACTTAGTAAAGATTGTTATACTAAATACATTGCCCTCAGTGAAAAGAAAATTACTTCTTCACCTAAATATTTTTGGAGTTTTATTAAGTCAAAATTTTCTGCAAATGAAATACCTTCTAACATGTATTTTAATGATAAATCCTCCTCCGAAGGCAATGTTATTTGTGATCTCTTTAACAATTATTTCAGTTCTGTTTTTGTCTCTGGTTGTAATCAATCACGACTTCCTTCTCCTCAGCCTTCGTCCCCTTCTGTAGATATTTCTAGTATTAATATTACTGATGATTTAGTATACAAGCATTTAAAAAACTTATGTGTTAATAAGGGTGCAGGTTTGGATAACATTCATCCATTATTAGTTTCTAAACTTTACGTTGAGCTGGCGGCTCCCTTGGCTAAACTTTTCAGAAAGTCTCTCAGTGAAGGTATTGTCCCTAGTATCTGGAAGCAGGCTATCATTACACCGGTGCACAAAGGCGGTGATAAACATAATATTAAGCTTTATCGACCAATTTCGAAACTTTGCGTATTCGCTAAGGTTTTCGAAAAAATTGTAACGAATGAAATGACTGCTGTGGTCTCTCGACACATTTCTGTGCATCAACATGGTTTTTTCAAAGGTAGAAGCGTCGACACTAACCTAGTCACCTATACCGACCATATTATTAATGCTTTGGATGCCGGTTATCAAGTGGACGCCGTGTATACCGATTTCTCTAAATGCTTCGATAAAATAGATCATTCAATTTTACTTCAGAAGCTTTTCAGGATCGGTATACACGGTGACCTCTTTAGGTGGTTAAAGTCTTACATTAGTAATAGAAGTCAGGCGGTTGCACTCAAGGGTCATAGGTCGAAGTTTCTACCCGTTCCCTCAGGGGTTCCCCAGGGCTCTCACCTGGGGCCTTTTCTATTTGTCCTATATGTAAATGATATTGATACTATCTTTCAGTCTTCATCCCACATACTTTATGCAGACGACACAAAAATATATAAGACTATTAGGAATTATGATGATTGTGTTGCGTTACAATCCGATTTGTCACAATTTGAGGACTATTGTCAGCGAAATCACTTAATTCTAAACGCTGAGAAATGCTACACTATCACATTTTCCCGTAAACATAATCCTATAACTTTCGATTATAAGTTAGCTGGTGGCAGTGTCTCACGGGTGTCGTCGATCCGAGATTTAGGGATTACTCTGGATGCTAAACTCTCCTTTGTTGAACACATAGATAATATTGTGGCGAGAGCATATAAAAAATTAGGAATGATTTTGCGTTTAAGTAAACCATTCAAAAGTACATTCACGTTAAAAGTTTTGTATTACTCTTTCGTCCGTAGTATTTTGGAGTTTGGCAGTGTTGTTTGGAGCCCACATTTTGGCATTCATAAGTCACGACTTGAAAGGATTCAGAAAATTTTTTGTAAGTCCCTTGATTACAGAACCGGCCGCTATAACTGTGATTATTTTTCGTCAGCAGCTAAACATAGTCTCCCTCCATTGGAGAAAAGAAGAGCATATCTAGATGTTTTATTTTTATTTAAAATTATTAGAAATCACATAGATTCTAACCTTTTATTAGATAGCGTTTCCTTCAAAATCTCTCGTTTCCACTCACGTTCTAAACCCACATTTTCTATTTCCTCCTGTGGCACACAGTATGCTAAAAACTCTTTCTTTAGGCGCACTTGTTATTTGTATAATGAATCTCTTAACGATATAGATATTTTTGTTCATAGTTTGTCCGTGTTCAAGAACAAAGTTCGGCAAATTTTGTTTTCTAGAAATTGATCAATTTGGTTCCAGTCATATTTTTCATACTTTTGTATGTTTTCTTAACTTACTTGCATGTAGCACACAACTAAACCGGTAATTTATAATTGCGTAATTTACATTTCCATGTAATAGTTTTCTTAGTAATGTAGGAAACTTTAGGCCTATTTTTAGTTCATTTACTTTAGACATATTTGTAAAAGGCTGTTTGTTTTCTAAATAAATAAAAAAAAAAAAAAAAAAAAAATATTCGAAAGACTCAAGATCCTACCTACACTAGTTATTTAGCCGTTTCTCACACCATACAATTTTGACAATTTCCTAGCCTTGTGGGTAGTGACCCTACTAACGAAGCAGAAGGTCCCGGGTTCAAATCCTCCATTTACTTGTGGATTTATCACAAATATTTTTTCCTGAATTGTGGATGTTTTCTATAGTATTATATATAAACTTAGTAATATTTATATATAACTATGTATTATGTATATCGTCGTTTAGTACCCGCATCATAAGCATTATGGAGCTTACTGTGGGACTAGATCGGTCTGTGTAGATTTTTCCTACACCAAGCACACCAAGGCAAAATTGTAAATAGGTTATAAAATTACTTTTATAGATGTCATTTCTTTTGAATTATTTTTTTCATTGTGGGTACATTCGAGAATTTCTGTTTTGCCCTATGGTTGACTGGTAGAAAATGCCTTAAGGCATTAAGTCCGCCATTTATACTTATTTTTATTGTGCAATAAAGTTTAAATAAATAAATAAATTATTACACAAATTGACTAAGCTCCACAGTAGGCTTAAGAAAGCCTGGGTTGTGGGTACTCAGACAGAGATAATATACATAATATATAAATACTTAAATACATAGAAAACACCCATGACTCAGGAACAAATATCCTTTTTTTTTATTCAGAAACAATACAAATATTGTGTTTGAAATACATTAAAATTAAAATTACTTATATACATTTTTTGCTTAAACTAATATACTATTAAATTACTATAATTTTTACAATACATTTAACCTATTACATGTCATGTCTTTAATTCTTATAACTAACTAATTGTATCACACACAAAGATATCGTCAATACTATAGAAGCATCCTCTCAATAAAATGGCTTTCAATTTTCTATTAAATACCTTATAATTTGTGATACATTTTATATCAGGGGGCAGTTTGTTAAAAATTATTACTGCCTGATGTTTTGTGCTATGCTGGGCAACTTTGAGCTTCGGGAAAAAACTTCGTGTTAAGTTTTTAGTTCGCGTTTGTACCTAGGCGCAAATTTTGTTCTTCGATAGATTCATATTTTATAATATTTTTAACTAAATCAGTAAGCAACACTAGTACATACAAGCAAGGAACTGTTAGAATGCCCAATTCCAGGAAGTGTTCTCTACAGGATATCCATTGAGGAATGCGCACGGTACGGATAGCCCTTTTTTGAACAACCAAGGCTTTGTCAAGGTTAAACTTAAAGCTATCCGTGCTCGTTACACAAATAAAATGCCCTTACCGGGATTTGAACCCAGAACCATCGGCTTCATAAGCATGGTCACTACCCACTAGGCCAGACCGGTCGTCAGATTAGATAAGTATTTTATTTATTAACAATCGCTCGTCTACACCGACACGTTTAACGATGCAGCCGCACACACGCGCGCTAATCGCAGTAATTGCCGCACGTCTGTATTAGTACATTAGAGGCGAGATTTGCATGCACAGCAACGCATTCCGGATTACATGACCCACAATAGGGTTTCTAGAATTAGCTCATTTGCTATTTTGAGGCAATTTTCGTCTTTAACACTTGCAACATGAGTAGTAATGGGAGGGGAAAGGGACGAGGCATGTTGCTTGTGGAACTAATGGGCAAAAATAAGTATAGTTAGGTATATAAATATTAAGTATCACAAATTGTCTAAGCCTCAGAGTAAGCTCAAAAAGGCTTGTCTTGTGGGTACCTACTCAGACAACGATATAGGTATATAATTATAAATAAATGTCCGGCATTCAGCCACGATAGAAAAGTGTGTAAAACTATTTTAAACTGCTTAATTATATCAAATATTAACCTAAACAGTAATAATAAATTATAAAAGTCAGTATTTCAAAAGTAAAACTCATTTATACTTGGTTGGTATGAATTAATGACACAATTTAAAAAAAAAAACTATAAATCCTTGGGAGTCATAGTGTTTTTTTTCACAATCCATCCATCCAAATAGGCTTTTGTTCGTCAGTATACCTGCATGAAATAATATCTTTTTGAGCAAGTGTAATGAAAATACTTTTATTATTTATATTTTGTGAATTAAGACATTGAGTTATTATTACTATAGAGAAGCCATAGTCAATAATGAAATATAATACTGTGCACTGTGCGAGCGGGACGGGAGATAGGAAATGACGAGCCAATGTTCGAAATTCTTTGTGTTTAGCGTCCATACTTTACGATAGTAGGTACATCTATTACAGATGTAGTGAATAATTCTTTCCCATTGTTTTACGAACTATTTCAGTCAATCTCAGTACAAAATGTACTGAGGTTGATTGAAGTAGCATGACAAATACGAATAATCTCGAGAAAATACATTGGGAAAGGATTATTCACTACATCTGTACTTGATTTAAACAACACAAACATACAAAGTTGATATTGAAAAGCACCTTTTGACTTAATACATTTTGTAATATAAACTTTATAATTTTGAAAATAAGGTACAAATTAGAAGCAACCAAGGTGTAAAATAGCAAATACTGCGCGGGAATCGGGCTTCGTATTTATTTACGCTTTAGGACTTAATACGTAATGCCAAAGACCTCATTTAAGCTAGATGTTCTATTTCATGCCGTTGGTCAAGAAGTTGTTGGAAGGTCATTGAACACGATTATATGACTTCAAAAGTCACACCTCAAAGCGGAATCCACAATCGAAGTTATGCTCTCATTTTAAAAGGACATTTTGAAACATGAAATTTGACATGAACAATTGCGTAACATATATCTATGACTGGCTTCGAGCAACACCGGGAAGAGAGTCGGCATTCGCACTATTTCCCCTCTGCCGAAGCACATGCCCAACTGGGCACAACGCGGTGCGCGTAGTGACTCGTCCGTACACAAAAACAGATACCAATTGATACCAAAATAGACTCCAATTGAGGGGGGATTTAAATCTTCTTGGGTCAAAGGTGTAGGGTTAGAGCCGGTGTAGCTTTATTTGACGTTCATAAGCGCATTGTAATATGCCTACTTGAATAATAAACTATCTTTATCTTAGATCGAGGTGTGCAAGATTTGTCTTTGACTTGTGTAATTTTCTATGTATTTGCGTCGTCATTACAGATTAGATTTTGTATCTAGTGAGTGAGAAGTGCGACTGTGTGCACGTTTCCCCCCGCAAATAATGGCAGAACGATTTGTACGATAAGTTATCGCTTGAGCTCCTCCCTTCCGACGTGTCGGAAGGCGGTATTGCTCGAAGATTTTTGGTAGCTTTTATAAAATAAATAAAATAAAATATTTTTATTCAGTAGCTTAAAAAACAAACCACAATATCTGCGCTGGTGCCTCTTTTTAAGTGAGAAAACACTTGTGCTAAGAGAGCACCGCTCTTCCACGCGGTTAATTTACAGTAACTTAGATGTAGAAAGTATGTTAAACTATAGAAAAATATCAGATTTTGTTGCTAAAAGTTGTTACACAAAGGAAATATAGCAAGTAGAAGTTCCGGCAATCATATTAAATAACCTGCCATTTATTGCAAGGTATGTACAAGCGTTAAGCCTCAACGGAATGACCTAGCTTTTGATTATGTCGGCTAGCTTTTGAACAGTAGATTTAACCACAAGTTTTGTAAATGTCAAAGAGACACAGCACTATTTGAACTGATTAAGGTCTTTTATTTTAAATTTTAAATGTCTGGGTGTCTTAAATAACCGCAAGTGCAGATCCAAGGAGCCCCACGCGGCTGGCGACCAACGATTCGCTGACCGCTGGCCTAATAGCTAAACCATCCAGTTTTAATAAGAGGTCCTTGGTTGATACGCAGCGGGCAGCCATTTTATACTACCTACGCGACCAGCTGCATCTCTCGTTGAATTTAGCATACATATTACACAAATATACACCATGTGTGTTTCAATTCATTCAACTGTATACCTTGTTTCCGTGCAATAACGCACAAGTTACGACTGCGTTACTGCAGATTGTTGATATGTTTCGCATGACCGTATGTACACGAAATAATGACATAAATTGCGTCGGATTTAAGTACTGTTTATTCAAATCCTAAATACGTATTTACAGAATTAGGTGTTAACAAGAATAATACGATTTGAATGAGTTAAACGGTTCAACTGGTTGACGAATCCAATCCAATTGATCCTACTTGAATAAATGGATTTTAACTTTATTTTGTATTAACTAAGCCTTACTGGAAATCAGCGTCACGAAGTCATACCGTGAAACTAAGCCGCGTGAGGACCATTTAGCGCAACTCTTAATTTTGTGTCATTATTTTTAGTTAGTTTTAAGGTTAATGTTGATTGTGCTATTAAACATTATTTTCTGTCTTAAATATGCCTAGACGTGACTTCCTCAACTTACGAATATTATTATACGACGTCGATAAGCAACCATACAGCTTGCCTGATGGTATTCTGCGGCTTTGGTCAACCCTTTAGAACTCGTGTACTCGGTTTTTGAACAAGAGGCCAATTCAAACTTACATTTTGACATCAAAATGATATCTAAATGATGTCAGTTGCCCATGCGTCCACTCACGCTGATACATGTACGTAAAAAATCCATGGGAAAATTACGGGCGACTGATATCATTCAGATATCATTTTTTCACAATGTAAGTTCAAACTTTATACTGACCCTCGAAAAAACCTTAAAATTAAAATGGCCGCCTAAGGATACCGTTTGGAACTAGACTACACCAACATTACTGCTGTTTGACATTTCCAGCAGCAATATTGCAGCGCGACATCGCTGCACTAAAACCGGCCAAGTGCGAGTCGGACTCGCGCACCGAGGGTTCCGTACAAAAATTTAAGGTTTTCGCAATTTTTCCTTTATCTGTGTTCCTTCGACTCAGTCCAACTCCAAGGGACAGTAGTAGACGTGAGTATTTGATATAAATGCCAGCATGATACCTCCACGCGTTTCTAACAAAAAAGGTCTTGACAGACAGTCAGACGGACGGACAGACAACAAAGTGATCCTATAAGGGTTCCGTTTTTTCCTTTCGAGGTACGGAACCCTAAAAAACACCGATTTTGCCTTTACGTCAGCAATACAGTCGGTAGTAATCTCGCGGCGAATTACTACAGGAATAATGCTGATGTATTCTGATTGGAACGGTACCTTAAATAATAAACAATTTTTCTAATCCCACTAACTAGTAATTCTTCTCTATTATACCAGTTAATGTTATAACGGCGTGTAGTGCCCGTTCCGTCAACAATTACAGTCAAAAGTTCCGACACTGGAGGCTTGGCCTAAAAACCCACTTCGAAATTCGCTGCAGCCCGTGTTTCTTAACGCTGAACGAGCTCTGGCCACTTTCAGACCTACCAGTATAAAACACCACAGTCCTGCATGAGCAGGAAGCAGTTATCTGCCAGAGCGAGAAATTGAGGCTGCCTTTAAACTGAGGCGGAGATGAAAAGACGTGCGGGAAATACCTCTTAGCCTTCGGAGAGACGTTGGCTATTTTTGCATGTTCTACCGTCTGCACAATGAGGAATACTCCGAAGAACTTTTTGAATTGGTGCCATCGTCACTTTTTGTCACTGCACCTCTCGCCAAAGGAGCAAAGCTCATCGTCACTTCTCCTTGGTGATCCATCCTCACTTCACCCGCTTATTCTTGGTGTGCCAGATATCTACATGGCACACCAAGAATAAACGGGCATCTCGCTCGTTTCTTCCTAGAATGTGCAGAATGCGGAATGAGTTGCCTCTTGAAGTATTTCCTTTGAGCCACGACATGAGATTCTTCAAGAAGCGGGTATTTAGGGTTCTTAATGGTCGGCAACGCTTAAGTGGCTCCTATAATGTTGCTATGCTGTAGCGACGATGACCGCTTCCCATCAGGCGGCTCGTCTGCTCGTTTACTGACATTCACATCTTTTCTCCTCTGTGCTGGATTACAAACAATTTCATTGGTGGATTCCCACATAAGTCCTCTTATTCCCACTCACATCCACTTCAGTGGAAAGGAAATCATACAGAGGTACCGTCAAACTAGCAAACTTTGCCTCCAGGGGTATCTTTGCCCAAAACACTTTATTAATGAATGAATGAATGAATGAATGAAATTTATTCCAGAAAATTATTTCCATATACATTATACATTTACACATTACAAAAAGAATTAAATTAAATTAAAATAAAATTAAATCAAATTAAATAACATCCTAAAATTTAAATAACAATAAAATTCAAATAAGGACCTGCGTCCCGGGTTACCCTGAGCCCGTCACGATAGGCTTGTGGTAGCCCCTCCAGCGCTCGTGCAGCGGGCTGGCGTCCCACTCTCTCACCGCCGACAGTAGCGTGTTGGAGGAGCCGTATATTGCCTTTCTGGCGGTGGCGCTTCTCGCGCGCAGCAGCGCGTCCCAGCCCGGCGCGCGCCCTTCCGCGAACATGGCACTCGCGCTGCACCAGCGCGGCAGGCGGAACAGCGCCCGCCACGCGTTGTTATACTGCATACGCAAGTCTCTGACCGCCGCGCAGGTGTAGTCGGACCATAGCTCCACTGTATAGACGCTTGTGCAAAAACTGAGGAACAGCTGCCTTTTTACGGTGTCGCTACATTTGGCGAATCTTCTAGCCAACATATTCGCGCGTACCGCAGTGGCTCGCCTTTGCCTTTCTACGTCCTCCAGATCTTTTAAACTAGACAATAGAATATGGCCAAGATATTTGACTTCCTGTACTCTACGCAATGGAACCCCATCAAGTAGTAGCGTAGCGGAGGTATGTGTATGGGCATATGTGCCGCCTCCATAAGCATAAACTCAGACTTGTCAGGATTGTATCTCATATTGTGCTGGCCGGCGTACCTCTCGCATTCTGCGAGTAACTCCCGCATAGCTCCCACAGATGGAGCTAGTAGGATCATATCATCCGCATATGAGATGTGGTTCGCCATTGTGCCATTGATGGAGCAGCCGTTAAAACAAATTCGTTTCTGTGTAAGAAACGTTTCCATTAGTGAAAGGTCCTTATCCATATGAAGCATAAAGAAAGCCATTAACGTGAAACCATGGAGGCCAATTCAAACTTATATTTTAACATCAAAATTATATCTAAATGATGTCAGTCGCCCGTGTGTCTTGCTCGCTCCAATACATCTACGGGCAAGTACGAGTGAAAAGCACGGGCGACTGATCATTTACAATGATTTATTATTATAACTGAAGAATATAAGCGATTACCTTGTGACAAACTTGCCATTACTTGCATAAACAAGTTGCCATTACTTGAATCTGGACAAGCAAGAGATGTGCACGAGCTAAGGAGCTCCCGCTCACCGTAAGAGAAAGACACAAGCTCATGTTTAGCAACGAGTGTGACAAAGATGAATAAAATTCGAAAAATTATCAAAAACAACAGATTTATTCGTAGATACAGAAATAAATATGGAAGTATTTTTTGTGCTCCTTATGTATGAGTATAACCTATATATAGTTATATAGATAGATAGATAAAAACTTTATTCGTTTCCACAACATACATGGTAGGTAGGTATAGACAATAAGAAGAACATGCAGCTTAGAATTATTCTTAAAACTAGCTTACAATTCTTGAATGCAAAACCATGTGTCGTGGCAGAGAATAGGCGCTGGCTCAGCATGATGACGCGGCAAGCCACATCGCTGATATTCTGCCAGGACCTTACAAAAACAAGAAAGACTGTACAACGCTTAATTCTTATTAATATAATCTAATTATGCTCATGTTGTGTTGTGTGTGTAATGGCGTGTGCTTTTGTGTATTCGATATAGTAGGTAGCTACATTATTGAGATTTAATTTATATGTTACAATATAATATTATTGATCATTTCATCAACGAAAGCCGACTTAGATGGTATGGCCACATAATGAGATGTTCCGAAGATCACGTGGTCAGGAAGGCGCTGACAATACTATGCACTAGAAAAGACAGTGGTAGACCCAATACCAGTCCGCTGGCTACTAATAACCCACGACTTGGAGCGAGAACAGCTTACAGATGCGACAACCCTGGGCAGACGATCCTGGCGCCTTAGAACGAGGAGAGTCGACCCCAAATAATGGGAGAAGAAGAGGACCCGGATACATCCTTAAACTACGTCCAAAAGAGAGGTATGGGCATTGTGAATGTCATCTCGCTTTGTGTGGTAGGGCACAGCACAGCGGATGTCATTCCAGATCTAGAGCAGAGCTCAACTGGGGAAGTACCTCCACCTTACAGAAAACCGCAGCCAAATAACACTAGACCCTACTCATAGTGTTGTGTTCCTGCCGGTGTGTAAGGTTGCCAGAGCTCATCGAGGGTGCGGAGTGTTAGAGTCGGCAACGCTTTGAAGTTGCAGGCGTACATAGGCTACGGAGACTGCTTATCATCAGGCGGGCCGTATGCTTGTTTGCCACCGACATTGTATAAAAAAAAAGAAGAAGAATATCATTGATAATGTAGATATCATTTTCATGTTAAAATATTAGTTTAAATTGGCCTCCATGGTTTTACCATACTGGTTTCTTTGAATGTTTGCCTCGCTTGCACTTTTTAAGCAATAAGAACATCACAGCATGCTTATATTAAGCAGTCTGAGACGTCTGGCAATCTGAGTTTGACTAAGTAGTTAATATTTTACTTCGTGAAGAGAATTCGTCTACAGTTAATCCAAACTTTTACAATTAGTCATATATTAGTACTGAAACAGATGGACTGCATAGTCAGTATAACTTTTATGGAATGCACTCCGTCTGCTTCAGTCTTTATAAGTAAATACGTCAATTCTGAAGGAAATGTAGTATCCGCAAACCTGTGGGAAAAAACTAAGACAGATTTTTAATGAGTACTGATGAGTGAGTGTAATGTAATGACATTGAAACTCGAATAACTAATGAACCCGTTTTCGTCAGCGCCAGTGTAGAAAAAAAGTTTTATTTTCCATAGCAAAAAGCCGATGTTGTTACGAAACGTGTCCATAAACCGCGCCTGCAGACTTTTTAATGATAATGTAAAACTTCAAGAACTTGATGTATTCAACTGTAGTGTTATTTCCCTAAAACATGTTTTCAGTTAACAACAGAACCCCTAGAGTAAATTTATTCGATAGCGAGACGTGACATACGCGTTTGCGTTAAGTCTCATTTTCTCATCATCACATCACAATTCCGTTATTTCTGAACTGATTTTGAAATAGTACATTACGATACAAGTGCGAAAAATAGGAAATTCGAAACGAGTGGCGATAAATTAAAACACGACCGAAGGGAGTGTTTTAAATCGACACGAGTTGCGAATTACCTATTCGCACATGTATCGTACAACGTTTTACAGTACATGGCCCTTTAAATGTTCGACACAGTAACGTAATATGCTACTTCTCGCACTAGTGCTATAAAGTAGCCCCATATGTACTGTAAATTATTTTTTTAATCGAATTCGTATAAATACAGATTGGTCCTGTTTTTTGTCAAAACTAAGTATTGATGATGGGGTCCATGAGATATCGAGGGAACTCTTCAAATGTCAAAGGCATACATTTAGTCATTTTTATATTTTCATCAACAAATCAAGCATTTACATTTTAAAAAAGAAACATTTAATGAAGTGGAACTGCTGATGCTGATCAGAATGGAACTCTTCAACGACGCATGGTTCCCGCTTGGCGATTCGTCGTCTTCGTTATGTTTGTAAGGCAAATTAAGTTTTCAAGACACATTTTGATCAAGCTCGAGATCTGATGGTAGAATTTATGAGGATTCGAGGAAACTCCTCAAATGTTAAAGTGATTATTGTATTTTCTTTAAAAAAGTGACATATGAGGAAGGGGAACTCTTTAACGTCGCATAGTTCACGTTTGGCGATTTGTCCTCTTCGCTGTGTTTTTTAAGCAAATTAGATTTTCAAAACAATTTTTTAATTTCATTGTATGAAATCCAAAATCAACAATTATCTTTCTTTCACCAGTCTCCCTCATTGAAATCGGTTTTTTTTCTTAAACATTATTATTGTTAGCAGATAGTGCAGAATATACTCATCGTGGATCAAAGTTTTAGTAAGTACTGGTTGGTGATTTTATAGTAACCTATTAAATATTATCTCAAACATAATTCAGAGCCCTCCATATCCAAAACTATCACCTGATACCAAACAAAGACAACAATAGAGGCTGCCTGGCCTAGTCGAGTTTTATAATAGCCCTAGCGAGTCCGGGTCTCAGACCACCAGCGTGGGCAAAGACGGAGGCCGATTCTAATATAACAATTGGTTATTTTACACCTTATTGCACATAAACAGGTTAACAAAAACAGACCACACAAAAATATGTTATGTACAAAGGCGATCTTATCCCTAAAAGGGATCTCTTCCAGCTAACATTTGAGAAAATGCGAAAGGATTAAACACTAACTGACAAACAAATCAATATGTACAGTAACAATATGAAAAACCAGCAGTATGAATACGCAAACTATAAGATATCTTCTTCTTCTTTTCATCCTGTTACCCCCTGCTGGGGTGTAGGGCTTGAACCATTTTCTTCCACTGACTTCGGTCCTGGGCAGCTTGGGTAACCTCTTCCCACCCCATCTTCAATACACCCAACTCTTGCTCCACGATAACACTATATAACTATAAGATATAACACACATAAACCTTGACAACCGGTTTGGCCTAGTGGGTAGTGACCCTGCCTACGAAGCTGATGGTCCCGGGGACAAATCCTGGTAAGGGCATTTATTCGTGTGATGAGCATTCCTGAGTCATGGGTGTTTTCTATGTATTTAAGTATTTATATATTATATAATTATATCGTTGTCTGAGTACCCTCAACACAAGCCTTATTGAGCTTACTGTGGGACTTAGTCAATTTGTGTAATAATGTCCTATAATATTTACTTATTTATTAAACCTATATAAAATACACATTTTTAAATTTTCCGCTTTTGTCTACTAAAGGAAATGGCTTGACAGGCTATATAAAGAGAGTACCTGGCAACTGCAGCTGCTGCAGGTGGCGTAGACACGGCCGATACAATTTCCTTGATAAAATGAGTTCCGGGACTATTTTGATAGGATCAATTTTTGCGAAAGCCGTTACGTGGTCACCTGGACGTCCGACTCGCCAAGCGTTTGTTATGTCATTGATTTACACGCCCCTCGGGAAATTAGCGCGTAATGAAGCATTGTATGACCGAAGCTCGACTTTAAGCCCTGGCCGTGTACAGGAATTCGCTTAAATGACCATTTCTAGACCTTCTGTCGCGGAGATAAGGATTAAATGCGGTCAGTTAATTATGTCAACGAGTGCTGAACGAACTCAACTATGAACTATTAATAATACGCTTTATCGTATGATTATTAGTTCATAGTACACATTAGTATTATATGTGAAAAAAGATTGCAGGTCACTTCTGGATGAGATTAGCTCAGGATTGGGATAAGTAGCGTACTCCGAGTTTCTTGCCGGTCCCATATTGGGATACCCTCCTCAAATTAAGGGGGATTTCAATCATCTAAAGTCAGGTGTAGAGTTAGAGCCAATGTAGCTTTATTTGACGTTCATAAGCGCATTGTAAAATGCCTACTTGAATAATAAACTATCTTTATCTTTACTCGAAGAGACACCTATGCTAAGCAGTGGGCCATAAAAGGAGGAACTGATAATGTTGATGATGATGCGAAAGTGACAAAATATCTAAATATAGTCAAATGAATATTAACCATTTAACGATTGGAAATGTAGTCAGCTGCAGAGATAATCCCCCTGCAAACAAATTTATATGCAGATAGGAGTCATTAATCTCTGCAGTTGATTGTATATCGTAAGTTTGTAATTTTATAAATAGCGCTATTAAAACCTCCTTCAGACATGGTATTTCTGACTTGTAACATTTGCTTGTAATGTATCGTTCACGGCGATCGTTACAAGTCAGTCGCCACCTTTGTAACACTTAAAGGGATTCGCGTAAAAACCGACAGCCGAGTGGAGCACGCGGTGCTCGCGTCGAGCGGCTCGGCTCGCTGCACTGACTGTTGTAATGCTCGGGTTGTATCACGTTACATTACACCGAAATGTTACAAGTCAGTCGCCACCTATAGTGTTGTAGTCCAATTTATCTTTCAAGCAATGCGGCCAGGCAAACTAGTGCTCACACGGTGGTCAGCGAAGAACCTCACTACTCATTTGTCTTGGCGTAACACTGCTACGGAAATGAAAGGGTGGAGTATTTATTAGTGTGGGAACAGGCACAGTATCAAAGGCTTTTTTGAGGTCAAGGAATACCGCGAGAATGTCATTAAATTCCATTTTTGTTAGTGCTAAACATAATATCCTTTGTACAAGTTTAGTAAAATTATATGAATAAGTACTACCATGCTATTTCTAATTTGTATGAAAAATGGTGACATTTTATTTCGTTTTTCTAGTATAAATTTCGATGACATTCTGCCGCCAATTTCAGGTCTCAGCAATGATTTTACCTTCTTTTTTGAAACCTTGTTATGTCTTTGTGATATGCTTTTACTATTTTTCCTGCCAATAGTGCCAATACAAAATATTAGTGGAAAATCGATTGAAAGTTTCACAAAAGATATTTTCTTCATTTTTGTATTAGGGTGCGTATGTGTAATATGTATGTATTAAAATGGTTTATTTTGAAATGAATCACTAGTTAAGGATAATATATCCCTTCAAGTGGCGTGAAAAGTAGTCAAGTGGCGGGGCCCCGTTGGGTGTTCAGCGCGGATTTAGAGAATATTACAAATTCAACTATTTAAGCTTATCTATGTATAACAGTATATATTGAAGCATATATCGTTAGAATAAGCATTAAATACGGTATTCGAATAGAACAATTAAATTATTGTAATGTTTATGCATTTCGCCACACGCACCTAACTAATCAAACCTAGCAACAGTGACAGGTGGCCGACAGCTTACTGGCTTTTACATCGACCCGTGAGTGGTGGGCCACCATTTGAAGGGATAAATAACATAGTTATAGATAAAATAATTTTGTACATCGGAAAGTTTTGTATATTAATGTGTTCTTGTAAAAAACTTTATGGAACAGGTCTTAATTGTACTTCGTTCCACAGGAAAATAATACTCATCGAGACAATTCTAACAACCTCAAACGCAATTAGGTTGCGATGTTTTCACACAGAGTTTCTATGGCCACCTCCTCTCTCAATCATCAGATCAGTTCGATGGTACCATAATATTTCATTGTCACCCTACTTACAGATGTTTGCAGATTTTCAACTTCATCTGAAAACTCAGTGGGTCAAATATACTTGTAATATTTGACTAGAGACAGAGTAGACAGGCAACAGACTGCTTCTGTATTAGACATTAATTAAAGTCAGTCAATTATACTCATTACTATATCACTTCGAAGTAGAAGTGTGTTTTTTGCTATTATAAACTTTAAATAATATATAATAATAGCAATTTTCTCGACTTTTGCATTGGAAGTTGATAATCGTCGTCAATTCAAAAAATAATAAAGAAATACTCGTTACAGTTAGAGTCCCATGACTCTACCATTTCTTTTTTGTGAAGATAGCAAGTTTTATCTACTTTTTGGAGCTACGTAATATATGCTTATGCATACCTTATGCTTTTGTTTTGTGTTGTCTCAATACCTGCAAAAAAATCTACCTTTCCACGTTCACTCCCACAAATTACTTAGGTTTGCTAGTATTCTTCCTTTTTTCACTACTTGCCCGAAATTGACTTCTATTGCATTTTTAAGGTCAACAAAGTTTTGAATAGGTATCTATATATGATTTAAAACAGACGGTTGTAACTTTTGTCTGAATTAGTAAGTAATATTTTTTCGTCAGAAAATTATTTGTTATCATTTTACTACGTTATCAGTTCGCCGCGGTATACTTTAGTATTGTTTATAATTATCTAATTTTTAATTTCATTGAGTAAAAATCATAATCAATATAAATTTCCGGAAAAGATCCGAGAACTAACAAACCAAAATACGGACGGCGTCATAATAAGGACGTAGGCGTGCTGCGGGCGCGGCGCGCGGGGCGCCCGCCTGCCTGCTCTGCCACATCGTCTGCTTCACCCCCTCAAAAACCTAAAATCCGACTATAAGAGCGCCTTAATAAAACTCATCACAAAGGAGTTTGAGATTAATTTGGAAAACTTAAGAAAGAGGTTGTAAAAATATGCTTTATATGATATTCGCTTATAACGTTTTGGTTAAATGGTCACTTCCCTTCGATGTCATTATAAGCGGTTTTTACTGTATTTCCAATGATCAGTAGTTCATAGTTAAATAGTTGTTGAGCGAATAGCATACAATTTTATATATTTTATTCATTTAAATACCTCGAAGAGTTTAAAATTACCCTTAGTCCCAGCTTTTGAATCGAGGCTCGAATGCTCGGGATCCCGGGAAATCCCGCGCTCCCGGGAAATCCCGCGCTCGTGCCAGCAGAAAAGTGCATAAATTACTGATTGCGCTGCATTTACCGCGTCTGTTTATTGTGATTCTGTTTGCTCATAAACTGGGGCACGGATTAAATACACCAGCAGATATTCCATCTTGGAAATGGATGCTCAGTGACCAACAGGGTGATTGCCTGCTAGTCATATCAGTTTCTTTTTTTAAACTGTTAAAACGATTAGCCACTATGGAATTTATTATGTAGCCTTATTGAGCTTACTGTGGGACTTAGTCAATTTGTGTAATAATGTCCTATAATATTATTATTATTATTATTCCCTTTATTTATTTTTGGTCTTAGGCTAGGTCATTTATAATATGAATATAAAAGTTAAATATAAAAACACTTACAAAACTATACAAAAGATATAAACACATTATAAAAAACCTAACCTAGGGTGCCGCCAGCAGCGGGGCAAGGCGGTGGTTATTATTATTATTATTAAACATAAAAAGAGACGTCACGTTAAGTAACCTACTTTTTTACTTGTATCAGATTTATTAAACAAAAATGTATCATAAATTGCTGGCTACGTTTTTCTAATAACATTCTAGTGCTTTATTTAATGCATTGTGTGATAATTTATGTTTCATCACAATTGCTCAATGGACAAATGGTCTATATTGTGCCCGCGGTGGTTCTGGATTGTGAAAAAAATGTTTTTGTCACTAATTAATACAAACCATGTAGGTTTACTTTTAAAATACTTGCGTTTCTAATTAAATATTTTTGTTTATGTTTAAAAAGTATTAATGTCATCAATTTAATAGCCGTTTAAAATATTTTCACACAATTTTCAATCGTACCTGAATGCCAGTTAGGTCTGTGCTTTCGATGCCTAACTTGTCGCCCTATAACAATTATCACCCTCGTTTCCAATATTTTACCTACCCCCCTCATTGCAAAATGTACTATTAAATACAGGCAACATCCTTATTAGGCTTTCCACTGAGGCGGTGACAAGATCAGATTAAGATTTGTTATAATCCAGTGGAGAAGAGTAGAAATGTGGATTACAATCAATGCTATCGGTTAGTTTCTTTCATCTCCGTTCGTCTCCTTA
Source organism: Cydia pomonella (assembly GCF_033807575.1). NCBI lineage: Eukaryota > Metazoa > Arthropoda > Insecta > Lepidoptera > Tortricidae > Cydia > Cydia pomonella. Next base: position 24,137,074 of record NC_084709.1, on the reverse strand, counting down.
GTGGAAAGGCAGCCTTAAAATGGGTATTTTAAGTAGACACCAACTGAACTATTCGTTGGAGGTGGTCACCCGAAGGAAAAATAGTAGTTCAAGGAATTAATACGGCACGGAATAATTTTTACAGTCAAATATTAAAACAGTGTGCTACTTAAGTTTGAACGCAATGTCACCTTGTTTCGTGAAAACATTTTAATTTTAATTTCTAGCGCTTTTAAATTAGTGACAATATTTTGTTATAGTGGTTTTCTAAATTAGGAGTATTGATACGTTTAAAATGCTTCTTTAGGCACTAAAATAATTATTTCATTTTCAAGGTTCCGTACCGAAAGGGTAAAACTGGACCCTATTACTGAAACTCCGCTGTCCATCCGTCCGTCTATCCGTCTGTCACCAGGCTGTATTCACATAAGATGTATTTCTGTTGCCACTATTACAGCAAATACTAAAAAGTACGGAACCATCGGTGAGTGAGTCCGACTCGCACTTGTCCGGTTTTTTTATGTGATCATAAAATGATCCTACTTCGCTCGAATACTTAGATATTTGCTCGAAAAGCCAATTTTGAATATCAATCACCCACAGGGGAACATAATATTAGTACCATTTTTATGTAAAAGGAAAATTAAGTATTCCACCGTATTATCTAATGATAAATTCTTGGTTGCATCCATCAAGCGATGGCCAACATGTTTTCGGCATTGGTACAGTAGGTAGTACTAATTTTATTTTATTTTTAATATAGGACATTATTACACCAATTGAATAAGTCCCACAGTAAGCTCAATAAGGCTTGTGTTGAGGGTAGTTAGACAACGATATATATAATATATAAATATTTATAAATACTTAAATACATAGAAAACACCCATGACTCAGGAACAAATATCCATGCTCATCACACGAATAAATGCCCTTACCAGGATTTGAACCCGGGACCATCAGCTTCGTAGGCAGGGTCACTACCCACTAGGCCAAACCGGTCGTAGGCCAAAAATATCTTGTTTCATCCATTGATGGGGTATCTGCTGTTGTGTTATGTTTATGTAATCCGTGGCCCGTCATGATTAAAGGGATACTAACTGTATTGAATATAAAACGCTATTTATTTTTGTGAGCACAAATATTTTGTTCCTGAGTCATGTACTCAAGTATTTATACAGTATGTAATTTACTCAAACCCGTTAATATTGAGGTCATACTGAGCAACTTTTATTATGGGGGAAACTTCGAATTCGCGAAAAAATTATTGACTCTTCCATAGAACACTTTAACGTGAGACTAGCCAAAATGTACGAAGTAGCCTAATTTTATTAAGGCTTGTGTTGCGGGTACTTATACAACGATATATATAATTTATAAATACTTAAATACATAGAAAACACCCATGTCTCAGGATCCATGCTCATCATACGAATAAATGCCTTTACAAGGATTTGAACCCGGGACCATCGACTTCATAGGCAGGGTTACTACCCGCTAGGCCAGAGTCCTCATAATTTTGTTCTTCTTTATTTGATATGCACCTACTTATTACCCGGCTTCAAGATTTCAAAAGGAGGGTTTTTTTTAATGTTTGTTACTTCATAACTCCGTCATTTCTGAACCGATTTTGAAAAGTATTTTTTTGATTCAATGTTTGACCAACAGATAGGTCCCGTTTTTGTCAAAACTCAGTTCTGATGATGGGATCCATGAAGAATCGAGGGAACTCTTCCAATGTGAAGAGCACACATATAGTGATTTTTGTATTTTCATCAACAAATCAAGCATTTACATTAAAAAAATGACATTTGGTGAGGTTGAACTGCTGACGATGATCAGAATGGAACTCTTCAACGACGATGGGGTCCATGAGGAATCGAGGGAACTCCTCAAATGTTAAAGGCATATATTATAGTGACCTTAGTATTTTCATCATCAAATCAAGCATTTACATTTGTAGAAGTGGCATTTGATGAAGCGGAACTGCTGATGATGAACAGAACGCCGCTCTCGCGCCCTCTTCAACGCCGCATAGTTCACGTTTGGCAATTTGTTCTCTTCGCATGTTTGTGAAGCAGTTAGGTTTTCAAGGCAGATTTTAGTCAAGCTGGAGTTCTGATGATGGATTCATTGAGGGTACTTCTCAACGGTTTTAAGCAAACTTATAGCCGTTTTCGACAAGGTATAATAATAACAAAGTTTTCTTCATACTAAATTATACATTATTTAGTTACATGTATTAAAATCTAAAACATTCCAGGAACCACAGGGCGAACAAGACAATGCAAGTTATATAAAAGCGTGTATAAAGAGCCACAAAAGGCTAAACTGTCAGCGTAAATAAATCTCCTATATATTTGCCGTCAGCGGACACCTGGCCGGGCTTGGTTAAGTGTGCGCGCGAGAGCCAAGCTCTCGCACGAGCTGGTATAACTTGACCTCAAGATCGAATAAATAAATATTTTTTATTATTATATAGCCCTTTGTTCTGAACATGATTGTTCTTTTTGATAGTCTTGAATAGTCATATGAAGTCTCTTAGTTCAGTGTGCCTGTCGGCAAAGGCCTCCTCCAACTCCTTCCAGTATCTTCTCTCTCTTGCCACCCTTGTCCAGAGTGGTCCCACTGTACGTATAATTTCGTCTTCCCATCTTGTTACTTGAGGGCCTTGCGATCTTGACCAGTCTGTAGGGTGCCACATGAGAACTCTTTGGCTCCACTTTTCTGTCTTACATCTTATAGTGTGACCTGCCCACCTCCATTTTTGCATATCTATGATATGCATATATCATAGATATGCAAAAAAAAATATTTACACTTAGTGTAAAGCCTGAGGGCGTGCAGCGGGGCGGGGCGTGGGGCGCGCATATTAAACAAATGCAAACGTATAGGAGCGGCCTTAGTGCACGCTGCTCAAATCACCTGTGAGCCCGACGCCACGCTGAACGCTCCGCTTCGAGCGTTCTCTCAGGCCTTACACTATGACATAACTAAAGAGATAATTCTGCGAAAATGGCGCTGGATAAGACATGTTTTACAAGGCCAAACAACCACCTATCTAAGCAAGAGGTGACTTGGAAAATTTCCGGAAAAGGGGGGCTAGGTCGACTACGTACCACCTGGAGGCGCACAGTGAAAAAAGAGGCTGTATCAGTCGGCCTCGGCTGAGCGGAGTTGGAAAAAGGTCACGCTGGACCGTGAAAAATGGAAATCTCTTTTGAGAGCCATATGCCCCTGATGAGGGATAACAGGATCTCATCATCATCATCATCATCAAGACCTGAGTGCAATAAGTAGAATCATAGGTTGTACCTTTACTCAAGTCCAAGCAAGCAATCTGTGATTTATAATCCGTCATCCGTAATTATACAATCATTTCCAATAATATTGATACGAACGGAGTACCAAAAATATCTATAATGGTCCATTGCCCATATATTAAGGTAGTGCATACATATTTTGGGTAAATTGTTCGTATCGATATTTCCAGATGTGACCGTACCACACAAAACATCATGGTATAAACAAGGTTCAATATTCTAATAATACCGGTGTTTGTCGGTAATAAGTTTTTGGCAAATAATTCATTTTTGGTACAAGCTTTTATCGCTGACTGCACTTTTCTTTCCACGAGTAACTGCTACTCCTCGAGACAATTCTAAAAACCCCAAACACAATTAGGTTACGTTGTTTTATCACAGAGTTCCTATGGCCACCTCCTGTCTCCATCATCAGATCATCTCGATGGTACCATAATATTGCATTGTTACTCGACTTACATATGTATGCAAATTTTCAGCTTCATCGGAAATCGGGAAGTGGGTCAAATTTAACTTGCAAGATTTGATTAAAAACAGACAACGGTCAGGTGAAAGCAAATAAAAGCTTGTAAAATAGCACGAGTTTTACTTTCACTCAAAAAAAAAATACAGGACATTATTACACAAATTACTAATAGTTAGAAATTTTATAAACTCAAAAGTAGCGGTAACTTTTTTCCTCCAAAATTAAATCTGAGTAACTGCACTGAATTATAGTGCCGTTTACACATAACTGTAATATAGATATCATAGGAATCTTAGCATTTCAGAAGAAAAAGTTATTGACTACTACTTTTGTACAAGAGTACAAGATGTGTGGAGTTTTGAAGAAGAGAGAACAGTACAAGATGTGTGGAGTTTTGAAGAAGAGAGAACAGTACAAGATGTGTGGAGTTTTGAAGAAGAGAGAACAGTACAAGATGTGTGGAGTTTTGAAGAAGAGTGTTACAAGATGTGTGGAGTTTTGAAGAAGAGAGAACAGTACAAGATGTGTGGAGTTTTGAAGAAGAGAGAACAGTACAAGATGAGTGGAGTTTTGAAGAAGAGAGAACAGTACAAGATGAGTGGAGTTTTGAAGAAGAGAGCACAGTACAAGATGTGTGGAGTTTTGAAGAAGAGAGAACAGTACAAGATGTGTGATGGCCTTGAGTGTGGTGGGCTCTAAGCAGAACGGTTTTCTTTTGTGTCTGACCACTCCTCGGTATACGATTTCAATACACCTGGGCTTCAAGATGGCGGCACTAGACGGCCGATATTAGTTTTGAATATTTAATGCTGACACGGGTGTTGCTGACGCCTTTATTACAAAGACGTGTTGTTTCATTATTTTGCGATTTTTTGACGTTATCAAATTCTATTATAAACTCAGACTGACTCCAATATATCTTACATTCGAACTTACAATCAGCTGCAGAGATAACTGACCCCCCTGCATAAACATTTGTTTGCAGGGGGGGTCAACTATCTCTGGCTGACTGTACACAAGATATATACAAATACATAGATTCAGATAACACCTATTAATAGTGATTTAAATTTTATTTACAATAACATTATACATAAAGGATATATACAAAGGATTATTATAACTAGCTTACATTGTATCCAGGATGCTGGCGGGATTTCCTCGTTGTAAAGCAATACTGATACGTTGTGCGAGGAAGTCGCCACACACGCCAGCTTTTCGGTCACCAGTAGTTACGTCAGCCAAACGCTTCACGATTTCTACAAAAAAACTTGTTCGCGCTTGGACCCCAAGGACCTAGAGTTTCAAAGCCAAATGGTACAAAATGTTACTCTCTACCGAGGCTCTTATATTTATTACGTCTCGAAATTTCGGGGCTTTCCGCCGCTGCGCCCGCTTTCACATTAGTTCGTTGGAGGTGGGACGGTGCCAGTGTCTACGCAAGTAGCATCCCACACTAACATCCGTCCCAAGCTCCAAGGAACTAAGAACACTGCATCAGGCCACTTAAATTGAATTTGATTCTTGTATTCCACTGCGGAACCGATAAGAGTAGAAGATCCGACGTAAAAAAAGAAAAAGGCGGCCAAGTGCGAGTCGGACTCGCGCATGAAGGGTTCCGTACCATTTGAGACGTATAAAAAAAAATCTACTTGCTAGATCTTGTTCAACATTTTACCACTTTGAACACACATTTTACCACTTTGGAAGTGTCTCTCGCGCAAACTATTCAGTTTAGAAAAAAATGATATTAGGAATTTAAATATCATTTTTGAAGACCAATCCATAGATACCCCACACGTATGGGTTTGATGCGGTTCATAGAATACATCCACTTACTAAGTTTGAACAGTATAGCTCTTATAGTTTCGGAAAAAAGTGGCTGTGACAGAATCGGACAGACAGACGGACATGACGAATCTATAAGGGTTCCGTTTTTTGCCATTTGGCTACGGAACCCTAAAAATGGCAGCTGCGCCCAATTTAGTGCACTTAAAACGAATTAATAATGGAAGGCGTCTGTCCTGCTGCGATTTAAGGTGCAGTGAGTTCAGAGGGCCTAACCAAGATGCCAATCGTTTGCGCCGTAGCTAACGAAACGGTAATCTTTCTCTCGGCCTGATTCGAATAATGCTTATAAGAAAGAAGCCACAGTGATACGATACCGATTTGTCAGTCTCAAAAGCGACATTTATCAAACAAAAGTGACATTTTATAAACAAAAAACGTCACTTTTGACACTGACAGATCGGTGTTATTGTATCACTGTGACTTAGAAGCATGGTTTGCAATGTTTGCATCGGGCCGTCTGTTACCCTTCCATATTAGTGCGACAAAAAGACAGTAGCATTTCGTTCGCTACGCGCATATGATGGGCATCTTGGCTAAGCACTCTGGTCATTACCCAAACGAAGCTCGATGAGCACTGCAGAGCGACAGCCGTTCGTGCCCGGGATTGCTGATATCTTTGTTATTAAATTGATGTTTTAACAAAAAATAAATCGATAGGTTTGATCAAAAACAACATTACTCGTTTTTAGAAGCATTATTACAAGTTTTTTTTTTATACTATATATCGGTGGCAAACAAGCATACAGCCTGCCTGGTGGTAAGCGGTTACCGTAGCCTATGGACGCTTCCAACTGTCTGTACCCAGGTATGTTCTGAAACTACGTCCAAAAGAGAGGCATGGGCACTGTGAATGTCATCTCGCTTTGTGTGGTAGGGCACAGCACAGCGGATGTCATTCCAGATCTAGGGCAGAGCCCAACTGGGGAAGTAACCTTACGGAAATTCGCAGCCAAATAATACTAGACCCTACTCATAGTATTGTGTTCGTGTCGGTGAGTAAGGTTGCCAGCTCAACCAGGGTGCGGGAGGTTAGGATCGGCAACGCGCATGTAACTCCTCTGGAGTTGCAGGCATCCATAGGCTACGGTAACAAGCTTTTATTTAACTTGCAATGTAACTATGTATGTTTGTACGGGTCAAATCTTGATCAAATCATTATGTAGATAAGTCGGATGAAAATGCAATATTATGGTACCATCGTGCTGATCTGATGATGGAGACAGGAGGTGGCAATAGGAACTGTGGGAAAACAACGCAACCTAATTGTGTCTGGGGTTCGTAGAATTGTCTCGATGAGTATTAGTTGCTTGTGGAAATAAAATCACAGTCAGCGATAAAAGCTTCTACCAAAAATGAATGTTTTGTCAAATAAAAATCTCATTTTGTATGACAAGTTTAGTTTCTGGTGAGGCTGATATTTTGAAACATATTTTTTTAGAAAAATCGGTACTTCTTCTTTCTCGGCCCCTCATTGCTGACGATCGCGACTATGTACACTCCGTGTCCATGTTGTGCGGTCATAATCCATATACATAAGTTCCGAAAAACTCATTGGACATGCCGGAGTTTGAACCTGTGACCTTCGGATTACAAGTCACACGCTCTTACCGCTAGGCCACCAGGGCTTCTCATATTTCAAGCCACGTTCAAAAATAATACGAATGAAAAAACGTACGTGTAAATTTGTCTATCTTTGTTGTAAGTCCGCCGGCATTCGTTCGAAGGTGCCTCTAACTCTCGCACTATGTCTCGAATTTGTAATGTAACCTGTACAAAGTTGGCGCTGATAGGCGAAAATGAACTATAATGTATTGGAAATAGAACCGTTTTGGATATTGTAGTTATTGAGCGCCGATGATATGCTTATTTGAATATCGTTTTGTTGTTCCTGTCGTGTGTGGATAAAGGGATGAGGAATAATAGAGACGCTTGTTTGATATAATATTTTCTGGGCCATGATAGTCATGCTAACATATGATGTCAACTGCTTCATTGCCGCTTTGTTGATTACCGTCGTAATTATTATAGTTATCTCAGTAACTTAACTGTAGTTGGTAGCTGCGCGCAACTACGCTCCCTACAGGTGTCCACGGAAGACCAGCGTCAGCGTACTACTTCAGTAGGACCTGGCATTATGCTGAGTGTTCACCTTTTTCAGTATAATTATATACAGTGTACAAGTTAGTTATAAGTCATTTTTTCTCTTTCTTCCTCTATATGTATTGTATAACTGTGTACTTATACTGAAATAAATGATATTCTATTCTATTCTATTCTATATTGGGACCGTGCGCGACGACAGCGCCACATAGCGGTTGCAACTTGCAACTATAGGCATTTGTCACAACTGTTAGTTGCCTATCAGTTATCCGCGACTGCAACCTATGAAACTTGCGTCGAAACGTCTGAAATAAAAGGTAATAAAACAAATTAACGATATACCCGGTATTAAATATGTTTTAAAATTTGTATTATATTATTTTACTCAGTACTACAGTAATTACGTTTAACGTGAAAAAAATTGTTTTAACATAATACTTAAATACTTTTGAGACATTTGGAAATAACATATTCCAATGCAAATCCTTCCCCTCACGTATGCGTGTCGGTTCTTGCCTTTAATTTGAGAAAGTTATGAACTTAATACGTTGAAGCCGCAGCCTCCCGGGATCTACCCGTGTTAGTTATCATCTCAGCAAATAGCGCATTTAAATTAAACATTGAGACTTAAATAGAAATTGTTTTGCAAAACGTATACTATGTTCTGACATAAAATATTCTGTCAGAAGAGATTAAAATACTAAAACTATATGTTTATAACTAGAAAGATGTTACTTTATATACTTATCTGTTTTGTAAGACTGTTTGTTTTTTAATAAATAAATAAAAATAATTTGTTTGTCAGCAGCGTGGGAAGGCCTCATGCAAGATGACCGATGATCTGGCCAAAATCGCAGGAACACGTTGGATGAGGTCAGCACGTGACCGGCCGCTGTGGATAGCATTCAGGAAGGCTTTTGTCTAGCAGTGGACATCTTTCAGCTCATGTGATGATGAGTCAGTTTGCCTATCCAACCGAGAAAAAATCGTATCATTGTGCACATCTTACAAGCATTGTTCGAATTGCCGAAAGTCCGATGATGGACCAGTACACTTTGCGACGAAGATCGTCTTAACGAAAAGTTTCATTTGTTTTCTGGATCAGATGGGTGTAGTGCTTTGATTGAAATGGTCAAGATACTAAATTGAAATATTTGCACACATTTGTAGGTGTATTTTTCATTGATTTTCCAGTTTTAATAGGATTTCTACTGCGAAGTAAAGAAGGCGTTTCTTATGATTATTGTTTTACTTCTAATAATTTTAAATCAAATTCAAGTAATCCAGCAGAATAATAATATAAGTTCGAGTATTTTATTTAAAGTTATGGCTTCTCCTTAAATTTCATTTCCTGATTGAATGCTGTTCGATTGCATGTAGCTGTACTTAGCCGTAATTTTGCTTAAAAAACGCAGCGTTACGCAGTATCGTTTCAACTATATTCGCTGGTATCTTTTATTAAATTTACGGAAATATTTATATTTTCGCCCTAAAATTACTGTACACGGAGCATCGAGGACATGAGGCCAATCGAAACTTACATTGTCACATATCCAAAGTCTATCTAAATGATATGTGAGTGTGTAAATGACGTCTGGACGCCCTAGATACAGCTGGAGAGACCAAGTGCAAAAAATACCTTACCGAACTTGGCGGTGTCGATTTTGGACAGAGAAACATGGCGGTCTTTGTTGTCAGAGGCCAAGATCCACTTCGGGTCGCTGCGCCACTGCAGTAAGTAGATAAGTTTCTAAATGATGTCATTTCGCCCTTGTCTGTATTTGTATTTACGCGATCGAGACGCACGGGCGACTCCATTTAGATATCATTTTGATGTCACAATGTAAGTTTGAATTGGCCTCCTTGTCGGTAATAAGGTGGGTGTGAGTTAATAACGCGAAATAGGCGAACTGCCGCACTCGCACGACGAATGTCATAATTTAGCGTGGTGGGGCGTACGAGAGACGATACCGTGCAGGAACGTCGCTGCGAAATAGGCGAACTGCCGCACTCGCAGAACGAATGTCATAATTTAGTGTAGCGGCGCATACGGGAAACGATACCGCGTGGCAACATCGTTTGAAAGCTACTTCGAAATAAGCAAACGAACGGCCGTACTCGCACGACAAATGTCATAATTTAGCGTGGTGGGGCGTACGGGAGATGATACGGCGCAGGAACATCGTTTGAAACTAACTACAAAAAAAAAAAAGACTTTCTTAGAGTTTCGACTAGCGAAACAAATAAAATTTAAACTGTTTTAAAAGTTTTGTTTTTACAGTGTAAAATAAAGACGCATGACACAAATTAAGTCGTGATGAGAGTGAATACACCGAGTTGCTTTGTACGCGTAACCTTTTAAAACAAAAGAAAAAATGGTTACAACCCACCCATTTTGTAAAATGACTTATGACATTAACTACGCCGTTTGCAATTTGCCACGGCATTTTAGTCGAATTGGTTCTTTAATTTACCACGCGTGGCATAGCTCATCGAAACTGAAAACGCTCGGTTATCCATCAAATCTGGAGCTTGTTGGACTTATTAGGAGTGCGTGGGGCGGTGGAGGCTTTTGGATATGGGTGGCTGCGGCGTTGCGGAAGAGCAGCCTTTCCACTCTCCCGTGATGAAGCACGGTCACTACACTCGGCTCCGCAGCTTCGACTTGCTGATCGCCTTCGGTTGCTCTCCCTCCCCGCCTCCGATTTAGCATTGGCTCTTTAGGGGTAGGACAGACAAGATCACGTGGAAACTGGGGTACTGTAATTCGGTTTTGGTTGACCTTGAGAATTTGGTGGCCGTGAGGATGGTGGTGTGGTATAAGTTGATAAAACAGCTAACCCTCAGACAACCATCACGTTTACGTTGACAATATTGAGCGCACTAACAATGTGCCTTTGGCAATTTGCAAAACGTTTCACGTCTGTAAAATGACGATGCCGTTTGTAAAATGCCCAAACTTACAATTAGATATAACGTACATTCCGAATTAAAGGGTTCAGCACGAGACAAAAATTAATTTCATTGTGCATCCGTCCGGGCCGCTTTATCGTGTGTTTCCACGACAAAGTATGGACGGCAAATAGCTGAAACGTCTCGTCAACTAAGTAGGTATTTGCACCGGCGCTCTGTACGGTGGTTTCAATTGTGAGAAAAAAAAACACACACAGTTTATCTGCCTGCGCGCCCGTCTGCAATGTTGTCTCGTGTGTTTCCACAACAAAGTATGGGCGGCAATCAGCCGAAGCGGCTCGTCAACTAAGTAGCTATTTGTACCGGCGCTGTATGGTGTTTTTCACTCGTCTGTTTGAGGTACTCAAGCAAACATAAACGAGGTAAATTAAAATGGCTTCTGGAACAATTTGAAAAGGGAATTGGTTTTGTTTAGCAGCCATGTTTTGAACGTTAAAATAATATATATAATAGAATTACATACCGTTTTATTAGGCACGCGTCCGATTTTTTACCCCATAGCTCAGTATTTAGTCCATCGCTTTCACCCAATAACGTAGTTCATTTTAGATTCCATAAATTCTCAATAGTCCTTACATCCTGGCGGGTGCTGCCTCTGCGTGCGTCCCATGACATGGCCAAAGTCATGCAGCATCCGCTCGGTGTACCCCTTACATTTCATTAAAGCTATATGTCTCGTGGTTTGACTTTTTTCGATTTGTTTATTACAATTATATTGTATGTCTTTCCCATCATGAAATAATGGTGTTCCGAACCTTTGGGAGATGTGCGCGGAACCGAAGCCAACACATAGAGACCCTTTTCACACTTTAGTGAAATGTAAAAGGTACACGGAACAGGTGCTGCCCTAGCCCGTGTCATGGGACGCTTGCAGAGGCGGCACCCGCTAAGGTGTAAGGACTATTTGAGAGTTGATGGAATTTAAAATGAACAGGGCTATTGGTAGGTAGTATTGGGTGAAAGCGGTGGACTAAAAAATAGGTTATGGGATATAAACCAGACGCCTGGCTAATAAAATGGTATACAATTTTATTTCCGGCAGACGGTGACTCGCCCCCACAAACATCGACATCTAGGATGGCTTAGGGGCAACACCGGTGTGAGGGTTGAGGGCAGAGAGTGTCACTGTACATTAAACATATAGCCACGCCACTTACGTTTCCATATCTACCCTTATGAGATTTATTATTAGTATGAAAACGCTCCCTTATATTCAATACATTTATTTCAGGTCAAATAGGCCCATATAGTTTGTTAGTAATTACATTATACTATATTAAATTACACATTTACATTAATTAGTCTTCCTACAACTAAGGTTAGTAAACACATGACATAACATACTATTTCTACATACAGTATATTGGCTTGCCTGTCAGTACATGTATCATATGGCAATGGTTCATGTACTGACAGTCAAACCTTGACGCAAATGCCCTCAGGTGCCTTATGGTGCCCTTGAATTATCTGACTTGCTCCGTCTAGTAGTACACCATCCGCGACCCCTTTTAACCTTGAAAACCTTTTTGTAACCTAATCCATTGTATACACGAGTTTATTTAAAAGAAACAAAACAGAAATGGTAAAAGTAGCTGTTTCCAGTCAAACAAATAGGAGCTCAAATGGACTAGGAGGCCAATTTAAAATTACATTGTGACATCAAAATGATATCTAAATGATGGCAGTCGCTTTGTGCGTCTCGCTCACGCCAATACATGTACGGACAAGTACGAGAAAAACGCACGAATGATTGACATCATTTAGATATCATTTTGATGTCACAATGTTTTTTGAATTTACCTCAATGTGCAGACTCAAAGTTGGTGTCGGATTGCAAACAGATCACTGTTTTTTACTAGATAGCGCGTAATAATAATATATAAGGAGCGGGAGCAAAGGTATTTGTTTTTATTAGGAAAAGTAAGCATTTTACCACAATCTCATTTATTTTATTTGTGTGTTTATCACCAATATGAGTTTGGATGTAGATAAATATTCTTTATATAATTATCTATCTATTGTTTATATATGGCATTGGATTGGCAATCTCAGGAAACCTGACACGCACTGATTTAACACAACACAACACACACAACACAACTTTAGCCAGTCTTCCCCGAGACCACGGGGACAACGCCGTCCTCGAAACGTCGGAGGTAAATTTAAAACTTAATACACCATTAACTCCCGTTTGTGTTAGTTAATAACCTGACACCCTGTGCAAAGTGGCCTGACCCGGAAGATGTCCAGCAAACGGAAGCGTGGTCGCCCTAGATTTAAGTACTTTGCGCCGTTCTGTGGAGCAAGAGCTGGGTGTATTGGGGATGGGGTAGGAGGAGGTTACCCAAGCTACCCAGGACCGGAGTCAGTGGAAGAAAATGGTTCGAAGCCTAAACCGCAGCAGAGGGTAACAAGAGATAAGATCTTTGTGTACCCACAAGTTTCACAACACAAGCCTTATTGAGCTAATAAAAAAAGGGATATTCTTATGTAAATTGACTAAGTCCCACGGTAAGCTCAAGAGGGCTTGTGGTGTGGGTACTCAGACAACGAAATATACAGGGTGGCTCATTCAAATCGGTCAGTATGGGAATATCTGAAACTATAAGATATACGAAGATTTGTTCTTAGGAACCATGTCACCGATTTTGATAAAAAGAAAAACTGCATTCATACATTTGAAAAAAAAAACTGTACCCAGCTCGGGAATCGAACCCGGTTGTTTTGAAAGAATAAACTTACACTTTTTCTATTTAAATATCGATTGTGTAGGTCTTAAGCTGTAAATGTCTCTAAGAAACATGATGTCTAAAATGAATAAAATGCATTGTTTTGACATACTTTAATTTATCATAGTAGGTGTTCGAAGTGACCACCGTTTTTTTCAATACAATATTCAACACGTTTAGGTAACGATCTTACTATTGCATTTTGTATCTTCATGTGGTGAATTTGCGTTAAAAAATTTCCAATTCCCGAGCTGGGTACAGTTTTTTTTTTCAAATGTATGAATGCAGTTTTTCTTTTTATCAAAATCGGTGACATGGTTCCAAGAACAAATCTTCGTATGTCTTATAGTTTCAGACATTCCCATACTGACCGATTTGAATGAGCCACCCTGTATATACAAATACTTAAATACATAGAAAACACCCATGACAGGAACAAATTCCTGTGCTCATCATACAAATACATGTCCTTACCGGGATTCGAACCCAGGACCATTCGGCTTCATAAGCAGGGTCACTACCCACTAGGCCAGACCGGTCGTCAAAAACTGTGGGACTAGGTGGAATTGTGTAGGATTGTCCTATGATATTTATGTATTTAATACTTTTAATTTACCACTGGTACTAATAAAGGTACCGTTTCAAATGAAATTACACCGCAGCAATGCAGTTGGCATAACATTTATGGCAGTAATGTCGCGCCACAGTACTGCACCAGTAACGCTGGTACAGTCTGAATCCGAACGGCACCTTTAATTATTTGGAAAAATTGTGGCACTTTAAAAGCTAAAAATATGAAAAATGCTTCTAAAACTGGGCAATTTTATTTTTGATCGAACTCAACGATTACTTTATGTTGTTAAAGCCTAACTAAAAAATATTAATTCAAAAATATGATATCCGCGATCCCAGGCTCGCACACTCCGTCTCGCTCACACTTACGCTCAGTGAGAGTGAGAGAAGAACCTGAACCCATGGGGCCCTAAATACAAACATATCAATATCACACGTATCGTGTTGGCTATTTTTTTTATAAAATGTACACTATTTTTTTTCAATCCTAATATTAGAAAAAAAGTGTGTCAACATTTTTATTTCCATTCTGTTGCCACTTTGTATGACGGTGACGGAATGAAAGAACCAAAAAAATATTAGAACATTCTTGTGACACGTTTTTTCTCCTATTAGCGTTGAAAGGTAGAGTGGAAAAAACATGAGAATTCCCAAATTAAAAAAAAAGGTTCGGTTTGTGTGTAAACTTTTTTTAAAATTTTGGAAACTTGAAATAATATGCCCCTTATTTATAATTATATGCGATTGTCGCACAATACTTGTGCTGCAGGATCTAGTAGAAAGTAATCTGTAGAACGGAACAGACTTGAACACGAAGGGGTGAAAACAAAACGAACGTATCGGTTTTTGGGGACATTTCTGTGTTCTACCGTCATATGGGCGTAAGGTGAAAAATTTATTCACTGTTCATTACTTTTCTACTACAATAATAATAATCAATCATTTATTTCCTTGTATAAATAAATAAATAAATTACGAGAGCTTTTTAGAGTATAACTGCCAACAAGCGTTGACAGTTACTTCGAAAAGCTCGTAACTCGGATGCATTACATTGCGGGTGGTATAACGGCACCAATCATGGGACATTTAAGAGAAAATTTACTCTAAATTTATGATATTTCACCGAAATCCGTGAAATTTCTACCGCTTTATGCTTTACAACTTGAATATCCAATTCGTCCTTTATGTTTACTATGTATTTAATGAAAGCGACTTCAATTGGTTTTCAATATTACTAACCAATTAAAACTATGGTTTTTTGCTCCAGTCATGGGATGTATGGCTCTATTAATTTTCAAACTAACAAATATAAATGAAAAATTAAACTTAAGCAGCTCTTTGGCTCTTGTTTATGGTAAAATGTTGGCAGCGATTAAAAACTGATGGTAAATACTTGTTTCACGGGATTTGTCTATACCATCCCATTACTGGTGCATGTTCCATTATAGGGGTGTTTACTATATTTTATACTTACGAGGTGTAACAAAAGTAGTAGTAATCTGTCTATGAGCATATTCGTTATCGTGTTGCAATTATGAAACAGTGGAAGAATTTTTTTTACATGAAAAATTTTTTTTTTCTATGCGGCAGGGTGTCCAAATCAGCCAACTCTCCGTACAAAGGCCATAATTTTTTCTTGTCAAAAAATTTTTCTTCTACTATTTCGTAATCAGAAACTATACCGAATACATCCTTAAACGGATCCCCCAGTATTTTTATAACACCTTGTATAATAATCAATTAATTTGTAACATACAATTATCACTTACAGTTCAACCTTACGTGCTAATTGCAAATACATGTAGCTAACAACATGCATTTTTCGAACAAATAAGTGAAATGATTATTATAAGAACATTCGATTTAAATCTACCCCTACCCAGTACCCCTAGTGTAAATAAATTCGATTTCCAAACGTGACGTACGCGTTTGCGTTTAGTCTCATTTTGTATTGGATTTCGAAAGAGCGCGCCAAGCGGGACGTTTTGGAAACTCAAAATCCTATACAAAATGAGACTTAACGCAAACGCGTTCGTCACGTTATGATGTCGATCAAAGTTACACTAGGGGTACAGATATCAACAATTACTAAATGGAAATTTTCACCTGAAAAGGATCGTCAAGCCAGAATGTATAAAAAAAAATTAAATAAAATCAATTAGAAAAAAAAATGTCAAATATCCAAAAATAAATTATACAGTTATGTCAAAAAAAATACTAATTGAATATAATATTCGCCCATATTCAATTTACACACTGTACCTATGAACGAGCAGCCAACAGTACCGCATTGTCGCTTATCTACTGCAGTTAGCTATACCTTGAAAACAAGATGTTGGCCATTTATCCTCGCTTAGTGCACGTGAACTACAGGTCAAGCTGAAGCGATAATTCTACCCCCTTAGGGGGGGAGGAGGTAACCCCCCCACCTCTGTCGATGGAACTAATCTAGGGTTAGTTAGTCTTAGCGTTAGTGAATCTAGATGCAGTTAGGGTGAAGTTGCGGAGCTGAGATGATTAGGATGGTGTTTATTTGGTGCAAGTTTAGTGATGACATTAAAATGTCAGAGATACCTTAAATAGAGCGTGTCATTTATGACGACCAGCCTTCATTCGTATCGTCATGTATTAAAGGTTAAATTTGACTAATCTGCGCGTCATCGTGGATGGCACGAACTATAATATATTATATATTTGGGGGCAATCTTAGGATATCCCTATCTATCGAAGCGGAATCGGTAAAAGTCGATTGTAGCCGCCGTGCATGTCAGGATCATCACGATTCGAATAAAACATCGATTAGTCGTATAAACTCATATAATCCAAATATACTGGTTTACGAGGGTTTCATTGCCAAAACGGTTAAGTGCAAAAAGTGGTTGTTGATAATATGAAGGATGATGAGCAGACATAGAAGTTTTTGTGGCAAAATAAAGTGTTTGAGAAAATGAAATATCGACATGTCTGTTATCGATGTTACCTTAACGTTACCTATATTTTATTAAGTGAAGATAGCTACAGCAAAATACACAACACATTTGATATCTTCGTTAATAATATTGGTCGCATTCTATTCTTTTAGCACTGTATACTACAGTTTATGTTTTCATTTTTAAGTACAAAATAAATGAAATAAACAAATTATGTTAAGATTTGTAATTTATTTTCATTCTTTTTTTTTTGCTAATAAAACATAGTTTTAATTTACAATAACAATACATAATATTTTCATTCTTGATATTTCTCGGTAATTAACAGCAAGTAGAATTTACATCTCTTAATTATTAATCTATGACTTATCGATAACAGATTTATCGATGTTTAATTTTTTCAAACACTCGTTATTGCCACAAAAACTTCTGTCTCATGATGAAAGATCGATTTGCAATATTTGATCAGTACAAAATGGTTATTAAATTTAGATGCCTCTAATTGGCCGCCATACAAAATTTGGAGCGTTGTTATTGGTGCTTTTGAAAAAGCCTTCGAATACTAGCCGAGTCCGACGGCTGCGTTTAGCTACTGCATTAGGAATATTTTTATACAATAATAAGTTGCATTCGCAACATCGATATAAAAAAGCTTTATGTCCATGCAATAAGAGCTAAAAAAAGTATGGTTCGGCTCGGATCGGTTAGGCCGATGCCTGCTGACGCATCGTCCTAGACCCAAACTAAGCAAAGCTTATAGCGTGGGAACTAGGCAACGATATACATTTTTTTTATAGTCTGTTTGGAAAGAGAAGACTCGTGGAATGTATTGGGCCCATACATTTCACGCCTCTTCTCTTTCCGCACGATAAATACTACATAAATAAATTTGTTGACCGGTCTTCGGTCTGCCTAATGAAGCCGATGGTCCTGGGTTCAAATCCCGGCGAGGGAATATTTTTGTGTGTTGAGCATAACTATTTGTTCGTGAGTCATAGGTGTTTGCTATGAATATATTTAAGAATTTATTTATTATATATAAAGTTGTCTAATTCCCCACAACACAAGCTTATTGAGCTGTGAGGCTTACTCAATTTGTGTCAGCTTGTCCTATAACATTTATAACATTTTAATATTATAACATTTATTACAGTTGGATGGTTAACGGTAACTACCTCTTTCCTAAATTAGTAGCTACTCGTACCGGACTATTTGCAAGGAAACCATTAATTCACCGAACTAACTGTGCGGTGCAAAGTTCACGGCAGACGTCATACATTCGGCGAAATGATTAATGTACGGCATTACCACCCCCACTAATGTGTACACTCGCATTCAGTTCTTTGAATGTATCCTTAGAGTTGTCTATTTTGACAATAAATATACATATACATAATATAATAGGATAACTTTACACGGATAAGATTTATTTATTTATTCCTATAGCATTAATACAATCTCCCTTTAATAATATCTTCACTACTTGACATTTATAGTCTACTAATAGGTTGTATTTCAAAAATACTTTTTCACCGTTTCCCACAGATTTTCGAATGATGAAATCAAGCGCCCGAAATACATAAATCGCCCCCTTGGTCGCTTTACAAATTACTTACATCTAGATTGTTCACCCAATGGGCTGCGTTTTGCTTAGCTTATTGTAAGTCCAGAGGATCTCCTGTGTACTTTATTTTGGGGCACTTGTGGACAATGTGGTAAATGGACTGTACAGGTGGTCCACAATCGCATTTCTGTGTAACTCGCTACCAACACTTAAACATAAATTCTCCGGATCGCCCTCCCAGTGCGAAGTTTATTTAGTTGGCACACTTCCTTCTCGGAGCCGAAAAAACCTTGCGGTTTGTGGTGGGATCGGTAGCTGGCATGGGATGCCCTAGGCAAGCTCAATAAGGCTTGTATTGTTGTTACTAGACGACGATATAATATTTATATAATAGTGTTTCTGCGTGAAATAACATTTTGATTTGTTTCCTTCTTAGTAATTCTACAAATTGTAGATGAAATATCTTTTCAACTCCGACTGTACTCGGCTACGTATGCATTTATCTCCCAACTGCACCGCTCAGTGGAATGTTGCTCGGCGATTGATTGCAACCTCTCGCAATTGCAGCTCCACCTCGATACTGTTGCGGATTACTGAATACGTTGATTTTCCTACATTACGTATTTAAATTTACACAAACAAATTAAATTACAGCTATACATCAGAATAAGACAATAGGACAATTATATTTCAGTTTATAATCGGATCACACATCAATGGCAAATAAATTTTACCTTACCAGCTCCTAAAGGTTCTCTTTGTTCTGTAAAAACTGATGAGAACGTTGCCTTTTTTCCACAAGAGTGGCAAAGTTGAGTTCTTTCCTCGTGTTGGCTGCTAGAATTGAATTTTAAGTGATGATTTTGAATGACAAGTATTTTAATACCGTTACGTTCACGACCGGTCTGGCCTAGTGGGAAGTGATCCTGTATCAGGGTCTTCCTGCCATCTCCGTTTTGGTCTTGCACTGCCTCAAGATCCATCCTGTGGGACCCAGCATACGTATAAATGATTAAATCAATAATTTATGTTTTTTTAGATTACTTTTAATATGGGGATCGTTAAGGGCGTGAGTAATAAATAGAGTGCAAAATAAAGTGGTATATAAGCAGATGCAGATTCGCGCCGGGTGGCGGCGGCGGGTGATCTATCACGGTGCGCGCGGGCCACGAGAAAAGCGGACCTCAATTGATTTATTATCTATTTCCAAGTACTGTTAAATTACAAAATACCTACAAATACGCAGTTTATAAAAATACTATTGAATTTGACAGATACGCCGGCAACAACGATGCCGCAACAGTAATGCAGCTGCTGTTAACATCTTAACGTCACTTATTCCTCGCCAAGTGGCTAGAATGACAAACTATGCAATTGTGATGGCAACATCACACTTTACCCACTACAGAGCAGCGGAGGTGTGGAGCCTTACACGAAAAAGCGCCTCTCTGGAGCACAGTGTAGTTTAAATTTATCAATTGGTATATTTTTTTAAAGTAAAAAGAATAGTAAGACTACAGAGTCTTCTGCTTCTTCTTCTTCTTCGTTTTCTCTTGCCTGAGGATCATGACCAACAACTATGTCCCTCCATTAGCTATGTGGGCTGCCCTCTGCATGGAACCATATTATGCTTGTCTTTTGGAATCCGACCATCTTGCAGGGGCTCTTTCTCTAGCGCCTTCAACTTGACCCAGTATGATGTCACGTTCGAGGCTGTGGTGTAGCGATCGTATTATGTGCCCAAAGAATCTGAGCCCTCTCCTGGCAGATTGTTAAGAGTCGTTGATTTTTAGTTCTTTGAGAATGGTCTCATTTCACTCTCTACAGTCTTGCTGTGCTTTTATTTCCCCAAGCCATTTTGTGCGCTGCGCCAAACGATTTTATATAACTATAAATAAGTTATACTTAACACAAGGAGCTCAAATAAGTTTTTGGCTAAAGCTTCGTTTTTGGTACAAACTTTTTTACCGGCCAAGAGCATGTCAGGTCATGCTCAGTGTACCTCTGATGTATAGCTGTTCTTTAGTCTTTATTAAGCTTTACTTTTACTATTTTTTCATATTTTTGGGTCCTATGGTTCAAAAGTTAGGGGACGGACACTATTTTTCTTTCGGAGCGATTATTCTTAGTTAATTCCGTTTAGTTTTAAACGCAACGCCTACAATCTTTTCTGCTTTGCCCTAAGGTTGACTGGTAGAGAATGGCTCATGGCATTAAGTTCGCATTAAGTTTATACATTAAGTTTTTCTTTTGTGCAATAAAGTTTAAATAAATAAATTATTACCGAAAATTTTCACTTTATGAAAAAGTGGTAGTTCGAGACACTTATTGGTTTTGAAAGACCTAGGTATCCAACGATACCCCACACCATTGGGTTAAAGCGAAAAAAAAACTTCAAATGAAATCATTTTGTATGGCGGTGTCGAATTTATCAAAAACTCCGCTGTATGAACCCACTACACTTATACCCGATTTCGTATACCAAACTGTAATTAGGTACTTTTCATGTATGGGCTCCTAACTCAACTATAATATACATTTCGAAACGGTTTAGTCAACTACAATGAAATGGACTAATCACAGCTCGCCGCGTCCAAGGAGATGAAACAAAACGATAGCTCAAATTATTTATTTATTTTAGGTTGCACAGTAGAAACAAAACAATTGCTTCATAAGTCATAAACGCACATGTGACACCCATATAGCAACATCCATAGACTACGAAAACCGCTTATTACCATTGCTAGTCTCCATAGGCTACGGTGGCCAAAATCGAGAAAAAACAGTCTAAAAATTGAACTTAGCAAGGAGCAAGTACCAGGGCCTCATGAGTTACGAGAACGTGTCGTTGACCACCCAGCCGGGTCCCGGCGGCCGGGGCGCGTACGAGTATGAAGGTATCGCGGCTGCTCGCGTATCTTAAATAGCTGTATACTTTTGGCTTGTTTGCCTGTACGATTTTATTAGTGTGAAGTATTATTTTTATTGACTCGTAGAAAAAGTATTGTATACAATAGTGATATAATCAAGCTTTTTAATCTCGTACCTCACTTTGGCAACTCAGCAAGCTTCGTTGCCAAAACACGGTACTCGACTGAAGAGCTCTCTATTAAATATCAAGTACTAACTATTCACGGTTAATTTCACTAGACTCAAATCGACCGTAATTACTTGTAATATCGTTTTGCGTCGAAATATCGGGAGCTCGAAAACAATACTAACTGCCGGATTTGACGAATGATACGATAACGATAAGTTCTGGTTTAGATAAGTTCTCACTTATATAACGTTTGTATGTCGAAGCAGCTCATTCGACAAGCGATAAAAATGGGACCATGCTGCCACTGCTGATGCAAATTTTGAATTCACTTTATGAAAAAGTGGTAGTTCGAGACACTTATTGGTTTTGAAAGACCTAGGTATCCAACGATACCCCACACCATTGGGTTAAAGCGAAAAAAAAACTTCAAATGAAATCATTTTGTATGGCGGTGTCGAATTTTTCAAAAACTCCGCTGTATGAACCCACTACACTTATACCCGTACCATGAGTCACTGACAGTGTCAAAACTGACATTATACGCTATCGAGAACGTAATTTACATTCTATACATCTCGCTCACACTTATATGCGAGTACGAGCGAGATGCATAGAAAGTATACGTTCTCGATAGCGTATATGTCAGTGCCGATCTGGTGCTAGCCACACCAAAGCTAGATGACACAGATAATATGTCTGTCGGAGATCTGTAATCAGTTCATTAATAAAACCTAGTTAATATGCAAAATTCCTAAAATGTAGGCTCCTAACTAAAGCCTATGCATTAATTTAAATTTATGAATTTTGATAATATTTTGCATGAAATAATTTAACATCCCTCGATAATTGTTAATATAGGGAGCATTTTTTGGACAGATGGGTGTTAAATTATTTTTCTACTCGTCGACTGTCATAGTTAAATTTAGATTTCGTATACCAAACTGTAATTGGGTACTTTTTATGTATTGGCTCCTAACTCAACTATAATATTCATTTCGAAACGGTTTAGTCAACTATAATGAAATGGACTAATCACAGCTCGCCGCGTCCAAGGGGATGAAACAAAACGATAGCTCAAATTAATTATTTATTTTAGGTTGTACAGTAGAAACAATTACTTCATAAGTCATAAACGCACATGTGACACCCTTAATATAGCAACATCCATAGACTACGAAAACCGCTAACCATTGCATGTTAGTCTCCATAGGCTAAGGTGGCCAAAATCGAGAAAAAACTGTCTAAAAATTGAACTTAGCAAGGAGCAAATACCAGGGCCTCATGAGTTACGAGAAGGTGTCGTTGACCACCCCGCCGGGTCCCGGCGGCCGGGGCGCGTACGAGTATGAAGGTATCGCGGCTACTCGCGTATCTTAAATAGCTGTATACTTTTGGCTTGTTTGCCTGTATGATTTTATTAGTGTGAAGTATTATTTTTATTGACTCGTAGAAAAAGTGTTGTATACAATAGTGATATAATCAAGCTTTTTAATCTCGTACCTCACTTTGGCAACTCAGCAAGCTTCGTTGCCAAAACACGGTACTCGACTGAAAAGCTCTCTATTAAATATCAAGTACTAATTATTCACGGGTAATTTCACTAGACTTAAATCGACCGTATAATATATTATAATTACTTGTAATATCGTTTTGCGTCGAAATATCGGGAGCTCGAAAACAATACTAACGGCTGGATTCGAAGAATGAGATACCATAACGAAAAGTTCTTGTTTAGATAAGTTCTCACTTATATATCGTTTGTATGTCGTAGCAGCTTGATTCGACAAGCGATAAAAATGGAACCATGCTGCCACTGCTGATGCAAATTTTGAGTTGTTTGCTCATGTTGACTGATAGAATTAAATTTTAAATGATGATTTTGGATGATAAGTAACTATTTAATATTTAAAAACGTTCATTTAAATTTGATTGTGTAAAAAAATTGTTTACCCCTCATGCCTTGAAACTCTCGCAACGCTCAAAATCCCATTTTCAGAACCATTCGCTATGCTCGTGGTTAAATTTTGAAATCTTGTTTGCTCGGATATCAGTATTAGCACGAGAGGTTAAACGACAAGTTTACCCCCTTATAAAAAAAAAAAAACTATTTGACACCTAACGTAAGAGAAGTAGATAAAGGAGACTTTTTCGATTCGTTGTTAAGGGGCTGTCAACACCTAATGTCCTTGAAATTGATGTTACTTAAACAGTTTTTTAAGAAAGACTATTTGTTTTAGTCAAGTAAGTAAAATATTATGTTCATATTAATTATATTTCAAAGACCGTGGTTGTACTCGATACATGATTGAACGAAATCGGCTCGATAGAAAATAATTGCAAAGATTGGTCTTAAAATCACAATTAAACGGTTATATGTTTTTATTGTTTTGACTTATGGGTCTGCAATTAAAATCACAATTTCAAAACATTTATATCTAAACCGCTAACGAGTAAAATATTCCACTAATAATCCACTTTTTTTTATTTAAATAATTTTCTTATTATTCCCTTGTCCAGGCCCAGTAACATGCGACAGTGCTATCTCATTTACTCCGATATAAATAGACAGTGTGCGCGCTTTACGTATTGACAGCCTCTTAACTAGACCCACCTATATGTAAGATCTATTACTTCACGTATGTCTGGCGTGCAGCCTAATTGCCTTTCGAACGGTGGTTTGAGTTCAACACCACTTAAAATTCGATCTTAATTGGTGATATTTGAATATTCAGCGATGTCCTGCGCTAGCATTTATGCTCTTGATATAACAGATATCTATTGATTTTAGTCTAATAGGCCAATTCGAACGTACACTGACATCGGAATGATATTTGAATCATTGATTAGTTATCGTGCGTCTTGCCCGCGCCAATGTACGGCCAAGTACGAGCGAAATGCACGATAACTAAATAACATGATTCAATTATCATTCTGATGTCAGTGTGCATTCGAATTGGCATATAAATAAGGCTAGTGTAATTATCTGTATTGTATTTGTAAATTATATATTATATTCATGCACAGTTTTTGCGTATCAACATGCAGGGCCGGATTTAGGGGAGGGCAACCGGGGCTACAGCCCCGGGGCCTCCACAAAAGAGGGGCCCCCACAATAGAGACTTCGGAAAATTTGCCATTTTATTTGGGAAATAATTTGGGGCCAGGGGGCCTCCACTCGTTTATTGCCCGAGGCCTCCAGACCTCTAAATCCGGCATTGACAACACGTCCCGGCTGGTTTCGTGGCCCCGTCTCAACACCGGGCTACTTTAATAAATGCCCTGTCTTTGCTTTGCTTTATAATTCCTTGCTGGAATAAGGTGTCTATATTGTGATGCTGAAGGATATGAATTGTCGGGGCACGCGAGCTGAACTTTCCTCATATTTATACGTGGGTAATACTGAAAGTTTCTGTAATGAGCCATTCAGAGGTCACGCAATAAAAATGTTTATTTGTTGAAAATATAACTTATTGTCTATTCTTAAATACAGTTTGATCGGTGATGATTTCTATTTTAGGAACGCTGTTTGAAAATTATATGTCAGGGATTTTAAAAAAATAAGGTTCCAGGAACTTTCTACAAAAATTTCACATTTCATAAAATTTATAATCGTCTTCCTGTCGTCAAACCAAATAGTACATTGTATATACGACAAGGGCATAAAGCGATCAATAAAAATGGACATTTATGTCTGAGTTATTATGCTGCTTTTTACTTCGATGCGAGGAATTATACAAAAATATTTATTTATCTACACACATATCACAAATCCTTTATTATGCCTTTAAAATCCGTAAATAATGGCCAACATTATGATAAACTGTTTTGTTAAAACTCTTATCTGTGATAATGTTGTAATTGCTTCATAACTACGCCAAAATTGATTTGGGTATGACATTAAAATTTGGAATATCTCTGAGAAAAAAGCAATTCGATTTGACCTCTGTTCTAATATTAGTCGAGATGCCTTTTTGTTCGAAATGAAATGTCAATTGCATACAATTTTGACATATCTCGCATGTCAGTTTGTATCGAATGATACGGAAATAGGCCCCCGAATCTAGTTTTTCTCTGAATCAAAAAAAAAAACTACGAATGCGTATATAAAAGTTTTCATTTACCGCCATTTGACGTACAGTTTATCTTTTAATTAGTTTTAAATATAAAATGAATATGTTTTGTTGTATTTAAAGTAAAGTTCCGCCAAGAGAGCAACAATGCCCCAACGTTGGCTGTAATTTGGGCCAGTGAATACAGCGTGTATTTTTGATATAAGCTGAAACTTAAACTAGACGTAGGTTTCTGAAAGATTTTTTTAGTTCAGTCTTCACTACCAGAACATTATTAATTTTTGCATTGTTTTCGAGCGACAATGTCAATGTATTTCGTACATCATGATCACTTATGACAGTTGTGACGACGCGTCATTAATGAGACGTTTTGAGTTAAAACAAAGTAGTGATACATTGCTTGCTGAATAATTTTGTATGAAAAAAATAAAAGCTGTCCATTTTTTTTAACCTGTGAAAGTGTGTTAATTACAGCCTAAACTAACTGCCATTTGATTATGTGGTCGTATTAAAAATACGCGCTGTATATCATAGAAAGTTTATAATATGTCTTCTTCTTCCTCGCGTTGTCCCGGCATGTTGCCTGGGGAATATCTGTGTAGATAAAATAGTGCATGTAACTGTACATAATTAGGCATTCGAACACTAGTGTGATCCTTTTAAGAAACTCACTTCGTTCGTTTTTTAAACCCACACTCATGTATTATAATTCCTGTTATTATGTATCAGCCATATAAACTACTATTATTTTATTATTCAAATTAATTACACTGCATTACAGTATTACTAACAGCAGTATTATTAATATTGGTTTGGTGACAGAAGCACGTCCAAATGGGCCTGACTGGCATAGGTATTGTCGCGTACCACTCCAGCAGGGCGACCGCGGGGTGAGGTGCCAGCGGGGGGCAGCCGAAGTGATGACGTGACTTACTAGCCACCGCGGCAATGGCTCGGCTCCGTTACATTTATGTATAGTTTTTAATATAAAAATCATAGTATAGTTACTAGTATGTAACAATTATAAATCATATACGATCATTTACATTTTTTTGCTTTCATAAGTAATTGTTACTGATTTTAAAAAAGCGTTTTCTGATAAAAAGGCATGTCAGCATTGTACAGGCACGCCTGTCGGGAGCGCGCCGGTCGGGGGCACGCCGGTCGGGGGCACGCGGGCGGGGGCAGTTTGTATGGCAGTTTTAATTTTAGAGCTACGTTAGTTATATTCGTAATAGATAATTTTACTGTATGCTCTAGAGCTTAATATTTTTTTTGTATTTATTTAGAAACAAACAGTCATACACAATTTTTGATCACAGCTTATATACAAAAAATAGACCTATAGTTTCATATGTAGGAATAAAATATAAACAGGTCCGTGGCTATTACAAAAAACAAATGACTTAAATCTGTATTTTAAATTGCACTAGCAATGAAAAAGATGTTTATATTTCTCATTTATTCATTTAACACGTCTAACCAAACCGTTTCTTCCTTATTCCCAAGCCTCCCAAACATTTAAACATCCACATTTACAAAAACCTAATCTAATAATGTACTTTGAACAAAGGGAACGTAATTCGTTCTCAAACATCTCTAGCATGATGCGTTGCTCTCAACCTTCTTTTGAATTGAAATCATCTTATTGTTCCGACGCGACAGGCCTGTATCGAATCTTCAGGTAATGACTTAAAAAACGATCGTAAATAATAAAAAAGTGATGGCTAGAGATAACTGGAAAGGTAGGAAAGGGTGAAAAGGGTCAAAGTTCAATTGTTGCTTCTATTTGTGTTTTTATGGTTACATAATAAAGGAGGCCGTACTTAGTTCACTTTGCGAACCTAGAGAAAATAAAAATAAGGAAAAAATGGGCTAAATTGTTAATTTATTTATTGTGAAGGGCAAAATAGTAACAAAAAGATTATCATCGTTTTTTGTGCAAAAATGTATAAAACGGGGACCACTTCTAAGGAAAATTCCTAATTCATATGAAAATGATACCAAACTTAACCTGATAGCTACAGGTAAGCAGACACAGAGTGCAGACTGGATCGCTGGAGCCACCCTTTTGATTGGTAGCCTAAAGTTACGAGTAACCTCGTGGCTAGAGCATTAGATCAACTTTTTTTTCAGAATCAGATTTTTATTTGCTAAAATATGGTACGATCCAAGGAATAATTGTTCCAACCGGCATAGTCTGAGGCAACTTACTACTCCCGCTATATATAACATCATAATTATAGTAGCCTATAATACAAGATGGAGTTTTAGTTCTGTAGGTAGAGCGAGCTGGATATCGTCCGCACCAAGCGGCACGGCGCCCGCGCGGACGAGTGCGAGAAAAAAGCTAATTTCCCAGCGCATTATAAATTCATGAATTCTTTGTGTTGCCCCAAAATAAGTTGTTTATTTCGACGGCGGAGCGCACAAAGTAACACTGTAATTGCTACCTGTTTTGATCCGGCTTTAGGGTTCTGGTGGAGGTTCATCTATTATAGATTTCTCAGATGAATAGTGAAGGATCGTTCACGTATATATAAGCAGTAAAATGGCAGAAATAGGCAGACAAAGGATATAAAAATTTTGCAGAATTTGGTATAGTTCAAATATATCAACTTTCACTCAAAATATTAGTAAGTATTTAGTACAGGGTGGGCAAATAAGAAATATACGTACATTTTGTTTTTAAATTTTAACTATATTAAGTTCAATGATTATTAAATATTGTTTAAAAAAAATATTCAGGGTTGGCAAATAAATAAACGCGGAACATAATGTCTGACATATATCCATCTCTAACAGCAGGCAAATGTGACCCCTTTTCATCGCAGTTATCAGCATATTTTCGCACATTTTCGGCGTTATCTTTGTAAATTTGTGTCGGATAGTCGGTTTTAACTGTTCAAATTTCATCAGCTTGTTAGCATAGAGACTTGATTTTAGATAGCCCCACAGATATAAGTCTTGTGCTGCAAAATTTTGGGAGTTAGGGTGCCAATCACTCACTTTTTCTCGAAATTGTACGAACAAACAACGTTTTTAAACAACAAAAACATTTGAGTAAAAATTGCTTGCTGCTAGAGGTACACATTTGGCAGAAATTATCTTCCGTATACAATACAATCCAACCCTGAAAAATTTATTTATGAAAAATATTTGATATTTTTTTCACTTAATATAATTATAGTTTAAAAACAATATGGACCCGGACAGCATCGATCATGCGACGGATGAGTAGCAGTGTGAAAGGTATCCTAAAGATATTTGCTGTAAAGGTGGATACTCCGTTAACAAGACATTGGAACAGTCTACATTGTACTGGACCCGTGGTTGACTGACGGGGTGTCTAACTTTATATACAACTACTATTTATTTTTATTTTACTTACATTTCATACTATATTACTAACCATAGTTGATAAGTTTTGTAAATGTGTAATTGCTACAATACCTGAATTCGTCTTAACGGCGACGGCGCGTAACATTTAGAATAACACAAATAGGTATTTACTTAGCTCCCAATTTATAAATATTTGTCAAGAAATATTACTAATTTATCTTTACTGATTTAAATAAGTATACGGAACCGTGTAACGTAACCCCCTATTTCCGCTTCCCCATCTTTTTAAATTCCAAGTAGCGTTAGTATTCCTGTGCGTCCTCATAAATGTTTAAATTGTATTGTTATCTCTCTGAATTTGCTCTCTGAATACACGATTCATTCTTCAAATACAAGTATCTACCCTTGATGATGTCTTTGAGGAGTCTATAATCCGTTTTGACGATTATATTTTAGATATATACCTAAATGTTTTCGTGGAAACATTGTCAGAAACCCTATTCATGAATCAAAGTAATATTTAAAACGATTTCGTGTGTGCACACTTGTTAGATGTACCTATATGTATAGTGTGTAATAATACGTATTATACCTTGTTTTTAGATTGGTTTACAAATACAGAGATTTTATACAAATATATTTTGGGTAATGCTGCATTACCCAAAAAAATTTTTTTGGATTTAATATTAATTTTTAGACATAATTCTTCTTCTTTTTCTTTCCATTTTGTTACCCCCGGCTGAGGTGCAGGGTTCGAACCATTTTCTTCCACTGACTCCGGTTCTGGGCAGTTTGGGTAACCTCCTCCCGCCTCATGCCCAATTCACCCAGCTCTTGCTCCACGGAACGACGCCAAATAAATTTAGGGCAACCGTTTTTGCGTTCTCCAGGTCAGGGCCTCTTTGGATAGGTGGGTGTCAGATAAGACATCATTACTATTATTTAAATTAGGGTGTGTCCAACTTACCCTATCAAATAGACATCGCGAAGAGATTGCGTAATTTGATAATAATGATTGCTTTCAGATAATAAACAACAGCTCATCCAATACAATACAGTACAATATTCTTTATTGCACACATCACACAGTTTATAATACTAGTACACGGCTAATTTCGCTCTGTAACTTTAATACCACGAAAATACCTCACTCAACAATTGGAAACTTGAATTTTACCTGCAGCTTAATGGGGCTTGCTTCTTTAATACTACAACAACGCAATCTTTTCGATTAAACAACTTTACATTTCACTTTCTGCACAACTAACTATCCTATATAAATATTTTAGACCTATAGTCGATTCACTAACCCACAGTACAACTAGGTCTTTAGGCTTCAGAAATAGGCGTACTTGCTGCGGTGCACTGGACACGATAATGCTTTTAGCACGGCTCTGCCTGCTCTAAGTCACTTTATATCTAAGTTTTGCACTAGTTTTGTATCCCAGATAACGTTAAACACATTGCAAGAAGGGATGTTGTTAAGTTTGAAGCCTTGAAAGTTTTCGTGTTGCTGTGTGGGCTTACGGTATGTAACGCGATTTGACTCATACTGATATTTACGCAAACTGATTTAGGCTACCATTAAAGAAAGCCAATTCATCGACAATTACTTTTATTATGTATTTGGTGATTCAGGCATATCCTCAGGAAGCCTGACACCCACCTATTCAAACTGGCCCTGACCTGGAAGATGCCCGGAAAATGGAAACATGGTCAACCTAAATTTATTTGGCGCCGTTCCGTGCAGCACGAGTTAGGTGTCTTGGGGATGGGGTGGGAGAAAATGATTCGAGCCCTGGGGTGTACCCCAGCAGGCAACAGGATGAAAAGAAGAAAGAAAATTTAGTGATTCATAAACCATTTATTTAAGCATATGGCGTAACATTGTAGGCAATATATTATACTAATAGACTATTTATTATAAGTCGACGTCCAGGCCACGCAGCCAACCGATCGCGTCTGGTGTCAAATTGGTGTAGAGGTCGTCCGGGCTGTCTTGGTAACGTCTTTTTGGGCATCGTTGAACAATGTGCTGGGTAGTTTGTTCTTTAAGGCCGCAGTCACACAACGGACCATAGAATATTGCGACGATGTTATATCCTCGTAAAGCCCACGATCCTACCCGTAGTTGGCACTTTAATGTAATTTAAACCATTTCCACGCAGTATCCGTTGTAGCTTCCACCGATTACCAATCCAAAGATTTCTTTTGGCAGGATTGATCCTTAGGACCAGAGAATGGATTTAAGATGTAACCAAGATTTTTGATTGTAATTATGGAGGGGGGGGCTCTCAACTTTATCTTGATATCTACATCAGTTAAACGACTAGGCCAGGTGTGGGTATGCATTTTTATGTACAATAGAAATAAAACTAATTAGGAGCAGAATTGCATTTAGTTTCGTTAATATTTCCAATTCAACTTCATTAGGCCTAAGCAGAATATAGTGCAGGTGGAATAGTTTTTGTCGGTAATTGTTATCAATTACCGACAAAAACTATTTCACTATTGGGTTATCCCAAGAGAAAGCTTTATATTATGTATATTAAATTTCTCAGTGTCTCACGGTCAGAGCTCAACGAGGGTGCGAAGTGTTAGAGTCGGCAACGCGCATGTAACTCCCTTGGAGTTGTAGACGTACATAGGCTACGGAGATTGCAAACCATCAGGCGGGCCGTATGTTTGTTTGCCACCGACGTAGTGTATAAAAAAAAACTGTACTCACTTTGTCATATTTTTGTTTCTAGAGGCATTCATTTCGCCTGTTGTAGGTACTTCTTTATATTTCCACAGGAATGACAGGTCATTACGTGTGGAGATGGTTTGGTTGCCGGAGTGGCCGACTTGTTCAGGTTGAGCCTTACTGTCGCCTGTGGTACTTCGAAACCACGCACACGCCTCACCTTTTCCACTTCTTCTTAATAACATTTTTTTTCCCTCTGGCTTTTACTCCCTGCCAATTTGCATTCTTAATAACCTGTCGCTGCAACAATCATATGTCAAGATGCTGTGGCCAATGATGTGACGTTTATATTTCATAAAATCTAAAATATTAATAATAAAATATTTATTTTCTTTCATAAAGTCGTGCCTCTAGTCAAACTCAAATATCCTGCTCGATCATTCTCTACTTTTAGTTGACTCCCGTGTGACTTTGTCAAAAAGCTAATGAGCTTTGAAGATGAGCTTGAAGAATGCTTCAAACTCAGATATTTCCTAAGAGGGTAGAGTGGATTTATCCGAGTTTGAACACATTCGCAACAACGTACAAGATTAAGTGAGATAGATACAATGTCCCCTAGGTGGCCGTTACAATCTCATGCGGGTGTTATCATGTAATAGCGATAATGTATGGCGATTGATGCGCAAGTGACCCTCTTTGCTACGGGCGGCTACTAACTATAATTAACCCTTAGGCCTTTATTTGTTAAATACACCTATTTTATTCTATAGAGAGAAAAACTCCTAGCGTTAAGTCAAATGTGCCATCACGATAATTACTTAGGACGATATTGTCCCAAATTTTCCTACGGACTACAGGAGCATCTCACCTGATGGTAAGTGATGATGCGGTCTATGGTGGAGCACGCTTACTACTCTAGCCTTGAAGAGATCCAGATTGTACTCATGCGGAAACACAGACTTGGGCAGGGCATTCCACTCCTTGGCAGTTCGCATAAGGAATGTTGAAGCAAAATGCTTCGTGTGTATTTGTGGAATACCTATCATGAAGCGATGCTAAAATGCCGATTGTCTGGTAAAACTCTCTCTCTCCCTCTCTCTCTCTCTCTCTCTTTCTCTCTGGTATGTAAAACTCACACTCAAAATAAAAAACATAATCAACACGCTCTAATAACTGATTGATAAAATCAGTTATTAGTTTTAGTAGTATTATTAGTTCCTAAATTACATCTCCTAATTCCGAACACGTAGAAGTTGGAAGGTTGGAATGAAACACTGAAGACGATGCACGTTAGCGAGACAATAACTCGTCGGCTTCGCGGGTGCATTTATATTATCCCTTACAATGAGCGGGCTTTTGCTTTATCCGATGTCTAGATGAGAGAGATGGCTAGATAGACAGACAAACAGACAGACAGATAGACAGAGTTACTTTCAGATATTAGTAGGGATTACAGCAGGTTCCTATATTCACTTCCCTTATTCCGATCTGTAGCAGTTGGAGCGCTGAAGACCGTTTGCATGTTAGCGAGACAATAACCGTAGTTCCCGTACGTTCTACGGCGTCGGCTGCGCGAGTGCACGCTATTAGCATTTATATTGTCCTTTACTACGAGCAGCCTTTTGCTTTCGGCGGACCGCAGTCACACCGGAACGAAGACTGTAGACCGTCTAAGTTAAGTCTCCTCAGACTTTGAAGTGACAAACTATATCAATCCCACTAAAAATCTTATTTTTCCATAGTAATTTAACGTTTATTCGTTTAAAACGTTTAGCTTGGGCCGATAAAATATCGACATTTCAGTCGTAATGTCTTAAGAAGACAATGATTTCATATCATTGAACCTCCGTTTTGTATGTCAGCGAGACAATAAAGGTGACATCTAGATAGCGACTGCAGCTGCATTACTGTTGCAGCATTATTGCTGCGGCCTTGTCGCGGGCGTAGTCCCTGTCCGTTCCGACGGCGTCGGCTGCGCAAGTATTCACGGTATTCAATAGCAACTACAAGCAGCGGCCTTTTTGCTTTCGGCGTACCGCAATCACATTGGAATAAAATAAATGCTTAAGGTCACGTTCGGATGTCAACTGCAGCTGCATAACTATTGCGGCGTCTTTATTTTCGCCGCTGTTTCGTTTCTTTGATGAAACACACATACAGATGTGTCAATTTTCTTGATTAAATGAATGAACGCCATAATCGCGGCACTAATGCGGCGGCGAATGTCACTCATTTCATCAAGGAAATGGACAGATACAGCGCCGCAACAATAATGCAGCTGCAGTTGACATCGGAATATTGATTATTCATTATTTTTAAATCTCTTACATACAAGGTTGACAAATCAAAATTGAATCAATAAAATCATACGATATGAAAAATTTAATACTATTAAAATAAATTAACTACTTACTTACTTACTCCGTTGGCTCAGCGACCCAAAATGAGACTTGGCCTCCGACACAAGACAGCGCCACTTTTCTCGGTCCTGTGCGACCTCTCGCCAATTGTTGACTCGAAGCTCGCGTAGATCCGCCTCCACCATGTCGCTCCAGCGATACCTAGGGCGTCCGATAGGACGTCCTCCTGCTAGGCGACCCAGGTACGCTCTTTTTACGTTCCGATCTAAAAAAAAATTAAAGTAAATCATAATTAGCTCGACGCGGTGTGACAGTCATCCGAATGCGTTGCAGTATTACTCTGTTGCACAGGAGTTAGGCGCGCGTCCATTGAGACTCCCGCTGTTTATCGGCGTTCAATGTGTAACGATGTACTTACCTCTTGCGTGAATGATGGTTCCTATGTTCCTTCAAGTGGCTTTTAGTTGGGCTTAATTTTGAGAAGATGTTAAGAAAATGAATTTGTACTGTATTTTTATTACTTAAATGTTACATTTCTAAATATATTAATGTGATAAAATTCCGAAAAATGTCCACAAACATGTTAGGTGACAGCTACTCCATATAAAGATGAACTGTCATAGCATAGAGTAATATTTAGTCTGTGGTCATAGGGACCATCATTCGACACACCACTAAATATGTTTACCATAAACGTAGTCAGAATTTCATCGAATCTGTGTATATGTGTGGACCCGGGTATGTCCTTAAACTACGTCCAAAAGAGAGGTATGGGCAATGTGAATGTCATCTCGCCTTGTGTAGTAGGGCACAGCACAGCGGATGTCATTCCAGATCTAGAGCAGAGCCCAACTGGGGAAGTACCTCCACCTTACAGAAAACCGCAGCCAAATAACACTAGACCCTACTCATAGTGTTGTGTTCCTGCCGGTGAGTAAGGTTGCCAGAGCTCAACGAGGGGGGTGGGGTTAGGGTCGGCAACGCGCATGTAACTCCTCTGGAGTTGCAGGTGTACATAGGCTACGGAGACTGCTTAACATCAGGCAGGCCGTATGCTTGTTTGCCACCGACGTAGTATAAAAAAAATTTTTTTCTTCAAATACTCGGCAGTTCGCTTATTTATGTAATAGCGACTTCGTTTGTATACAGAAACGATCGTCCACTATTTTCTTAAACCACTTATTCTGTGGCAGTTAAATTTATAAGATAATAAACAGAAACTCGGATTCTCTTAAAATGTTTTTGATGGAAAAAATAATAAATTTTTAATATTTTTAACAGAAAAGGACTATAGCTCTGCCTTTTAGTGGACGCGGTCCCCGCTGTATTTAAACATGTCCTCCTTATTGCCCCGTCTTCAAATAGCCTCGTCGAAACCTATTTATGTGATGCATTTGGTTGTCTTTGTAAGTTGTGAACTGCATATAAGAGTTATAGGCGACCTGTATATTAAATCTTTACGCATACCCTGGTTTGACGGGTGCAATTTGGCAAACTTAAAAGTCAAAACGTTTAAAAAGTGCGAGAGCAAGTGAAACTTACTATAACTTCTGTTTACTATAAGTTCGGTTTACAAAAAAATGGCTTCGGTCTGTTAGAACAACTTAGCTAGCTATGTATGTATGTATAATACTGGTATTATACATACATACATATGTATGTATAATACATATTATAGGACATTATTACACAAATTGACAAAATCCCCAATAAAGCTTGTATTGAGGGTACTTAGACAACGATATATACTATATCTTATACCTTTAAACGAGCAATTCTTGTATATATATATGTATATATATTTCTGTGATCTCGGAAACGGCTCTAACGATTTCGCTGAAATTTGGTATATGGGGGTTTTTGGGGGTATACAATCTATCTAGATTATAGTCTTATGTTTGGGAAAACGCGTGTTTTCGAGTTTTCATGCGTTTTTCTTTCGACGCAGAATATGGTCGCTAATTTCGTGTTGCCGGCCACTGTCCGTCTGGTCCAGCGGGTTAAGACGCGGACTGCTAAACGAGTGTTACGGGTTCGAATCTCGCCCGGTGACTAACTTTTTTTTTTTTTATATGTTCAAGTTTATATATAATTTTTTAATTTTTAATGTTTTAGACAAGTTTAATTTAGTAAAAAAATGTAGTTAAGATTATCACCTATAGACCACCTTATTACAATAAATAGTTACAACCGAGCAAAGCTCGGTCGCCCAGGTACTATAAATACTTAAATACATAGAAAACCCCCATGACTCAGGAACAAATATGCTCAACACACGAATAAATGTCCTTACCAGGATTTGAACTCGAGACCATCGGCTTCATAGGCAGGGTCTCTACCCACTAGGCCAGACAAGTCGTCAAGGTAGAGTGAGTAGACTTATATGACGATTTCGGCAATATCAAAAGTACGCCCTTAGGGCCATCCCATACTGGCGTCTAGTCAGCGCTATGGAAAATGTCGCTGCGCAGTTGGTCCAACATTGCGTCGAGCAGCAGCCATAGAGTTGACTGGGCGCTGACGCTCGGGGCCGCTAGTGTGGGGTGGCTCTTAGAGCAAGATATTGTACGGTGATAAGTTCTTAGTAAAGCGATAGCTAGACTTTACAAACAGCCGCGTGGACTGCCGGGGAACTAAAGAAAGCAAATTTTCACATTAGTCACTGCATAATAAACTACCAATATTACACTTTAAACAATATTAATCAGCAAACACAATTGGTTGCTTATTCTGCTATTTGTACTAAACAGGTTGTACTAGCATGCAAAAATCTTAAAACTACTACAAATCTGGCTGTATATCTTCAGAGAGGAAATCTTTTACACTATATGATATATGTATTGAACGAAACCAAATGCGATTGAGTGATAAAATTACCATTGACTGGTCTAATTATTAAGCTAATGGAATAGGTACGCGGAATAAATAATTAAGAAAAGAATCATAAAAAACTTGGATCACTGTTCTCACAATACCGTTACAGAAAATTGGGCTTTATAGGCTCTGCTATAAGAGCTTTAGGCTGATTATTGTTTAAAGTTAGGGGGATTTCCTCAGGAAAGCGTAGCGTTTCCGTCCAATAATTCTGCCGTAATGGTCTAAGTAAGTTAACAAGCTCTCAGATGTCCTCCGTAAAAATGGATAATTTCAACTTTAGCGGGTTCGAGTCGTAAGAATGCCCCGGGACAATAATAATTAAATTATGAGTTTTATTTGAATTAACCTTTAATGTACCATCAGCCGCAAAAGCGCATGGTGACTTTATCGATGATATCATTCATAATTTCTCTATGCAATAATTTAGCTGCTCACTGTACCTAAGAATAAGCTATAGTACATTGTGATACAAGTGTGCTACATTGGTTATTACATACGAGTTGTTATTGCGCAATAAGAAAGCCGATGTGTGTAATGACCAATGCACACGTGCTTCATACGACGTTTTTCAATACACTTGAGTACACTTTTTCAATACAATAGAGTTATGAGCCTATAAGCGGTTCAATAAGTTTCACGTTACGTTTCACGTTTCAGTGTGTTGAAAAATGAATTATGAAGTGTGACGGTAGTTGCTAATTAATATTTTATGCACATTTGTTACTAGTTATTATTCACAGGTCCGGCTTTTATTTTATTTTATTCTAAATTGTAATTTAAAAAAAAATATTGTTATACGGTTACTTTACTTTTTACACTTTTGTGCCATTTTAAATTGTAAATTCTGTGTATCATGTTATTTTATATGGGTGCTTGCCTGAAAGAGAGGTACAATTTATGACGTCATGTTGCGGAAACCAAGCCCGCGTTTACCTATAACCTATATACTAGTTACAAGACCCAGATTGCGGCCCTTAGTGTGCTGATGGACCGACCAAGTGACAGCTCTCACCGGGTCACATTTGAATCTGTGCGGCAGGCAATAAATAGAGAAGCATGGCGGAAAACAATGAAAAAGGCCGTACAACGACCGCAATGACCACGACTACTCTCTGACAAGAGTATACGACTAAGAAGAAGCTATACTAGTTAGTATCGGGGGTAAATTATACTCGTTATATTATTAATTATGTCAACGGTAATTGCATATTGTGTAACAAGGACAGCTCATACAGAAAATTATTAAATTACAATATTAAGTAAAAGTTCGCCGCCATATTATTAAGGAAACGTAATGCAAAATTGAAGTAATTATATTTAATATTTACACGTTTTAATCAAGGACAAATGCCATGACTGTATTTGCAAGGGCTGACCGTTCTCGAAAACGTTCTTCGTCTTGTATGGGGAAAGTTCTCGCATTATTCCCCATACGGAGAACGTTCTCGAGAATGGCACAACTCTAGATAGACTAACCATAACCGTAATAGGTTAAAGTTGGCTCGATAGAAAATTAATCAGGAAAACATGTCTTATTTTCAAATCATTTTTAATTCCTGCAAAACATAATTTTCGTGCAAAATATACAGCCAAGGATTCTGACTCTTATCTCCGTCCTGTGCTATTTCTCACCAATTTTTGACTTTTAGTTCTCGCCCTTATAAATCGTACGCTTTCGAAGTCATTATGATACGTCAAGCGAATTGTAGAATAAAGCGACTGAT
This sequence comes from Cydia pomonella, assembly GCF_033807575.1. NCBI lineage: Eukaryota > Metazoa > Arthropoda > Insecta > Lepidoptera > Tortricidae > Cydia > Cydia pomonella. The sequence continues at coordinate 24,098,487 of NC_084709.1, read as the reverse complement.
TGACAGACAGGATCGCTTTATGATTGCGAATGATCGCGACAAATGACTGCAATCACGTCGGTCGCAGGTTATGATTGCGCGGAATTTATATTGAAAACTGCCCGGCGCTGGCCAAGCCACGAACCAATAATACATTTGGAGGTTTATTTATGAGCGTTATTAAAATTTATACTGCTTATAAATTAAAAATTATTTGTTTACTACGGATATTATCAAACCCTGGAAATCGAGCCTGCTTAACCACATGACCATTTTTATAAATTAATTTATAGGCCCTGTTCGAACTTTAAGATACGTAACAAATACGCCAACCTCGAGCAAGTGTATGATTTTGTCCCGGTTGCCGTTGAGACGGCGGGGCCTTGGTGTGCCGAGGCCAAAGCCTTTATCAAGAGCATAGGGTGTCGGCTGAAAGAAAGGGGCTGCGACCCTCGCTCTGGTTCTTTCCTGGTCCAGCAGATATCACTGGCCATTCAGCGAGGCAATGCTGCCAGTATTTTTGGCACTTTTGGTCCGGGTGAAAATCAGAGTGGGGGGTAGGTTTCTATTTGTTTATTGCTTTTTGTTATATAGATACTAGGTAGGCCGTTGACGAAACTTGTTGTGGATATATATTTTGTATTAAGTGACTTATTCTTCAATGTAGTGCGAAAGTATATCTTTTACCGTCTTAATTGTTCTACATATAGAACCACCACTTTTTGTTAAGCTGTTACAGAATGGTAGATACTTTTGAAACCTTGTTTGATCCGCTACTTTTGATGCTGACTGTACTATATGACAGAATGTGTGAACAGTTGAATGTCCTATTCGTCCTTTGCTTTCTATGTATTAAATAGATACGTTAAATATTAGGTCTAGATACGATATACATCGGATATCGTCAGGTGACAAGCAAAACTCACAAATGACCACCACAAACTTGTGGTGGTAAATATCTACGGTTCATTATGACTATGAACTCATAGCCATAATGAACCGTAGATATTACTACTAAAATAAGGTTGATTTTTGTTTAATTGTTTTTTAGCAGTTAGTGAGTGCTTGACATGTCAGTGGTAAATGTGACGTTTTCGTTTGAAGAAACTAATTGAACTTAAATACGTGCCAATGTCTTATTTAATATAAATGTGGCCACATAAAAATGATTAGTTGTATTTTGTAGAACAAAAAAATATCGCGATATGTTCGATACATAATATTTCGAATTAACGGTTTTAATCAACGCGTGTACGGCGCGCGGCTATCGTGACTGCTGCTCATGCACTGTTAGTATTTGAAAATTGAGACCTACAGGCCAATTCCAACAATTTAATGTGATGCTGATCTACCATGGATCTGACATCAATCAAAGGACCTGCTGAATTGCGCATTATGTCAACCTTCAACCAAATACGTCACTTTTGACACTGAGCAGTATCAGTATCAGATTAGTATCTTATCAGTATCATTTTGGAATGAGATTTTATAACTAAAATCAAACTGGCCTGCTAGCACTGCTAGCTGCTGGAGCCTAGACTCTCCGGAATAGGTCACGCGAGTGAATAAAAGGGTACGTGAGTTAAACTATAATAGCTTAATGATAGTGAGACTTACCAGTCTAAACTCATTTGGAGCCACCAGTTTGTTTACATTTTTTGTTCGTGAAGAACAAAATATTTTAAATAAAATTACTTTCCATATATTACTTAAAGCTTTCTAAGATAACGGTGCCGTGATATAGCGGCCGTAATATTACGGACGCAAAAAGAATGTTCCTTCAAATACCGTCCTCTAGAAAACCGCGCCATTTTGTTTACATAGACAACGTTCTAGTGACGTCATTCACCGCTGAAATTACGGCTGTAATATCTGTGGTAAAAGTATCCGAAACAAATGTATCAGTATAGAACGTTTCCGAACGTATGTTTAAAAAATGATTTGTAATGTCTAATGGACCACCTCCGTCTCTTGCACCTAAGCCAGCTTAACGATAAGAACGCTGTAAAACATTTTGAATATAATTATAATAAAATACTCAGTGCTTCTTCCAAACCTTTGATTGATTAAGACACCAAATACTACAACGGCCGCTATATGACGGTACAGCAATCTTAGGAAAAAGCTTAAGGAAAAATAACGTAATGTATTAATAAAATTACCACTTCCATCAAAAAGGAAGCCACTAGAATGAAAAATAATCTTATTTCATAATTATCCTCATGTGTGGAGTTAATTCTGTCTGTCGGCGATCGTCTCCTAAAGGAATTGAAAAACATTACAGTCGACGATTTTCTGACCAAGGATTATTGCAGCAGTAAGGAATTTAAACTAGTTTTTTCTATTCTTCTTTTATTAAGCATACATTTATTTGTTATTTGTTTGTTATTTGTTTATTTATTAGACATTTATAAGCTAACAGGTACACCAAATCGCTTACAAACTAGATTACAGTAGGATATACAATACAAATTACATTATATACATTAAAACACAATTCATTATTTGCAGAAATATTAAATATAGGATTATCAAATTAATTAAATTAGTCAAATAGAAATCATCATCATTATAATTAAATTATTAAAAATATAAGTCAGTTTTTTGTGGCCAAATATTGGCTAAGGAATTCTGATAGCTTTTTACCAAAACCACCAACACTATCCGCGAATATGTCAATCTGCGGGGCAGCAATGGACATGACATTAAGGAGAGAGAGCGCCCGAGTCGTGGGTGAGTTAGCGGCGCGGCGGGTGCGCGCGGGGCACCCCGCGGGTAGGGTTCAGTGTATTGTTTGTTAGCCATTACGTACAATAACGAAATAAAATATAAATTTAAATTATTTTAAAAGTATATAATCAACACAATCACTCTGCTTTGCCTAAAGGTTGACTGGTAGAGAATGCCTCATGGTAAAGTCCGTAAGGTTTTCTTTTGTGCTATAAAGATTCAATAAGTAAATAAATAAATAATTGACCAATCACTCCAATATAGCGCCCGCTAGCTGACGCGGGTACACGGAGCGAGTGAGCGGGTTAGCAAAAATGACCTACAATGGCACCCGCGTGCGTCGCCCGCTCCGTGCACCCGCGCCAGCTAGCGGACATCCTAAATGGTCTGGAATATTTAGGCTGATTTCTATTTTGGTGTCAAATTTTTTACGTCAGATTTCGATAAAATACTGAATGGATAGAGTTCCCTGTTCAGCGGTAGCAGCATGGCCTGTCACGTTCTAACTAGTATGTAAGTGCGAAAGTGACAAGCATAGTGACAAGCGATAAAAGTGAAACCATGCTGCGACCGCTGTACAATAAAAACGTAGGTATGTACCCGTCGGTATGTTTAAAAAATCTTCATACAAGTTATGAATATATTTTTTGTAACCTAATAGAAAATTACGTAGGTACATTTTTTCGGGACAAGTTGTGATTTCGTATTCATTCCGCCTAGAACAAGGAGGTCTTCAAACTAGCCAAAATTAATCCAAATGTGACAGAAAAATCAAAAGTCGATAAAATAATTTAATAAATTAATAAAGTCGGTCCGTTTTATACATTGTGAATATGCTTGATAATTTTTACATAAATAGAGACCATATTTTTACCTTATTTAGACATTTTACTTTTTTAGGGTTCCGTACCCAAAGGGTAAAGCGGGATCCTATTATTACTAAGACTCCACTGTCCGTCCGTCTGTCTGTCTATCTGTCACCAGGCTGTATCTCATGAACCGTGATAGCTAGAAAGGTGAAATTTTCACTGATGATGTATTTCTGTTGCCGAAACAAAAATAGCTACTAAGAGTACTGAACCCACAGTGGGCGAGTCCGTCTCGACTTATATTTTCACTGTCGACATGAGTATTTTTAAGTACCCATGTTAGATGTTATTTAATACTAATTGATATAGTCTAATTCTCATACTTTTATTTATCGCTAGAGGACCCCAAAATCCCTGCGGGTAAAACCTCCTATCTAAACAAAACAAAACTCAGCAATCTTCATCTTGATGCAGCATTTTACAAATTGTTGGTTTGGAGATTTTGCTCCAGGGTTCAAATACAACAACCGTTGGGATTTTCATAATCTAACGCTGCGGGCCGTATCGGTGAGCTATATCCATATTATTATATTATTGTTCTTATTCAGAAATACATTTCGAAAATACTGTAAGATAAAAGTTGGAAGCTCAGGGCGAATATCTGTTTAAAATATCGAAGATCTGTATTATACCCGTATAAAATACGTATCAAGTATATGTATTTTATTCTGTAACAAGGCCAATACATATTTAAATTACATGAGATAGTCTAAAGGTATTTATGAGAAGGTAACTGTAGTTTTTGATATCCAGCAGCGCCATCTACAGTATTTGTTTAAATATGGAACTGTGATATTCCAAGTATGTTCTTGATATGAATTTCTGTCATGTCATTCGGTCACACAATAAATAGTCTTCGGTTAACATGCACGTATTTTAATTATAGTAACCTATTCTATTTGGAGTTCCAAATGGCCGAAAACCTCTGGTCTGGACGCCCTAGGTACCGCTGGAGAGACGAAGTGAAAAAAGACCTTAGCGAACTCGGCGCCGCGCCGTCGACTGGACAGAAACGGTTTTGGACAGAGAAGCATGGCGGTCTTTGGTGTCGGAGGCCAAGATCCACTTCGGGTCGTCATACTACATAATATCAAATATGGAAGAATGATAGAGAGACACAAAGCCTTTCGTTATCGTAGCGCAAGCGATTCTCACTTTGGCTAAGCACCTAGTTATCCGCGACCACGACCAGTTAAACCTGTGTCAAAACGTCGGAAATAAAGGTAACAAAGTAAATTCGTGATAGACCTGGTTTTAAATGTGATTATTTAAAATGTGCTTCCCTTCATCTATTGTTTTTCTCAAAAAGTCTGCCAATAGCACGTAAAGCGCTTCTACGTCACGGCCACATTCGCCGGCTCAATCACACATTGGACAAAGGCTACCAATTTAAATTACAATACCCGTTTGACCGGCGACACGCGGCTACAAAGCCAGAGCTCGATTCAGACAGTTTGATATGATTTTCATCTAATTTTGATACGACCTTGAGTCATGTCTTCGCTCACACGAACCAATAAGCGTAAGCTCAAGTGCAAAGAGCGCGCTGAGCGATATGCCTAAAGCTGCGTTTCTACTGAGGCAGTAATTAGAGGAGACTTACAGGAATCAATAGCATTAGTTGAAATCCAACATAGAAGAGATGGCTGATTACCGCACATCATCCCTCTCATCTCCGCTCATTTCCGCCTCAGTGGCAGCCTTATAATACTTCCCTACTCTTGCAGGGTAATATGGTCGGCTCTTTATCATTTGTCACCATGCTTGTCAGGTTCTAACAAGTATATAAGTGCGAAAGTGACAGGCAATAAAAATGGAACCATGCTGCCACTCAAACAGCGGGTCACGCTGACTGGTGCGTGGTGTCAAGCTAGTATTCCCGCAAGATCAAAACCGTGACAAATTGTTGATCAGAATGGGCCTAGGATCGATATACGGTTAAAATATTATTATGCACGCATTATTTATGTGGCGGCTTGCCGATGAGTTAATTATACGCTTCCTAAATTTATTTTATGAAATTTTGCTGCGAATTGAGTCTCGCTCGTGGGAAATAGGTTTATAACGGCTTTGTTTAAAAAAAATAGTTTTTAATTAATTTTCATCAGCCTGCATATTAACTAAAATAGTTGTCATATACTAAAGAAAAATTAACAAGTCTTCCAGCTCTTCGAATTTTTAAGATTGTATATACTCGAGAAAAATCAGCAAGCAATGTATCATTAATGACGCGACGTTACAACTGTCACAAGTAATTACGATGTTGGCTAAGATTTTTTTTTTTTTTATACTACGTCGGTGGCAAACAAGCATACGGCCCGCCTGATGGTAAGCAGCCTCCGTAGCCTATGTACGCCTGCAACTCCAGAGGATTTACATGCGCGTTGCCGACCCTAAACCCGCCCCCCCTCATTGAGCTCTGGCAACCTTACTCACCGGCAGGAACACAACACTATGAGTAGGGTCTAGTGTTATTTGGCTGCTGTTTTCTGTAAGGTGGAGGTACTTCTCCAGTTGGGCTCTGCTCTAGATCTAGAATGACATTCACTGGCTGTGCCCTACCACACAAAGTGAGATGACATTCACAATGCCCATACCTCTCTTTTGGACGTAGTTTAAGGACGTACCCGGGTCCTGTATTAATAATAATTCGTATATTTTCATATTGTAATGTTTAAGTTAACATAATTTAATTAAGGAAACTGTAAGTCTACAAATATTAGTCAATACTATTGTGTCTAATGTAACAATACCAGACTGTTTGTTTCTAAATAAATGAAATTAATAAAGATATTTTTTTTTTTAAAACATTTCATACCACTAAAACCTACGTCAAGTTTGTGGGTATATCACAAATACACGTAGTATAGATACACGGTCACGTCTGAAACTACCTTAATACATGGACAATAAAGTCTTGTACTTATACATATTTTTGACACTTTTTTCGCATCGATATTTTCAGACGTGACTGTACATACTGTATGCAAGCTGAGCTGGTTTTCTAGATCCTAGTCAAGAATACTACGGTCCTAACATAATATTTTTTGTATTCATGGAGCAGTTTCTTACTTATTGTTGAACTACTGCAATTGAGTGATATTAAAGCATAATATTAAGAACACTATAAGTCCCTATTTAGTAAACATCGTGTTTAAATCTTGAATTTAATTAAACAGCACTTGAAATAACTTCAAAAACTTCAAAACGATCAATACGCTATTAATCAAGGTTCGATTATTCAAACTAAAATACTGAGAGACTGGATTACTGCTAATTAAAAAGTTGTGTTATTAATTTTCAGATATGAAATTCGTAAGACTTCTAAGCAAGTTTTACCACTGAAGTTGATACAAGCGGCAAAGATTCCTCGTTAAGTCTTATCGAGAAACCCGTTTTCATGGAAATTGAAACGAAACAAGAAATTGAACTTAGAACACCAGATTGATTCACAAGAGCCGACTTCTCTGTAAAATATTAAATGATCTCTCCAATCTCTGGTCTGCTCTTTTTGTATTTTCCTTTGAAATTAAGTATATTAAATAATTTTATTCTAACAATTAGCTAACCAAGAGCGGGCTTTAAATCCAGCAAGCTGTACCCGCACCTTTCATTACTTATAGTCTGTATCTTTAGGTATTTAAAAAAAGGTAAACAAAATCTACCCTCAAATGGCTCCTTAAGGCAGCTGAGGGTAGATGAAAACATTACATGATCAAATAATGTAGGTTTAAAGTCAGGTCGTTCAGTGACAGATCCAGGCGGTTTTGTATTTGGTTGGTTAACCAATAAATATTAAAACTACCCGAAAATGTACAAATTGTTTGTTTACCTTTTTTTAAATACCTTAAGATACAGACTATATATAATCAAATTGTTGCACGTTGTTGAAATAAATACACCTTTATACCTACTTGAGATTCACTACTAACCTATCTAACCTTTATACCTATGAACTGCTGTAAAAATGTAATGAAATAAACGTATTTGTATTTTGTATTTGTATTAAACACAATTGTACCACAAATATTTTAAAGGATTTTTGCATGAGTTTACTTTACCTAAGGTGTATTTAGGTAATTCCGAATATGGACTCTGATATGATGAAATTATGGGTGTATACCTACCTTTCCAAGATCTTAAACGTGTCTTAATCATTCTTCGAATCGGGCCGTAAGACTCAAAATGCAAAATATTATAAGCTTAGATTTAACTTCAATCTCGAATGAATTCTCGATTGGGTGAATGTCATCTCGTTTTGTGTGGTAGGGCACAGCACAGCCGATGTCATTCCAGATCTAGAGCGGAGCCCAACTGGGGAAGTACCTCCACCTTACAGAAAACCGCAGCCAAATAACACCACACCCTACTCATAGTGTTGTGTTCCTGCCGGTGAGTAAGGTTGCCAGAGCTCAACAAGGGTGCGGAGTGCTGGGGTCGGCAACGCGCACGTGACTCCTCTGGAGTTGCAGGTATCCATAGGCTACGGAGACTGCTTACCATCAGGCTGGCCGTATGCTTGTTTGCCACCGACATAGTATTAAAAAAAAACTTGTCCTGTTAGTATATATGTATGTATGTTTGTTTGATAAAATCTTGGAAGTTAAATTTGACCCACTTCCCAGTTTCTGATTGAGCTGAAATTTTGTATACATAAATAAATAAATATTTAATAAATATTATAGGATATTATTACACAAATTGACTAAGTCCCACAGTAAGCTCAATAAGGCTTGTGTTGAGGGTACTTAGACAACGATATATATAATATATAAATACTTTAATACATAGAAAACACCCATGACTCAGGAAAATATATCCATGCTCATCACACGAATAAATGCCCTTACCAGGATTTGAACCCGGGACCATCGGCTTCGTAGGCAGGGTCACTATCCTCTAGGCCAAACCGGTCTTCATACATAATTATGCCAGTAGGGTAGCAGTGCAATATTATCGTGATATAAAGCTGTACTGATGATGGAGACAGGAGATGGACCTGGGAACTCTGTGATAAAACAACGCAAACTAATTGTGTTTGGGTTTGTTAAAATTGTCTTGATGAGTATTAGTTGCCTGTGGAAAGAAAAGTACAGTCAGCGATAAAACCTTATACCAATTTTTTTTGCCAAAACTTATTTAATTTGAACTTTGTTGTATAATAAATCGGGATGAATATATTTTGTTTCATATAGCAATGAAACAAAAGGATTACTTCTTTGTTGGTTTATGAAAGGTTCTCATTAGATTGAAACGGACTGAGTACATTGTACAGTCAGGTCTGAAAATATCGGTACCAAAAATGTGCCAAAAATATGTATACACGACTTTATTGCCCATATATTAAGGGTAGTGTATGTGTTTTGGCACATTTTAGTACCGATATTTTCAGACGTGACTGTACACATATTGGCCCTTACGAGGATGATTAACTTTCACCGGCCTTCTTATAAATATTAAAACTGTGGCTTTTTTTGTTTCAGAAGAAACTACTAACAGGAATACCAATGAGCACACAAAGCCAACCTGTTTGTCCCAAAACGTCCGTATAAAAAAACAATAAGGACGGTGTTTGGGTGAAAAATTGACGCCATTCGATCGAACGGTACAAATGGCGTCATCCATTCCCGCGGACTCGCTCAGTATGCTTCCGATATTTAATTAAAATTTTAAAATGATTAGTTACACTAGAGGTAATTGGAAAATTGAAATTGAAGTGCCGTTTTTCAAAGTTTTGCGAAAACTGTTTCATGGTAATATGATCGCATTTATGGCGGCGTTTTTTTATTTATTTTAGTTTATATATCATAAAGGTACATAACATTGTGACACCCTTTATTCCTCGAAAAACTGCGGTCGCAGTTAGTTGGCGAGATAGCGCTCATTTATACATTTTAATATCTACTATATCCTATGCACTTAATACTTAGCTTAGGTACTATGTGTAAAGCAAACACGCAAGCTTTTATCAATATAAAAACAAACAAAACAGTCACTGGTACTTTAACAACTAATTCAGGTCAATTTCAAAGCAATATTATTAGAGTAAATTTTCCTTTTCTTAAATTCATTAATACTGCATTTATTTTCTTCCCTTAGCAGGCTTATTTCATTATACAATTTGGGTATCAAAAATATAGCGATAGTGAAAGTTTTTGTTCTTCAATTTAGGCATGATAATTGTATCATGCGTTGGCACTTATGAATGTCAAAAACGACCACCGGTTCTAACACATTACCCCGAGAAGATACCAGTGCATGAAAACAGCCGGAACGCATAAAAAATGCATAAATTTGGACAAATAAGTACGTGTGTTCTACGGCTGTCGCATTTTTATCACTTGTACACTATACCTGTCACTTTTGCACTTACATAGGTACTAGTTAAAACGTGACAGGCATAGTGACAAATGATAAAAATATGACCGTTCTACAGCCGCTGCTTTGTCCAGAAAACGTCAAAACTAAACATTTTTTACAAAACTCCTAACTAGTTTGGAGTTTTCAATATTTCAATTATTTTAGATTTACCCTCATTTTTAGGGTTCCGTAGCCAAATGGCAAAAAACGGAACCCTTATAGATTCGTCATGTCCGTCTGTCTGTCCGATTCTGTCACAGCCACTTTTTTCCGAAACTATAAGAGCTATATTGTTCAAACTTAGTAAGTGGATGTATTCTATGAACCGCATTAAGATGTTCACACAAAAATAGAAAAAAAAACAATAAATTTTGGGGGTTCCCCATACTTAGAACTGAAACTCAAAAAATCTTTTTTCGTCAAACCCATACGTGTGGGGTATCTATGGATAGGTCTTCAAAAATGATATTGAGGTTTCTAATATCATTTTTTTCTAAAATGAATAGTTTGCGCGAGGGACACTTCCAAAGTGGTAAAATGTGTGTCCAAAGTGGTAAAATGTTGAACAAGATCTAGTAAGTAGATTTTTCTTAATACGTCTTAAATGGTACGAAACCCTTCATGCGCGAGTCCGACTCGCACTTGGCCGCTTTTTTAAAACTACTTCTAGGTCTCATTAATATGGAAGAGTGATAGAAAGAAAATAGCGTTTCCTTAAATTTTCTGCAAGCGGTTGCCGTTTTGACTAGGCCCCCAGTTCGCTTAATATGACTGGCGTTGTCGCGCGCTTGTCGTTGCTGCCTGCTTGAAGACGTGCTTGACATATGTATTCGCGCGCGACAACGTAAGTCATGCTACACTCACTCACTTGCATTTGATAGTTCAGTAGCCTTACCTCGAGCTTGTCACTGACGTAATACTGTACCCCTAGTGTAAATTTATTCGATAGCGAAACGTGATGTACGCGTTTGCGTTAAGTCTCATTTTGTATGGGATTTTGAGTTTCCAAAACGTCATGCTTGGTGCGCTGTTTCTAAATAAATAAATATTATAGGACATTATTACACAAATTGACTAAGTTCCACAGTAAGCTCAATAAGGCTTGTGTTGAGGGTACTTTGACAACGATATATATAATATATAATTTTTTATAAATACTTAAATACATAGAAAACACCCATGACTCAGGAACAAATATCCATGCTCATCACACGAATACATGCTCTTACCAGGATTTGAACCCGGGACCATCAGCTTCGTAGGCAGGGTCACTACCCACTAGGCCAGACCGGTCGAAAATAAGTTACGCAGACGTTAGTGAATATGTCAGTCGGCCGGATTCAAACTTTAAGATACGTCAAATTAGGATCTATAATTATGGATCGGATATGTCAATGTCAAAAGTGACGTTGTTGTTTGAAGAAACGTCTCTTTTGACACTACACTATATAATCGTATCTAGACTAATATTTGAAGTATCTTGAAGTTAGAATCAGGCCGAAAGTCATATCATTGACAAGCTCGTGGTAGCCGTACTGTTTACCAGTCGTCATCCTTATTACCTATAAAATAAAGTTGAAAATATCAAACGAGTAGGTACTTAGAACTACATAAGATTTTGATTAATTACTTCTCCTTAACTGTGATCGACCTTGCTGTTGAAAAAGCCCAACTGATGTAATTATATTAATGTTTTACGAGTACGTTAAGTGTAGGCATTAATTTTACAATACAAAAAGACTAAATATATGAAACATTAATTTAGGTTTAAACTGCGGTCACTTCACGCGGTTTAATTAAATATGGAAAACGATTTTCCAATAAACTTTACCGTTACAAAGTTAATTTGAAAATTGATTGTGAAAAAAAACATGAACGAACGAAACTATTATTTTTGTAAAGCATTGTGTGATAAATTTCATTTATTAACGCATTTTAGAGATATCGCGATACTTGTATTAAAAATTTAAAAGATTATTTTCTGATAAATTAACGTGCCTAAGATACGAGTAGGACCTATCAATATTCTGTAATTTATTGTAAACTTTGTGTAAAATCTATAAATCGGCATATCTCTCAAATCTTAGTAGGTATCTTACTAGTTTTAAGTCGGCCATCAGTTCTCCGCAAGTGCTTATCCTCACCTTGCTGACTTCGTTAGTGACACACCAATTTTTCTGGTACTTTTATATTTATTTATTTATATTTTTATTTATTTATTTAGCACAGTGCAAGCTTACAGTACTACACCAATTCGCTTACACACTAGAAAAATAGATGTCAGGAAAATAAAAAATAAAAACATACAAACAGATAAAATGTCAAGGAAAATAAAATTTACATACTCAATTAATTACAATATTTAGAATATATAAAATGTTAAGGAAGATAAAATTTATTAATTCAGCCAATTAATTACAATAATTCGAATTCAGAAATTGTCTAGCAGTATTGCATAGGTACGCTAAACTATTGGCAAACATGTCGGCATCTGCGTACTGAGCGAGCATTGACTATGTAGGCTCGATAGAGCGCGTGAGGTAGGAGCGTGCCTCGCGTAGCATGTGCGAGCAGGAGGCCGCTGCAACCCCGTTACTGCCCCGTCCACATCCTGGGGTATCCTCTTAGGAACTATCAATCCCAACTTCTCCAACACCTCGGGACTGTCGACTCGATGGTGAACGATCGAGAGTGAAGAAATAATGCCAGAAATATTTTGTCAAAATAGCCAAAACTGCCTTTATATAGCCGAAACTGCGCAGCTAAAAGGCCACGGACTGGACGAAAAGGGCACGCGATGTGGCGAGCGGCAAATCGAGGCCATTCATACATTGCGCTTGATCTGCCTTGATTTGCTGCTCGCTATGCCATGCGCTGCTTTGTGGTTGCCATCAGAATGTCACCTTAACGCATTTGTAGTTAGTCCTAACTAAGTAAAACTTATAGAATACTTACATGCATTGTTTCATTGTTTCGTTCTTAGTACTCTACAGAACTTTGCATAGGTGTAGAAAATTTTGCAAATATCTTGCAATGAACAAAGCGGGATTCATCATTGTTTAAAGTTGGCAGAGTTGCGACACTTTGCGACGTACTAACTCAAATCGAGAAAGTCAATCATAAGTTGCTAAAGCAAAAGTTTATATTTGAAATTACAATAGTCTTCACTATGAAAACTTTCTGATAAAAAATCTGGAAGTTTTGTATTAGGTACGTCAAAAGTTTCTTCGTAAGAGCGAACGTAAGTGTAGTTTAAGAGAAAATGGTTCATACTATATAAATTATGCCTAGGAATTCCATTGAGACGGAACCTAATAAATCTTATCACTAATATAAATGTTCATGATTTTTATACATTACTATTTACGAAAACGGGACTTAAGGTTTGTACGTCCGTGTTCTTCTCTCGCTCTCACTGAGGTTAGGCTCAGTGGTGAGTAAGCGAGATGGATGTGCGTGGTCAGGACCGCGGATATCATGTTTTTGGATTTTTATTTGTTTAAGTAAAAAAAAAGTAAACGCTGAGTTCCCTAAAAAAATAATGCGCTTTTTAGAAACAATTTTCATATTTTTAGCTTTTGTGCGTTTTAGACTATGTTCGTGAGTTTTTTCTGTCGCGCTAAAGTCGAATAAATTCGAATCGCTGAGGTCCCTAGAAAAAACCTCAAGATTGCTGATACAATTTTGGCAACCATATTGTTATCTGAAAAAGCGGTATGATTATGAATTACTTTTAAATAATGTCACTCAGTTATCATGCATTCGCTCTTTTCCGTGCGTGTATTGGTGCGAGCGAGACGCACGATATCATTTCGAGGTCGGTGTACGTTCGAATTGGCCTGTAGGCCGATTTTTGTAAGATTGCCCCTAATAATATTTATTTATATTATATTGATCATACAATACAAGCTATGTTACCCCACTAATATATAAACTACCTAATATATAATGTCTCGATGAGTATTTTGGTAAATTATATAACTAATTAATGCTTTTGAAATTTAATAAATACAATTATATATTTATTGAATGGCTTAACTTTATTATTACTTCATATCTTTTGCCGATTTAAGTGTATTTTTATATTTATTTGTGTTAAATCTTTGAATGATGTTAAAAATAATTATGAACTTATTTTTTTTAATGTCATATCTTTAGATTAGTTAGGACATTTATTAGTCTTTTGTCATATGTTATTCTGAATTTCACTTTGAATGCTATGCATGATTTAGGCTAAGTTTATTTTATTGTACTTATACAATTTTGCATTATACTAGTAATTTCTTTCTTTCTTTCTTTTCTTCTTTCTTTTTATGAGGACATTCTTACACAAATTGACTAAGTCCCACAGTAAACCAAGAAGGCTTGTGTTGTAGGTACTCAGACAACGATTTATATAATATACAAATACTCTAATACAAAGAAAACAACCATGACTCAGGAACAAATATCACAAATAAATTCCCTTACTGGGATTCGAACCCAGGACCATCGGCTTCATAGGCAGGGTTACTACACACTAGGCCAGACCGGTCGTCAAACAAGATCTAATCTTATAAAAGCAAATAAAGAAACTGAACTGAACTGATAAAATGTCAATGGTCCTTCGAACCAGATTGAATAAGTACGTTCCAGCCTTCCAGCCCTTTTTAAGCAGTACATTTAACAGATTAAATATAAGAAACGTCCCGTCCCTCAGAGGATAAATTGTGAGCATGTCGGGGGTTGTAAAAACGGCACTTTATTCTCGGGCGTTAATGCTGTCGCCGCCGATCTGTCACCGCTAAGTTCCTTTGTCTTTTGTGATATTTAAGCGATGTAGCTTCGCGGTGGACGGCAGAATAGTTAACAGATGTTACACTTTGCAATATCAAAAGCGCTGGTGGCCCCCACACTTCGAACCCCGGCTCGTACCAATGAGTTTTTCGGAACTTCTTCTTCTTCCTCGCGTTGTCCCGGCATTTTGCCACGGCTCTTAGGAGCCTGGGTTCCGCTTGACAACTAATCCCAAGATTTGGCGTAGGCACTAGTTTTTACGAAAGCGACTGCCATCTGACCTTCCAACCCTGATGGTAAACTAGGCCCTGCTGGGATTAGTCCGGTTTCCTCACGATGTTTTCCCTCACCGAAAAGCGACTGGTAAATATGAAATGATATTTCATACATAAGTTCCGAAAAACTCATTGATACGAGCCGGGGTTTGAACCCGCGACCTCCGGAATGCAAGTCGCACGCTCTTACAGCTAGGCCACCGGCGCTTTTTTTTTTCGGAACTTATGTACGAAATATCATTTGATATTTGCCAGTCGCTTTTCGGTGAAGGAAAACATCGTGAGGAAACCGGACTAATCCCAACAAGGCCTAGTTTACTCTCTGAGTTGGAAGGTCAGATGGCAGTCGCTTTCGTAAAAACTAGTGCCTACGCCAAATCTTGGGATTAGTTGTCAAGTGGACCCCAGGCTCCCATGAGCCGTGGCAAAATGCCGGGACAACGCGAGGAAGAAGAAGACACTTTGCAATAGTAACGTTAGGAGGCATATTTTACTTAATTGCTATGGAGTACAGGTTAGAAGATAAACGGCAACGGAGGGTTTACCACGAATACCGAAGTTCGCAAATTGCGAGCATCGTTCTCTTTTACTCTGGTTAAGGCGTAATTAGAGTGACAAAGAAAGATGCCCGCAATTTGTGAACCTTGGTGTTCGCGGTAGGCCCTCATATATATTTTATCTTGGTGTTCCCTAATTGATTTTCTTTAATGTGAAGCAGCGACGACTGTGCCTGATCACTGGTCAGATAACAACTTTCATCATCATCACTTTAGCCTCATGTCGGCCACTGCTGAGAATAGGCATCTCTCCGTACACGCCACTTGTCTCGATCCTGGGCTAACATCATCCAGAAGTGCCCCGCAATCTTCCTAATGCTATCGTTTTCGTCAGTCGAGTTCGTTCGCCAACAAACAACCGTCATCCAGTTTAGCGAAAAATATGTATAATGAATATTGCTGCGTATTTTTTATTGAGTTAATAAATAAAATAAAATAAATATCACCCACACAACGAGCAATCGGTCGCGACGCCAGGTGCTTCTTTCATCTGAATGCGGCCGCTAATCCGTTAACATTCTGGTCCACTTGCTATCACTCTGCCTGCCAACATGTCCCGCCCAATTCCGTTTAACCTTGGTAATGACGTTACGCCCGCCTCGCACCTTAGCCTCCCGAGCATCTAGTCAACTCTATGGCTGCTGCTCGACGCAACGCAGCGACGCCATTTTTCACCTATGTGGCTACCACCAGTTTGGCACCGACATAATCGAGAACGTAATTTACTTATATGCGAGTACGAGCGAGATGCATAGAAAGTAAATTACGGTCTCGATAGCGTGCATGTCAGTTCTGACACTGTCAGTGACTCGTGGTACGGGAACTTGTGGCTGACTAGACGCCGATGCTCAAAAGAACGCTAGTGCGGCGTCGCGTGTCGGATAAGATCTTAAACTTGTCTTAATCATTCTTCGAATCGGGCCGTACGTCCTTCCCTCGTCTACAAACTATTTTCATACTCTCAAGACAGAGAGACAGACAGATTTACTTTCGCATTTATTATAAGATTATAACTATAGATTCTTTATCAAGCTAAAATGTCTGCGAACGTATCATTTTTTTATAATTTTTCTTTAATTTATAATTTATAACTATATATTTTTGGGCGTAGTGAACTATCTTCTATCTAAGACGCTTTGTCACGGATTCTGGCGCATTCCGTGGGTGCATTTGCATACAGATGGAAAACGTCACAGGAACATTACTTAACTGGCAACATGCTGCAAAAATGCACGAGCTCTTATTACGACGCAATAAAGACCAGTTTAGAGCTTTGGGACTATTTATACGATCAAACGGAGCATTGGAACACCACAATGAATGGTAGGTAAGGCTAATGAAGTCTTTTTCAGTCGTTTTTCTTTCATACTATTATTGTACTACAGAGGCGTAATCAGTACCCCTAGTGTAAATAAATTCGATTTTGAAACATGACGTACGCGTTTGCGTTTAGTCTCATTTTGTATTGGATTTAGAAAGAGCGCGCCAAGCGGGACGTTTTGGAAACTCAAAGTCCTATACAAAATGAGACTTAACGCAAACGCGTTCGTCACGTTATGATGTCGATAAAATTTACACAAGGGGTACAGATTAAAAAAAAATTGTGTATCTCCAATATGGAATTAGTCACAATATCGGTGCCGCCCTTCCACAAATGGCTTGAAACCCCACTTTCTACCCTAAATTTTTTTAATTTGTATTTTAACATTATTGATTAATAAAATATATTCTTCTAATTTCAGACATCTAAATAAATAACCCATAAATGTAATCCATATAAATGTATGACAATTGGAATATCGGTGTCTTAGAGAAAGAAAGTTAATAAATAGCTCAGAAATGAAGCCTTAAAATTAACGGAGTTTAAAAAGAAAAAAAGCGGTGGTGGCCGAGTGGATATGACGTCCGACTTTCAATCCGGGGTTCAAATCCTGGCTCGTACCAATGGGTTTTTCGGAACTTATGTACGAAATATCATTTGATATTTACCACTAGCTTTTCGGTGAAGGAAAACATCGTGAGGAAACCTGCATACATCTGAGAAGAAATTCAAAGGTATATGTGAAGTCCCCAATCCGCATTGGGCTAGCATGGGGACTATAGCCCGAGCCCTTTCGCACATAAGAGGAGGCCTGTGTCCAGCAGTGGAACGTATATAGGCTGAATTATTATTTAATTATATAAAAAGAACACGGGGCTTAAAGCAGTCGAACTAAATACTAGAAAATTTATTATGGTTAAATATTCATCCGAGGCATCAGCTGTACAAATATTGGTAGCTAAATTGTTAGTACCCTATATAATCATTAATTTATACGGCATAAATTCACCTAAGTTTGCCTGCCAAAGGTATCTTTTACTCACCAGCCGCTGCCTCAAAAGTATACATCATTTTGCTAATCCTATAAAACCGTAATTAATTATAATTAGTCCTGGATTATAGTTAAATCTAAAGCATTTAGCTATTACCTCACTAAAATAAGGGGCACGTTATATTATAATTAAATGGCTGTCACTAATATCATTCATTATCTATTCAATTCACTGGAGCCACAGACTAAATTATTCGGCTTAAATTTAAACGATTATTAATAGGACTCTGACGATGGATGGATTAATTATGTAATTAGTATAAATAAGAATAATGTAGGGTCAACCAATTTGATTCCTAGGCCACTATAGAACCATGTCATAATGACTTTTACGACGTTCATGAGATACAGCCTGGTGACAGACGGACGGACGGACGGACATCGGAGTCTTAGTAATAGGGTCCCGTTTTACCCTTTGGGTACGGAACTCAAAAAAAAATACAGCGAACATAAATTTTTCATACAAAACTTGCTAATGTTATATTTCGTTTGTTTTCTATATAAATTTTTCATATAAAACTTGCTAATGTTATATTTCGTTTGTTTTCTAAGCTGTAGGGCTAAGATGGTCGTCTCTTTATCATTTGTCACCATGCTTGTCACGTTCTAACAACTATGTAAGCGCGAAAGTGACGAGCATAGTGACAAGTGATAAAAATGGAACCATGCTGCCACCGCTGGAGGTATATAAACTTATTACGGGCATAGATATAATTCATGTCATTGTATGTACAAAGTTTCATTACAATCCAAAACGTAGTTTTAAAATGAGAACGAAACTCCGTTTGTATGTCAAAGTCAAAGTCAAAGTCAAAATATTCTTTATTCAAATAGGCCTAGCAACAAGCACTTTTAAATCGTCAAATTTTACAAATATCATCTTAATCTAAATATCAGATCAATTTATTGATGCAGTTATTATTGTTCTAAAAAAAAAACATTGAACTATTATAGATATGGTAAACTTAATAATAAGAATTTCACAAAAGGATCGTCAAACATCAAAATTGTATAAAAATACTAGTCTAGAAACTTTCTAGAATAAAATCGAAATGTCAATAAATACGGTATGGTATGGGAAGGTGAAATTCCGCTGAGCTTACTGTGGACTCTTAAAAATCTCACGCTGATCGATAAATTCGAAATGAAATGAAAGTCGTGCGTGAGATGCGATCACCAAGACGATCGGCAAGGTCGTCTCAAAACCATTTCGAGCCCGTAACAAAATGATAAATCAGAATCGTCATTAGCTGTTGAAGTCCCTTTAGAATGGTGTAGGGTGGTAACATAGACTACTTGTATACTGACACCGCATTATGAAACGTTTACAAGGAGCACGAGGTCACATATGTGAAATTTTACTGGTAAAATGCTACGATTCGAGCAGCACAACTAAGTCGTAACGTACACTATTTTACACTTTAACAGCCCCGGAACACCCTTAATGTTATGTTATGTAATTATTTTTTATTGACCCAAGTAATAAGCTTTTTTTATCGTAAGATGTTAACATACAAAAATAAACTTTTCGCGTTTTGTGTTAGACTTACGAAGACTAAAAAGCGTAGCGTAAAAAGTGTCTTTTTAATTTGACGTTCAAACAAACAGTTGGTAATCGGTAAGTTGAGAAATCGTGCGCATTCATTTGTTGAGTTACCACATGGTCGTCCAGCGAAATGAAATTATGCGAAAAATTGGTTGTGAAGTGACATTAAGCAATGATTAAATTTTAATTACGACCAGTACTCGTGTTAATGTAAAATATTTAGGGCCCTAT
Organism: Cydia pomonella; assembly: GCF_033807575.1. Classification (NCBI taxonomy): domain Eukaryota; kingdom Metazoa; phylum Arthropoda; class Insecta; order Lepidoptera; family Tortricidae; genus Cydia; species Cydia pomonella. The sequence continues at coordinate 24,078,792 of NC_084709.1, read as the reverse complement.
CACACTGGCGATTTGCGAACGATTTGTAAGCAAAGCGAGACCGTAGACCTCGTTACGCGCTCGCGGCGAGATCGTTGCGCGCTCGCGGCGAACTTGTTGTGCGCTTGCCTTACTTTCAACTCACTGGCAATAGCCTGTGTGACAGGGCCTTTAAAAAAAATATGCTTTTATAATATTCATTGGTACCTGGGCTATTATAATATAAAATAATAGTGTTGAATGCAACTTAAGTGAGTTACTCATATCGTAGCATTAAAATTTTATATCAACTAGAAAAGTCTGCGAATGATTACTGTCTTGGGTGAGACTACCCACCGACCACAAACCACCAAAGACAGTATATTTATCCAAGATCTATTCTAAGCTTAAAATTGTATGGTACCTATGTGTGGTGACCTTTTTGTTAATGCTTAATAATGCGGTGTCTGTGTAGTCTATGCGCACAGGACTACACGGCACCGACTAATCACGAAATTTCCAGCGACGACGGTTCGTTCCCGGACAAATCATCCGTATATTACGTACGAATTTCCATTATTCACGGGGCGCGCGTTTTATTTTACACTATAAAAGTTTTATGCGCCGTAAAGCCGTCCCCAATATTGACTCGCCTGCCCGATTTATCGGTACGTGATTGTTGCTGTGAAAAATATCAAATTTTAGTGCCGTATAGTAAAAAAAATTGAAATTTTATAAAATATAATTTGATGTACGGATGTGGGATAACTGGGATATAACCGCCCTGAGCCCTGGGCTATAAATCAATTTTTACGCCTTCATTAAAGAAAGAGAGAAAGATGCCCGCAATTTGCGAATTTCGGTTTTCGCAGTGGAGACAGGGACATTACACAAAGGAAACATTCCCCAATTAATATGAACGTGACTGGCAGCAGTGTACTTTTTGCAATCTAAATACTTAAATACATAGAAAACACCCACGACTCAGGAACAAATATCCGTGCTCATCACACAGCCTATAAGCTTTGAACTTAAGGTAAATTTTTCAAGTAGCTAGATCAGTACAAAGTAAAAAAAAAGCTCTCATGACGCGTTCAAATTCTTGCTCGTACCGACAAGTCTTAGAACTGAAAACCTTTGTACTTACAAACAATAAAATGTATAAGTATAAGATACAATTTAAGTATAACTAAGTCAGCTATGAACGGTCGGGTTGAGCTGGAGCGAGGCCAGAAGGGTCGCTGAAGATAGGAAGGCGTAGGCGTGCCCCGAGCTTGTGAAGGCCCTTTGCACCTCTGAGGTGCCTTAGGAAAACAACAACAAGTATAAGTACTTAGGTAGGTATGTGAAGTTCTATGGACTTCACCCTGCATTGGTTTGTGGTGTGGACAACATCACAAACCCTACAAAACAAGCCTGTGTCCAGCATTGGGATCAAGGCACAGATGAATGAAGTCAAAAAGATGAGAACAACGTCAATTTTAACGTTCGGAACAATTCAGATCAAATTTGCGAATTTTTAAAATAGGGTAGACCGAGGTGAGTTAGAACAGACGTAAGTTTGAAACAACAATTCAATCAATCAAGTCAATTTTGCGCTGGTGGCCTAGCGGTAAGAGAAGCGCTGGTGGCCTAGCGGTAAGAGCGTGCGACTTGCAATCCGGAGGTCGCGGGTTCAAACCCCGGCTCGTACCAATGAGTTTTTCGGATCTTATGTACGAAATATCATTTGATATTTACAAGTCGCTTTTCGGTGAAGGAAAACATCGTGAGGAAACCGGACTAATCCCAACAAGGCCTACTTTATCCTCTGGGTTGGAAGGTCTGATGGCACTGATGGCAGTCGCTTTCGTAAAAACTAGTGCCTACGCCAAATCTTGGGATTAGTCGTCAAGCGGACCCCAGGCTCCCATGAGCCGTGGCAAATGCCGGGACAACGCGAGGAAGAAGAAGAAGTCAATTTTGCGGTATTTTTATTTGTCTTGAGGAAAGGACGCATATTGAGGGACGAGCAGAGTGTGGGACGCGGCTTAAAATCATTTTCCCAGCTCGATACAGTTATTCGCTACGTGCGACTGTCACGCCACCTAGCATCCGCAAATCCATACCTCTCTTACAACATGCCCAATTGCCCATACCTCTCTTTTGGACGTAGTTTAAGGGCATACCTATGGGATTTAGGATGTATATTAACCATAGCTATGCAATTAACCCGTTTTTTTTTGTTAGAGTTTAAGTGCTTTCAAAAATTTGTATGGAAATTGTTTTTCACTTCTAACTTTTATAATAACCGTGAGAAGTCAAACGAAGTGGCAAAGCTAATATAGCTATGGTCATTATACAATAAATTGTATGCAAATATTTTCCATAAAGTAAATATATAGGGACGAAAATGTGTAGTACCTACGTTTGTATGGAAAACCGGTCGTCCACTATCCTCTTAAGTTACTAAAATTAAACTAGGCCATAGTTCGTCGCTAGTTTAACCGGGGTGTTTAACTCGAATAGGCCCCTCGGCGCGCGTAACTGTCCTTGCCTACGTAATAACACTAGATATATATCTATGACTAACAAACACTGGGAAAGTGGGACAGTTTACATAAAACTATGATGTAGTTATTTACCATTAAGTATCGCTCGGAGTTATTTTGAAACGGGTTAATATTGCTGCCTGTACTTTTTCGGGTTTCGTGGTCTTAGAAACCCTTATAGTTTCGCCATGTCCGTCTGTCTGTCCGTCCGCGGCTTTGCTCCGTGATTAGATAGTTTTATTATAGGTACATTATGATTTGTTAAATAAATAAAAAAAAAAGTTTCTGACCTGTTACGCTTGTATTTCCGTCTTATGTTAAATAAATAAAAAAATAGAGTGCTATCGCATGTCTTTCGGCCCGATTCGAAGAATGAGATACGATAGCGATAAGTTCTGGTTTAGATAAGTTCTCATTTAGATATCGTTTATATGTTGTATAATTGACAGAAGCAGCTCGATTCGGGCAACCAATGTCACTTTGACGTTAGAAATATCGTATATAGATCTTATTGGGATCACAGCGGAATCGAAATAAACGTCAATTTTGATATGTCGTTTAGTTATCGATCTTTTAAAGATTTTTCCAAGATCTTAAATGTATCTTAATCATTCATCGAATCGGGCCATTTATCCCTTTAACGGTCAGACGAGTATCAGAAATTTGAAATTACGGAAAATTGAACCCTCTCATTTCAAAATGCAGTTTAAAATCATTAGGGTGGTAATTTTTGCCATACAAAATCAAAATTTGCCCGTTAAAGGGTAGCTGTAGAATATATTTTAAATGAGAAAAATTAAAAAATAAAATGTCATCTCATAAAAAGCGGCCAAGTGCGAGTCGGACTCGCGCATGAAGGGTTCCGTACCATTTATGACGTATTAAAAAAAATCTACTTATTAGATCTTGTTCAACATTTTACCACTTTGGACACACATTTTACCACTTTGGAAGTGTCTCTCGCGCAAACTGTTCATTTTAGAAAAAAATGATATTAGAAACCTCAATATCATTTTTGAAGACCTATCCATCTATCTTTTTTCATCAAACCCATACCCCACACGTATGGGTTTGATGAAAAAAGATTTTTTGAGTTTCAGTTCTAAGTATGGGGAACCCCCAAAATTTATTGTTTTTTTTCTATTTTTGTGTGAACATCTTAATGCGGTTCATAGAATTACATCCACTTACTAAGTTTGAACAGTATAGCTCTTATAGTTTCGGAAAAAAGTGGCTGCGACATAATCGGACAGACAGACGGACATGACGAATCTATAAGGGTTCCGTTTTTTGCCATTTGGCTACGGAACCCTAAAAAAAGTCCACTCCGTCACATTTTTTGGCAACGAAAAAATCTTCTTGTTTCAACGAAAAGAAATTTGACCCAATTACAGATCTTATTATAATTTTCAACAGGTCGTCATGTTCTGCCTCAGAGAGGCGTACTTACAACATGGTAACTTAATTCTAGATAATTCATTCGACACGCATTATAAATTTTTCAGAGATATTTTAAAGGGTGCGTCATGAAACGTATACGCACTTTTGGTATAATTTTACTTTACAAACGTTCATAACGTATAATAACGTTAAGTATAAAGGGTCAAAAGTAGCTTGAAATGGTTCGTGTAATATTACACACGGTTGCGTCGCCAGTTCCTTTTTCTTTGAACTTGGCTGGACACGCTACCGCTTGTCTAGATGTACGAATTGTCTAATTTCAAAAATTTTAAGCTTATAATGATATAACATACATAAAATATATCATTGTTTCGCCTAACGAGCATAAAAATAATACCGTTTGAAATAATCTCCATTTAGTATACAAATCAAAATGTCGAATATCATTTTAAATATAATATTTGAATATAAAGCAGCAGAGCGTGTAGATACTGTCACGGAAGAGTATTTTGACAAATCATAGATAGGTGCGACAACGAGCAAAGCGAGGAGGAGCGTGTTAGGTGAACTGCGAGCTAATTGAACTGATTTTTTTTTTGTTGATTTTCAAATAAAACTCTTTGTGTTAATTTTTAGTTTCTATTCATAACCCTACAGATTTTAAAGACAAAGTTTGGTGGGGAATAGAGAAAAATATGGGTACCTAATAGAGAGATTAGATAGAACAGAGAGAAAGTTTGTTGGTAATCAGAGTGAATGGCTACGCATAGTATAATTGCTCTTGAGAATTGTAAGGCGGTTATTAGTTTGTAACTTTTTTAGATTATTACTGGTAATGTTTGTTATAAATTTTCAAGTTATATTATTTCAACATTATATTATATTACATGAATTTTATCATAAATGATAGTAACTTAAAGGATGTTATTGATTATAAAATTATATATTTCGTTGTTATTCGTTATAATTGTTATTCTTAGTGAATGTTATACTTTTAAATATTATACTATTAGAGTTTATATGTTCTATGGAATATACCTTAAGTAAGTATACGTTTCATTACTTGCCCTACTTTAAATGCATTTTTCCACAAGCCAAGGAAATGTTTTTTTGGTGTTTTGTGGGTTTTTGGTTTAGTGGATTGGTGAGGGATTGAATTTAATAATCACTATTTTTGAGGAAAACATATTATAGTGTAAATTCTAAAGTAATACAGCACTCTTCAGCCACGTATAACCAATCACTTACAAATGTATCCACTCTAAATGCTTTTAAAATAAACAAATGTTCAAAGAAAACATTTGAATACTCCGTATCACTTAATTGTATGGCCCTAATCCCTTTGACAACCTTAAAGCATTGAAATCGGGACATTGATACCGAAAAAACCCGTATGCCTATCCCATGATTAAATAGATAACCTGGCCTTTTTGTAGAGATTGGCCCAAACAAGTCGTATCTCGCAAAGCCCTTTGGAAGGACTAAAGAGAGCTTAGAAGTGAACCCTTTCAGTGAGAAAGAGATCAATGGGGGACGCGGTGGGGATATAGGGCTGAGATCAGCGTGTGATAAAAGAAAGGACGCTTTGCATGAGGAATTGTGTTCTTTCTTCTGTTTATCATGGTAATACTACAAACATTATTGGGCATTATGTCAATGCGTTTCGAGGACACTGTTAACATCAGCAACTGCAGCTTTACAGCACGGCATTTGGCCCAAGTTCTTGTAGCATATCCATTAGCAATGAGATCACAACTTGGAAGATTCACCGCTACCGCTTACGCTTCCGCTCCCGCGTCGCTCGTCACTCTTGCATAGATCCGTGGGCTGGATACTTGGAATAAAATCCCGACAAAGTGAAAAGCTGATGCGAGCTGATCCGCGGGTAACTTTTAATGTCTCGGGTCGCCGCGGCGGCGCAGCTTTGTTTACGATTCGATAAGTGCTCGGGTTTTTCCTAAAAAAAAAAAATATTTTTATACAGGATTTTATCACGGACTGTACTTTTCTTTAAAAATGCAACTAATAATCATGGAGACATTTCTAACACACCCCAACACAAGTAGGTTACGTTATTTTATCACAGAGTTCCTATGGCCAGCTTCTGTGTCCATCATCAGATCAGCTCATTGGTACCATTATATTGCATCTCACACAACTTATATATGTGTGTGAAGTTTCAGCTCAATTAAATAATTGGATGTGGGTCTAATTTAATTTTAATCAGTATTTTGAAAGCTTTTTTTTAAACAAACAAAACATATATCATATCGTATCTATGATCAGGGATCGGAAACCGGTATTTTTTGTATGGGAACGAAAACGGTATTTTTTCGTTCTTTGTTAATTATTTCATTTCTAATTGGGCAATCTAATAACACGAAGTCGTTATCTAAAAACACAACCGAGTCCTATATTTGGAGTATAAAATAAACCGAAATATATGTTTATTTCAAAGTTTTTCCAAAAAACCGGTTCCGATCCCTGTCTATGATACGTTCAAAATCTCCAAATTATCAAGATAAACTATTCTGTTAGAATATTTGTTGTTATTTCGTAATAATAAAGTCTGTTAATAATGACATTCAAATTCCGAACATCTCTGAATAACAAAGGGATTTAATTTGACCTCCGTCTAGTTTCAGTCTAGATAAATAAATAATAATAGCCCGCAGGGCAGCTTGTGGCGAGCTGTTGGGGAGTAACGACCCCACGGACCCGAGTGCTCCAGAGAGTCGGTCAGGGTCTCCGTCTCCGGCGTGTCTTCGTCGGTCGGAGTGGAACCCCAAGGGGACCCGTAGGACTCTCAGCTCTGGCTTGCCTTAATTGGCCGTCCAGAGGGGAGACGTTAGAGCTGTACGCTCCAGGGGTGGAAGTGTTAAAGGGCATAACGCCGCGAGTAACTTCGGAGAAAGCGCAGCACACCTCTCGACACCCCTGAGCCGCTCACGCCGGTGTTGCGCCTGGCCGTCTTTACGATGGCGCATCAGGTGCCCATCTAGCGAGTGGCGAGTCACCGCCTGCCTTGATAACACTGTATATCACAATGTTATAGCAGGTGTCCGGAACTCTTAGCAATAGCCCAGTCTTATTTTCCACCCAAATTCAAACCATAGACCAAGACTCTTTCCATTTTTCTGCAATAGGCTCCAATGCCTGCTGAAACCGGTTTATGGGTATCTATTTATGTGCACATGAATGGGTTCCAGCAGGCGTTCTACATGACATCAAAGCTCTCCAAACGGCCTCTACGTGTTGGATCTATATCCCCACGCACGCCTTATAAATGACCGGGCTTAAAAACCCGAGAGTTTGTAACGGAGATACAAATAATAATAATAATAATTCAGCCTATATACGTCCCACTGCTGGGCACAGGCCTCCTCTCATGCGCGAAAGGGCTTGGGCTATAGTCCCCACGCTAGCCCAATGAATAAAATAAATAAAATAAATTCAATTAACCATTTATAAATATACAGTGTGTCCCTAGCCATTGGACAAAGCCGAAATGTACATATGCATTAGGGTATTTAGAACCAGTGTACAAAGTATCATGACAACCGGTGTAGCGGTTTCGAAGAAATTAACAAATTACCATTTTTTTTACTTTGGAGCAGCCTGTATGTGTTAGTAGCTCCTAAGGTAATATCCTCAAAGAATAGTATGGAAACCTCTTGGACCTTTTTGATTATCTTTTTTATTTATGACATTAATAAGCTTCTGTTTTTTGAAAAATGTTATCATTATCAAACATTTCGAACAAATTGTCAAAAACACTGCCAAAGATTAACACAGTGTGTTTCTTTTTGTTGTCGATTATTGCAAATTACTTTTGTTCGAAAAATGTATTTTTTTATCTTTTGTTCTAATTAAAAAAATATTAACGTCAGAGCATTCCTGAGAAGTAACCCTACGTGGGATTTCAGGGTTTGTCCAATGGCTAAGGTCACCCTGTATTGTAGACGTTGACGTTTTATGCTCTTAGATTTACTGATAAGATTTTGTGTCCATTATTTTTATTTTATTTTATTATTACGAAGTAAAATGGTATTATGTCTAGAATAATATTATGTACCCTTACAGGGTGTCACGATCTGACTTTATGTAATAATGTAAAACCCATTATGTACTATACATGAAAATACAGCATTGAATAAATTGAAATTAAATTAGATGACGTTTTATTGGATTATATGTCAATTGCATACAGTGTGATCTAATGCCGTAATGGCGGTCGTCATGCAGTTCCTGAACACATTATAGATATATTTTAATGTTTGTTAGCTGTATATAAAACAGTGTATTTAACTGTACATAATTAGGCGTTATGTAGCAGTTATATTATAGTAGTTTATGTCATTATAATACGAGTGTGGGCTTATGAAACAAATGAAATGAGTTTCATAAAAGGATCTCACGATTATTTTAATGTTTAATTATGTACAGGTATATACACTGCTTTATCTACATCAATATCATAAGCTTCAATAAAACAAAGTAATTTTATACTTACAAACTAATGAAACGTCAAAATGGCGATGCGATCGGATTTGTCAAAATTGTTTTACATAGTTACCTACGGTAAGGGAAGTTTATTTCAGTACCATTTTGTACCTTGTCACTAGCATTAGGTCACTATCGACTTTCATATTGATTGTCACAAGGTATGAAATGGTATAGAAATGTAGCTCTTTGACTGTACTATTTAGTATGAAAAGAAACGCCATTACCAGCCCAAAGTTCAGCGGAATAGCACGCTGCTTTCTTCAGCGCACTTGTCTACTATTAATTATGGAGCTCGGCGCTGCATAATGGTGGCTTGTGGTAATTCCAAAGGCTTAGAAAAACTAATAGAAACAAGCGTTTTTCGCATGATAGGATAAAATATTTATTTATTTCATAAGTTCATATTTCATTTCACACAAGTCAAGCTATAAGAATTCATATAATAATGGTTAAGAACTTCGGAGAAAGCGCAGCACACCTCTCGACACCCCTGAGCCGCTCACGCCGGTGTTGCGCCTGGCCGTCTTTACGATGGCGCATCAGGTGCCCATCTAGCGAGTGGCGAGTCACCGCCTGCCTTGATAACACTGTATATCACAATGTTATAGCAGGTGTCCGGAACTCTTAGCAATAGCCCAGTCTTATTTTCCACCCAAATTCAAACCATAGACCAAGACTCTTTCCATTTTTCTGCAATAGGCTCCAATGCCTGCTGAAACCGGTTTATGGGTATCTATTTATGTGCACATGAATGGGTTCCAGCAGGCGTTCTACATGACATCAAAGCTCTCCAAACGGCCTCTACGTGTTGGATCTATATCCCCACGCACGCCTTATAAATGACCGGGCTTAAAAACCCGAGAGTTTGTAACGGAGATACAAATAATAATAATAATAATTCAGCCTATATACGTCCCACTGCTGGGCACAGGCCTCCTCTCATGCGCGAAAGGGCTTGGGCTATAGTCCCCACGCTAGCCCAATGAATAAAATAAATTCAATTAACCATTTATAAATATACAGTGTGTCCCTAGCCATTGGACAAAGCCGAAATGTACATATGCATTAGGGTATTTAGAACCAGTGTACAAAGTATCATGACAACCGGTGTAGCGGTTTCGAAGAAATTAACAAATTACCATTTTTTTACTTTGGAGCAGCCTGTATGTGTTAGTAGCTCCTAAGGTAATATCCTCAAAGAATAGTATGGAAACCTCTTGGACCTTTTTGATTATCTTTTTTATTTATGACATTAATAAGCTTCTGTTTTTTGAAAAATGTTATCATTATCAAACATTTCGAACAAATTGTCAAAAACACTGCCAAAGATTAACACAGTGTGTTTCTTTTTGTTGTCGATTATTGCAAATTACTTTTGTTCGAAAAATGTATTTTTTTATCTTTAGTTCTAATTAAAAAAATATTAACGTCAGAGCATTCCTGAGAAGTAACCCTACGTGGGATTTCAGGGTTTGTCCAATGGCTAAGGTCACCCTGTATTGTAGACGTTGACGTTTTATGCTCTTAGATTTACTGATAAGATTTTGTGTCCATTATTTTTATTTTATTTTATTATTACGAAGTAAAATGGTATTATGTCTAGAATAATATTATGTACCCTTACAGGGTGTCACGATCTGACTTTATGTAATAATGTAAAACCCATTATGTACTATACATGAAAATACAGCATTGAATAAATTGAAATTAAATTAGATGACGTTTTATTGGATTATATGTCAATTGCATACAGTGTGATCTAATGCCGTAATGGCGGTCGTCATGCAGTTCCTGAACACATTATAGATATATTTTAATGTTTGTTAGCTGTATATAAAACAGTGTATTTAACTGTACATAATTAGGCGTTATGTAGCAGTTATATTATAGTAGTTTATGTCATTATAATACGAGTGTGGGCTTATGAAACAAATGAAATGAGTTTCATAAAAGGATCTCACGATTATTTTAATGTTTAATTATGTACAGGTATATACACTGCTTTATCTACATCAATATCATAAGCTTCAATAAAACAAAGTAATTTTATACTTACAAACTAATGAAACGTCAAAATGGCGATGCGATCGGATTTGTCAAAATTGTTTTACATAGTTACCTACGGTAAGGGAAGTTTATTTCAGTACCATTTTGTACCTTGTCACTAGCATTAGGTCACTATCGACTTTCATATTGATTGTCACAAGGTATGAAATGGTATAGAAATGTAGCTCTTTGACTGTACTATTTAGTATGAAAAGAAACGCCATTACCAGCCCAAAGTTCAGCGGAATAGCACGCTGCTTTCTTCAGCGCACTTGTCTACTATTAATTATGGAGCTCGGCGCTGCATAATGGTGGCTTGTGGTAATTCCAAAGGCTTAGAAAAACTAATAGAAACAAGCGTTTTTCGCATGATAGGATAAAATATTTATTTATTTCATAAGTTCATATTTCATTTCACACAAGTCAAGCTATAAGAATTCATATAATAATGGTTAAGAGTATACGGTTTAAAATACGTGATATTCTAAAGTACAATACAGAACATAATCTTGACGACCGATCTGGTTTAGATGGTCCCGGTTTCAAATCCTGGTAAGGGTAGGTATTTATTCGTGTAATGAGCATGGTTATTTGTTCCTGAGTCATGGTTGTTTTCTTTGTATTTAAGTATTTATAAATATTTATATATTATATATATCGTTGTCTAAGTAGGTACCCACAACACAAGCCTTAATGAGCTTACTGTGGGACTTAGTCAATTTGTGTAATAATGTCCTATAATATTCATTTATTTTATTTTTTATTTATCTCTCAAGGTTTCATGAATCGTATTTTTAGCAGAATATGGTAAAATTGGGATTAAAATTCTGACACATAAGCTATGTCTCTATAAATAGCATAGTTTGGCAGGGCCCAAACTGCCAAGATTACCGTCTCCTGGACCTTGATTAGATCAAGTGTCCCTCTAGATGTTGGTCCAGACTCTTCGCTATGAGACCGAATGGTTTCATGGTATTATGCTGACACGACTATCGGAACAATGATCATTGACTCGACGTCGAGTTAACATCCTACATGGCGGTTATCTCGTGAGCCAAGCCTAATAGACACTTGCAGGACTTGTCCTTCTCGGCTTTCACGAGATTCGCATCATGTTTTAGATAGTTTGGGAATAATGAAGCCTAATTATACGAGTTCGGGCTATCCGATAACATTACAGCTTTGTTTCAAATGGAATAACATGTTTAATCAGATCCTACGTAGATACCAAAATTGAAGCATGATGTGACCTTGCGATATGAAATCCTCCTTAGTTTTAAAATATTTGTATTTATTTAATGCAATGGATATAATTATATCCATAACTATTAAAAAAATAGAATACAATATTTCTTTTTGTATTATATGATATATGACTGACAGTCAGTAAACTCGGATTAATTTTAAAAAATGTAGTTACCCATATCCAGCAAATAGGCCATAGGGGCATTTTGACATGTAATTTTTTTAACAGACCATAAAAATAACAGAATACAATTACTAATATGGAATCAATGAAATATTAGATTAAATTATGAAATGCAAAAATATTTGTAAATTGAAATGATCCCAACGCACCTTAGTGCAGCGACGCACCGGTGAAGCGACCTGGATAATAATGCTCCTGTCGCCGGCTCCACGCTTTTTAACCCCATCTCATTCATGCTAAAAACAACCCTTTGATTTACAAAATAAGGTTTAATTTCAAATAGGGATTAGCTAGCCCGCGTTGTCACCGCGTATGTGAAATATTGCGCGCAAAACCGCAACGGCTTTATCAAATGTCGTGCTCAACTGTACCCATGACGAATAGAGGTACAGCGCACCACATCCATCCTCATACCACAAAATTTTCCAACTCTATTGCTATGCTGGTGAGTGTCAGATTGATGAACATTTGTTGCTGGTTGTACGAGAATAGGCGTAGTGAGTTAATCCAAGGCAAAATGAACTCATAAATGGTAACATAATGTTCAATTTTGCATGAGGGATGGCGCAGTTTGTAGCGAGCTGGTGACCCAATGCGGAAACTGTTGCAGGATTTTTAAAAATTAGGTACGAGTATGCATTCTTATTATATTAATTTTTTATACTACGTCGGTGGGCCAAGCAACTGGCCCACTTGGTGGTAAGCGGTTACCGTAGCCTATGGACGCCTGCAACTCCAGAGGAGTTACACGCGCGTTGCCAACCCTAACACCCCGCACCTTGGTTGAGCTCTGGCAACCTTACTCACCGGCAGGAACACAACTATGAGTACGGTCTAGTGTTATTTGGCTGCGGTTTTCTGTAAGGTGGAGGTACTTCCCCAGTTAGGCTCTGCTCTAGATCTGGAACGACATCCGCTGCGCTGTGCCCTACCACACTAAGAGAGATGACATTCACAGTGCCCATACCTCTCTTTTGGACGTAGTTTAAGGACATGCCCGGGTCCAAAACTGTCCTAAACCTGTGTCAAAAATGTCTTAAAAGCTTACTTAAATTTCTATTGAATCGGATTGTATATTAAAATAAATATAGCGACGCATAACGCAACTTAGCAGTATCAGGGAGTTTAAGTCACAACGCCTCCATAGTAGAGGTCACTAGACGTACAGTCGGAATGCTCATCACATAAGAATTAAAATTCCTAATGTATCGAGAACTCGAGATTCCATCTCTGCGACACTGAAGACGAAACCGTACTCATTACGTAATACCTTGTCATTAAGATAACGATGGATAGACAAGGATGGTCCGTAATAAAGAAATACTATCACAAACCACGGTCCTGGATTTTCCCAGTTAGACTTCTTTCCCACTGAAGTCCAATTTTTTTGCGGTTATGGTTTTCTGCAGAAACCAGTTTTCTGTATGCATGCCGTATCCCCCAAACAGAATGATCGTGTGAACGTTATTATAACTATCATAAGTACCATGTATTTTTGGTAAATTACTATAGGTACTATTACTAAATTATTTATTAATGACGTATAAATTGGTTTTATAAATAAATTATTTTGATTATTATGATTATGATTATGATTAGCACGTATACTTACTAATACGGGATCCTGCAGAAAACCGTACCAGCAAAAAATGGACGTCAGTGGAAAAGAGCTCATATCTAGTTATAATTTTAACGTAGATTTTAGCTTCATTATGGATTTGATAAGTTGGATTGTTATTTCCAATATCAACTGCATTTTCTAGTCCCAGGTTGTAAGTGTTTTGAACATTTCTGTAGGTCGTGTTTCACGGTTAGTTACGGCGCATTGTGATCGGGTGCAGATTGCTGCGCGGATTAAATAATAAATTTGAGCCAAGGGGAAAATTCTAGTAGTTGTTGTTACTACACGGTTAGGTATAGGTTTCGGATTCGGATTCGGATATCAACTGCAGCTGCATTACTGTTGCGACATTACAGCAATGGCATCGATGTCGCCGCTGAATCTGCCTTCCTTGATAAATACGCAAATATTTGCGTTTATCTCGAGAACGTTTTTTTTTTGCTTTATACGACGAGACCGAGGTTTGAACCCAGGATTTATGACCACCACTCACATACGAAAGGTTAAAAACGAATTTCACAGAAGCAAGCTTTAGATTTTTCTTAAATTTTATACCTAATGAATGAATTACTCACGCTATACCGGGCCGGGGCCAGGCTGGAACTTCCGACGCTTCGTTTTCTACTGAAAGCACCACGTGATAATCGATCAGCTGTCATAGAAAATGTCATGTCGGACGCTCTGGCCCAGCCCCGGCCCGGTTTAGCGTGAGTCATTTAAGGACAACCTAAGCCCGCATTAGTATTTGCCTAATATATATTTTGTGTATATCTGAACAGACGGAGTGTTTACCATCTATGCACCACTAATCACCTTGTTTTGTTTAAGTGTATCGGCGAATTTTATTTTACTGTATGCTTAAATACCCTCTATGTTTTTAGTTCTTTCATTAATTTCATGAAAAATAAATGTATTTGTATAGCTTTAAGTTCTCATATATCTCTTCAAGTGGCACAACTCATTTTTGAGTTGTTGGAATTTTGATTTTATTTCAATTAATCAAATTTCCAATTTAAATGACGTCATCGGTCGGGAGCCGACGGCCTACCACTCCAAGGGATAAGTGAATTATCAAATTCTTAGTGAGAATAAAGAATCTTAAACCTAATATAGTATTGTATGCGGTAAAATATTATTACGGATCCTTATAGGGTGTTTCTAATCTTAAATAACGTATATTTAAAATTTTCATATGACGTTATTCATTGTTAGTTACAGCCCATTGTGATCGGGCTCAGATTATTGCTGCGCGGATTAAATAATAAATTCGAGCCGCGGGAGCGCGAGGGTTAGTGCAGGGTGATTCCGGGGAAAAGTCAACGGAACTAATTTTTATAAAGTACCTACGCCTGCGAGCGATACAACAAATTTTACAAGCTTTTATTTAACTTGAAATATTTGTATGTAGTACCTAAATGCCTTCTAGATGGCCGACCGGAGAGCTGCAAACAGGGGTAAAGCCCAAATTCAGACGGTTGGAGGCAGAGGAGATATCAGGACCTTAGGAGTGACAAGTTAGAGAAGGAACGCCACGAATAGATCGGACGAGTAAATTGCTTGACCAGGCTAAGGCCCACCTGTGGCTGTAATGCCTCAGATGATGAATGTTTGTGTGTATGTACGTAAATATTACAAGCTAAATTAGCCCAATTCCCATTATTCGTTTGCGTTAAATCTTCACATACAGTCAGCATCAAATGTAGCGGATCATAAGTATCTACCATTTTGTAACAGCTTAACAAAGAGTGGTGTCTTTTAATATAGAACAACTAAGACTGTAAAAGATATTCTTTAGAACGTGAATTTTAGAAATTTATCTATATTTGAAAAAGTTATCCGTGGTGTCAGAAGCTTTTGGCGTGTTGTTTCATCCGCTACTTTTGATGCTGACTGTACATTCTGTAAGGTAACAATGCAATATTTAATTATGGTACCTTCGATCTGATGAAAACAGGAAATGGCCATAGGAACTGTAATAAAACAAAGGAATATATTTGTGTTTGTTAGCATTGTTTCGATGCGTATTTGTTTTAATTAGTTGCCTGTTGAAAGAGAGGTACAGTCAGCGATAATAGCTTGTATAAAAACGGATTTTTTTGCAAAAAACTTATTTATACTATGGGAAATATAGAGAAATATCCGATTCGGGCAAGACTCGTACTTGCTACCTTTCGGAAAACCGGTCCGATTGCTCTTAACCAACTGAATCTTTCGCTTGCTCGAGTGTCAATATGAGCACGAGGAGTTAAACAATCACTTTGCCCCCTTGTACTTGTACACAAATAACTATTTAATTTTAAAAAACAACTCTCTTTTTAGAGAATCACCCAGAGCTTGGCGCGGTCGCGCTGAGATGTGCTGAAACGAGTTGTTATAGTACATTAACTTATCAAAAGACTAGCTTAACACGGAAATTACTTGTTTAGCTTAATCTTATGAAATTTAATACAGCAAAATATAACTATCTAGTTCCTAATTTTATATTCAATCTAAATAAACTTTCCAATACAACAATTCTACAATCTAAGGCAGATATTCTCAAATAACATGTGTTCTAAAGTCTCCTTTATCCGTGCAATGTTCAGTAATGCAGTATTAAATAACGGCAATCTGCACTTTTCCACTAGCAACAATACGCCGACTTTAATTTTTAACATCGCAGAGCACGAGCCTTACATCCAATATTAATACCGAGATTAAAGAAAAGTTCTAGTTCTCAAGAAATTAAATTTGCATGCACTCTTACTGCTCACGGATTCTTTCAGCGCAGCGATCCGTTTAGTCAGTATACTTAGTTCATTGTTTAAGGAAAATTATACATTTTGTAAGTACGGAGATGGAATTGTTCGTACTATTTCTAGCATTTGAGTTTAATTGAAAAGGCTTCTTGTTCTTAGACGGTTCAGATAGAAAATACATGTTTTAATGTAAGCTAGTTGCTTTCATGGGGCATTCAATAAGACCTGAGTATCTTAAGTCGGGAATTTATGTTGCCATTTTGAATTTGTAGAGCGCAAGTGCTCCTGTTAATTTTTATTTAGACCCGGAAGCCAATTCTGTTCTAATATGTAAATTAGGTCTTCATTTTATTTAATATAAACCTATTTTTTTGTAGTAGAAGAGGGAGCTGGAAGGGGTAGACCTCGGCAGACTTTATCTGATCAAATCGGGGAAATCCTGAAGAAAGGCCAGGTCAAGAGCACCCTAAATCGACGAGCGTGTATGAGGAATGTTATGAAAGTGAAGGAAGCGAAAGAGGTATGTCAGGATCGTAGCAAGTGGAAATCCGTGGTCTCTGTCTCTACCCCTCCGGGAAATAGGCGTGATTATATGTATGTATGTATATAAACCTATTTTGCTCCAAAATTAAAATGTATGCCTGTTTGGCTGTTTGTGTTTTTCAGTGATAAGCAAATTTTTGACTGCCATTCTATGAGTACGTTTGGTAAAACACGTACAGTTGCAGGTTGTCAATACCATTACACATGAATATATTTTAAGAAAAAAAAGTTCCAACTTTAACTTTTTGTAAGATTCGACCATGTAAACAAAAAAAGGGATCAAAATCACCTCGAACAGGTCGCGTATTTTTTGGAAGGTTTTTAGGGTTCCGTAGCCAAATGGCAAAAAACGGAACCCTTATAGATTCGTCATGTCCGTCTGTCTGTCCGATTCTGTCACAGCCACTATAAGAGCTGTACTGTTCAAACTTAGTAAGTGGATGTATTCTACGAACCGCATTAAGATTTTCACACAAAAATAGAAAAAAAAACAATAAATTTTGGGGGTTCCCCATACTTAGAACTGAAACTCAAAAAATCTTTTTTCATCAAACCCATACGTGTGGGGTATCTATGGATAGGTCTTCAAAAATGATATTGAGGTTTCTAATATCATTTTTTTCTAAAATGAATAGTTTGCGCGAGAGACACTTCCAAAGTGGCAAAATGTGTGTCCCCCCCCCCCCCCGTAACTTCTAAAATAACAGAATGAAAAATCTAAAAAAAAATATATGATATACATTGCCATGTAAACTTCCACCGAAAATTGGTTTGAACGAGATCTAGTAAGTAGTTTTTTTTTAATACGTCATGAAATTAAAAAAAAAAATTTTTTTTCATCATACCCATACGTGTGGGGGATAGGTCTTCAAAAATGATATTAAGGTTTCTAATATCATTTTTTTCTAAACTAAATAGTTTGCGCGAGAGAACCTTCCAAAGTGAAAAAAAGTGTGTCCCCCCCCCCCTGTAACTTCTAAAATAACAGAATGAAAAATCTAAAAAAAATATATGATATACATTGCCATGTAAACTTCCACCGAAAATTGGTTTGAACGAGATCTAGTAAGTAGTTTTTTTTTAATACGTCATGAAATTAAAAAAAAAAAATTATTTCATCATACCCATACGTGTGGGGTATCTATGGATAGGTCTTCAAAAATGATATTAAGGTTTCTAATATCATTTTTTTCTAAACTGAATAGTTTGCGCGAGAGAACCTTCCAAAGTGAAAAAAAGTGTGTCCCCCCCCCCTGTAACTTCCAAAATAACAGAATGAAAAATCTAAAAAAAATATATAATATACATTACCATGCAAACTTCCACCGAAAATTGGTTTGAACGAGATCTAGTAAGTAGTTTTTTTTTAATACGTCATAAAATTAAAAAAAAATTTTTTTCATTAAACATATACGTGTGGGGTATCTATGAATAGGTCTTCAAAAATGATATTTAGGTTCCTAATATCATTTTTTTCTAAACTGAATAGTTTGCGCGAGAGACACTTCCAAAGTGGTAAAATGTGTGTCCAAAGTGGGAAAATGTTGAACAAGATCTAATAAGAAGATTTTTTTTAATACGTCTTAAATTGTACGGAACCCTTCATGCGCGAGTCCGACTCGCACTTGTTTTTTAAATTTTTCTGAATATTACATAGATTTGTGCAAGACTGAGACAGCAAATTAAGTTTAATTATAATGTAAGTCATTCACCATTAAATATGTTTTCAACCAATATACATGAATAATAAGGGATCTTAACCCATAGCTTTTTTATCACTCAAAACCTGTGTGACAGAACTTATGACCCAACTAAGTATGTAGTCATGTGAAGTTGTTAGCACAACTACCCAGTGAGGAACACACGGAAACAGAGTTATAATTATTTATTATTTGGTATACAAGCGTTTGTAAGTGTGATTAACCGACTTATTTCAACCATATAAATATGTAGTATATATATCTAAAAAACTTATTTTCTGTAATGCACATTGTCGTACAACTTACTTTTAAACTAAATTCAATATTATTAAACGCTTAAACCTACGCAGAAGAAACCGTTACACTTAGATATCAACGATAGTCCAATTGAAAAAGTTGGTAAGTTTAAATTACTAGGCATAATATGGATATTTGTTCCTGAGTCATGGGTGTTTTCTATGTATTTAAGTATTTATAAATATTTATATATTATATATATCGTTGTCTAAGTACCCTCAACACAAGCCTTATTGAGCTTACTGTGGGACTTAGTCAATTTGTGTAATAATGTCCTATAATATTTATATTTATTTATATTTATATTTAATATTAGACTCCGGCATAAACTGGAAATCGCACATCCAAAATATTAAATCAAAACTTGCAAAGTTTGTATATGTACTTAGTGTTTTAAAAATAAACACCAATTTGGAATCTGCTATGACGGCTTATTACCGAGCGAGCACCGATACTCACCAACTATTTGTTATGCAAAAAAAGTGTGTTCGCATTCTAACCAATACACGCATTCCAAATAGTTGTCGACAGCATTTTAGAGACCTTAAAATATTAACACTACCCTCTATGTATATTATGGAGGCAGCAGTATTTGTCAGGAGCCACCCCCACTTATTTAACGGAACGAAAGTATTCAAACCCGAGAGTAGACGGAAAAATTAAATTATCTTACCGCCTAGCAAGTTTGCCATGGTTAAAAATGGTCCCTTCTATCGATGATTGCGTCCAAATAATGCAAAAAATTCCCGATACTGTTAAACAATTCAGCGACATTAAGTTATTTAAAAATAAATTAAGGAAGATACTTATTGAGAAATGTTATTATACCATAGACGAATTTTTTAACGATCAATCTTTAGCGAACATGACATAAAACATTTAATTTTACTGCATTAGAATGAATTGAATGTATCTACATTTTTTTCTCTAATGTAAAATATTGACATATACGTAATTATGTTGACATGCACGACTTGTAATAATTATAAACTAACCTACCAAATTGCTCTTTTGTTTAAATTGTAATTTTTACTTTTATTTAGTTATTAAGTTTAGGATTAAGTAACATATCCCATATTGTATGCCCTAACAGGGTATCATGTACCTACTAAGTCTAAAAAATAAGATCTTTATGTACCGATGAACATGATAAAACGATGGATTAAATGAATAATAATGAGTAATAAGAAGTTAAAATAACAAAAAGTCACACGTTACGTAATGAAACTTAACACAACTAAACTTGCTATTTCAGATGACAGTGCTGTAAAATATAACTTAGCTACTTTTTAACACAGGCCAATTCGAGCGTGCATCTAACATTAATCCGATATTTGAATGATATTGTATCATGTCATTGGTGTGTAGGTACAAGGTACAAGACAAGATATCCAAGAGTCGAACTCGATAGCTAATAGGGAGCGAATGCGATCTTTATGAAAAAAATGCGCGGCACAATTTATACAGCTATTTAATTTATACTGTGAGTCTCTGGACATCCAAAAAGGCGATGGAGATCGAAGTCCCTAACGACACAATTCGGCATGTCCACAGCTCGGCACGAAACTTGTCCAGTTGTCCGCCGGACTAATTGCTACGCTGTCCGGAACTATTGTCCGGACTTGCCGGTGTAGTATTGTTGTGGAGTGATTCTTAATTAATTAAGTTATATATGTTTATTGGTCAGAATTATTCTGCTGGATTAAATTACCTTTAAAGTGAGCTTGATTACCGACTTTCTAGACGCCGCAAATATTAGTTTTCATGAAAAAGTGGGCAATTACTGATTTGGACCGATAGGTATGTTGTTCTTTTTAAATCACACTAAGGAGTATATTAAGACCTAATTAATGTACTAGTGCAGCACCTTGGGTATTTCTAAGACAAGGATCAGATATCAGTCTTTTTCTGTCAAACTAGCTAACTTTGCCCGCTTGTTTTCGGGAAAGAACGACTTTCTTAAAAAAACCATGAAAGGTTTTTCTGCAAGCATTATGATCATACGCCTGATTTTATTTGCAGAAGAAAATCAGAAATCATCAATTGATTTACACTTTTGGCAATTTCGATGGCAGGTAAAGTTATAGTATAAAGGGTGACAGGCATGGTGACAAATGATAAAGGGCCGACCATCTTAGCCACAGGGGTGCTAACACTAAATTATACTTAACCATTATCTGATGCATCTTAGTGAAACGATGTGGGAGTCATGATGTTTATAGTTTTTTTTATATATTAAGATAAAGCTACAAAATCCTAAAATTTACGATATCCAGGTGTCCACTGTGCTGTTATAACAAACCGAAAATCATCAACTAAGTGTAATTACATCACAATTAAATTGTATTCGTTTTAATGACGCATGATACGTAAAATCCATCCTACCCTTTTTTTATTCAATACACTAACTATTGCACAAAGTAAACGACTGCATCAATCCTGCAGCTTAGTGGCCATGTAAATACAGCGCTGTACGACACCTGGCCCATTGCCGCTGATTTAAAGCTAACCAGAGGCGCTAACACTAAATTATACTTAACCATTATCTGGTGCATCATAGTGAAACGATGTGGGTGTCATGATGTTTAGTATATAGTTTTTTCATATATTATAAAGCTACATAATCGTAAAATTTACTATGTCTACTATGCTGTCATTTCAAACAAACTGAAAATCATTAACTAATTGTAATTACATCGCAGTTTATTTGTACTTAGTACTCGTTTATTAGCATATAGCATTAGCATATAGTTTTATTGGCATATGCTACGTAAAATCCATCCTACCTTTTATTATCCACACACTAACTATTGCACAAAGTAAACGACTGCATCAATCCTGCAGCTTAGTGGCCATGTAAATACAGCGCTGCACGACACCTGGCCCATTGCCGCTGATTTAAAGCTAACCAGAGGCGCTAACACTAAATTATACTTAACCGACTGCGGGAACGTCGGAATTTTGCATCGTTGCATTTTGGATTGTTGGAGCTTTTACTAAGTGAATATCGTCGATAAGTTGGTAATGCTGTGATTTGATGTAATTATGAATACACGAGAATTTTTTTAAATCACCAGACACTTCTACATTTATTTGTATTACAAAAGATATAAATAAAATTATAAGCACCTAGAAATATTATAAATACCCGTTTACACTTAGATATTATACGGTAAAATGACCAACCTATAACATCATGTTTTTGCATTTTTTTCTTATGCAGAGATTTTTAGGATATTAAAGAGACGATGAAGCTTGAATTGTGTTTTTTTAGGCCGTTAAAGTTTCAATATACTTACAGAGATACCGAGTAAGATATATTATGTATTTTATTATCAATATGAAGAATATAGTACTTAATTAATGCAGTGTATTTCAAATTGAACAAATTTTTAGAGCTTTTATTAGCATAAATAAGTGTAGGTAAATATATGGTTGTATTTCGAGTTAAGTGCAGGTTTTTTTGTATCAGTATTTTTAAAGCAAATTATCAATTTAATACAATGTGTTATTTTCATATGACACGATTGATTGTACAATATGTAAATTATTTATAAAGCTTAAAACACAAACGTTCATTAAACGTAAATAATGAGCGTCCTAAAATTAACATATATACCTAAATGTCGCTTAAATAGTACGAGATTAAAGCAAATTACAGTCCGAATAAATGTTGAAGCATTGTACGCTTTCTCGGCATTCATCGTGTTATGTTACAGACCTTTTTAACTTCGTGTCACATTCACTGCGGACCTTTTCAGCCGTATTCGGTCTTTTGAAGGCAAAATTAAGGATAAATCTGGTTGAAAGAGGGCACTAGACAATAGAACAATAGGGAAACTATAATTATAAATAAAGCTCTAATTCACATACATATAAGTGAGCTTTTAGTTTTTTAAGCCGGTTGTAGTGGTTACCTTGGCTTGTTGACAATATATTTAAATGAAATGATAAATCAGTTGTTTTAAACCAGCCAGCCAAAGGCCATCAATCAAATTTCTGTCATTTGCTTCAATCGCTTGCGTACGTTAGATACTAAATAAAGTGGAGTTGGAAACGGTCAGTCATCATTGTGAATCACGGAAAATTTATTGATGGCTTAGCAATATATTTTACAGGATAGCTATATTCACCATTGAGTTATTATGACTATAGAGAGGCTATACCAAATAATGAAATTGTCGCAATCGCAACCAAAACGCGTAACGCCATAAATTTTACAGCGCTTACGCGTTTATGTCGCGATGTTCACGCTTCGTCTATAGTTTGTTGTCAAAACAACAACAGCTCATGGCACAAAATACTGGTTCTCTGCACCGTTTATATGTACCTGTACCACACGACCAAAAACGCGTAACGCCATAAATTTTACAGCGCTTAGGCGTTTATGTCGCAATGATCACGCTTCGCTTCTATGATTTGCTGTCAAAACAACAACAGCTTATGGCACAAAATACTGGTTCTCTGCACCGTTTATATGTACTTGTACCACGCGACCAAAATGCGTAACGCCATAAATTTTACAGCGCTTACGCGTTTATGTTGCAATGATCACGCTTCGCTTCTATGGTTTGTTGTCAAAGCAACAACAGCTCATGGCACAAAATACTGGTTCTCTGCACCGTTTATATGTACTTGTACCACGCGACCAAAATGCGTAACGCCATAAATTTTACAGCGCTTACGCGTTTATGTCGCAATGATCACGCTTCGCTTCTATGATTTGCTGTCAAAGCAACAACAGCTTATGGCACAAAATACTGGTTCTCTGCACCGTTTATATGTACTTGTACCACGCGACCAAAATGCGTAACGCCATAAATTTTACAGCGCTTACGCGTTTATGTTGCAATGATCACGCTTCGCTTCTATGGTTTGTTGTCAAAGCAACAACAGCTCATGGCACAAAATACTGGTTCTCTGCACCGTTTATATGTACCTGTACCACGCGACCAAAACGCGTAACGCCATAAATTTTACAGCGCTTACGCATTTATGTTGCGATGTTTACGATTCCCCTCTATAGTTGGTAGTCAAAACAACAACAGGTCATGGCGCAAAATACTGGCTTTTTGTGCCGTTTATATTTGTACGTTTTTCACGGAGCATTTTTTTGCTATCAGACACGATTTTTTTTATTTTCCAAGAAAAGGGGTAATCTCCTGAAGGCAGCTTTAAAGTCAAATTCTCAATGGTAAATGTAAGCAATGATGATTAAGAATAGTTGTGTTCAGTTTTCAGTGAGACAAAGTGCCGTCCGGTCGCTCATGTGGCCATAAAACGCGCGATTTACACCTGAGACCGCGTGACGGACATACAAACTAGCTGTTCCTACCAGCATGAGGTATAATTTAATTTAGAAGACATGAAAGACGTCCATTTTAGCTAGGTCGTTTCAAGCTTTTTGCTAAATAGAACGTGACCATATAACTACGTTAGTCCAATCCAAAAGCTCCTTGCTCCCTCCTCCTTATGGTCATTTTGGAAGAAAAAAAAAGTGGAATATTTGAGATCTTGTATTTTTTAATCATTTTCACACTTGCAGTAACAAACTTATTGTATTAAATTACTCATTTTCTGTATGTTTCATTAGATTATGTCATAAAATTCAACATAAATAAATAAATAAATAAATATTATAGGACATTATTATTACACAAATCGACTAAGTCCCACAGTAAGCTCAATAAGGCTTGTGTTGAGGGTACTTAGACAACGATATATATAATATATAACCATTTATAAATACTTAAATACATAGTAAAACACCCATGACTCGGGAACAAATATCCATGCTCATCATACGAATAAATGCCCTTACCGGGATTTGAAACCGGGACCATCAGCTTCGTAGGCAGGGTCACTACCCACTAGGCCAGACCGGTCGTCAAACACAACATGTGTGTCGTCAATGAAAACATGTAAAAAATATTTTATAATATAATCTATTGATGCCTAGTCCTAAGAAACGCTGGCTGGACGTCGTGACAGCGGACTTGGAAGGGAACAATCTCACACCTGAGCATGCCGAAAACCGGCCAAAGTGGAGAAGATTAAGTATGAAAGCGGACGCTGGCATGAATCATCATCCCTAATCTATTTTTTTTCTGTTAAACACCTATGACTATTTTTTAATGCCAAATTACAATTTGCTTTTAAGAATAAAATTAGTTTATTAAAAAAAAGAACTCATTAACGATAGGCTATTTCAAAGGCCCCACAATAGGCTATTTCAAAGCTTTGTTGTATGTTTATTTATATATAATATTATATCGTCGTCTTAGTAACTAGAAGACAAGCCTTATTAAGCATGTTGTGGGACTTAGTCTATTTGTGTAACAATGACTTCTAATATAATATTTATTTATTTATAAAAATTATAATTATTCTAGTACAGGTAAGCCATTATCTTCTTACAGCGATTGTTTAATTTACTAACAGAATGCGGAGCGTCGCGAACTTCAAAGCTCAGTCGCGAGTTTCCAACCACTTACAAAGATTATGCAACTTCGGGCTCTTACAACTTGCCTATTACTTAGGAAATAACAATAAGAACACTTAAAAAACTATAATTTGACAATATAGCTAAGATGAACTGTGGATGAACTGTCGCGGTAGTTTCTGACGAAAAAAGAGTACGCTCATGGGCAACGCAATGGCAACCCCTCTTGTGTTTCACGCGTCCATGGGCGATGATATTTGCTTGCTACACGGCGATTTGTGTGCCCATTTGTATAAAAATAGTGTGTGTGTCAGCTTCAATGCACGACTAAACTTTACTCCTTACGGACGATTATAAAATACATAGACTTCAAATTCCTGCTTAATATCATTCAAGTAGGATATTTCGTTATATTACAATATTTTTCTAGGTTTATTTATCGGTTAATTTTCTCAATTAGGATATAAATATCAATTGACCGTTGTTATTTAATGCAACCGTGTATGCTCTGTACTAGAAAGAGGATGCGCCTCTCTCTGTCCAATGAGGTATCATTTTATTATCTCATTATCAGAGTGTTTCTAGTTTCTACGTAGCATTTTTTTTTTTTTCGTTTTTCTCTTCCAAAGTTCATAAAACCTAATGTTTCATACTTTAATATACTTCAGGAGCTAAATACTATCAGCTGTAAAAATATTGGTACCTAATTTGTATATGAAACTTAGTAGTAGTCAGCAACAAACAACAAACTGAGTAGTATTGATATACAGTTCACAGCGAAAATTATGAATGAAATTAAAATATTTTACAGTCACATTATTTTGATGCTGAAATAGTACGTAAAGCCTTCCTTTCATGTGCCAGGCGTTGTTTGTGGGCAACACTGCGTCCTTCCTAGAAGTATGGACGGCGGCGCGACGCTTTGTCAATGCTTTAATTTGTTAGCAAACATACTTAGAATTACATACAGGCCAATTCGAATATGTACTGATATCAAACCAATAAAACCAATATTGGATTCATATCAGTTACCTGGGGGCCTACCGCAAAAACCGAAATTCGCAAATTGCGGGGATCTTTCTCTTTTACTCTCACTAAAACCCTGTACGGCGCCTGTTGCTACCTTTCTTTACATTGTAAATCTGTTTTTTAAATTTGTTTTCTTTGTGGTGCAATAAAGAATATTTACTTACTTACTTACTTACTTAAAACGTAATTAGAGTGACAGAGAAATGCCCGTAATTGGCGAACTTCGATTTTTGCGGTTATATTCCTGTCTGTCGCGAACGTATTGCGAACCAGCTAATATTTGCCAACGTCATGGAGTAGATGGCGCTAGTAGTCACGTTTAACTTAAGTAACCGCTTCTAGGTTATTGGGATTTTTTGAGGGAAGTTGAGAGGGTAGATGAGAACGACAGTAGGAAAAAGGAGGTTGTGTGCGAACAAATCGACGCGGCAGTGATATTTGCTTTTAGATCAAGTCAAGAACGTTCTTATGGTGTTATTAGAATAATGATGTGTCTCGGGTATATTGTGACCCACGTTATCAGTACTCAGAGTGAACAGTGATCCAGTGAGGCTAATATGAACTTAAGGTAAACTTTGTGTGAGGAATGGGGTCGCTATAAGGGGAGGTTTGGAGGCGACTATTAAGCTCAAGAAACCAGGTGGATAATCATGTGATACTCATGTTATATGTAGGTAATAAAGTTGGACACCAGCACAACTCATATCGTCATCTCACTAACATCCAGGCCTCGTATAGGTATGTAGTACATTTACATATCGCTTTCCAGTATCCGTAAAAGCATTAGCTCATTCGATAGGTTAATAAGTATGGTGAGCTTGACGACACTGTCATCAGCGCATCGTCTCGCGTTAATACTTGTTCGGGCAAGTACTTAGTAAGTAAATAAGTAAGTAGTGATGTATAAAAACACCATTACTGAGGCACTTTCTTCCTATTTCATACGTGTATGTGATGCATATAGTTAATTAATTAACTTATATACAAATGTAAGATTGAAGCAAGAATAATACAGTAATAAGGCTAATAACACATCAAATAGTCACATTATTTGTGCTTTTTTTATTTTGTTTATTTTTAAGTCGTCACACTATTATATATTATATAAATTATAAACTGAAATAGATATCATACACCAAAGAAAAAGTGACCAAGTGGTCAAGTGGCACAAAGTCAATAGCGGCAGCGCGTGTCGGAGCAGAGAGTTCGCTCAGTACAAGCACACAGACGTGACATTTACACATACAGACGTTACATTTACAGGCGTTCTCGGGCACTCTCGGGCAGAGCTTAGTCGGGTTGTGCGCGCGTTGCTCACTTGAAATCCCCGCCGCTAGGTACCTACTGTCATGTACGTCAAATGCAGTCTCTAAGGAATGTAAACATGATAAGATGTATGTATAAACGAATCGATGTATGTATGTCTGTTAACTTATATTACCTACTCCTTTTTAAAATTCGAAATTAATACAGAAGCAACCCTAGTGAGTCGGGTAAGTTTAGGTATGTATTTTCAAGAACGGCGGGAACGGACCTTCTGTTTATTTTTTATTTTGTGCTAGTAGTCAGGAAGTTAGCCACGTAAGCTGAAGACGCAGGTTCGATTTTTGCCTCGGCCACCGGTAGACTTAGTATTTTTTTTGGTATATGATATCTATTTCAGTTTATAAAACACATTACTTCAATTATTTCTAAATTAAGTCCAACTAAATGAAATCAAATGGATCTGTCATACGGACGACCATGCAACGCGAGAAGTATAACATAATCAAAGCATACTTACAGGTACAAATACGCCTGCAGCACTCGGTAGCTATATGAATAAGTCCTGAACGGCTCGAGACGGAAACAAGGCTTTGTCCTCCCTAACGAGAACTGAAACCGTACACCGTACTGCTACGGAACATGCTTTTGAGATGTCAGTTAGGTAAATACTATAACGCGTGGGTCCCAAATTCAACTGGGTTCCGACTCCAACCCACCTTTGTTATACTTTGTGAGTGGCAAACAATCATACGGTCCGCCTGATGGTAAGCAGTCTTCGTGGCCTGCAACTCCAGAAGAGTTACATACGCGTTGACGATCCTAACACTCCTCAAACTTGATGATCT
Organism: Cydia pomonella; assembly: GCF_033807575.1. Classification (NCBI taxonomy): domain Eukaryota; kingdom Metazoa; phylum Arthropoda; class Insecta; order Lepidoptera; family Tortricidae; genus Cydia; species Cydia pomonella. The sequence continues at coordinate 24,050,440 of NC_084709.1, read as the reverse complement.
CTGATAACCTTACTCACCGGCAGGAACACAATACTATAATTTTATTAGGGTCTAGTGTTATTTGGCTGCGGTTTTTTGTAAGGTGGAGATACTTTCCCAGTTGGACTCTGCTCTAGGTCTGGAATTACATCCACTGTGCTATTCCCTACCACAAAAAGCGAGATGACATTCACAATGCCCATACCTCTCTTTTGGACGCAGTTTAAGGACGTACCCGGGTCCAAAAATGTAATACGATTATGACGACAATATTGTAAAAGGCATATCATATTTTACCAAGTTATAAAAATTCATCGCGGGAAAATGAAGATAATTGAGACAAATATAATGCGTATTTGTTCTGTCAAACAGATCATATGTGCTTAAGATAGCATTAGATAACTAAAACCAATAATTTGGAGTTACACGAGCATCATAGAGACACATTGGACCAGATCATAGGAAGGAAGGTTATGATTTTTTTTCTTTTCCAGTGGTCAGAGGAGCGTCTATTTAAAATAAAATTCGAAATCCAATTTTCGCATTTTAACCGTCAGTGCGTACAAATAATTGACAACTTAAAGCACATTACACATACTTAACGATTGTTTAAGCCCCCACCAACCTATGGATCAACATAGACGGCAAAAATTGGTTTAGGCAGACTCCACAAGTAGAAAGATATCACTCATATCTTAATGTGACTCGCTTGAGTAGCTACAAAAATCTCTTGGGCTCCATAATTACTTTTTAAAAATCTTTTACATCTTTTATCTACTGAATAAATAAAATAGAACTTGACGTGGATCAGTGTTTCAATAATTGAAAGGCTAGGCTGTACTCACAATAATTGTGAGTACAGCCTTATGCATCAAACGGTATCTAACCATCAAAACAAGTCCGTTAATAAAAGTAAAATTGCAAATCAAATAAACATTTCACCTGTTTATTCGCACTTGAGGCGTTTTACGGCGTATTTTATTATTACAATGATATTTATGACGCCAGACGGCTGAATAAACCCCCTAATGCTGGAATTGAGCCCAAATGAAAAAGTGGCGGTATATGAAGTCGAAGATGAAGCAGATTAAAAGGCCAGCTGCTTCATTATTTATCAAAATTTACCTGAAATCCAACTCAAGTGAGCTTTTGTGTTGAAGTTGCTTAAAATTAAGTATTCTAAAACGAAAGTAAAACCTTAATTTACCTTTAGTAAGATTGTTGAGATGGAATAACAAACTTACTATAACCCAGGAGGATGAACCGATTTTAATCTAGTTTTAAAGCAGTCTCCGTACCCTATGTACGCCTACAACTCTAGAGGAGTTACATGCACCATCACCACCATCCCTAACACTCCGCAACCTCGTTGAGCTCTGGCAAACTAGTTCCTTAAGAAAAAGCATATTTTACATATTTTGTCAAATGATTTCTATTTTTACAGTTAATTCCAATATTTTATGATATTCAATTTGTATAAACTAATAGACTGCATGGACTTAGCATCATAATACTAATCGAAAATCCTTTTTGGATCTATATCGGAATGCCTAAAGTTTTTTGGCCTAAATTATCATTGCCTAACATTATTTGGCATAACCATCACTTGCCCTAACACTCGTATGGCCGAATTGTGGTTGCCCTATTCCACAATGGCGGATTTCGTTTTGGCCTAATTTGTTTTTCCCTAATGACACTTACCACAATCGTAACATACCCTAATGTTACATAGCATAACAATCATTGCGTCTAATCATTAAAAATCTAAAAAATCATATGGCCTAACCATCTTTATACCTAATTGCACACAGCCCATACCTTATTATGGCCTAATTATAATACGTTTTGGCAGTAATCACTAATCATCCAAATTGCATACAGTTAGCAATATCGAATCGGGGCTCCTATTCTGTGCCGTTTGGCCTTCGGCCGTTTGAAGATACCTGAAGAACCTAACCTACCGTTAAATTTTCACCGTCCCAATCCCAACAGTCCCAACACCGACAATTTTACAAGCGCCAACCATTAAGGCAGAATTCGCACCTCGTTTGAGTATTGCTAATTTATTATAGTAACTATTCTAGAACCCAGTTTATTACTGCATATATGGAAAATAATATGATGACAACTGATAATTAGAGCAGTACCCATTAGGCCAAAACAGTTCGAGCATCACATTATAGTTCACACTATAATAGGGATTTCATGTAATATGCAACAAACCATTAGGGATACTCACCATTAGGACAAAAATGCTTAAAAAACATAACATTTAGGTAAAACAATACATTATGCAAAATTATCATTGTGCCAAGTGACTGTTATGCCAAGTGATCATTAGTCCATAGCAGTTAGGCCAAGTGATTTTAGGCCAAACGTTGTTAGGCGTTCAAAAGGACACCCATCCTTTTTAAAATGGATAAGACGAAGTTTTCCCGTTTTTATTAATATTTTCGTCAGTGAAGAAACTGTCCCTCAGAAGGCTATGGCGCAACGCCTTCGAGGGCCGGGTAATTCTCGCCATGACTTGTGACTGACATTTGCATGCCCAAATTTAATTTAGCCACCTGCCCTCCCGTGATGCATAAAACATTACCTACTCTGCACATCCATCTGAGGCCGAACTTTTGTGTTTTAATGAGGAATATCTCCCTATAGTAGGGTAAATATTTTTTGGTGACGACCTTTTTTAATTAAAGAAGGCTTTAATTTTACGCGTTTCGCATATTAATGCTGGAGATCATGTCGAGTTAAATTGGCGTTGTGGACTGAATTACTAGTGGGCTGCTGATAGCCTCTGGGAGACCGAAAATAAGGGTGAATGTTTTATATAACTTTTTTCTCCATCAAAATTCATTTAATACTTTTCAAAACAAACTGATATATAAATAATCTGATGTACGCAGTAATGTCTTGGAAAAACATGTTATTACTTATGAAAACTAGTTTTCACGGTATTCTGTCAGAGTCAAAAGCTGAGGTGTGGCGACGAGCGAAGCGAGGAGGAGCGTGTCAGGTTAATCGTGACCAAACCAAAACCGTCTTTATGAATTATATCTTCCTACTCGCGTTTGTCTCGGCATTTTGCCACGGCTCATGGGAGCCTGGGGTCTGCTTCTCAACTAATCCCAAGAATAGTTTTTATTGAAAAAAATCCAGTTAAAACTAGTTTTCACCGAGGCCACGGAAAACTAGTTTTAGTTATAGGTAGATAAAACACGCTTTAACTAAAAACGGTTTTAAATGTACGGTAACATAATTACCTATATAAATTAACTGATAATGACTGCTCGTGCATCTTATATAATGGTCCTATTATGAAGTTTACTTTAAAATACGAGTGTTTTTCAATTACTTCGGCTTAAATGGTTCATAAACTTTTTGTTTACACAACTATAGGGTTAGAGCAATCTTTTGAGATGGATGATGGCATTTAAGAGCATTATCACAATGTCGATTTGCGGGAGAGTTGAATGCAAGGTGAATTTTCTGCGTACTGGAATACTGGGAAATTTGAAAAAACAAAAAAGCAAATCCTTTAAAAAATTCGTTTAGTTTGATATCGATATCACAATCTTTTACTTTGGCATGACGCTAAACGGAACATCGAAAACTGACAGAGGGCAACGAAGCACCCGTACTGTACCGTATTTCAAGGCACGGTTGAACAGTCGCCATCAGATATATCGGAGCGGCCAAGGTGCTCATAAATATCTGAACACACCTCTATTAGTCAAGGTAGAGTGCGTGTTCAGATAATTTTGAGCATTTCGGCCGCTCCGATACATATTATGATGACTGAATAAGCTTCTATGAGATAACGCTGTGATATTTCAATGATATACTCGTACTTACCTAATTCTGAATGGGGGTTATAGTAACTGTACAAATACTTAACTATATTAATAACTAGCTTAAATCCAAAACAAGCCTTTGAGGCATTGTACCAAGGATAGTATCGTCATTTCCTCGTTGTATTGCAATGCTAATTTTGTGCGAGGAAGCCGCCAGCTCTTCAGTCACCAGTTACGTCAACCAGACGCTTCGCGGTATCAATACGAAGGCAATATTATTTTCTCTTCATAATCCTACATATCTATATTTGTTTGAATTTTACCTTCAATCCAAACAAAAAACAACTATCAGGCGTCACTCAGCGTTACGAAGCGTCACGATGCGTCAGACAGCGTCACGGCTCATCGCGTCACATCACGCGGTCGCGTAAGCAACAAAACTAACACCAACAGGCATATCGTCCGACACGTGACGCTGAGTACACAAACATTGTGACATTTGTGTCGCATCGAAATGTAACATGGCATTAATATTTGCGTAAATGCTTATTTCGAAAAAGAAAATTTAAATAGGGTAAATTTTGCGTAATTTTGGACAGGTATTACGTATTTAATATATAAAATGAGTAATGTACGACGCTAGAAACATGTTTCTTAAGAAAAGCCGTATAATAAAGTATCTCTTATACGTACAAACAGCAACACTCTTTACTGTCCATCAGTGGACCTTATTGCTTCTATAATAAGGGCCACCGATGGACGGTTAACAGTGTGGGCGATGGTACCTAATGTTTATTATTTGACTAAATTTTCGGCATCGAGAATTATTTGACCTTTTAATTCCAAAAAAAATTTAAACTGGTTAACCACGGGAAAAAGCAGTAAAAGTGCGCAGAAGTCGGCGCGAAAATGGCGTGACCGTGGTCTCAGAAAAATAACCAATGTTATGGATAGATAGAGATAGAGCTTAGGAATAATGATTTTGCCAGACGTTGTTTATAATTATTATTGTTACATGAATGTTTGTCAATTGTTGTTATTGAAATGATATATCCATAATATCATCCCGTTAAACTGTAATACGAATATCAAATTGTCCCTCCCCCCACTACCCTTGAATCCCGTCGGCTTGCATAACAAGGTCCACAAATAAACGCCATATCTCTAAACTAATATTTACTTAGCACACACTGATAGACAAAGAAGCCAATTCGAATGTACCTTTGACATCAAAACGATATCTTAATGATGTCAGCCCGCGTAGCCAATATGCCAATCGTTAATGCTCCGTAGCAAACGAAACGCAACTGTCACTGTCGCACTTATATGGAAAAGTGATAATGAGAGATGACTGCGATACGCTACGGAGCGTTAACGATTGGCACGTTGGCTACGCGGACTGTTCGTTATTATTTGCGTAAATTACAAAATTTTACATGTCAAAAGGGTAATACATATAATTAGGTCGATGTCAATTAAGATAATAACTATCAAATTCAAGTACAATAAAATAAAACAATTAAAAAGAAAACAAAGATCTATTAAATTATATTAAATTAAATCATTATTATAATATTCTGCGCTGGTGGCCTAGCGGTAAGAGCGTGCGACTTGCAATCCGGAGGTCGCGGGTTCAAACCCTGGCTCGTACCAATGAGTTTTTCGGAACTTACGTACGAAATATCATTTGATATTTACCACCATACCAGTCGCTTTTCGGTGAAGGAAAACATTGTGAGGAAACCGGACTTATCCCAACAAGGCCTAGTTTACCCCTCTGGGTTGGAAGGTCAGATGGCAGTCGCTTTCGTAAAAACTAGTGCCTACGCCAAATCTTGGGATTAGTTGTCAAGCGGACCCCAGGCTCCCATGAGCCGTGGCAAAATGCCGGGACAACGCGAGGAAGAAGAAGAAAATTATTATAATATTCTGACATGTCTAAATAGCAATGACTAAAGAAAAGCCACAGCCAACGGACATCTTTTAGAACCGGTGTGGAGTTATCGGCCAACGATAACCCGACCAAATTAAGAAGTTAACACTTTTAATATTATGTGTATTTCCATAAAAAGAGCTCAAGTGGGATATTTATAGGTCAAAGGTGAAGAAAAAAGGTGGGGCTTCATACAATTAATAGCATATCACGATAAATTTTACCAACTAGGTATAAAAATGACTTGAGCAGATCTCAACATTACGTACTACACAAATAACTATAAACGCATTTATAGCTTATATAGACGCTTCAAATCTATTATTCACAGAAGATTTTGATTAAATCCTCACATTTAATGTTTACGAAATACACTTACCACGATTATTAGAGTTCTTGTTAAAAAAATGTATATTATTTTGATATCAAATCGATTAAATTCAAATTTATATAAAGAAAAGTACCTACTGTATTTAATAGCATGTATTCTATAATTTCTATAGTAATTTAAATGGTATTTTTTCTTATTTAATGCATATTAATTATAAGATGTAATGTTTTGAAAAGATGTGTCCCGCCGAATTTCTTGCCGCTGCTTCTTGGGATACTCCTGGAATTGGGCTCTTCCAATTGAAGGGGGATTTAAATCTTCTCGGATCAGAGGTGTAGGGTTAAAGCCGGTGTTGCTTTATTTGACGTTCATAAGCGTATTGGAATATGCCTTCTTGAATCTTCTCTTCTTCTGCCTCGCCTTTTTCCCGTTACGCGGGGTCGGCTTTCCCAATCATGCGACGCCACTTGCTCCTTTCTTGGGTGTCTTGTTCGTGGAGTCCCAACACCTTCATATCCTTTCGGACATTCGTCATCCAAGTTGTTTGGGGCCTTCCACTTCCCCTCTTTTTTTTAGCGATGGAAAGGCACTTTTTAACGACGTGATCGTCAGGTCTTCTCATTACGTGGCCGTACCATCTTAGTCTAGCCTCGGAAATTTTATGGCTTCTTGAATATGCCTTCTTGAATAATAAACTATATTTGTATTATCTATATCTTATTCGAATTGGCCTCTAGCTCAATCTAATTCAGCACACGGCACTGGCAAACCGTCTCTAGAGATAATTGTATGAAGATTACTGCTTGAGAGGATTTCAACGGGCACCCTTCGTATGTATGGCGTGAAACATATTGGGAAACCACAGCTATTTGGAGCTTTTATTATATTGTATTAATTATAATTTCGCCTATTTATACCACTGTAAAAAGTAGGCAGATTTATTTTCACAATTTGGAAGTTTCTGAGACACAGCAGGTTTATTAGGAGCATAATTTCTCACGGAAAGTGAAATCGGTCGACATCTTCCAAAAAATGCAGATATATTCAAACCAAAATACGAGTAAGTTGGCAGCGATTATGATAGCCTAGACGGTGCACGGGTTATTTTAAATGTCAACTTTTATGAAATAAAGACGTTTCACTTGCACCGTCTGGTCTATCAAAATCAGTGAAACATGTCGAGCGTCTTCGACTTAAAATAAGTGAGTGACCCGTTTTAACATATTTAATGGGTTCTGTAATAGTTTGTTTCTTAATTAGATGGGTACCTATCCTATAGGTTCCCAAAACAGACAAAAAAAATCTGCTTTAAATATGCCTTATTTCTTATTTAATGTTCCTTAAGTCATTCTTCATACATTTGGCCGTTTAAGCCAACAATAGCTAGGTTAGAAGATTTTGATAACAAAAACTAGTACCTACGTCAATTCTTCAGAAAAGTTGCCACGAGAACCCCAGGCTCCTATACGCTGTGGAAAAAAGCAATTAGAAAGTTGCCACAGTATACAGAATGATTCCGGAGACGGGAGCAGATCAACCCCACGCTTTAAGTAAGTAAGTAAATATTCTTCATTGCACCAACAATTATACATTTTACATACCAATTAATATTACATTATTATTATTTTTTATATAAGTAGTTTCTTACCATTATCAACGTATTTTTTTTAGTACTGAAAGAAAGGTTTACATTATGTACGACAAGCATGGTCACCAGTCACCGTACAATTATAACACTTTAGTAAAATACGCATATATTATAATCAAGGAAAGAATAAAAGTCTTTACCAACCGCAAAATTGAATGTCAAGTAGTCATTGGACTCTTTACCTTTTGAAAATCGTATCTCTCTCAAGCGTGGCAATTTATTTTCTGCTGTCGTTAAGACGGTTTAGCGGATTTTATCTTTATTAATTAGGCGTTGCAGAGTGATCATGATTAAGGAGGAGCAATCCTTTACTTAACAAAAAGTTAAAAAACAGGAAAAGGTTTGCTTGAAACTTAAATAAGATGGTGAACGATTTATTAACTTTTACTATTACTTCGTTTTTTAGGTTTAAAAAAAGGTAAGCGATCTTAACACTTTTTACAAATTAGTAGCTATTACCTACTTATGAAACCAAAGGAATGTAAATGCTTGTACAGTGTGGGCAAATAAGAAGTAGGTATACATTTTGTTTGTAAATTTGAACTGTATTAAGTTCGAATATTATTAAGTATTGTTTTAAAAATATACTATTCAGGGTTGGCAAATACATGCGGAACATAATGTCTGTCATATGTCCACCACTAACAGCAGGCATATGTAAGCCCTTATCATCGCAATTTTCAGCATATTTTCGCACATTTTCGACTTTATCTTAGTAAATTTGTGCAGGATAGGCTTGAACTGTTTCAATTTCATTAGTTTGTTAGCATAGATACGTCATATTAGTTAGCCCCACAGAAACAAGTCAGGGGTTGCAAGATTTAAGGGAATTTAGGTGCCAATCAGTCACTTTTTCTCGAAATTAATCGAGCAAACAACATGTTGTAAACAACACAAACATTTGAGAAAAAATTGCTTGTTGCTAGAGGTAGACATTGGGCAGAAATTATCTTCCGTATTCAATTGCCAACCCTGAACAATATATATATGAAAAAATATTTAAATTTTATGAAAAAAAAATTGCACTTAATAAATTTTAAATTTTAAAACAAAGTGTATCACTCTTATTTGCCCACCTTTTATATGCTATATAATTGTTACATATTTCCTGCGACTTACAAATAAAAATACACGTCATGATCGCTTATATCTAATCCAAAAAAAAATCGAAGTATAAGTGTGTGGTCCTGCTCACGTCTCACGAATCATCCTGTATTTAAGAGGACGATATTACCTAAATAAGACAACAGTTTTTTTTGTCCCGTAAACTTTCCTAAAGTACTTTAAAAATAGTCTAATCTCAGACGCAACTGTAGAGTGTCGCCAAGTTTCAAAGTGCCGGCGGCTCGATTTTTATCGATACTTTTATCGACTCGCTAAAAGTCGAGTCACTCGACTAGATGGAAAAGTAGCTGTCAAACTTGAGCACTAGAATAGATACAGTTTACAGGCTAAGTGGCTCTTAGGCGGATTATATATCTTTTAAAAGTGCTAACTTTTCCTGTCTTTACAAGAAAACAACAATAGCAAAAATATAGGGAAAAAAGGCGCTTTAAATTTTTTTTTTTATATATAGTGAAACCTGGATAAGTGGGACAACAAGGGGCGAGCAAATATGTCTCACTTAAAGAGGTATTTCAGAGGGTTCCATAAATAGAGGTGAGGATAGTTATTTCTATTAGAGAGTTGGTTAATAAGATATTTAGGAAACATTATGTACTCGTATGAGTTATAATATTTAACAATAAAAAAGGTTAAATTATCCTTGTCCTTTAGGACATTGAGTAATTTTTTAAGTATGTTTAACATTTTTTTCGAATTTACAAAGGATAGATTTTGTCACATTAAATTGGATACAGACTTGATGGCATCTTACCACTTTAGTAAAAGGTAATTAATTTTTTGTCTTTCGTGTTACTTATTAAGATTTTAATTTCACTTTCGAAAGTGTTTAGGTACTACTAAATACCCTTTGCCCAAAACTGGGCGTCCAAACGAACATAGCATGGATTAACGAAACAAATACCTATTAAAAATGTCTATAGATAGTATTAATTAAAGAAGGTAGAAACTGTAAAACGTTTGGAATAAAGAGCTTTAATAATAATAATAATAACTACTAAATAAAACTTGAAGACACATACACAGTTACACAATACACAGATAGCCAAATGCAGAATTTGTGGATAGATTAAGAATTAGTAAAAATCAGCAGTAAAGTCGAAGTTAGAGAGGTCATAGATTGACGTCATCTCAGACACAGAGGTCAATTCTATAAAATTCTAAAAAAGAATTAAGATAAATGTGACTATGAAATCTAAAGTACTAATCCCAGTTAAGTAGGTTTGTTTTATCTCACTAAGGGTTGGTTGCACCAAACCGTATGTCACCGTTAAAGCGTTGGTTAAATTTTATTGTATGGGATTTTTCATAGTCCTTTGCTATGTGACGTTGATCAGTCAGTCAAGTGGGGTTAGTGCAACCCGCCCTAACAGAGGTAATTGAGTGCTAAAGTGTCAGGACAGCACCATGAGTCCCAGCTACGGAGGTTTCCCACCTATCCGCGTCCCACTTAACCAAGTTTCACTGTATAAGTCTCTTTGTTGTTTTGGCACAACTTTTTGGTAAATATTATTTTAAACGCAACTATAATATTATTATTTACCTCACACACAAGATGAGATAGGGCTAAATAAAACGTCTCACATTATTTTAATATGCCGCAGGACTCACCGTTTTCCGTGCCAAAGGCAGAAATATATTATATTTCTTACATAATTTCGTTGTTTTAAGTACGACTCCAACATGCTTATAATAAAATGAAATGTCAGGAAAGTTGCTGCGCGAGGCGCCGATGACACGCGCCGTGCGTACCCTGAACATCATAGCCACACATATAGACCTATTTTCATGTACGATGAGTGAATTCACAAAAGTAGCTGTATTAACTCTTTGTTATATTGAATAGGTAGTATGTAGGGTAAAAATTTAGTTGTTAGATATAGGTACTTGTTTTTTGTTTGTTTGATAATTTGTTGCTACATTATCGCATTGGGTTCAGCCTGTAATGATAATTGTGTGTGGAAATAAAAAAAAATAAAAAAAATCAGTAATTTAACTTTTTTCCTAAAGCAATATTATTAGGATATAGTATTTTTTTCCGTCCTGCACTATTTGTATTTAACCCTGTATACTTATTGAGTTTTAGGTTGTATTAATTAAATAAGTGTTAAAATATTGAATTTGCAAATACCTATGCTATGCACGAAGAATTTTCTACATTTATCTGGTTGTTTCTATCTCTTGTTCATATTTATATTACTGTCCTACTCATGAGCTGGCAGTCAATGTCACTGTGCGAGCAGGAAATCAATATAATTATGCGCGTGCGATAGAGACAGAAAATCACGGGTCAATATACTAAATTCTTCGTGCTTAATAGCGTCCATATTTTAACGGTGACTGAAATACAAGTTATTTTTTTTAAGATGCTACTTTGGAAAGTATTCAAATAACGATATAAATTCGATTCAATTTGAAATAATAACTGTCATTGACAGAATAAAAGCATATACCATACTAAGTGTGCCGTAGTTTCCCATACGGACAACAGGTATGGGATTCTTCAATATAGCTACACATTTAGTGTATCTAAAGGTATTTAAAAGGTCGGCAAAGAGCATGTCGACACCTCGGGAGTTGATGTAACCCTTAGGCTACGGTGACTGCTTACCAACAAGCGGACCAAGCTTGTTTGCCACTGACGTGGATTATAAAAACTGGGGATGATACATAAATATGTGTTCGTGGTAGAGAGTTCTGAAAAAAATTAATATAAGAAGAATTATGTACATTTCAAAACTCAATCATCGTTTTTATGATAATCTAAAACCCCGTAGCGTTTTCAAAGAGAAATATATTTCATTATTGTTTGCAATTTTTTAATCTCTGCCAAATAACAAAGCAACGAAAGCGGAAAAAAGCCACAAGCTCTGGCTAATATGCATATCGTTTCAATCCCGCGTATTTGCACAGCGCTCACCGATAATTGGAACTCAAATAAGTGGATCCATGGCCGTCTTCGTAGGCACGTTTCAATTGAAAAGTAATCCCATGCCAAACATTTGTACGTCTCAATAGGGCTCCGCCTACTATGACAGCTCATCTACCAGCATGCTTCCAGTTGCTTAAATTTAGCACGATTTCCATTGCTGCTCCGTAAGCGTTAAAAGCTAGTGTTGTACCGTTAAAGACGCAATGGAGGGAGAATTTTAGTAAATGGTTGAGAGAAGAGAGGTTAGTGATACGGAGGTATTTCCTAGTGGTTATGAATGGGAACAGAGCCGGTCCGATAATCATTATACGCCCGTGTAAATATTGGCACAGCGCTGCTGGGAGCGTTGAATTAAAATTAAAATGGATTTATCTCAATCAGCTATTGTTATATAAATGTCTTTTGTGTGTTTGTTTGAATTACCGTTAAGTGGGGTAACTGGAGACAGAAGGATAACTTTAGACAATTTTGTTTCATTGAACTAATCTAACGACTTGAAAAAAAATTACCCTAAGACTGGTAAATTTGACGACCGGTCTGGCCTAGTGGAACCCTGCTTATGAAGCCGACAGTCCCGGGTTCGAATCCCCGTAAGGGCATTTATTTGTACCCGTATACAGTACACAGATATTTGTACCCGTGTCATGGGTGTTTTCTTTGTATCTAAATATGTATTTATCTATATACTTATATTGCCGCCTAGGACCCATACCCATAGTACAGTCCGCATCAAAAGTAGCGGTTGAAACAACGCGCCAAAAGTATCTGGTATTCTGGATAACTATTCCAAATATAGATAAATTTCTAAAATTCGCGCTCAAAAGTATATCTTTTACAGTCTTAGTTGTTCTATATTAAAGACATCACTTCTTGTTAAGCTGTTACAGTATGATCCGCTACTTTTGAAGCTGACTGTACATGATTTACTTAGTTTGGGGCTAGGTCGGTCTGGGTAAGATTGTCCCCAAATATTTATTTATTTAAATCCTGATACAAAGACAGTGCTGTCATTGAGGAATATGTCCTTTGTCTTATGTTACCCTTCCTATTCCCAGTTATCCCATTTGACGGTAAATAATAAAATTGTTATGCGAGGTGTTACTACAAAATTTGAATCGCTATTTTTCGTTTTCACGCATTAACTTCCAAAGCCACGCTGCGCGCTACTACGGTAGCCAATTGGGTTGGTTTGTCCGCTTTATAGCGAAAAGCAACAAGGCCCGGGCCTAGGGGCCCAGCTCAGGCAACCTAGCAATGGTTTTGAAATGGAAAAGGGCCCTAAATTCTAAGTGCCTTACCAAATATCTAGGGGCCATAAGTCTCTAAATCTGGGCCTGAATATAGTTAGCACAGTCGGCAAAACTCAATAGAATACAGTTTGAGTGATGTAATAACATATACCAAACTGTAATAAGGGATCTTGATGTTGGTGTATATGGTAGGTACGGTTCTGTCTTTCCCTGAATCAAACCCTGGGGTGATTTCCCGGAATATTCATTGTTGATACTTACTGTTGTTAAGCGAGGTTTGGACTAGCAAAAACACTACGTTACATTACTAACTATTAAGGTAAACTGCATTCAAAAGTTTTCTTGCTAGTTTAAACCTAGCTTTACAGTAAAAAGTGCTTCTAGCTTAGTAAATATTTGCCGTTTACACAATTAACCCGCGTTCGACGTTACCCCAAAGCACCATACGTCCCGATTCGAACTTTAAGATACGTCTACTTTAAGATAGAAAATATTAGGTCTAGACCTAAAGACCTAATAGTTAGTCAAATAAGCAAACAAACGTGTACGCTAAGAGACTCAGTATTTTAGCAGTATTGAAGGCCAATTCTTTTGGAGGCCAAACTTACTTTGTGACATAAAAATTATGTAAGTCGCTAGTACATATACATATAAATCATATAAATTTTGTATTTGTATATATTGGTGCAAAGCGAGACGCGGGGGATTATTCTTAACGAACAGTTGAATGATGCATCGCCGTTATTATGAATTATTCCATCTCATTCACACTCGTACAGTAGGGAGAGTGGTCAAGGTATAAATATCACCGACAATTCTAGACAGCAAATTCAGTTGTCAGACCTCAGATCGTCAACATCTCCAACATCTCCTTAGGGTGCCTCGTATAGAGGTGAAACACGTGTCGAATTTTGTACTTTTGGTGGTGGGTTGTTATATTTATTTGCGTATTTATTTTTGCAGTGGGAGGGTGACAACATTAATTGCATGTAAAAATAAGCAAGTAAGTATAACGGGTTTGCACTGACTAGCACGTTATCTTTTCGCGGATTAGCAAAGTAATATTTCTTGTTTTAATCACAATGTAGTTGTTTCATTTACTAAAGATGAGTCGTTAAATATTCAATCTCTTTCGATAACTAATAAAGCAATCCAGAGTTAACACAATAAGATTTCCCCAGGCTGTAAAACTAGTAAATTGGATGTTGCGTCAGTATTTGGGGGATATTGAGTGGGGGATAATAGCCAGAGACGTCCGAGTCACCGGCGACGGCGAACGGCCTTAAATGTAAGGGATATGGTCTAATTTAAAAGAAAACTGGCCTGTAGCACTGGGCTGTGGCTCGCGAGCAAACCACCAAACCAACCAAAGAAGACCAAACCAAACCAACCAACCAAACCAAAAAGGTTTTCCGACCAAAGAAGGTCGATTCTAATTTAACAATTTGTTATGGTCGAATTTAAACTGTTGTGAGACATACTAACAATAAATTAATTTTACGGTTTGTCGCTAAAAGTGTTAGGTGACTCAAATCCAAATACATCACCATGCCCGCCTACAGCGACAGCGCAAGATTCCCAAAACCGGTTATTTAAGCGCGCGTGCAGCGTACGACGCGGCGCACACGCGCAGCATCACGCGAAGCACGGCCGTCGTGAACGCTGCTCGCACTATTGTTCATTATAATCATTATCACGTTTTTTGGATTTGAGACTAAAGGAGACCTAGCTCTCCGAAAAATGTCGCGCTTGTGACTAAAATCATGTGTGTAAACCGTAAGTTTAATTTGTTATTGTTTTGATACGACCTTTATAAACCGCGAGCCAGGAACAGATTTCCATGACATGACATGTCTTTGTGATTATTTCTCACGCACGACTTTCATTTCATTTTGCTTGTACCAAAGAGCGTAAGCGATCTTCAAGGTCGTTTTAAAATTAGATCAAAATTGTAACAAGTTGTTAAGTCTGATTCCACTTCAGGCTAAGCTTAATGTAAAGTCTTGCAGCCACTACTACATATTTCAGTGATTAACGGGCCTAAAATGGTCGCGGTTTTATTGACTGTTTAAGTAAAGTTCGGATTCAAATTTCACCAGCATTACTGCTGCAGTATTACAGCGTGGCATTTCTGCCGACAGTATTGTAGAGATAAAAAAAAAGTTTTTATATGTTGCACATAAAACAGGACAGTTCAACACAGAACTGGTGTGACATCGGGTGGGTGCATAGCACGGTTACATAATACAGTACCTACAGAATTTCTTGGGGTCCCCGAACTAGGCTGGGCCTGTACCGCAGCAGACCAAGTATGCATTTGCCTGTCATGTGCGACAGTTGGAATATGGAGAATAAAATATGAACTAAACATTCATTGTTTGGTTGCTGCCGTAATTATATATAAATATATATTTTTTTTAAATAAATGTCAAAAATACAACCAGCAACATCAACGATTTTGCCATTTGCGACGGTAATATCGTGCTGCAATATTGCTGCAGTAATGCTAAAAATTTCCAAGTTAAATAAATAAAAAATTAACACATGTGTGTTATATAGTGGTGTCACAAATCCGGAGGTCGCGGGTTCAAACCCCGGCTCGTATCAATGAGTTCCTCGGAACTTATGTAGGTACCAAATATCCTGTGATATTTATCAGTCGCTTTTGGGTGATGGAAAACATCGTAAAGAAACTAAACTAATGCTAATAAGGTCTAATTTACCCTCTGGATTGGATGGTCAGGCGGCAGTCGCTTTCGTAAAAACTATTAGTAATTTTTTTTTTTGTATTTTAAGACTGTCCACTTCCACTGCGTTTCCTCACAATATCAACCCATAACCAAGGACAGATGACACGTATACATGATAAGCGGTCAATGCTGCTTCAAGGGAAACAGTGTCTCTTAACCTTTTGAGTGCAAATACAAAACGACCTAGTTTGTTGCAGATTTTGTCAATGTGTGCGTTCCAATTCAAGTGGTTGTCAACTGTGTTTCATAATTAGTTGCCAACCGGATGAGCCGTGGTAAAATACCGGGACAACGCGAGGAAGATGATAGTAGTGTCACAAATACAAACTACTTTCTACTAAAATAACTATTTTAAACTGCTAGTTTGACGGGACTGAAACCCTCCTAACTCATGACTTGTACTCAAGAAGGAATAAAAACAGTATAAACTGTTGCGTCGATGAGAACTGACGGCGGATCGTCCTGAAGAGGGTCGGTTATTGATAACTGCGCAGTGAGTCATGCTCGTGCAGCTTAGTCATATACTAATCAATATTAAGTAACTTTTAACCTTGCTGTATAACGGCTTTTTTAAGTTATTTTACAGTATATATGGTGCTACTTTAGCGCACTAGTGCGAAAATTAGCATATTACGTTACTGTGTCGAACATTTAAAAGGCCATATGTACTGTAAAACGTTGTACGATACATGTGCAAATAGGTAATTCGCAACTCGTGTCGATTTAAAACACTCCCTTCGGTCGTGTTTTAATTTATCGCCACTCGTTTCGAATTTCCTATTTTTCGCACTTGTATCGTAATGTACTATATTAACAACGGAAAAATCCAAGACAAATTAATTTTTAATAAGCAAAAATGCCTGCGAACGATGTTATTAAACTTGAAATAAATTTAAAAGTAGAAAAATTACTGCATTGGTTGAGACTTGAACTCACGGCCTCTGGATCGATACTCCAGCGCTCTGCCATCTGAGCCACCAGGACCTCATCCATACCCAGCAAATCTTTCCACCATATGGGTCTAGGGGACCCTAGCGACATCTACCGTAAGACCGTGACACTTCTTAAACGCCTACCGGAGTTCCAAGTCATATTAAGGAAGTAATTTTTCTACTTTTATATTTATTCTGAGCTTTAAATCTGTAATGTTTAGGAAAAGTACAATGAAACAATCCATATGCTAACTCAAAGAGAACTGATTTATTTCCACCAAGCCTACCCTCAGTACATGCATTCCAAACCTACCTACATATACAACATGTCCCCTTTTCATAACGGGCTCTATGTAAACATACTTAGGTATAAACATTATAATTGTCTTGGTTAGACTTTATCTTACAAAAGCCTAACAAGATAACAGAACAAAATGATTACATAATTTTAACATGCTATTTTTTATTTTATTTTTTATATTGTATGAAGTTTACTTATTTACATGCCTTTACTACCGCCAACTACAATTTGTATATTTTATAGTACTTTTATATTTATCTATATTATTTAATTATTTATTTGTTTTACATGTATTGTATTAATCCTAAATATAAAAGTGAGTTTATTTTAACATAAGCACGGGTGCATTAACTGTATAGTTACATTTATTTAAATTACGTATTGGCCAGAGCAGTATCAATTTTAATTAGGTACAAATATTTATTAATTTGGTAACTTAATTCAATATATTACATTTCGCATTTACAACTTGTATATGGCACAATACTTACATAAGTACTTTTAGACACTATGGTGTAGTATTTTTACGATACCTACTTAGGTGGTAGGTATATGTATTACAAACGGTCGGGTGGATGGACCTGCCGGCCGGAGCGCGTTACGTAATAACCACCTGTGTGCGCGCGCCCGGTATTATTGCTGACAATGCGTTGTGATTGTGTATCGGAATTATAATTATCATTGTCTTCGAAATCGTCGTAATATTTATTAGTTCGGTGATTTCGGTCGCGGATTCGTTGATCATTCTCACTCATTTGATCATATTGTGGTTGTGATAAAATGTGTTGTCTGTTTCTGCGGTATCGTGAGCCATCCGGCGCGCGTAGCCAGTAGGAACGTGGTTGAGCCGCTTGACCTTCGACTCGTACTGGCATCCATCGTGTTTGACGGCCAGCGTTTGATTCCCGCATTCGTACCTGCTCGTTTGGATGAAGAGGTTTTAAGGGCCGGGTTCCGACATCATAATGTTTTTTGGATTTTTCATTTTTTTCTAATCGACATTTTTGAATA
Source organism: Cydia pomonella (assembly GCF_033807575.1). Lineage (NCBI taxonomy): Eukaryota > Metazoa > Arthropoda > Insecta > Lepidoptera > Tortricidae > Cydia > Cydia pomonella. The sequence continues at coordinate 24,032,457 of NC_084709.1, read as the reverse complement.
GCTACTAAACTTGGTAACTTTGGCGCAAGTAATTGTTCTGAGACAGGCAATCTGGTATTGAGCCTCCGCGCCATAAGAAGTTGTGCCGGGGAGTATGACTCGCCGGAGACCGGAGTATTGCGGAAGTTTAAAAGCGCCAAATATGGATCCGTGCCATCACTCTGCGCCTTTTCCATCAACTTTTTCACCGTTTGGACATTTCTCTCTGCAAGACCGTTGGATCGAGAATAGTAAGGTGAACTCGTGACGTGTTCGAATTCCCATTTTTCTACAAAAGATTGGAACACTGCCGAGGTAAACTGTCGGCCATTGTCCGATACGAGTTTCTTGGGAATACCGTGGCGGGCAAAAATGGACTTGAGTTGGGTAATTATGGTTTCACTACGAATGTCAGATAAAGAAACAACTTCGACATATTTGGAATAATAATCAACTACTAAGATGTAATGTTTGTTTCTAAATTCAAATAGATCAGTCGCTAGCACTTCCCAGGGTTTGCCAGGTACTTGATGAGAGCGCATCGGCTCGCGCGGTTGTGCGGCGCGGCGCTCGGCGCACGTCGCGCATGCCGCTACTAGCGCCTCCACCTGCGCCGACATGCCTGGCCACCACATCACGTCTCGTGCTCGGTACTTGCATTTTTCAATACCTAGGTGCCCCTCGTGAATTCTATGCAGCATTTCTTTCCTAAGGCTAGTGGGTATTACAACGCGATTGCCTCGGAAAACTATACCTTTTATTACATGAAGCTCCTCCTTTATACCCCAGTAAGGCTTAGCCTCACTTTCTAGGATATTTTTGGTATGTGGCCAGCCTTTCAGGCCATATTGCCTAACGTTCCCGAGCCCTGGTTCTTTATCCGTTTCCTCTTTGATTTTCTTCAGCTTGTCAGAACTAAAGTTAACGCTGTCGTACAGGGCGTTTACGTGAACATCAATGTCACTTCCAGTTTTCTCGTCGCATGCGTCGTCGGTCGGGGCGCGCGACAGCGTGTCGGCGACATACATTAGTCTCCCGGGGACGTATTTTATCTCTATAGAGTACTTTTGTAGTCTCAGTAACATTCTCTGTAGTCGTACAGGCGTATCATTGAGTGCCTTTCTGAATATAGCCTCTAGAGGTTTATGATCGCTTTCCACTAATACACTTTTATGGCCATAAATAAATTGATGGAATTTCTGGCAGCCAAACAGAATCGCCAACAATTCTTTTTCAATCTGTGCCCAACGCGTTTCGGCAGGCGTGAGCGTGCGGGCGGCAAAGGCGACCGGCCGCCCACCCTGCAGCAAGCACGCGCCCAGCCCCCGCGAACTAGCATCTACCGACACCACCACCGCCTCCCCGGGGTCATAATATCGTAGCGTCGGCGCCTCCATTAAACATTTTTTTACTCTTTCAAATGCGCTGGTATGAATTTCATACCACTGAAATTCGCTGTCTCTCTTTAGCAGTCCTCTCAATGGTTCTACCAGTTCCGCATAGTTTGGCAAGAATCTCGACACATAATTCGTCATCCCGAGGAACCTCTCCAAATCCTTCCTGCAACTAGGAGGAGGCATGTCCCTGATAGCCTTCACTCGGTCGCCGTCGGGGCGCATGCCCTTAGAGTCAAACACGTGACCTAGATATTTCACTTCTTCTACGCCCAAAACACATTTTTCTTTATTAAACCTCACTCCGTTGTCCAACGCGCGCTGTAGCACGGCCTCCAACCTCGAATCATGCTCTTCTTTTGTTCTCCCGTACACTAGCAAATCGTCGATGAAGCATTCCACTCCCTCCATAGAAAATATCTTAACCATTGCATTATGGAACACCTCCGATGCGGAACAGATGCCAAAAGGTAAACGTAAAAATTTCCATCTCCCAAATGGTGTGGCAAAAGTGCACAGTTTTGAACTATAATCATCAAGAACGATCATGTAAAAACCCTTGCTAGCATCTAAATGTGAAAAATATTTAGCGCCCGACAGATTTGCTGTAACCTCGTCTAGTGTGGGAAGTTGAAAGTGACTACGTTTGATTGCCTTATTCAAATTTTGAGGATCTATACACAATCGCAACTTGCCATCCGGTTTCTCAACGAGAACAATACTCGACACCCAGTCGGTAGGTTCATCCACTGGCTCTATAATGCCTAGCTCGTGTAGACGGTCCAGCTCCTCTCGCAATCGTGGCCTTAATTTAATAGGTATTTTCCTTGATGATCTTACGACCGGAGGAACTGACTCGTCCACAGTTAATTTGTGTACACCCGGTAAACGACCAATCCCCTGAAACACAGTTTTATATTTACTTACTAAATCATTGCAGTTACTATTATTGGAAATCTCGTTTACTCTCTTAATTAGATTTAATTCATTGCATAAATCTCGTGACAACAAATTATTACAGTTAACGTTTAGCACGTAAATTTTGCCTTTGCATTTTTTCTCACTGTTATGATGCGACAATTCAGCTATAAAATATCCCACCACAGGTAAAACGTTCCTACTGACCTCACGCAATATCGTACCAGCATTGCTCAAAATGTCCTCACTGTAGCCTGCCGCCCTGAAGCTGTCGCGCGACATGACGCAGGCGTCCGCACCACTGTCCAGCTTAAACGTCACAGGAACTCCGTTCACCGCCACACTCTCGAACCACCCCTTGCTGTCGACCGACAAAATCTCCACTCCCTGTATTATCAGTTCCTCGCAATCACTTATCTCGTCTGTAGCATTATACACTTCCCGCACATAATTACTTCGGCAACACCTCATAAAATGTCCGACCCGATCACATCTGAAGCATTTGACCTTGTACGCGGGACACTGATCACGTTCATGTACGTAGTCGCAGTTTGAACATTTAAATTTAGAGCCAGTCCCGCCACGGTACTGTTGTTGCGATCGTCGCGTTATCGGCACACCTGTTGCAACGGCGCGAGATGTGGTCGGCGTCGGCGTCGGCGCGCGGCGGTGAGGGCGCACGCGAACTTGCTCGACGTCGGCGAGCGGTGCGCTTGTACCTCCCCGTGTCGATTCCGCGCTCGCTCCGCCCCGCACTGCACCCGCCTGCTCGCTCGCTAATTCTGCTGCGCGACACCAAGCCGTTGCATCTTCCAATTTTAAATCCCGCTTTCTTAACATTCTCTCTCTTAATTGACCATCTTTAATTCCCCGGATTACTTGAGTTAGAATTAAACTTTCCCTCAATGTTCCAAACTCACACGTTTTACTTTTCACACGAAGTGACGCTAAGTACTTTTCAAAATCTTCACTCGTTTGATATGTCTCAAAAAATAAGTGCCGTTCGAAATTAACATTTTTCTGTGGGTCACAGCGGTCAGCGAACTTTTTACATAACGCCTCATAATTACTTTGTTCGCTTGAACTAATATCAAATTCTTCATATAGGTCACGGCCAGTTTTCCCTATCACATGAAGTAATAGGGCACATTTTTCACGACTTGAGGACTTCTCTCGGCCTGATGCGATTAGGTACCAATCGAACGTTTGTTTCCAGTCCCGCCAGTTATCAGCGAGGTTTCCCGTACCCAACATGGCGGGTGGTTGTTGAACCGCCGTGTACGCTGTACCGCTCGCGGCCGCACCTGGCTTACGCGCCGTCTTATCACTTTTACTTTCACTGTCACTCATCTCCACTAATTAACTGTTACAGCCTTTTGAAGGATCTAACACGAATAACCACACCTGACACCATGTAATGTTTAGGAAAAGTACAATGAAACAATCCATATGCTAACTCAAAGAGAACTGATTTATTTCCACCAAGCCTACCCTCAGTACATGCATTCCAAACCTACCTACATATACAACAAAATCTAACTTGTTTTCATCTTGTTTTGTTACGTCGTTGAGTCGTTTCATTAAGTGTCTCACGCATACAAAAAACTGCGAGCGAGATTCCTAGTGAGACGACCTTGGTTGCACTTTCCGAGTACGACTTAATACTAATTATTAAATCAGAATTGACCTCTAGGGGAAAGTGGGGTTAACACATGCATTGGGTAGTTCTGACTAGAATAACTACTGCGTTCGTAATACGTACATGCTACTTAATAAAACTAGAACGTCTTACGGATCTTAAATAGTTAGATGATTGGAAATTTATCTTTTTTTTTCAAAAATAACCGAAACCGGTTATAGTCGATTATCGGTATATTTTTTCGGTCATATAACCGATTTTAAAATTTGATCGCCGCATGACTAACGCAAACATATTGAAATTTCTATATTAAGTACCCTTCCACTCACACTATGCCACTATTTTTAACCGACTTCAAAAAAGGAGACTGAATTTTTTTTTTGTATTTATGTTACTCGATATCTCCAAGAATTGTGAACCGGTTTTCAATTTTTTTTTTCGAACGGGTATAACCCCGAGATGGTCCCGTTGGCACCAAGTCGGGGTCTGATGATGGGATCTTGGAGAAAACGAGGGAACTTTTCAAATGTTATAGGTACATGTATGGCGCTTTTGGTTATATTTGAAGTCGGTTTTATTTTTTGTTAATTATGTGAGTGTTCGAGCGCAGGAAATCTGACATTAAAGTAAAGGGGTGGAGATTAATACTAAAAAGAGTTGTAACTTCTTTGTTTCTTTTAAAATACAGTATATTTAAACTCATTTCCAAAACAATTAAACACCCGACCCGGACCCGGACCCGGTACCCGGGTACGTCCTTAAACTACGTCCAAAAGAGTGGTATGGGCATTGTGAAGTCATGTCGCTTTGTGTGGTAGGGCACAGCCAGTGGATGTCATTCCAGATCTAGAGCAGAGCCCAACTGGGGAAGTACCTCCACCTTACAGAAAACCGCCGCCAAATAACACTAGACCCTACTCATAGTGTTGTGTTCCTGCCGGTGAGTAAGGTTGCCAGAGCTCAACGAGGGGGGGTTTAGGGTCGGCAACGCGCATGTAGCTCCTCTGGAGTTGCAGGCGTACATAGGCTATGGAGACTGCTTACCATCAGGCGGGCCGTATGCTTGTTTGCCATCAACGTAGATTTAAAAAAAAACAATGATTGAGACCAATTGGATACTGTTGCCCTTACATTTACCCAGGAAGCTTGTTGGTCTGTGGTCAACTTGGCCGCTCATTCCCAGGGGCGTTTTATTGAACATCCAAATTTACATTGGCAGTATTGCTCCCTTGAGAGAGTAGTATGTCGGGTTCTTAGTCTCAATGACAATATTACAACTTTGCTCCCACGGGTAGTTAGAGGCTAGTGCAAGTCCGCGGTAATGTTAGAGTAAACTATAACTGCAATAAGGAAGATATTACAATTATTGTGTACGAGCGTTAAATGAAAACGTATACTTACTACGTAGGTAACGTAAGTATACCGAAGGCTTGTGTAGTATCCACATACTAAACGACTTTTTCGACTCGAATTTCGAAACGATTCTTATGGCCTGGGCTATAACCGCGAAAATTGAAGTTCGTCAATTGCGGGCATTTTTCTCTATCACTCTAATTACGTCTTAGTGAGAATAAAAGAGAAAGATGCCCGCGAATTTCAGTTTTCGCGGTAGGCCTCCCCTGGTAACGACATTGGGCGACTGGCTTCGGGTAAGGCGACAACCATAGGTGGGAACGAAAGGTCCGATCGCTGTGTCTCGCTCATCATCTTCCTCGCGAGTAATATCATCATCTTCCTCGCGTTGTCCCCGTGTTTTGCCATGGCTCATGGGAGCCTGGGGTCTAGCAACAACTAATCCCTAGAATTGACATAGGCACGTTTTTACGAACGCGACTGCCATCTGACCTTTCAACCCAGAGGGTAAACTAGGCCTTATTGGAATTAGCCCGGTTTCCTCACGATGTTTTCCTTTACCAAAAAGCGACTGCTGAATATCAAATGATATTTCGTACATAAGGCCGAAAAACTCATTGGCGCGAGCCTGGGTTTGAATCCGCGACCTCCGGATTGCAAGTCGCACGCTCTTACCGCCAGGCCGCCAGGCGAAATTTTTGTATGTAGGGTGTTTTTTAATGCTTACCCCATACCTACTCTGCGAGGTGGCCATGAAAGTCAGAACTAAAGTAAACTTACTTTAACTATCATATGGGACTCACTCCGAACTCGTAAAACGCATATACTTATGATGATATACTACGGCGCCATATGTTTTATGGTAACTAAATTGTCATCATATTTTCATAACTGGAGTTACCGTACAGATATATCAGAGCGGCCGCGGGGCTCAAAAATATCTGAACACGCACTCTAACGCCTTGACAATAAAGGAAAATTAGGCCTTAGTATTTAGCTGTCAAAGCTTAGGCTTTACACAAATAAATAATAAATAAATAAATATTATAGGACATTATTACACAAATTGACTAAGTCCTACAGTAAGCTCAATGAGGACAATAAGGCTTGTGTTGAGGGTACTTAGAAAACGGTATATATATATAATATAAATATTTATAAATACTTAAATACATAGAAAACACCCATGACTCAGGAACAAATATCCATGCTCATCACACGAATAAATGCCCTTACCAGGATTTGAACCCGGGACCATCAGCTTCGTAGGCAGGGTCACTACCCACTAGGCCAAACCGGTCGTCAAAAATCATAATGAATCTTGGTAAACTACCAAGAGCTTACACCTGTACATTAGTTTCATGCCACGTAAATCACCATGAAATGTACTCCTGGGTCAGTCGGACAAACAGCAAGTAGTTACGTCAGTTAGCGCTCCATTCGGGCAATCAGCGCCGCCCCGTGGGACCTATTGCTTGGCGTTACAAATGATGGACAGTTAGACGAATGTGAAGCCTGGGGCGTAGTTATAGTGATTGTCGCAATAAACGTATTCATTGAGATTTGGAATAGTTTGGGTGCTCTAGTTTTTCTTTGTCTACTGAGATACTGTATTTTTAAATTTACATGGACATATTTTTAATTACTATACTCCGACACGGCTATCCTGTCTGCCACGCGTCCTCGAGTAACTTGTCTGGTACAGAAATTTAAAGCGTTTATTATTGATGAGCTCGGTCTACTCTTGTTAGAATAAATATGTGTTAATCAATACCATCTTACTACAGGTCCTCTTGGTTGAATAGTCGGAGTTACATCAGTTAAAGCTCCATTCGGGCAATCAGCGCCGCCCCGTGAGACCTATTGCCGGCGTTATAAATGATGGACAGTTAGACGAATGTGAAACTTGGGCTTGGGGTGTAGTTAATGATTGTCGCTACTTGACAAATCTCAATAGACTTGTTTAGTATGATTTTGGGTTTTGATTTCATTGTACCTTTATTGTTTAAAATTTACTAAAATTATTAGGTGTAAAAACGGAATTGAGTAAAAATGAGAAAAGACCGCCTGTTGCTACCTTACTTTACATTGTAAATCTGTTTGTGATGTAATAAAGAATATTTATTTATTATTAATGCCTAAATTCCAGAATGACTAGTTTTTTTTTTAACTCATAAAAGCGCGTTTTAAGATGCCTATAAATACATGCATGCTTATATAGCGCACGTCCTTAAGTTATTACTCTGAGATAGAAAAAAAACGTCACAATCTCCTAGCCTAGTCGCGGTAGTAGTGACCCTTATTTTGAAGCAGGAGGTCCCGGAGTCAAATCCTGGCAAGGGTCATTTATTTGGGTTAAGTTTTAATCATTCTGACCTCAATAATTGGTTGGTGCCTATTTAACACCGTCTGACAAATTACAGTTATCTTCTATTTTTAATACACCATTATTAACAGATGCTGTTACAAAGTGCTAAATCTACTACGCTGTGATATTTTTCATTTCAGCATTGCAGCAATGGAGCACCCTTCTAACATATTTCGCAGAATTTCTTTCCTATATCCATTTCTCTTCACGTACCTAAACCACCCTCTCATTTTACAAATTTAATTGGCAAATGTAAAACAAACCACTTCAGTGTCCCGTCAAACCTCTACCGGTCCCTCGCGGCCCGTCCGTCGAACGACGCAAGCCAAAAACGTCATAAGTCAATGGAACCCTTATAGACATAGTACCGGTAATCGCTTGGCAGGAATGTCCACTTAACGACGCGATGAGCTTGCCCTGGATAAACGGCACTTTACTTATGTCATAGACCATGAAGATAAACACCCCGAAATGACAATGAAATGTCCTACAATACAAGTAAAGTCTACCGTAGCAATATTACATCCAACCCTACTGACTAAAAGCAAGAATGTTTGCATTTTTAAAGGCAGATATGCGAAACGGAAACTTGGTGTCGCTCGAAGGTCGGCGCACATTAAAGGATCAAACTTTTTTATATAAAATTTTAACAAATCATATTGACTCCCCTTATTTAATAAATAAAATTAATTTTAGAACTCCTCGTTTGAACACACGACATCACAAACTCTTTCACATCCCCTTTACGCGAAAAAAAATATAAAGCGAATTCCTTCATTGATTAAGCGTGCAAGTGTAATAATAATCTTTTCTCACACATTGATATGTTTAATATTCCATTAGATAAGTTTAAGTATGAAGTTCTGAGTGCTTTGAATAACGTTTAGAGTATTTTAACTTTTTTATTTTATTATTTTCTTTTATTTTTAATTTAACGCCGACAAATGCTTGTTCTGTAGATAATTATAGTTGTTATTCCGTTCTGTTTTTTTGTATATATGCTAGTATTTAGTGGCAACTTCATTGGTTCATGTATTAATTAATATTACTATTTGTAGAAGAATTATTGTACCGTTTGTGCCCAAATAAACATTAAAAAAAAAATATGGCAGGTAAGTGTATAAAACTTAACAGGGATCTTCTAAATGGATAAACGGATTATAAAACTTAATATAGATAACATATACGTTTACATGATTAACCCGGACACCATTTCAGACACCCTGGTGAAAGAGGACAGGAGTGATAATGCTGGAAATCGATTCTATTTACACATACAGTCATATCATAATAACCGTGTTACATTGTACACAATGTACAGAAACTGAAAAATGGTACAAACAGACCTGGAGCTTCAACTTCATTTTACGATACTCTGGGCTACATACAATAATAACCAGACACGAGATTGATAAATTATGCTACGTTAAAATGTGCCTAGTGTGCTACAAAATTAGAAATTAAATTAAATTTTACCTTAAAATTATCTATATACAATATATATATATATATATATATATATATATATTATCTATATATGTTTATTGTTTACAATAACAATATACATAATGGGTATATACAGAGGATTACTATAACTAGCTTAAACCTAAAATAGGCCCTTGAGGCATTGTACCAAGGATGCTGGCGGCATTGCCTCGTTATATGTATCGCAGTAATGCGTTGTGTTGTGCGAGGGAGCCACCAGCTTTTCGTTCACCAGTTGCGTCAACTATTAGTTATCTTGTAAATTATTATATTTGTGCTTGGTATTTTGATATATATACATTAACAAATTACCATTTTTTACATTGGAGCAGCCTGTATGTGTTAGTAGCTCCTAAGGTAATATCCTCAAAGAATAGTATGGAACCTTCTTTAACCTTTTTGATTATCTTTTTTATTTATGACACTAATAAGTTTCTGACTTTTGAAAAATGTCATCATTATCAAATTAAATAAAAGATTAACACAGTATGATTCTTTTTGTTGTCGATTATTGCAAATAACTTTTGTTAGAAAAATTTATTTTTTTATTTTTCGTTCTAATTAAAAAAATATTAACGTCAGAGCATTCCTGAGAAGTAACCCTACGTGGTATTTCAGGGTTTGTCCAATGGCTAAGGTCACCCTGTATATCGATTTAAAGCAGACCATTACTACTATCATGTTGAAACACCTTAATGCCGTTATGATATAGTTTTCATAATATGTATAAAAACTGTTTGGAGGACAATTAGCCAGTGCGGAGCAAACAAGGCACATTTTACGGTACTCTCTAGTCTCAAACATAAAACTCCACTCCGTATTGGGTAAATAAATCACAATAATGAAGACGTACTTTTCGCACCTTTACACTTAAAGTACCTTAACATTTGACGATACTTAATACAATCTATCCACTTATTTGAAAGAGCCCCAACCACTTACATGAAAAGTCACTCTGTGAAGTAAACTGGTTATTTAGCAGGTAAATGAAACCAGGTTATTGTATCAGCTCAAGGAGTATCCAGTTTAAGCGGCTTCCTAACCTCGCTTGTTAATTTGTCCGTCTTCCCGGTCACAGTTTAACATATAAACAGATAACTCAATTTAATAAGGTGCATTAAAATTATGTAAACGGATTATATTGCGTATAATGAATTTAAAATACATCCCTTATTTATTTAACCCTAGCGTTCGTGGTCAACGGGAGACAGAGCTCGTTTGCCTGAACACGCTCGCGCATTCGTTCTACGAAGCATTTTCGCTACATACCAGGAATCCCATGTTATTGGCTACAACGTAGCGAACGACCGTAGCTCAGCAGTGAATGTGTTATGTTTTATAGAAAATGAAAAAACTGGCTCCTGTCTTTGTTTGCTTCAGGTGTACTATTCTATTTAAAATTGTAAAATGTACACGCATCTTTTTTCACGAGCACTTTCGATTCTCATCATCATCATCATCATCATCATTTTACCCTTTAATCGCCCACTGCGGAGCCTCTCTTCGTGTATCCTCATATGAGAAAATAAGTGTCCGAGTGTTACGCTGATAAATTAATCTAAACAAGAAGTTTTTTTAAGTATGCTTTAGCCGTTTTACAACTCTGTGACATGTTACCTCTACAGGGAAATTTTATCATCTACCGCATCGGGAAATTAATAGCAGGTGCCGCGAAGTTTGCTCTTTACACCCCACACGCCGAAACCGGGACGGAAATGGGATATTGTTCAACGGGATACAGCCACTTAACAGCGTGTTCTAGGAAAACAGAGTTGTACGAAGAAAGAGTGGTTGTTTGAGATGGAACGCAAAATTGTAGTTTATATTAAGTCTTATTAACAATTAACGTAGCCAAAACAAACTATATGATTTTTCACGCAAAAAACAAGCTAATTGGATCCCACCAACCACTAGTAATCAACAATCAGCCTATAACAAAAGTAGACACTGAGAAATATCTTGGCCTTTATCTTGACAGTCAGCTAAGCTGGAAACCACATCTTGAAAAATTGCGGTCCAAACTTTCATCTCTTATGGGTTCACTTCACGGCACCGTTCGTTGTTTTCCAAAAGCAGTTAGATATATTATATATAATTCCATGGTAAAACCACATTTAGAGTACTTATTAGAAATATGGGGCACAGCAGGTAAAACTTTACTAAAAACTATACAAGTAAGCCAAAATAAAATTGTAAAAATATTATTTACAGTACATATGGGGCTACTTTATAGCACTAGTGCGAGAAGTAGCATATTACGTTACTGTGTCGAACATTTAAAGGGCCATATGTACTGTAAAACGTTGTACGATACATGTGCGAATAGGTAATTCGCAACTCGTGTCGATTTAAAACACTCCCTTCGGTCGTGTTTTAATTTATCGCCACTCGTTTCGAATTTCCTATTTTTCGCACTTGTATCGTAATGTACTATTCACTACAACTTTTTAACTCCTACTACAAAAATCTACAAAGAAACAAAATTAATGTCACTTACTCAATTATATCACTACAAAACATGCATACTGGTCAGAAAAATATTAAATAAACATATTCATACACAAATATCATTCACAAAAAAATCCCAAATACAAAAACGACTAACTAGGCGCGCAAATAATATTTGTCTCCGATCACCTAGAACTAATTACGGCAAAAGGAATATTTTGTACGAAGGAGCTAAAATATATAACAGATTGCCAAGTGATGTTAAGGACATAAAATCACAGTCATTATTTAAAAAAGTTCTCAAACATAACATCCTTAATCGCTTTTCAAGTATAGATATCTAATTGCTATAAGTAGTACCTTATTACTATTGCTATCGTATGCACACGTAATAAGTCCCGCGCCATGACAATATTAACCGGCCGATAAGCGTCATCCGCATCGATCTACCTCCAACCTAAAAATATGCCTTACCCTCATTCTCATTGCCTAACTTTGTTATGATAAAATAATTTGCTAATATTTTCCTGCTACTCATATGCTTTTAGTGTTAAGAAATTGTAAATAGTTCTCTGCATGTTACTGTGTAAGCTACTGTAAGATGTAATTTGTATTTCTCATATCAAGTGAATTGTATTCTGTTTGAGAAATAAATGTCTTAAACCATATTTTACACGTTTTAATCGAGGGCAAATGCCATAAAAAAATTACCTTTACCTATAGGGATCGTGCGCGTTGGAGGGTCTGACATCTTGTGGCCTGAATCGGAACCATACACATCTACATTTACACGTCACGTGTTTTCTTGTGCATAGAAGGTTCTGCCATCTTGTGGGCTACATCGGAATAATAAACATCCCATTTACGCCTCGCGTCAAAAATCTGACGGCTCCTGTGCTGCCTCCTACAGTTCATGCACGCTCCCTATTTACGATTTTGCGCTAGCTGTTAAGGATGATGGTTTTTGATGATAGTCCGACTTTAAATCCAGAGGTTGTGGGTTCAAAACCCGGCTCATACCAATGAGTTTTTTGGGAACTTTGAGTCGATTTGTCATTTAATATTTACCGGTCATTTTTCTGTGAAGGAAAACATAGTGAGGAAAACGGACTATTACTAATAAGGCCTAGTTTCTGCTCCTGGGTTGGAAGGTCATATGGCAGTCATTTTCGTAAAAACTAGTACCTATTCCAAGACCCCAGGTTCCCAAAAGCTGTATAAAAAGCCGAGACAATGCAAAGAAGATGATGATGGTTTTTTGATACTAGAAAAAACCGATCTTGGGTGGCTCTGGCGTGACGCATATCGTAAGGAACTAAGTGAAATCGTAACAAGAGATGATTCCACAAGTTTTTCGATTCTACATTTCCTTACAATGCAGAGTGCAAGTAAATTACAAACTAACACATGAACCCCTTGAGATAATCCCTCAAGAAAAAGCTTGAAAAGCACCCATTATTCACACTACGAAGAAAATTATAAATAATGCTATAAACAGGACAAGACATCCCCTGTAAATTACCGCAAATAAAAATATAGTGACGCAAACCCTAAACACGCAGGGAATAAAAATGTTGATTTATGACAACCCGTTTAGGCAAAGGGCGAGCGCTCAAAATGCCATAAAAGAAATGGCCCAGCCTCCATTGAGCGATATTGCAAAAACATCCCTTCTCACTTCTGTCATACCCTAATAAAATATAGTGGGGATGCTGATCATTTCTGTTTAGTGATCGGGCTGCTTCAGACTGATCGTCCTGTGTTTTATTGCGATATTGAGAAGAAATTTGAGTTGGTTGAATAGATGTAATTTATATTTTGTATTTTTTTTTTTTTAAAGTTTTATAAGTGTCGATTGAAGACACAGGGCCCTCGCTAATGATACGGGCCACCCTGTGTCCGCGGTGACGTTTCGAGAGGCTGTTTTGATTTATACGATGCCGGGTCCGGCATCACCATCAGTCAAGAACAATGGTTATGCTCAGTTTAGAGACCCGGCGTTATTTTTGTGATTGAGCTTTGTTGGGGACCATGGGTCCAATTGGGCATTGGGTACGGGCGACCATAGGCCCTGGTTGAGTTTTGTGAGATAATAATTGGTTTTGAAATTTGCGAGAGTTAAATTGTGTTGCGATTTTTGAATTTGTGTTGTTGAGTTTATTGTTGTTGTTAGACGTAGGTTTGATTGTAAATTTATGTTAGTATGATTGGTTGATTTGATTTTTGTTGGTTATACGAAATGGGACCGCAGTAGGTGTTGATAGAGATTCTCGACGGATGCTGCTGCCCATCCATCGGTGTTCCCTTAGTCGCCTTTTACGACACCCACGGGACGAGATGGGGTGGTGCTATTCTAAACGCCGGCACCACACGGCGATATATTTTGTATTGTCAGTCAGCGGATGTCTGCGGATGCGTGACTATGGGCAGTTGGGCAGCCATGTATGAAATATTATTCATACACACTTTAGCTGAGAATGTCAGAAGTGCTACTTTCTAATAATGTTTACGCCACGCCGATCTTTGGTTGCTTAGTTACTTACATCCGAATTGGATAATATTAATTAAAATTGACTAGCCTCGTCGTGTCCAATATTCTCAATAAAAACACTTATATTGTAAGGTTTCTGCCCAGGAATTCCAAAATCGGAACAAAAGTGTCCTTAATTGAAAATACTGAATAGATAGAACCCTGAAGTTTCTTAAAAAGGCTTGGACAGGTCGAGGCTACCTTTTTCAACGGTCGGTGGTATGTAGATTATTTCTACCTATTTACCAACATTCGCTGCTAAGATAGGCACGTCAGTCACCTGAGAGCGCAACAGCGACACTGAACGGTAGAAAGCAATAGGGTTGTTTCCATCTACAAATCTTAGGGCAGAATTGTATCCCAATAAATTATTTTGGATTATAAGAACATGTTAAACTACTTTTAGGGGAAAACGGCAAGGAGACGATGATGAATTTTACCTGTACCTAACGTACATTATGATATAATTTCGAAAAGTAGGAAATTCGCAACGAGTGGCGATAAATTAAAACACGACCGAGGGGATTATTTTAAATCGAAATCAGTTGCGAATTACCTATAGTGCCCCTTAAAATTACTTTTAAATTTTCGACACAGTTACGTGTTAGTAATTACCGCACTAATGTGGTAAAGTAGCTCCAAATGTACTGTAAAATATATTTATATTTAAATTTATTTATTTATTTCAAATAACAAATTGCACCTTACAGTTAATGCCAAAGCGGCACAAATTGGAACACATTAACAACATAAAGCATTAACATTATAAAGAAATAACACATGAGCAGCTAAGACACAGGAATTCATAACGGTATAGTACTCTCAGGCATCTCTCTTTCAATACTTAACAACGTATTTATACAAGGTGATTCAGGAGACGTGAGCAGGATCAAGCTTGAGCATTCAGTAAGTTATAAGCAACTGTTTCGTACCAGTATTTGTGAGATTAACGTTCTTTTATTTTTCACTGTTCAAAAAAAATGTTTTAATTTATTTACGCCATGTATGGTCACCCTCTTTGTTTTATCCATAACAAGTGACAAATTGAATGTCATCGGAGTCAGGTTACTTTTGAAAAATCGTATCTCACTCAAATGTGACATTTTGTTTTCTTCATAATCAAACTGCTGTCATAACGGTTAAAGAGGTTTTATCTTTCTTAATTAAGTGTTGTAGGGTGTCCATGATTGTAGATTATCAAATTTGTCCTTCCCAAAAAGTTAAATAACAAAAATCAAGCGACATTGTTTTACTTAAATATGATGATGAACGGTTCATTAACATTTACTGATTGTGTAGGCTTAGTCCTGCTCACGTCTCATGAATCACCCTGTATACTTAACAACGTATAAGACTGTACCGTAGTTTGTAATCTTCGTCCCGCTAGTTTATTATTTAATTAGCGAGACTGTACAGGTAAGCTGGCGAGCATTTACAATATGTCGGTGAAATATACATAATTATTTAGAATTTTGAATATGATAGATTAAAATAATTATGTTGTCTATAGGTCTAATAAACATTTAACTTGATGGGAGTAAAAATTCACTCTGGCTAACAAAAAAACATCACAATACGTACAACCTCCAACGGTTTGATTGAAAAAATCCATTTCGTAAACAATTATATGCTTTGAAATTGTATGGATGCTCTGTCAAAGTTTTCCAATATAAGTTAGCCATTCGATCTGCTGTCGCAATGAACGGAAGCGAATGAATGAACGATTCAAAAACTGGCAGGTTCTGTTACGTTGAGCGAGCGCGGGCAAATCGTGTTCTTATGGCCTGGGCTATAACCGCGAAAATCGAAGTTCGTCCATTGCGGGCATTTTTCTCTATCACTCTAATTACGTCTTAATGAGAATAAAAGAGAAAGATGCCCGCGAATTTCAGTTTTCGCGGTAAGCCTCCCTTGGTAACGACATTGGGCGACTGGCTTTGGGTAAGGCGACAACCATAGGTGGGAACGAAAGGTCCGATCGCTGTGTCTCGCTCATCATCTTCCTCGCGTTGTCTCGGAATTTTGTCACGGCTCATGGAAGCCTGGGGTCCGCTTGGCAACTAATCCGAAGAATTGGCGTAGGCACTAGTTTTTACGAATGTGACTGCCGTCTGACCCAGAAGGTAAACTAGGCCTTATTGAGATTACTCCGGTTTTCTCACGATGTTTTCCTTGACCGAAAAGCGACTGGTAAATATCAATTCGTAAAATAAGTTCCGAAAAACTCATTGGTGCGAGCTGGTGTTTGAACCCGCGACCTCCGGATTGCAAGTCGCACGCTCTTACTAGTAGGCCACCAGCGCTTATCTGGAGTTATAAATCATTGGTGTCAATTAGCTTATAGTGTGTTTCCTTATACTGGTTCACCCGAGCAATGAAATCGCCTTTACTCGCCAAGTTTCTGAAATAAATCCCCCGAACTGAACGATGAATGGAAAATTACATCGAAAAAAAACTAACGAATTTTTTAGCATTTGACTTGGCCGCGCTGTAAAATAAATCTCGATGGAGAATAGCTTACTCGAATCTAAAATTGATGGGCAGAAACCAGTTTTACGCTTTTTAAACTGTAAAACAAAAACATTGTGTTTGAAAATAGATTGAAAGTGGGTTTTTACAAGTTATATTTTTTTAAGTCAACATCATTGAAAAACAAAAGTTCACTTGACAGTTCAGTTGCTTTTAAAGTCCGACCGGAGAGGGCGCTGTTGGCGCGTGATCATATATTACTGGCCAGGCTTTAAACATTTGCCGCCGTAAAGCACCAGTTTCTTGAGCTGTCAAACTCTGGGCACGATTGAAAAAATGAGCTGTGATCAACTCTGGCCAACGTGGAATTCGAACCCACATCTTTGGACTGCCGGTCCACCGCGCTATCATCTTATCATTCACAGTTATTTAAACATTGCAATCTGTATACTTTGATTGAAAGGTATACAACTTTACCAACCCTGAGGTCATGCGTTAACGCATAAATATCTTTCCTGTCAACCACACAACACAAAGTCAAAAATTAATACGTTTATTAAATACACATATTGATAAGTCCTGTATATACATAAACTTACTTAAAAATAAATGTAAATTTAAACAAAAATATACTTAATAAAAATAAATTACATCTACATGGCTGCTGGTCTTCATGGCTGCTTCAGTCATTACCTGTACACAATAAAGAGGGAGCCTTCACCGGTTTGTCACCACTGCGGATATGAAGACGAGACGACACGGTATACCACACGATGGTGGAATGCCCCAGCTGGGCCCCAGAGCGATTGGAATTGAAATTGGCCCTGAATGTGAATGTACTCTACATAATATAATTGCAAAAAATGCTGGCCAGCGAGAGATATTGGCAGGAATTCAACAACTTTTGTGAAAAAGTTATGTTAAAAAAAGAGAAAGCGAAGAGAGCGCTGATTCGCACCCGCTCCGGTGCAGACGGAGGGTAATGAGGCGGCGGCAATTCGTCAATGCTCTGATTCCCCAGTAAAGCCTCGGGGCGAGGACACGCAAGTGAGGCTGTACACGTCTGGGGAGGGGTTACACAATCCCTCCTCCTTCGGTGCGAGGGTGCCCCCGGTGAACAGCCGGAGCAGCCGGGGGAGCATCGTGGTAGAATATTAGTGATCCCATGATGCTCCCCTATAACGGCATCGGCAGAGAGGGTAACGCCGCAGGGGAAGTTAGTGGGTATTTTCCTCCCCTCCCTCTGGCTAGCAGAGGGAGTTGCGGGTGCGAGTGCGAAGGAGCGAGTCCCACATACCACCCCATCCCCAACGGGCTTTCGCAGCCCGGGGGTGAGATACGTAAATGTATTTACTCCTGCGTAAAAAAAGGACACCACGGGCAAAGGATCTCAACTTTAAATGGTATAGAAAAAGACCCCTGTAGTTTTGAAGTTTAAGGTTTTCGGCCGCTTTAGCCGCCCATCCTGCCTTGATTACTGTATTATATCTGAAAACAGTATATTATTTGAATCCTTTTTATAAAAAAAAACTGTTTAAACATTCCCCATTTTCATTATTAGTTTTGTAATAAATTAAAACTAACTTTATTTACCGTACTCGAAACTCGCCCGAGCAGACCTTCCTATTGTTGGAAAACATTATCTATTATTGGAATCATTATGAAGTCCGCAACTCGTGTTATCGGAACTAGCACAATATTTTAGTTTGCGCGTTGCCGGGAACACATTGGGTTCTGTTTGTCTGGGGCTGCTGTTTCGGTCACAGGAGCCAGCGGGTATAAAACGCTGAAGCCACTAAATAATTATGATTTTACTATATTTGGTGTCCGACCCGAACATTATTGGAGAAGCGAAAGCTGCCAGACTCCGATGGCTCTGGCACGTATTTACTCCGGATGGGTGACGATCGTGCAAATCTGAAGGCCGTACTCTGGCGTACCAAATGGCCGAAGACCTTCTGGACGTCCTATGTACCTTTTGGCGTCAAGCCCGCCGCTGCCTCGAATTAACTCCACAGTAATAGCGATGACGTCTACCGTCACGTCACTGGACCGGTTAGCCAGCGACAGGGACCGGGTTCGGTCCGTGGGGGGACGGTCAGAATCAAAAATAGAGCTCGCGGCACGCACACATATCGCGTCGCGTCGAAATTCATTATAAAATACCTCTGTACCTACCAGTAATTAAAATAGTGTTAACATTCCGCTATAGTTTTATTCAGAAGTCTAGATCTCCTGGATTCAACGTACTATACAAATTAGGCACTAGACGCAACAGTACCGCTGGAGAGACGAAGTGCAAAAAGAACTTAGCGAATTCGGCGCCGTCGATTGGACAGAAACTTCTTTGGACAAATAAGCATGGTGGTCTTTGGTGTAAGTAAGTATATTGAGATTGAAATCATTTATTTCGGGCACAGATCCCATATAGTGTTAGTACATACAACAATGATTATTTATCTATCTATTAGTATACAATATAAAAACAATAAATACCTAAAACTAATTAATATAATCTATTTAGATGATGCGTTGGGCCGTTGGGTTCATGCAGTTGGTTCCAACGCCTCATCAGTGGGCAGTCTACTCTGAGGACAAATGCGTTTAGGAGACAGTTGTTGCTACCCTGCAATCTATGCAATAGGGATGCCGCTCTTTTACGTCAAACGTATGTTACGTTCAAAAGTCATCCGTACGGGCATTGGCGAACATCCCCGACGCACTGCAGTGCCGAGGCAGACCCATCAGTATCCTAAACGCATTATTATATTGCACACGCAGGGCATTGTACGATCGCTGTGACAGGCTGCAAGCATAAAAACTCACAATAAGCTTTGAAGCGCTTTTTTATATACGGAATTCAAACTGTCTTACCCTCTTTTCTAGCGCATGACAAAGATGATGCGTTCTTTTTCGCGCTCAATAGACTGTGGCTTCAATGATTGCTCGTAGTAGTATGGAGCAGAGCGTGTTCGGAGAGATAAGTAAAATACTATAAGCTGAACCCCATTTAATCTGATAAAGGAGCGTGCCCACGCATGATGCTACGTTTACGCAATAAAAACAGTGTGTCATCTAATATAGTATTGCTATACATTGAAAGGCGTAACGTTACGGACACGCAACGCAAGCAGTGTGACATCTGACATATTATACCATACTTTACAACCGGTATGACCGACCGACTTTAATAAAAAAAAAACGCAGGCTTGTCCACACCGCTTATCTAACCACCACGTCCTAACGGGGCGAGCAATCGTCAAAATTCGCGAACAAACGATGAAGCGTAATGTTTTCTCTGCAGAACGGACGCGACTCGCATGAATCATTTATAAATGCAAATGTCCGCGCTACCGCCAGCAGAGTGTAGAGAGGAAAAACAGTACGACGGAAAAAGCTGTGTTCGGAAAAAACAATGCGACAACGCCATGCGATGATAGCCACAATTAGGTTTATGTCTCTATCTTACGAGTATAAATTACTCTATGCATTATATAGATTAGCATGACTATTGGACTCAATTAAGGAAGTGACAATTTTTATGACAATGCTACCAATGGGTCGCATCAAAGACATTGCGAAATGTAGCTTTTATAACCTATCCTATCATTTAACTCGTTTTATAGTGCAAAAATGCATAATACATTTTTTTTATCAGTTATTTTTAACAAAACATGTTAAAATGGTTTTAGAGTCATCAACAATTTGGGGCGAGTTGCGCTGCACCAACTATATTCGACGGTGAACCCGATAATTGTTATTTTTATTAACGACACAATCGCCGTAGTTATTAAAGTAAATTATCTATAATATATTGGGAGCTACAGCCCATCTAGCGTTTCAACATTTAATCCCATTATTATTGTAAATGAAACAGTTAGATTCTGTAGTGTAGATATGTAAATTAAATCAATCGGCCTAAATTATTCGATCGATGATCAAATCGGTATTTGGGGCATGGATGGTTTATTATTTATAACAGAAAAGTCCGGGAGACATGAATTATTATATTTAAAAAGTGTTAAGATCATTATTTACATTCATTAGGTCATCGACGTCTCTATTTGCTTGGCGATGGGCGGCAGTGTATAGTGAATGCGTGAGATTCTGTGAGGCGATGGATGCTAGGTGCTCAACTGTTCCAATTTAATTTGTCAATGTGCCATTACTGTTTTATAATTGTTAATACTTATAATTACTATTGCTGTTAGTCTAAGTTTCGTGACGCATTGGTTCAATTGTAATGTCATGTAAACATTTTTATCAATAAAATAAAATGAAAAAAATCTTCAACGTATTGGAGCGGGATTTAGCATATCAACGATATATTCCCATTATAATTGTTAATAATACAAGTCCAGTTGCCGTACTGTCTGAGTCGAGTGTACTGTGAGCCTCGATTATTCGTTCGGTTATCTTTAACGTATTGGAGCGGGCTTTGGCGCATCAACGATTTATTCCCTGTTCGTTGCGACTGTAATTTACGGGGATTAATGGCTGAACTTTTTGGATTTCAAAATATTTTTACTTTTATTTGTCAATAAAAATTTTATTCGTGTAAATATTTACAGTTTAATTGGCTTAACTTACAAAAGATTTCTGGAGCTTTAACTCTAAAACAAGTTGGATCACGTACAATAATTCTGTGCTTTCCTACGTTACGAGAAAAGCAAAAAAAATTCATTAATGAGCCGTATTTTCACGATGATTTACTTTTTATTAAGAAGGTAGTTTATGGCGATGTTACCGATCAACATCATAACAAATATAATTTATGATAGCGTAAATTTTTAGGATTCCGTACCTAAAGGGTAAAATGGGACCCTATTAATAAGACTCCGCTGTCCATCCTTCCGTCCGTCTGTCCACCTGTCACCAGGCTGTATCTCATGAAAATCATAAACCGTGATAGTTAAACAGTTAGAAATTTTAACAGATGATGTATTTCTTTTGCCGTTATAACAAAAAATATTAATAAACAAAACAGTGCTCCCATGTAAAAAAAAAAAACGTGATTTTTCTGCGTTTTTATAGATAATGGTACTGAACCCTTCGTGCGCGAGTCCGGCTCGCACTAGACCGGTTATTTTCATCCTTTTTGAGATACGTCAGTCTAAAGTAGATAATGTAATTTTTCATCATAAAAAGCACAGAAAATACTATCAGTAAAGAGGATTATTAAATTGGGGACATCTAAGTTACAACAAAGCGTCAAACTTTTTAAAAATATATAGGTTT
Source organism: Cydia pomonella (assembly GCF_033807575.1). Classification (NCBI taxonomy): domain Eukaryota; kingdom Metazoa; phylum Arthropoda; class Insecta; order Lepidoptera; family Tortricidae; genus Cydia; species Cydia pomonella. Next base: position 24,010,636 of record NC_084709.1, on the reverse strand, counting down.
AGCATGTTCGTGGAAACTCCTTATAAATGCAATTCGAAAAGCAGCTTATGTACATATCTGATATCGCATTTTCCAATATTCACAACGTGGCCATATTTTACCAAGACAGACACGTTATCTTTACTGAGAGCTGATTTTCTGATACAACACACAGACGAATAAATATCAAAAGAACTAGAAAGAATAAAAATAAATTCTGATTTGTTAGGAGTGGCCAATTACTTTGGAGGGGCTCATAACTATAGCAGTCACCCTAAGTAAGTTGTAAGTTGGGTGACAATGCAATATGATAAAACCATCAAGCTGATCTGATAATGGACACAAATTAAATGTGTTTGGGTTTGCCAGAAAGGTCTCGATGAGTTTTATAGTCTATTTTTTTATCCCGTAGACTAAAATGACATTTCATGTGTTGCTGGTTTTTTACGTCTTATAAATAGTGATGTGACAACCGGTACTAACCAAAAATAAACTATTGGGAGTTACTTATATAGGCATGTAACACCATTTTGAGGCATTTAGAAAGTTTTTATCCAGGTCTAAACACAATATTTCTAATATTTAAAAGCGATTTTATTGTAAGATTAACAGTCACCTCGAAGCTCATAATGCAATTTTTAAATGTTTGAGTGGATTAGTAGTGAGTAGATTTTATTTATTGTTTATTTTGAATCTAAAATAATTTTTACATTTATCGGTTATTCACAAACCGAAATCAAAGATCAGCACTATTTGTTTTAAGCTGGTCACATTATTTCTGCGTTTGACATTTGTGGTTGTCATTTTAGTCTACGGAATAAAAGAACAGACTATAGTTGCTTGTTGAGAGAATAGTACTTTAAGGGGCTGTCAATACCTAAAGCGCGCACACTGTCTATTTGTATCGGAGTAAATGAGATAGCACTGTCGCATTTTACTGGGCCTGGGCAAGGGAATAATAAGAAAAATATTTAAATAAAAAAAAGTGGATTATTAGTGTAATATTTTACTCAACAGCGGTTTAGATATAAATGTTTTGAAATTGTGATTTTAATTGCAGACCCATAAGTCAAAACAATAAAGACATAGACCCGTTTAATTGTGATTTTAAGACCAATCTTTGCAATTATTTTCTATCGAGCCGATTTCGTTCAATCATGTATCGAGTACAACCACGGTCTTTGAAATATAATTAATATGAACATATATTTTTCTTACTTGACTAAAACAAATAGTCTTTCTTAAAAAACTGTTTAAGTAACATCAATTTCAAGGACATTGTGTGTTGACAGCCTCTTAAGCGAAAATGAAATTTTTACCAATTTTTTTTAACAAATATCTCAATTTTGAAATTGCACAGCTTACTGCCTGGGAGAGGTATCACTCGGAGATAAACCGCCCGTGACGTTTGCATGCCAAATTTAATTTCGGTGGCTTCAGCCGCCGCGCCGTTTAGACGCAAACAGTACGTAATGCATAAAACATGTACTCATACGTCGCTCGTACACTTTCTGCAGGGGCCATGAAAAATGCTGTTTTCTCTTTTTTGTTTTTTTAATACCATGTCGGTGGCAAACAAGCATTTGTCTCGCTTGATTGTAAGCGATCACCATCGTCTATGGATGCATATAACTCAAGGGGCGTTACGGGCGCGTTGCCGACCCACAAATAATATACAAACCCTTAGACTGACTAACTTGGTTCTCCGAATTCAGATAGAAATAGAAATAATCATTTCTTGTTATGAAACGGTTAATGATTGGATAGGTATGATGTTTCATCCGTCCACAGAGCCATTTCTGGATGGTTTCTTTACGGAAATTATTTAAATGAGTTTGCATAACCAATATACCTAAATATACATAACAAGCAGTATTTACAAAAAATGTTCTTAAAACTTTGTGGAAATATTGTCTTTACCTTCGAAATAATACTTTGGCTGTGAAATACCACTTGAATAAAACGCTGCTACAATAGATTTATGAACAATATTGCCGGCCTAGGTCAGCAAAGTAACCTTGGGCTTGGAAAAAGTTCAATGTGACGCAAACTTTTATGCCGGCTATACACCCGTAGTACCTTTCGCCGAGTCTTGACTAGAGGAGACCAGAGGGAAGCAGTATGTAAACACCTGTTCTCGGCCTGTCTATGGGTCTCTCGACGAGTGTGTAATTGTGTACTGTTAGCGAGGGTCCAGAAATGAGATAAAACTTGCTCTTTAAATTATTTATTTGCGTAATCGTAAACTCAGAGGCTTAGACGACGGTACGTGCGTGCCGTGAGGCGGACCGCGGGGCAAATGGACGAGTCGACTCTTGCGCTGCGGCGTCTGCGGGGCGCGGCGTTAGGGGGAAGGGGAGCCGCGCTGGCGGGGCGACAGTCTCCGGAGTTCACCTTCCTACAGTACCTACAGCCAGCGTATGAAATGAAATTAAATAACAACATTTTTTACATGTTGAGTATTCAATAGTGTCTAAAGTATTACCGTTTCTTAGATTGTTTTGTTTTGTTTGTTGTTGTATTTCCATGCATTTAAAGAAGCATACATTCGTCGGCCGGAAAGTCCCTATATTTTCTATCTAGTATTGTCGTATGTCGTGGCTGAGTCGCTGATTTCGTGGCCGGTGCATTAGCTAGGCAATATAGAGCTTTGACGATTTTCTTTTCAAGACTTCAAGCGCTTCTTAACTCCTTTAAAGTTGACTGATAAAATTATTTACTTATACAAACGGCGGGTATAGAATTTATAACTTTGTTGTGAAAATATCATGAATGCACTTAAGAACTGAACTGGTACAAAGTAGTTTCAGTGTTTTAGTTGTTTTAATATTAATACGCGCCACTTTAACCACATTGTACTTATTTTTTTTACAAGCTTTTATTTAACTTGCCCTGTTGTAGGTAGGTATGTCAGTTTGTTAGTGAAGGTCAAATTTTGGAAGCTAAATTTGACCTATTTCCCGATTTTTGATTGAGCTGAAAATTTGCTTACATATACGAGGTGGCCAAAAAATTTTTGCACACCCGTTGCCAGGGACGTTTTGGGCTAAAGGTGCGACCAGACCGCAGCTTAACACGTTCACTGCGGCTCAAAATATTGCTAACTTTCAATTAGTGCTGTAAGAGGTCTTTATGCCTTAACTGTACCATTTTACCGGTGCGGTTAGGGGCCTTAAGACCACTCAAGGAACAAGAATATTAAAATGATTTTTTTGTAATGAAATTCACAAATTTATGAATGATACTTATATGTATAAGGCTGTTGCTAAAGGATTGTTTTGTCTTGTTTTGGCTTCGCCCGACGTTCTCATGTCAGAATATGGAATAATGACAAAAAAATATTAGGAGGCTTTTAGGCCTCTTACAGCACTGAATTTGAGGTACATTTGTATTTACTGCTAGTGATGTTCCTAATAAAAATGCATTTTATCGATAAATCAAAACTCTTTATTATATATTGCAAGTGAATCACATATGACTGTTATAGAAACATTTAAGACACTGTGGCTTGTTACAATCACGGCAGTAAGATTTAATTTTCTTAACTTTTTTATTGGCTTCCCGACTGGACAGCGTAGTGCGCAAATTTTCGTAACATCCTGCACATTTTCTTCGTTTATCTCCATTTTTTTCAAACGCATGATTTTTAGTTAGAGTGGCAGTACGTGAATTACCTGAAACAATACAACAATGATGTTCTTTTCAGTTAAATATCTTTAGAAATTATTTAATTTACGTCCCGGTGCAATCCGGTACAAACAAACCTAGCCACATACATACGTATGAACTTTAAATATAGAACGACGACGCCGTCCCCCTGACTAATAAAGTAATAAAACTCACTCGATTCGCTCTTTCAGTTAATTAAAAACAGGGTGTTTACCTTGTATGTTGTTTTTTTTTTTAGCCCTAATAATATTACTCACTAACCAACAACACTTCTTGAGTATTTAACTTAAACACTAAACACAATTGACGCTTACTACTTTGAATGTACGTATTTTCACTTACGAGCAAATGCAATAAATTACGTACATTGCTCATAGACGCGTGCACATCACTGGGTCATAGTTCGACTATCATAGATACAGACAGGTGCGGGAGGGGGCGGATAAGCCCGTACTACCGATATGAGGTCTTTAGACCCCCTATCCGCACTGGACGTACACTTTTCACTCTCAGTGCGATGAGAGGCCTTAAGACCTCCTGCGTGTTTTAAAGTGTCAAAAAATTCTACATTATAATAGAAATCAAACCATATATTGGACTCTTTTCTACCTATACAATTCTATAAGCTACGAGGTCCGCACCAGAGCGAAACCACAATATTTTTGCCCGCACCGCCCGGGAGTACTAGCAGGGGGTCTTTAGACCTTCTATCGCAGTGAACGTGTTAAAAAACGGTCAGGATACGGAATCGCAATGACGCGTCGTTTGCGTACCGTTTTTGACGCATGCTCCCCACACCGCTGCTTAAATAAAATACGCTGACGCACCGTAAATTGATCTGCGTAAAAATCGCAAAAAATATTACACGAAGATCTTATGGCAGACACCACACCGGTGACGTAAAAGACGCAACTGTTTTGTAAATGCAGCGTTTTTTACGCAAAGATTTGCGAACAAAAAAGATTCGCGTGAAGCACGTCACTGCGATTCCGTACCGTCACCGTTAAGCAGCGGTGTGGGGAGCATGAATTAAAAATATTCCACCGATAAAATCGCAATTTACCTGTTTCTTCTACTTTTGTGCTTCATAGAAAATTGTAAATACAAATCAGTAGAAATATTTAGTTTCTTAGTTCCGGATTTATAAGTATCTCCGACCATCCTTGTCGCTATTCTTAATCTCTAGGCTACCAGCTTATTCTGTCACACCAAGCATCAAAACTGTAACGGCTTTTGGAACACATTTAAATTTTGTACCGTAATCTCCTGTACTGAATACCAAATTCGAATTGTTATTCCGAAGGCGGATAAGGCATGAAGGAAGGAATGCCCCATGGTATATGTACGGATCCGTCAGTCCATTCGTCAATACTGTTTCTCGTCGCTTTTCATGCAAATCCGCTGTGGACTCACTGCCCTACATGCCAATTCGAACGTATACTGACATCAGAATGATATCTGAATATCATTTATTTATCGCGCATTTCGCTCGTACTTTGTACATTGGCGCGAGCGAGACGCATCACTAAATTTCATTCTGATATCAGTGTACGTTCGAACTGGCCTCCTAGTTCTGTTTTCCCAGTTTTAGTCCCAGGGGAATTTTTGCAGGCTGTTCAACAAGTAGTGAACGATTGTTGTAAGTCGAGGTATGAGTTGTGTTTGAAATTTGAAGTTGTAAACTACTAAAGTAGTTATTTTAAGATTAATTTACTTTTATACTAATCAAAGCTTTATCTTCAGCCTAAACCTGAAGCTTTTCCTGAATATTAATTGAACGTGCGACACAACAGAAAACTGTGTCTCCTAAATATTTTTTAGCTTTTAACCCCTTCTTTTAATTTTTTGACTACTATATACTTTCGACTTTTGAAAAAGCATGCACGATCATGCCCAACTACGTCCTTGTTCATGCTAGGCCGAAAAAAACTGTGAAACTATGTTGCTACTAGTACGCGTTCCGGGATGACTTACTCTTCTTCTTCTTCTTGCTCGCGTTGTCCAGGCATTTTGCCTGGGAGCCTGGGGTCCGCTTGGCAACTAATCCCGAGAATTGGCGTAGGTACTAGTTTTTACGAAAGCGACTGCCATCCGACCTTCCAATCCAGAGGGTAAACTATTAGGCCTTATTTGGATATGTCTATTATATGGATATGTATTTACTTAATATGATGGTGAACGATTCATTAACATTTACTGATTGCGTAGGCTTGGTCCTGCTCACGTCTCATGAATCACCCTGTATAGGCCTGTCTTGTCTAAAATAAATGATTTTTGATTTTGTTTATTCTGCTTTAACCTTTTAACCGCCGTAGTCAGATATATAAGACATACAATATTCCGCTCATTTCGCTGCAGTCACAAAAAAATCGTGAAAAATTCTAAGCGGTAAAAAGGTTAAGCTTTTCAAATAATCTAGTGACGTCTATAGGCAGAGCTACTATTTGTTACAAAAACTGAGGTCTAGTTATACTAGTTAACTTAGAATTTAATCACAAAAGGTTTTAGAATGCATAAAGAGCGCGAAGATGCTATTGTTATGGGCTCAGTGATATTCCATCGGTTGCCATAACAAACCATTTTAAAGTGAGGTGGAATTCTGTAGCAAATATTTTGTAATCAGAGTTCATACAAGACTGGTTTTTGTAACGTTTGCGGAAAAGAACGGGAATAAATGCAGGTCAACTTGCTCCACGGACAAATACTAGATGAGGAAATGGGTTAAGCAAAGTTTTTAGACGTCTTACATTCTGAATGATTAAGTTTAACTGAACTGCAATTACTTGAAGGTGTTTATATATGATAAACAGATGTGTATCCTTAGATAATTAAACGTAATAAATATAAGAGCCTCGGTAGAGAGTACCATTTTGCACCATTTGGCGTTGAAACTCTAGGTCCATGGGGTCCCAGCGCACATAAGTTTTTTGGAGAAATCGCGAAACGTCTGGTTGACGTAACTGGTGACCGAAGAGCTGGCGGCTTCCTTGCACAACGTATCAGTATTGCGATACAACGAGGAAATGCCGCCAGCATCCAATGCCTCAAGGGCCTACTTTAGATATAAGCTAGTTATAGTAATCATCGGTATATATCCATTGTGTATATTGTTATTGTAAATAAATATAGCGTTGGATAATTAATATTATTATTATTTTTAATGATATATTGGCTAATATATAATAGGTGTACAAACAGTCCCCTATGCAAAGGGTGCATGGAGGCAGAAGAGACGGATTCTCATGTTGTGCTGAAATGCAGGGGAATGACCCCAGCATCCATCACGCAAAAGAAATAGTCCTTCCCGTGTTACACAATACAATATTAGGTAATACATTACAGGTACGTACGTACCTAGATCGTTCGATAGACAATAGAAACAAAATATATCCCACCAAAAACATTCTGTAAAAAACTAGCCAAGTCTCGATGGAGCTGCTTGTTTGTCTCTAAAAAGTAATGAAATCTAGACAAAGTCGTGCCAAGTCTAAGGTTCCTTACTGCGATTTCTTTATTATTATAGTTAATGTTGTGTGACTTGGCCGTTGAAGGGTACACAAGGGTACAAAACCAGGTGCTCCATGACACCACTGCACCAATCTGTCGCCAGAACCGCTACCCATTGACGATGGAAAATTGCCACTAGTAGGTACATACCTACACATCAGAATACGTAGTACCTACTGAATATTGTGTAGGCAAACATTCCCGATCGAACACAATAAAGGGTATATTCAAATGAAGGGTGCGAGAGGAAACAATGATCATATTACAAACTTGTTTACGGTGGCCAGGAAACTAGCGATTATAGAATCAATCCTCAATGTAAGCGGAGAATCAATAATAAGCGTATTTGTTTAACAATCCAGCGAGGAAAAGCTGTGAGCGTTTTCGTTACTATCGGCCCGATTCGAAGAATGATTAAGACACGTTTAAGATCTTTAAAAGATCGATAACTAAACGACAGGTCAAAATTGACGTTTATTTCGATTCCGTTGGGATCCCAATAAGATCTAAATACGATATTTCTAACGTCAAAGTGACATTGGTTGCTCGAATCGAGCTGCTTATGTCCATTATACGACATACAAACGATATCTAAATGAGAACTTATCTAAACCAGAACTAATCGTTATCGTATCTCATTCTTCGAAACGGGCCGTATGCCACAAGGGCCTTTTTAGATTTATTATAGTTTTATTTTGGATATATTTAGTCTTATTTTAATTCTAGTTTATACTTTAATGTTGTATATTATATTGAATACTTTTCCATTATCAATATATCACCATAACCTGAAAAAAGCGATTTAGACGCCTAAATGTAAAAAAAAAATATTGTATCTACCTCGTAAAGCCCACCATGCATTTTATGTTATTTGGGCCTTGTTTAAAGATAAATTGAGATGAATTTATTTTATACAAATTCCGATACGCGGTCATCATCATAGCTTAGCAATCGTTTGTCTTAGCCGTTAGCGGGTTTTTCATCTAGAAATCTCTGAATTAAGTTTGCAACTGAAAATCATTAGGTAAGGTACCTGACCCATATAAAGCCCAGTGCGTAACAAAGCCCACTTTTAAAATATTTGGTTCTTTTTACAAAAACGGTTGGTGTTCATAATAAACATTATTTTCTAACACAAAACGATTGTTAGATAATACGTTAATGATTTAATAAATCATTTATAAAAAAAAGCCTTTCTCTTAAAAGTCATAGTTTTATTCTCGCATCTAAACTTAAATAAGGTGGGCATTACATGGGTCCGATACTCTACAGCAGTTCACGCGCGTGTTCTGAGCAAGCAAAATAAGCTGTGCTTGCCCTTCATCCCTTGCACCAGGCGGCTGCAGCGCGCACCCTCCCTCTGCCTCAGCCCCCGAATCCCCGGACCTTTTGCGCCAAGTGTAAGTACTCAATATTTGACGAAATAAAAATTTTTAGAGCTCCGTACAAAACTTTATTGACGGAGCTCTTGTGGGATCACTTCGGTCTTGCAAATCAGTTAAATGCGTTTTTTTTTATCAAGCGGATACATCCGGGAGCGATACTTGATTTTTTAGGGTTCCGTAGCCAAATAGCAAAAAACGGAACCCTTATAGATTCGTCATGTCCGTCTTTCTGTCCGATTATGTCACAGCCACTTTTTTTATATTAAAGGAAAAATTTCAAAACCTCCGCTAAATCACCGCTGCGGGCAAGACTCGAACTTGTGAGCTTTCGGAACACCGGTCCCGGTGCGATTCGCTTATAGTACTAAGTTTTGGTAGCTCAGTTGGTCAAGAGCAATCAGACCAGGTTTGAGAAATGTCGCGAGTTCGAGTCTTACCCGAAGCGGTGTTTTTTCTTTTCAATTTTTCCTTTTTCGGTTGCAGCGGTGATTTATTTCAATGTTTTATATTTTAATCCTAAAAAAAGGATTATTTTTATCCTGAAAAAAAAATCTATAAACTCTGTTTTAAGGGATGCACACGCGTGCTAAAAAGTGAGAGAATAGTCTGGAATATTTAGGTACGCGAAGCGATGTGGGCCGCCCCTTAAATTACACCTAAAATACAGATAAAGGTGTTCGGGGAGTGCCTAGCGGCGTACAGGCCAGTTCGAGTTTTAGTTATTTGATGTGTTTCCGATATGAGACGATCTGTCACCATCGTAATATTTCTTCAACCAAAAACGTCACTATCGACACTGAGATATCAGTATCATATCGAAAACAGATCGAATAAATAAAACTCGAATTGGCACAGTATTGTCTTCAAGCGATATAAACCCGTGTGTAACTTACATTAGTGTCAGTTTTGTTTGAAACTCGTGGATGAATAAACTTTGAGTTAAGGCGGTTGGTTCATAAAAACTTTCGACCCCGTTTGTAATGTCTTATTGTTGCCTTAAAACCTATAAATATATACGTCTGGGCGTCCCAGATACTGCTGGGGTGACGAAGTCCTAAAAGACCTGCTCGCCCTCGGAATACCCAACTGGCGCGAAGTCGTGCAGGATATAGCAGAGTGGCGCTCTCTTGTGTCAGAGACCAAGATCCTGTTTGGGTCACTGAGCCAGTGAAGTAAGTAAGTAACCTGCTTTATATGCAATAAAGTGACATACATAAATACATTACCTTAGGATGACTCGCGCAAGACCGGGCCGAGGCCGGGCCGGAGCTTCCGACGCTTCGTTTTCTATGGAAAGCACCGCGTGATTACCGATCACCCGTCATAGAAAATGACGTGTCGGACGCCCCTTGAGCGTAAGTCATCCTAAATGGTGACTTTCGGATGTCAACTGCAGGATTTAAAAACAGCCATGAGTGCTTTTTACGCGTTCACTCAAGCGAGGCTTCAATATGGGATTATTATGTGGGGTAACAGCACCGAGTTTTCAGACCTGTTCATCTTAAAAAAGAAATGCGTTAGGATTCCCGATAGTATAGAAAACTGCGATAGTTACAGACAGACCGTTCTTCATGAAATTATGTATATTATTAACTCTACCATCTTTGTATATTTTAGTAGCTTGTACATTTGGGCGAAAACACCCAAGCCTATATTCAAAAGCCAACCATCATCGTCATTGCACCTGCAACATGAACTATTAGAAAGTTAGATTATAATTAAGTTTTTTTAAAAATGTATCATTTTGAGTGTTAATTTGCAGTGCCCTTACAGGGTTCATAGCTGTTCGTTATTCTATTACTGATTACTGAACCTGCTTCATACTTAGTCATACATAGATTAGTCCTACTAATTTAGCAACTTACAAATGAGAAGCAAGAGCCCCATATGATGACCATATGTATAATAACCTACCTAAGGATAGACTTAAAAACCAGACGGGCTAGCACATGATAGGCGCGTCAATATCTCGCAGCGAGATAGACTACCCATCCCACTTTAATTAACATATAGAAAAAGACGGGTAGTCTATCTCTCTGCGAGATACTGTCGCACCAATCTATAAATTTGTAAGTCTTTTTTAATTTATTAATTAGGTTTACCAACTAACGAATGTAACATACTCAAACTCCTGTTATGAATACCAGAAATAATGTAATGTAATAATGAATTATTATTCCTCGAATTTCCTACAAAAGCGAGCGCAAAGAAAATGTTTTCTTTATGCTAAATTTCAAGTTCCGCGACGTTGTAACATCCACAAAACGAGGGATGTTTTCAGTCACTACAAACTTCTTTGAGACTTTATCTTCAAATTTAATGAAGCAGGGGACGTGATAAAATACCTTTTGTACGACCCCACGTCTCGATTTCTTTCGTTACGTCGCATATACTTAGTAACTTAGATGCATGGCCTGATAGGCTTGTATCATGAATTTACAAACATATTCAGGGCGTCATGACTTTTACAGATCTTTCCTAAGGATTCCTCTGGTAGATCTTGCTAATAATGTTACAGAATTTTGCTAAGGTGGTAGACAAAAAGGAATTGTTAACTGCGTATCAGGGTCTTGTGGACTCTGTATTAAGGTATGGAGTGATTTTTTGGGGGAACTCTGTTAAGGAAAATTTTTGTACGCCCATAGGCAAAACACAGAGTTCCTATTTGTATATTAATACCCTTTGTATCACCTGTGTTATACAAATAAATGTTATTCTATTCTATTCTTGATTTGGTCTGTTCTCTGAACAACACTGAGGTCGATTTTAATAAAACAATTTTTTGACGAAGATCTTTTCTCACGCAACACTTTTACTTCATTTCGCATGCACCAATTAGCGTGAGCGATCTTCCAGGTCGTGTCAAAATAAGATCAAAACAGTTACAAATTTTTGAATCGCTGTTTTTCACTTTAATGCAAGTGCAAGTGGGTATGCATAGTATAGGAATCCTGACCCACTGTGAAACCTTTCACATTTCATACATCATACCCACAGTAACCTATATGCCTAATGCTAGTGTAGGTAGCTGTGTGAAATCGAACAAATAAGGTACCTACCTATGTACAATCGAAAATAATAATTTGTGATCCACCATGAACACGTCATTCGTCATTGGCATTTACATTGATTTAAGAGGGAAGTATATAACATGATCGTCCATATAAAAAGAGAAAACGTTTTCCACTTCAAAATATTTTCCATTTTCCATGATTTTTTAATGTTATTGACACAATGAAAAAGGTTTATAGGTTTCCTTTTTTTCAAAATTGGCATAATATTATGATCTTGATTATATTATGCTGAAGCGATCGACATCAAAATGGTTTGTTAAGATTTAGTTAGTAGAAAACGTTTTCTCCCGAAATGGAATTTCATAGAAAAATGGCCGTTATTTTGTTAGGATCGTAAAGCTATTCTTCACTCTTAAAAAGTAAAAATATTATAACACTGACTGTTGTAACGTTCTATGGTGGGTTACAAATAAGTTTGTTCGATTGTAGCTACAGTACTGTCTAGTTTGGAGTACGTTATACTACCAAATGTGTCGTTATACTACCATATCTCACGCTCGCCAGCGTCTAACAACAGTAACTACTGCCTCATTACCCGCCCGCTAGTTCACCTGATATTAATTTCCCGGCGGACGTATAAATTTTGTCCGCGACACACTGGGCTCGGGAACTTTGTTGGCGTTTTAGCTAAAGGGTTTACACCTCGTTAACGTCGGGAAATTAAAAGATAGCGTGTCAGCTAGTCATTTTGCGACATCACTTTGAAATTTTCGGTCAACATTTTCGGAGGATTTTGTTTGCAAATACTTCCTATTTGGCTTTCGGATCGGCAGTTTTAGAGTGAAGAAATTTTAGGTAACTGACAGATAGACAGACGGGTCGATTCGAACTTCAAGATACTCCAAAAATTTGCTAAAGATAAGAAATATAAAGAAATTTGTGTAAAAATGATTCCATTTATTGAAAAAATTACTCCGTTGTCTAGCAATGTAAACTCTCTGTAAATACAGAAAGATAATATAATAATAATTCAGCCTATATACGTCCCACTGCTGGGCACAGGCCTCCTCGCAGAAAGATAATATTTAGCAAGTTTTTGACGTATCTTAAAGTTCGAATCGGACCGAGAGTTACTTCACATTTATTATATAAGTAATAATATAATTAGTATATGACATTTATTTCAGTTTTTAAAACGATCCATGTTTCGTTATTGATTCCTGGTAAAAACCTATCTTTCTATACAGTGTGTAAATCTAATACGGGCGAATCTCTTAACGGTGGTTAGTACAGGACCTAAGAAATGTAATTAGATAATTTTTACTTAGAATTGCAATTAAAATTTTATCCATACAAAATAATTCGGCCCGCAATATAATGCAAATGCTCTTAAATGCTCGTTGACAGTTACTTTCAAAAGCTCATATCGCGTATGTTATGTCATTATTGTAATTAACTGTCATTAGTAGGTAAATAATCTAAGTATGATGCTTTTTATCTGATAAACGTAATACGTAGTTTCAAAAATATAGTTGGGAGAATCAACTTTTTAGCGTCACTCGTTGCCATGGTTACAATTAGTTGTCCAGGGGACAAAAGTTCATTGAAATACTGATTTTATGGTACTTAAATGTATTAAACTTGCATTTTTGTGGTCGTTATAACCAATGTCCATAATGGGCCCCCTACTAAGCATGTTAATAGAACGGCATACAACGTCTCTTCAAACAAACTGTGCCACTGTTGTCCCTTGGACAACGGGACAGGATAACAAAACAAAAAAAGTTGATTCACCCAGTTACATACTCGTACACGTAAAAAAAACCACAGACTTAAAAAATAAATATTTACCTACCTATTAAAAGCACAGTTTAATTTCGCCGGTTTCGCCGCAGATACCTTTTCTCCACGTGTCTTCCTTGTTTTTCATAACAGGTTTCGCAACGTCGTTTGACTGACGTCATATGACGTGGCGAAGATTGATAATATCTTGTAAGTTTCTGAAAAACTTCAGTTATCTTGTTTCTCAGTTCTTCCATTTTTATAACTTACGATTACTTCTGTATTGAATGACTGACATTGTCAAATCAAAGTTGAAATAAAATAAAAAAATATTTTACTTTACCAAAGAGTTTGTCACGTTGTGAAACAATGTACCAAACTTTGTGGTGTTTAGACTTTAGTTCATTCTCGAAATCAATTTTGGTAATAATACAGCTATAATATAATAAAATCAGACAAATGAAATACTAATTATCTTTCTAGTATTAGGTACTGATATGAAATGCATTTTCAGAAAAGGTGCTATCACAGTATGTCTATGCTCAGTATTAGGAAATATCACGTCAAGTACTGTTATCGTGACTTAAGTAGATGAAGTCAGTTCTTTGTTGATAAAAATTATAAATAAATAATATTTAATATCTTCAACAATGCCAAGTAGTAGTCTGTCTACCAAAATAACGACAAAGCATTACGCAGTGTAATACTAACATGTGATTGTTCCTGCAGATACAAGGTAAGTTTGTAAATGCGTAGTTATCGTATCGAATAGATATTCTGGTAACGCAACCATGTTTACAGTACCTACATAAAACATCTTAATTAATGATTACACAGATGAGCTCTGTCTGGTTTAATTTATCGCCCGTATTAGATTTACACACTGTATAAGAAAATGAGAATGAACAATATTTATTTCGTACTCGTAACTTATAAGTAAACTTTTTACCTGTGTGCAGATGCCTCACAGAAGAAGCACCACTCTTCCGTAATAGTAGCTTACAATTTTAGTGTGTACATTAACTTATTTGTACTTACAAAGAAAAATAGTCTTTTTTATCACATTTTCCTGATACGCAACTAAACACTTATCATCCACAAAAAACTGAAGCTTAATACAGCTTCTGCACTCCAAGATCGGCGAACGTGACCAGCAAGCAAATAATATGGAGTATTATGGCCCTCGATTTTTTCCCTGTTACGTGTGTAATCTCACGCTGATTGTCTGGAGACGGCGATGACAGAGGGGATAAGAAATGGTTATTTTAATCCGCCTCCTTAAAAATATTATCTTTTGTGTCGAGTTTTCTGGCCCAGTGGGCTTTGTGTCATGACTGGAATTAGTGTTTGAGTTTGCACTTTTTATTTAATTAATTCTCGCACTTTCAATCCGGAGGTCGCGGGTTCAAATCCTGGCTCGTACCTATGAGTTTTTCGGAACTTATGTACGAAATATCATTTGATAATTACCACTAGCTTTTCGGTGAAGGAAAACATCGTGAGGAAACCTGCATACATCTGCGAAGAAATTCAAAGGTGTATGTGAAGTCCCCAATCCGCATTGGGCTAGCATGGGGACTATAGCCCAAGCCCTTTCGCGCATGAGAGGAGGCCTGTGCCCAGCAGTGGGACGTATATAGGCTCAATTATTATTATTATTTTAATTTAAATTACTTTTTATTTCTAAAATAATAGGATATTAGTATTCAGAAATAAAGAACTAAATTTTGAGAGTGCCACTTATGACAATATTGTTAGTGTCAGTTGTGGATTTGTGATCAATTGATCATTTTAGACTGTATTATGTAAGTAAATAAAACTTTGGCTAAGCCCCACAGTAAACTCAAGAAGGCTTGTGTTGTGGGAACAATTACAACGGACCCTGGTATGTCTTTAAACTCCAAAAGAGAGGTATGTGCATTGCGAATGTCATCTCGTTTTGTTTGGTAGGGCACAGCACAGCGGATGTCATTCCAGATCTAGAGCAGAGCCCAACCGGGGAAGTACCTCCACCTTACCGAAACCGCAGCCAAATAAAACTTGACCCTACTCATAGTATTGTGTTCCTGCCGGTGAGTAAGGTTGCCAGAGCTCAACGAGGAGATGGAGGGGTGTTAGGGTCGGCAACGCGCATGTAACTCCTCTGGAATTACATGCGTACATAGACTACGCTGCTTACCATCAGGCGGGCTGTATGCTTGTTTGCCAACGACGTAGTATAAAAAAAAGTAGAAGCTCTACGCAGTACAGTTGAGTCGCTCGCGGTACGATATAGATCGTGTCATTCACGAAGACGCGTGCCTTGATCAGTATTGTCATATTATTAAAGGTTAGATTCGACAAATCTGCGCGACATCGTGGGTGACACGAACTCTACACGTGTGATCATTTTTGAGCTTTACTCACATTTCTATAGTTATAAAATACAATACAAATACTCTTTATTGCACACCTCAATCCAGAAACAGTACAAATAATACAACACATAAAGAAGAGGTAAACAACATGCCGTCTTATCGCTAAAAAGCGATCTCTTCCCGACAACCTTTAGGTACCTTTAGGTAGGCCCGTAATCTAAAATAATAATGACTTTCGGCCCGATTTGAAGAATGATTAAGATAGTAAGTAAGTAAGTAAGTAAGTAAGTGTTTCATTTAAGATCTTGGAAAGATCTTTAAAAGATCGACAACTAAACGACGTGTCAAAATTGACGTTTAATTGATTCCGCTGTGGTCCCAATAAGATGTATCTACGATATTTCTAACGTCAAAGTGACATTGGTTGCCCGAATCGAGCTGCTTCTGTCAACGATATCTAAATGAGAACTTATCTAAACCAGAATTTATCGTTATCGTATCTCATTCGAATCGGGCCGTTTGAAAGTACGCTCGATTGTAGCTCCGATAGTAAAAATAACAAAGAGGAACATTTATTTTCTCCCTCAAAATAACATAATCATCGCACGTGTACAATAAAGTCGTATGTTTTGTGTTCAATTGGGAGACGATAAATCCTCGGAAACAAATATTATTTCGTGTAGGTGCGAGTTTTTTAAGGGCGTGAAATTGGAACCGAATTTTCTTCGCAATTTGATGTAATTTATTGGGTAGACTCGTTGTTTTTTTTACTAGCTTTGTACAATGTTAGGTACATCATAAATAAAGGACATAATAATGCATTTTATGAATTATGTATTCTGTTAGTTGTTCATAAGATTTTTACTTTTACTCTTATGTTGGAGCGCTGGTGGCCTAGCGGGGTGCGCTGGTAGCCTAGCGGGGAGCGCTGGTGGCCTAGCGGGGAGCGCTGGTGGCCTAGCGGGGAGCGCTGGTGGCCTAGCGGTAAGAGCATGCGACTTGCAATCCGGAGGTCGCGGGTTCGAACCCCGGCTCGTACCAATGAGTTTTTAGGAACTTATGTACGAAATATCATTTGATATTTACCAGTCGCTTTTCGGTGAAGGAAAACATCGTGACCGAACTAATCCCAACAAGGCCTAGTTTACCCTCTGGGTTGGAAGGTCAGATGGCAGTCGCTTTCGTAAAAAAACTAGTGCCTACGCCAAATCTTGGGGTTAGTTGTCAAGCGGACCCCAGGCTCCCATGAGCCGTGGCAATATGCCGGGACAACGCAAGGAAGAATTTTGCTCTTATGTTTGACCTGTTGAGAACATCATGTAAGTATTATATAATCTACTGTTTGTATTATTGTAGCATTTTGTAGATTTAAGTTGAAATAAATACATATAATGAGTTTTAAATGCATCTAACATTGCAAATTTCAATAATTAAGAAGTCCTTGTTTGAGACGTTCGAAACCCTAAACGACATTTTGATCAACTTTACAATTTGGCTATACGTGTGTATTTTTGATTACGGAAGGTGGAGGTAAGGAAATAAATCTCCATGTACCAAAAAGTCTCATCAAAAAACCTTAAATAGGTGGCGCTACAATACCTAGAATACTTAAACAAAAAAATCATAGACAGCGCACTTCATTCCGTCAATAGCGCCTAGGTTCTTAACTACTCTAGCACTACTCTGGAGAGATTTGGAACTATTATTTATAGCTGACAGCTGGACACTTTTGCAACAGTTCTACCATAAGAGATGTCACTGCTCTTAATTCCACACTCCATATTTTTGATATAATCGCAAACTTAAACGAGACGTACGTTTTAATGCTTTGAAACGATTATAAATGATTTTTTGAAATATGTTCTTAACCACCACATAATAATTATTAAAAAAAAATTGCGGAAATGTATTTCGTACATAGTGATCACTTGTGACAGTTCAGTACCCCTAGTGTAAATAAATTCGATTTCAAAACGTGACGTACGCGTTTGCGTTTAGTCTCATTTTGTATTGGATTTAGAAAGAGCGCGCCAAGCGGAACGTTTTGGAAACTCAAAATCCTATACAAAATACAATTCCTATACAAAATGAGACTTAACGCAAACGCGTTCGTCACGTTATGATGTCGATTAAATTTACACTAGGGGTACTGACGTCGCCTCATTCAACGCGACGTTTGGAGTTAAAACAAATTAGTGATACATTGCTTGCTGAATTATTTTATAAGGAAAAATAAAAAGCGTATTTTTTTTTAAACCTTGGAAAGTGTGTTAATAAAGGTCTAAACTAACTTCCCTATGGTTATGCGATTGTATCCAAGTTTTAGTTTTTTAAGTTCAGTAATAAATATTATTATAGGACATTATTACACAAATTGACTAAGTCCCACAGTAAGCTCTATAAGGCTTGTGTTGAGGGTACTTAGACAACGATATATATAATATATAAATATTTATAAATACTTAAATACATAGAAAACACCCATGACTCAGGAACAAATATCCATGCTCATCACACGAATAAATGCCCTTACCAGGATTCGAACCCGGAACCATCGGCTTCGTAGGCAGGGTCACTACCCACTAGGCCAAACTGGTCGTCAGAACTGGAGTAATACATTTGCAATGAGCCCACAAATATCCTATCACCTAAAACAATAGAAAGTCTGCAAATTGGAATAAAATTCCCGCAATTTCGTCGCATCTACCCCCGTAAGTGAAAATGCCACATTTTATAAGAGCATGGAGCGCGACAGGGTGCTACAAATGATATTTCTCAGGGTAACCCAATAAGGGTGTCCCGGGATTACTGGGTGTATATGGCGCGGGGTAATGCCGAATCCATGTGCACCTACTTAGGAGGTAAGCTCTGTTTCTATTTTCGTTACATTGGTTTTTGACGTTTGAATGAGTATTTAGTAAAAACTTACACGTGTTTAAAATTAAATTGTATTTAATTTTAAACAGTTAAATTGTATTTTTTATTATTATGCTCAGTATTTTAATAGGATACAAGAGATAAACTAATTTTAATTTGTTTTAATTCAAAGTGTACAAACTAATTATCAATTAAAAATTTAAATAAAAGTATCGTTATTTATGGAATGGGGAGTTAAATATCAGCGGTGGTATCATGGTTCCATTTTTATCACTTGTCACTATGCCCGTCACTTTCGCGCTTACATACTTGTTAGACCGTGACAGGTATGGTGACAAATGATAAAGAGCCGACCATCTTAACTCTACAGAATGGCATTTGTCTAACAAATACATTAAAAACCAAATTTTTAATAAAATCCTTACGAAAAAGTACTTGGAGAGTAAAACGCACTAGCAGTAGCTAAGAACCTAGGCGTTATTGATGCTATGATTTGTTTTTTTTTTTTTCAAATATTCTAGGTATTGTAGCGCCACCTATTTAAGGTTTTATGGCGGACACTTTTTGGTACTGTATATAGGATATAGTGTATAGGTAGGATATTGTATTCCTTAAGCTCCACCTTCCATAACTTTGATAACAAGACTTTTATGTCTATGAGTTTGGGCACCATGATATACGTTTAATTGTGTACCTACATATAAAAGTAACAGCTTTCTCAAGAAACAACATGGAGTCGAACTCCTGTTCAAGTTCACTCGATATTTACATAACATTGAACCACACAAAGAAACAAAGCTAAGCCTTTCACCGAAATTAACAAGGGAACTTCGTAATTAACAAGTCATTTGCATAAGATTTGAGTTGACTAATTACAGGAATTTAGGGAAATAAAACAGTGAGTCAACTGGCTGAGATAAATGAAGGAGCTCGGGGGGAGAAATATATAAATATAGCTGCATTAAATGAGGAAAAGGGGCTTTATTTAACTGTGGGGCTATGATGGACGATTTCCAATTTGAGATAACAAATTGTTTAATAAACGTAATGCTTATCCCGGAAGTATCAAGACAATACGTTATTAAAACTTCTGCTATTTCAAAAAGAATTTTAAGTCATAGTCTTTTTTTATACTACGTCCGTAGCAAACAAGCATACGGCCCGCTTGATGGTAAGCAGTCTTTGTAGGTTATGGACGCCTGCAACTTCAGAGGTGTGACATGCGTGTTGCCGACCCTAACACTCCGCACCCTCGTTAAGCTCTGCTCTGGCAGACACAAAACACTTACTCACCGGCAGACACAAAACACTATGAGACCCTACTGGGAGATGTGGCTGCGGTTTTCTGTAAAGTGGAGGTACTTCCCCAGTTTTCTCCCTCTCTTTAGCAAGCAGGTATAGGCTATCGTAGTATGCCTAAGCGAAGTTGTATGTTAAAAAAAAATATCTTGAAGCAATAAAGCTATGTTTTTACGATATCTTTCCTCTAAAACTAAAAAACGCCGAGCGCTTCCTGAGTATAAAGATACTTTCAGCATAATAATTTACAATCACTATCGTCCCGATGCACCACTTGCCGGGTACCACTTGTTCAACCGGTGTCTCCGCTGGCAATTGACTGGCAGACGGTCAAGGCGGCCTCGTACCACATGGAGGCGATCAGTTGAGAAGGAGGCTGGCTCAACTGGCCTCGGCTGGAAAGAGCTGGAAGTAGCCGACCAGGATCGCGCCAAATGGACAATTCTTCTGCAAGCCATCACCATCGTTCCGATGCAATGTCGTTGATATGGTTACACTTCTGTCGCGAACGTATTGCGAACCGGCTAATATTTTCCAACGTCATGGAGTAGATGGCGCTAGTAGTCACGTTTAAGTTAAACAACCGCTTCTAGGTTATTGGGATTTTTTGGCTAAAGTTGAGAGGGTAGATGAGAACGACAGTAGGAAAAAGGAGGTTGTGTGCGAACAAATCTATGGCGGAGTGATATTTGCTTTTAGATCAAGTCAAGGACGTTCTTATGGTGTTATTAGAATAATGATGTGTCTCTTGTAGATTGTGACCAACGTTATCAGTACTCAGAGTGAACAGTGATCCAGTGAGGTTAATAATAATGGTGAGCTTGACGACAACTTCATAAAATTGTTCATGTTAACGACAGGTAACCTCATGGATTGTTTTAATTAGAGCCAACAATAAGGAGACACGGAATCTAGAATTGTTTGCCTTGCCTATGGTCCCTAATAACAATGTATCCAATAATGCGCCTGTCTTTAGAATGTGTCGTGTATTTAATAACTTAGATATTGATTTAGATATTTTGAACGTTTCCTTACCTAAGTTCAAAAATGTTTTTCTATCCCAAAATTGTAAGTAAATACTTATTGTCTTATCGTACTAACAGTTTATTATATTTACTATGTTCATTTAAAGAGCTATTTATATTGAAGCGCTGGTGGCCTAGCGGTAAGAGCGTGCGACTTACAATCCGGAGGTCGCGGGTTCAAACCCCGGCTCGTACCAATGAGTTTTTCGGAACTTATGTACGAAATATCATTTGATATTTTACCAGTCGCTTTTCGGTGAAGGAAAACATCGTGAGGAAACCGGACTAATCCCAACAAGGCTTAGTTTACCCTCTGGGTTGGAAGGTCAGATGGCAGTCGCTTTCGTAAAAACTAGTGCCTACGCCAAATCTTGGGATTAGTTGTCAAAGCGGACCCCAGGCTCCCTTGAGCCGTGGCAATATGCCGGGACAACGCTAGGAAGAAAGAAAAAGAAGAAGACTATGTTCATTTATTACCTTTAATAACAGAAGATTTTATAGCGAAAATTAGTACTAAGCTTAATAATTGTTCCGTGGTTGTGTTGTGTACAATTGTAATCGTGGTGTGGTTAGTGTATAAGATACTTATGTATGGAATATTTTTAATAAGTTGTTTGCCTACAATAAAATAAATGCGTATCGTGCAAAACCGTCTTCAATAATAAAACAAATACATACGGTGATTTTGAAAACTTACTCAACTTTTACTAATAAATTTTAATCGATAAACTATGTACACATGGAGACAAATAAATGGATATTGTGCAATATTTCTTTGCTCCCCACTGGGTAATTGTGTTCCAATTGTTTTTATATATGAAAACTATATCACCACCCCATTTAAGTGTTACGACATGATAGTAGTGATTGTCTGGTTTAAATCGACATATATTTCAACATACCTACCACAAAATAAAACTATTTAGACGGATTATATAGCGTGTAATATAGTAGTGACTGATACACAATGAAAGGCCTAACTATGTACAGTTACATACACTGCTTTTTTAACATCAATATCTTAAACTTCAACAAAACAAAGTAACTATCTTCTTCTTCCTCGCGTTGTCCCGGCATTTTGCCACGGCTCATGGGAGCCTGGGGTCCGCTTGACAACTAATCCCAAAATTTGGCGTAGGCACTAGTTTTTACGAAAGCGACTGCCATCTGACCTTCCAACCCAGAGAGGTAAACTAGGCCTTGTTGGGATTAGTCCGGTTTCCTCACTATGTTTTCCTTCACCGAAAAGCGACTGGTAAATATCAAATGATATTTCGTACGTAAGTTCCGAAAAACTCATTGGTACGAATCATTGGTATTGGTACAAAGTAACTAAGTATATACTTACAAATTAATTAAACGTCAAATGCAAACTTTTCGCGCATGTCATGCATCCGTTGTTTTTTTTTTATATCAGAGACAAACTGGACTCGGGGCCGACTAGGTACCATATCGGTGGATATCAAGTAACATGCGAAATTTGTCAAAATTGTTTCATTTCGAATTACAATAAAACGTCATTCAAATTGCTTTTTTCTCAGAGATGTTCTAAATTTGAATTTAATTAAGGTGTCGGTTATTGATAAAGTTAAAATTACGATGCACCAACAGATACAAGTTTGTAAATGTAGGGCGTTAGTTTATCGTTTTTGAATATATTACAGGGAGGTTGTGATATAGATGTAGATAAAGTTAGTTTATTTGATCAGGGCGAGCAAGTGTTGATAGGAGACAAGTATTAGTGCGAGCGAGATGCCGGCGCGGATGGCATCTATCTGATATCATTTTAATATCGGTTTGATATCCGTGCACGTTCTAATTGACCTGTAAGATATTGCACCACTTTCTTTGCCCCTAAGTGCAAAGATAGTTGTCTGAAATTAAAGAGGAAAATTAGTGCTGGGTTGCAACTCGAACGCGCCACTCGAACAGCGCTGCAACTTTTATTGGAAAACTTCACCCGAATTTACATATCCTGCGCATTATTAAAAACGCTTGTAAAGTTAAAGGCATTTGCCCACTTCATGGTCGGACTAACTTGGACTTTACTGTGACGGGATAAGGATTAATCTCGATTACCGAGGCGGGTTCAGAGGGGATTTGTTTCAGATTCCGGTTTGAATTTTAAATATAGGATTAAAGAGTTAACGGACGTGTTTTACCTGGATATTAATAACGTTTAAGAGAGGTGATAGGTGTGAGCGGAAAGAGGAATGTTGGAATAGTCTAGTATCAGGTCCTTTACCTATGATAAATAATAAATAAATACTATAGGACATTATTACACACATTGACTAAGTCCCACAGTAAGCTCAATAAGGCTTGTGTTGAGGGTACTTAGACAACGATATATATAATATATAAATATTTATAAATACTTAAATACATAGAAAGCACCCATGACTCCAGGAACAAATATCCATGATTATCACACGAATAAATGCCCGTACTAATTTTGAACCCGGAACCATCGGCTTCATAGGCAGGGTTACCCAGTAGGCCAGATACCGATCTCGACCGTCAAAAATTTAAAGTCGATTAAGTCGTTAAACGGATTTTGTTTAAATAATTCTTTAGATATGACGCAGATTGCGTTGTCTGCATTCGCAATGTGTTCCACAAAGCTAATAAAGTTTCGATAGATTTTTTATGTCATGTGGGTGTATTATTATTATTATTATGTGAACCTGTTATCCCTCATTAGGGACATAGGGCTCGCAGAAGAGTTTTCCATTTGGTGCGATCCTGGGCGGCTACTTCCAGCTCTTCCCAGCCGAGTCCAGTTGAGCCAGCCTCTTTCTCAACTGATCGCCTCCATGTGGTACGAGGCCGCCTTAAGTAGCACCCCCCTAAGTAGCGCCCTAGGTAGTAGTAGTAGTAGTAGTGTGGTAGGTGATATTTATTGTATGACTGACGTTTATCATACATTTGACGTGGCCCTCCCCTGCAAAAATGGCAGACTGTTTTGTACAGAAAACTACAGACAAGGCGTCTCCAGTTGTTCAATACTCCAAGGCTTTAGGAGTGTCTTAAGGCGACCAACAGTAATACAGCTACAGTTAAGAATAGAATAGAATAGAATAGAATAATTTTCATTCGTAGACACAAACAAGACACATTAAATACATGACATCCAGTTGACATCTGAACATCCCATTAAGGCTTGAAAAAAGCTTGTACACTGTACTCGTATGTACCTCTTTAGCAACAAAAAATTGTATATCGACGTAATTCGCTCTGTATATTCTATATTAGTGTAATATCTATGGGCGCTGCCGAAGTTGGTGCACGTATGCGTTCCGGCGCAGTTGACTTGCTTGCAATAAAACTTGTTCGCGCGCGGAGCAAGCCATGGAAGGTCGGAATACTCGATCCCCATTTAAACTACAAACTCTACTAACTTGTGATAATGCTTAGCAATAAAGGTAAAATGTAAAAACTCACAGACTTGAACGCGCGACTCCCGTATACCATGCCATTCTACCAACTGACCCGTTAACAGGAAATATTTCCACCATAACAATTTTGAATGATTCACGGTTAGATTCACTAGACTTATATCGACCGGGGTATTGACTGTGATTTCATTTTGTATTATTTTTGAGCTTCCATTATTGCGACGCAGTTATATGCATCTTGTTCACGGGTAACTGTAGATAGGGGTGGGTGTTACAAGTTACGTGTAATTAATACGAGTAACCCGGTACGACTGCAGGTACAAATATTTATTTATTTAACCTTTATGGCACAAAAGAAAACACATCGTACAAAAGGCGAACTTAATGCCATTAGGCATTTTCTACCTGTAAACTTTTGGACAAAACAGATGAGTTTAGGTAAGCGTTGAAAAATAATGTTGTGTAATACGATTAGCTACTTTTTAAGTGTTCAGTTGTCCATGAATATGTTTTTTTCTGCTAAACAGGTAGTGTATTGGGAACACCTAATCAGCAGAGTTCTTTTTCTGAAAAAATGCTTGGAAAATGTTCAACATTAAATATGTTTTACAATGATTTCAGTTACCTGTAGCTGATTCTGAGTTTATGTTCACCTGACGAAGCCTGCGTTGCGGATATAAAATTATGGTCCCTGAATAAATGTTTTTCACTTGTCAATATTTAACATCAAGCGACAAAGTTTCACAACACTAAATAAACTCGTACTAAAGCCTGTAGTTTGTGCACGTGTGCAGAAAACGCGTCGCCTTCGCCCGTGCGCCTGAACTAGCATAGTGCAACTTGGGAGCGAGTTCGCACCTCCCTAATTGGGCAAATAGGGGGACTGCAGCGCCGAATTATTACATGCATAGTTTAGAAAGCGACCGAAAGCTATGGGCACATTTGATACGAGGCTAAGCTCGAAAGCTGTCTAATCCATGAATACGTTTACTTCTGTCAAATAGATTGTTGTTGTTGGTGTTATGGGAATTGTGTTGTACCATTGTTGTTGTTGTTGTTTGTGTGTTTTACCATTTAACCGTTTGTTCACTCTGTTATTTTATGTCTTTCTTCTTCTTGCCTGTTACCTTCCGTGATTCTTCTCACTTGATGGTCTCGTCGGAAGATCAGCGCTGGAAGCCACCAGCAACATGCTGAGATGAGGCCATTTCGTGGCACTTTATACTTTCTATGTTTTTGTTATATTACGTAATTTGTCTTGTTTTTTTTTTACAAATAAAATAATCCTAATCTATTCATTGTATTATATTCTATTAGTTGGTTTTATTTTTGTGAAACATTTGGAGAAAATAGAAAAAAAAACCGGCGTGAACTTGAGGAACGGACCTGAAGGAAAGGACCATACAAGGAAAATTGGCAGTCCAATCAGTTCCAAGCAGTTTGTACAGTCAGCTGCAAAAATATGTATCAAGAGAATCCTCTTATAAATATGGTACTACGCTCTTATTACACTGGAATAAGATGCTATGGGTCATATTTTTGAGTAAGATGTGTACACCCATATTTTTACACTTGACTGTATTAGAAAATATAATGAAATTTGTTTCGTTTTAAAATCTAACGAAACAAAAGCAACTACTGTTCTTTTTTATAATAATTTTAATTTCATTAGAGGTAATTTGCACTAGTATTAGGACCGTGCGACGCTAGATGTCAAAGAACGAAGAAAAGAGCATGGGATTGAAGAAATTTACTTTGAGTAACACAGACAAGGGCACAGCTCCTAATAAAAATATGAAGTGATTACCGTAGCATATTGTTACTTTAAGTATATGTTTTTAGCTTAAAGTCATACCTACATTTTAGATTCTCAAACTAAAATACATATTATTCTTTGCTCGCAGTAAAGTACTTAACTTAAACTATATTATGGCTAGAAGCGCTTAATAAATTTTATTACTGTAACGACTCTTGAATTAACATAATATTCATATAACAATAACTTAAATTCATGCTCAAAATTACATTTAAACAAATTAGTTTCATGTTTCATTAGATGTGGAGGTAATCCAAGTAAAATAACAAAGATGGGAGGAAATTATTTCAACTGTAGTAACATAAAATGAAAAACACATTTATAAATTTTAAACGTAAAAAAGTAACAGATAACGTCCGATATTAAGGGGCTGTCAACACCCAATGTCCTTGAAATTGATGTTACTTAAACAGTTTTTTAAGAAACACTATTTGTTTTAGGCAAGTAAGAAAAATAATTATATTAATTATGTTTCAAAGACCGCGGTTGTACTCGTACATGATTGAACGAAATCGGCTCGATAGAAAATAATTGCAAAGATTGGTCTTAAAATCACAATTAAACGGTTCTATGTCTTTATTGTTTTGACTTACGGGTCTGCAATTGAAATCACAATTTCAAAACATTTATATTTAAACCGCTACCGAGTAAAATATTACACTAATAATCCACTTTTTTTATTTAAATAATTTTCTTATTATTCCCTTGCCCATGCCCAGTAACATGCAACAGTGCTATCTCATTTACTCCGATACAAATAGACAGTGTGCGCGCTTTAGTTCTTACTCTCTACAGTTTTAAATAAATATTTGGGGATAATTTTACACAAATCGACCAAGCACCAAAACCAAGCAAAGCTTGTACTATGGGTACTAGGTGACGATATACACACGTGTACATATATGTTTATTTAGTCATCTGCAATAATTTACGGCGTGAATATAAAGGTCATACTGAGCAACTTTTACTATGGGGCCTAACCCGAAATCGCAAAAAAACTCTCACATACAAAATGTCAAGGTCAGACAGCCAAAATGTATGAAACAGACAATTTTTTTCGCGATTTCTGGGTTGGTCTCATAGTAAAACTTGCTCAGTATGACCTATATATTCACCCCGTAAATTATTCATCATCAGCCTTTTATCGCCCACTGCTGAGCATAGGCCTCTCTTCTAGTACGCCACTTATCCCGGTCCCGAGCCAATCTCATCCAGAAGTGACCCGCAGTCTTCCGAATGTCGTCCACCCAACGAGCCAACGGACGCCAGGCACTCCTTTCGTCTGTAAGCGGCCACCATTCCGTTAGCATTTTGGCCCACCTGCCATCACTTTGCCTGGCAACATGTCCCGCCCAGCTCCATTTTAATTCGGTAATGACGTGTCCGACGTCTTGCACCTTGGTGCGACGTCGGATCTCGACATTCCTCACTCGGTCTTGAAGTTTGATGCCGAGCATGGCGCGCTCCAATTATTGCAGGTAACTAAATAAATATCCTGTATAGATGAAGACAACATCAGTGCTTATTACACAAATAAATGACCTTACCTTCAACTTCAACTTCAACATTTATTCAGCAAATAGGCCACAAGGGCACTTTTACACGTCAACATGGAATTTACATACAAACAAAAACAAACACATCAACAATTAAGTATAAAATACAATTGATTGAAAGTATTAATGCAAACTACTTAAAGTATTATTGTTTAAAGAAAAAGTAAGTGAATTATTATTATTACTTAGAGATATATAAAGTCTCTAAATGTCGAATTACAAAAACTAATGATAATACCTACTAATATAAACAAACAGATACAAAAATAAATTCTAAAATTATTTAGAGGTGTAAATATCTCTAAATGTCAGAACTAAATGACTTTTATCAAATTATCCTTAGAGATGGATAGTGTCTCTAAGAGTCAAAATTCCGTATAATTAAAACATTCATTAGGATAAAAGAAACATAATGAGGTGTCTCACTGTAATTATACTCAAAAATAAAGTTAGCTTAAACAGACCAGTCTCCACAAACAGCACCTGTTCACGAGTATGACGCGTATCGCAGTACCGGAATTTGAACCCGGGACCGTCTGCTTCATAGGCAGGGTCACTACCTACCAGACCGGTCGTCTAACTACTTAAATCATTTTCCTTCAATTCAGCTTCTATATCCGCTGAACTAAAGTACATGTCAACTTGACAGTCGTATTTTTGACAGTTATTGTCAGGCCACCCGGCTTAAGGCGCAGCTGTAGGCTTCCCGGCCGTCATACCGCTGCTAATCTGTCTGTCTGTCCGCGTAACATGGGTTGTATGAAATTGCCTATTTTTCCCCCGACAATGGCGGCCCTTAATTCTTTGCTGTTATTTATGAACGCCGGACAATATTAGTTTTTTGCTCAGTCTGTTAGGCGGTGTGAGAGTTGTTTTACTTTTAATGTGGTATTTAAAAAAACAGGTATATTTTTCAGGACTTGCGGAAGGAAGGCATGAAACATTTTTAGAATATTTTTTAAGAAAAAAAAACCGGCTTCAATGAGGGAGACCGGTGAAAGCACGATTATTATTGATTTTGGATTTCATGCAATGAAATTAAAAAGACAGCGTTCTACGCCTAATTATGTAGAAAAGGAGGTAACATTTTTTTAACTCCTCTGGAGTTGCAGGCGTACATAGGCTAGGGAAACTGTTTACCATCGTGCTTGTTTGCAACCGACGTAATATAAAATAATAACCGGCTAAGAGCATGTCGGGCCACGCTCAATGTAGGGTTCCGTAGTTACTCTTCCGTCACAATAAGCTAAACTGGAGCTTAAAGTATAGTAAATTGTTAACCAAGGGATGAAACGGTACCTTTCACCCGAGTTAAAGAAATAGGCAAATTTGCATAATCAGTACCTAATTAAAGTAAGTCTTTTTACTATGAAGGGAAAACTTTTTGCGATAACTCAAAAACAGCTAAACTGATCATGTCCGCTATAGTTTTCATTTAATGTCTTTCTTAAGATCTACTTCCACGATTTTTTTCATATTTTTTGGACCTATGATTTAAAAGTTAGAGGGGGGGGGACAGTTTTTTTTTCTTTCGAAGCGATTATCTCCGAATATATTCACTTTATCAAAAAATGTTTCGTGAAAACCCCTATTAGTTTTGAAAGACCTTTCCAACGATACCCCACACTCTAGGGTTGAAGCGAAAAAAAAATTTCACCCCCACTTTACGTGTCCCCTACACAGGTACCCTAAAAAAAATTAAATTTTTAGATTTTATTGTACGAATTTGTCGGCTTTATTGATTGATATATCCATGCCAAATTTCAGCTTTCTAGCACTAGCGACCACGGAGCAAAGCCTTGGACAGACAGACAGACAGACAGACAGACGGACAGGGCGAAACTATAAGGGTTCCTAGTTGACTACGGAACCCTAAAAAAGATGTAATGTTTTAAAAAGTTGTGTCCCGTCAAATTTCTTGCCGGTTCCATATTTGGATACCCTCCTACAATTTAGGAGGTAGGTATTTAAATCTTCTCGGGTCAGAGGTGTAGGGTTAGAGCCCTAGCTTTATTTGACGTTCATAAGCGCATTGTAATGCCTACTTAGAAAATAAACCATCTTTATCTTTATCTAATATAATTATCATGCCCCCAGAAGTTTCTAAATAACTTATTTGCTAAATTCAAATACAAACTCACCTTTATAGTAGTTTGAAACTCTAAGGCCGTTTACACACAAGCGACCAGCATTAGTCAGCGAAGGGTACCGACGAAACGCCGACTAAGCGCCAAAGTTCACTCAATTGGCGAAACGACTTCGCGATTGCCACTCATTTATTGTCTTAGGGGATAGGAGTTGGGGACGTCATAGTGAATGAGATTAGCGGGAAGCGGTAGCGATTTTGATAAGCCTTATGCATTGGTTGGCGATAGTGGTTCAATAATGTGAAAAGGTGATCTTCCTGTATGTTAAAATAGGATTGTTGCATTCACTGTTAAAACTTATGTGCAATTCCATAAAGGTACTCTTGATTTCCTGGACATATTAATATTGTATGCAAGATTTGCGAAGAATGAGTTTATAATAGAGAATATAGAGAGAGTATTTGTATTGTATTGTATTGTATTCGGGCGATTTTTCCGCAACTCGACGACTTGCGCCTATTTTGCGTGATATGTTGGGGGTGGGCTAGTCCTGCCAGCCCAGCTCCTCGAGGAATCCTATCAAACCTTTGATGTTGAGTAGGACCTCGGGCAGGTCTCTCGGAGATCCGAGATGTTTAGCCCTGTATGGAGTCACTCCGCTGCATTCCAGCACCACGTGAGGGGCTATTTCTTCTGTCTCCATGCAACCTCGGCACAGGGGACTGTCTGTGACACCTGTTGTGAAAAGATGTTTGTTAAATAGTCCATGACCTGTTATGACACTGGTTACCATACTCAGTCGGACCTTCCCTAGTTGCAGGAGCGCCCTTGTGAGTTTTCCGTTGATGCCAGGCATGGCTTCTTTTGCCTGTCTGCATCCAGTCTGGTTCAGCCAGTGTTCTGTGTGTAGTTTCCCTGTACGTACCAGCAGCATTGAGCGAGAGAGTATTTAATATTTTTATGTTTTTTTACAAAAAAGACTCGTGACTTCCGCTCTGTTTTATACTTTTTAGTCAGTTATCAGATACAGTTAGGCAAATGTTTTAGTAAGACAAATTTAAAAAAAAAATTTAAAAAATCAGTTCTAATGTTTACAAAGGAACTTAAGGCGATAAGACAGTTTAGGCAGACTACATGCCTCTATTTTTAAACTTCATCTTTTATTGAGGTGTGCCAATAAAGAGTATTCTATCTCTTCTTCTTCCTTGAGTTGTCCCGGCATTTTGCCACAGCTCATGGGAGCCTGGAGTCCGCTTGGCAACTAATCCCGAGAATTGGCGTAGGCACTAGTTTTAACAAAATCGACTGCCATCCAACCTTCCAACCCAGAGGGTAAACTAGGCCTTATTGGGATAAGTCCGGTTTCCTCAAGATGTTTTCCTTCACCGAAAAGCGACTGGTAAATATCAAATGATACTTCGCACATAAGTTCCGAAAAACTCATTGGTACGAGCCGGGGTTTGAACCCGCGACCTCCGGATTGCATGTCGCATGCTCTTACCACTAGGCCACCAGCGCTTAAAAAAAATCCAATAAATAAATAAAGAATAATAATAAAGAGTATTCTATCTATCTACTTATGACCGTATATGATATTTTATATTTTTCGGGACTTGTTTACATTTTTAAGTGTTTATATTTTTAATTACAGTACCTACCTGTATAGATTCCTCATACTGTTTTTCTTGCCCCGAGCAAAATAAACTATGTTCGCCTTATTCTACCTTACCTTAAAGCAATAAAGGTAAGAAAAAATCCATAGCACTATGTCCTGGGTCTCGTTTCGCACGCCTGATGGTCGGCTTATGTTGTTTGTTCTCGCCCTTATCGCACTTCCGAATTGTTTCCGAATTACTCGCGCCCGCGTTTTGTTCGTGTATTGAATGTGTTGTATCAATGCAGGGCTGTTTACAAAACCAATGTAAAGTTGCATGGCTGGTGGAGAATTAAAACTTCAAATAGATGTCATATACTCAAAAATTCAAAATTCAAAAATTTATTCTGCAAGTAGGCCTCAAGGGCTCTTTTACAAGTCAATACAACATTTATAGTAACATCATATAGTGACATGAAAAATACATAACAACATTTATAAATACAACAGTCAATACCTGGGTAAACATTACATTATAATAATCTTAAAATAAATAATTACTACAATACAATAGAGATGTATAGTCTCTATGGTTAAAAACACATTAAATCTGGAAATTCGACTAAGAAAAAGTGACCAAGGCCTCCAGTGCCCCAGGCTGGAATCGAACCAGTGTCCTCGCGGCTATCGCGGCAGGTGCCTGAGCCATTCGGCCACCGGGGTCACGGCGGCATGGGTCGAATTTTTCCAAGAACATTATATGCACCTTTTACTTAAGGCTTATGGTGCCCTCTGTAGGGCTAAGATGGTCGGTTCTTTATCATTTGTCACCATACCTGTCACGTTCTAACAAGTATGTAAGCGCGAAAGTGACGGGCATAGTGACAGGTGATAAAAATGGAACCATGTTGCCACCGCTGGCCGATTTATATAATGGTGTTGAAATAAAACCTTTTTCTTCCCTAGGAGGGATCAAAGTCACACTTTTCTTTCCTGCTAAGAGGGATCAATTGAAAATGTTCCGTACTAGGACACTAAGCCTGATTTCTCGACTTTTCTTATTTTTTTGCATACTATTTTTTAGCTTAAATAATATTTGGAAATATTATAATTCCTTTATAGGTGATATGAAAATCAATATGTCACATGGTAACAAAATTATTTAAAATTTGTGCGTTAACTCTTGAATACCTAACTACGCTCAGGTTTCTATTTTAGAATCCCTCACTACGATTGAGATTAAATTATAGAATATATGGTTCAATAATTTGGGGGAACTCAACGGATGCGAATCGAGTGTTAATCCTACAAAAGCGTGCCCTGCGCGCCATGGCTGGCGTTAAAACAAGACATTCATGTAGGGGTATTTTCGTAAACTACCGAATAATAACGCACTACTCACTATATTTGTACGAAGTTTTAATGTTTGTGAGGAACAACTTGCCATCGTTTTCGAAAGTAAACGTCTCTGGCAAGGTGATTCGCTCAACAGGACGTCTTAGAACCGTCCCGCGTCGCATGGCACTTGCAGGGAAAAACCCGCGTGTCATCGGTCCAACTTACTACGAGCGACTACCCCAAGACTTAAAAGACGAGCCCTCTAATGAAAAATTTAAGAGCCGTTTGAGAAACTTTTTATTGGATAACCCATTGTATTCTATAAAAGAGTTTTATGACATTACCAATTAGATTTATTTAAATAGTAAGCATATTGTCGACATCTGTATTTTAAGATTTACTATAATTTACTTTTTTGTTAGCTTAATAACGACCCTAATGGTGACATTATTTCTTATGCTGACATTATTTCTGTAACTGTAACTATTTATTTTCTACCTTAATGACGACCCGTTCTTGGTGAATTTATTTATACAATTGAAATTTAAAAACTTTAGTCATTTTAAATGAATTATTAATTTTCACATGTTTTTCCTATGTATATAAAGTAAGACAAACCGACAATCACAATATAAATTCCTAAGAACTTACCACGCGTAGTTTTAAGTGAAATTGTATATTGTGAGATAAATAAATCATATCATATCATATCATATATGCACTCCGTAAATATGTCATTTAGCTCTCTTGTGCCACAATCTAACGTTTGTTTTTAGCTCCCTCTACTATCTGTCAAATAGAACTAGCAGTTCATTCATATTCCCAGCGCGCATTTCTCAGCATCATTTTCCTACCAAGTTTAATATGAATATTAATCTCAAAGTTAAAATTAAATTTCTACGCTGTGGAGTAGAAACACCTTGTACTTGAACCTTGAGTGGTAGACTAATTTTGCTTAGCATGAGACATAGTTTCGTCACGAAGGTAGGCAAGTTTTGTGGTTGAGTTTACGCAGAGTTAAGAAAGTTAGCGACTTTGGTTTCGGTTCGGAAGTAATTGGGAAAATTAGTTTCAATTATCTGTGAAATTCATAATGAAACTTTTAAGTTATTGACCGAATAGTTGGGTGCCCATGAAAAGTACGCAAAAATAGTTTGCTATACGAAATCTTAAAGCATTATAGTCGACAAATACAAAAATAGTAAATTCTGCAACGAGGGGTAAGTGATTGCATACGAGGGTGGTAATGGAATTAAAGACCCGAGTTTGCAATATTCTTACCCTTACACACAATGTTATACATCGCACTTGCGAAGAAATAATTAAATTTTAAACGAAATAATTCTTAGATACGGTGACATATCAAACATTAGTCCGCCATTTTTTAATTTCTTCACAGGTTATCATCGAGGGCACAGACCTATTCGGCATTCAGACACGATTGAAAATTATGTAAATAATATTATAAACGTCTGTTAAATTAATCAAATTATTTCATTTTAAACAAACAAAATTTTAATATTATATTATAAACGTCAGTATTTTAAAAGTAAAACTCATTTATGCTACTTGGTTTGTATGATTAGGCCTTTGTCAGTACACATGCATGAAACAAGAACTGTTTCGAGAAAGTGTGATGAAATAGTACATTACGATACAAGTGCGAAAAATAGGAAATTCGAAACGAGTGGCGAATTACCTATTCGCAGTATCGTACAACGTTTTACAGTACATATGGCCCTTTAAATGTTTGACAACAGTAACGTAATAAGCTAATTTGCGAACTAGTGCGGTAAAGTAGCACCATAATATGTACTGTAAAAATATTTTTCTATTCCAGCACTTTTATTTGTCGATTAAATGACTGCCATAGAAATCAACTTCATAAGAAGCCCGGCCTCGCGCCCCGGCGTGGGCCCTTGTATAGGAGCCTAAATGCAGTGTTCTTAAGAATATTCATACAATATTATGCAACTGTAATTTTTTTTAATTCTGACTTCTAGGCAAATATCTACAAACCAATTACCTACCTACTTTGATTACATTTTTAATTTGAGGTGTTTGCTGCTTTCTTTAAAACTGCAGGCACAAAACTCATTATATAACCTTTATTGTGTACCTGTTGCACAAAAAACAACTAAAATTCGAATTTTAGAGCTAAGTAGGCACAAGCGTCTATTATAAATATATCCGATTGCTCTAATTATAAAATGGAAGTACCTCTTTAACTTTGCTCAACCCGTTACCATCAAGATGTCGTCTCTTTGACTTCCCCAATCCAAGTGAACGAGTCTGTACAACACTCTCCTTAGCTTCCGCTTACCCCTACCACTTCCTAACTAACGTGTTGCCAGGTAAGTCATGAAACATTAACCATCACTCTCACATTAATTTAGCTATTTTCGGAATGTTGCCAACGTAAAATTCATATTTGCTTACACTATTTAGTATTATTATTAAGAAATCATGACAGGTCCATTTACGAACCTATTAATATGTAGCTAATTGTATGTAAATAAATATCTGTAGGTATCTCTTTCTCTATATATCTCGAATTATCTTTCTGTGAAGGTAAAGATATATTCTACCATCAGTTGACTTAGTTATCGTCGAAAACAAACGTTATAGCGGACATTTACCCTCGCCCCGATGATGCATAATGAAAGGCAGCTGAATGCACCCGCGTCGCATTCGACGCGGTATGTATGCAAAGCGAACGATTTGCGCGCCCCGACGTATGAGCAATGTGCTGCCTGAATACGAATGCGGGCCGCCTCTCACACCGGAACGTGTATTTGACGGTTTAAAGGATGACTCACGCGACAGCACTAGAACGGTTTCGGGTCCGATACTTTGTTTTTTTTTAGTTAGGTGATCACGTCATGCTTTCTAAAACGACATTCGGATGGTAGCTGTAGCTGCTTTACTGGTGAGGCGTTGACACGGGCGCTATCAGTGTCAATTTCGTTGACAAAATGAGTGAAGTCCGTTGCTACATTACTGCCGCAACGCAATCAAAAACGATTATGTTCAAATATGGCAAAAAACGGCCATTAGTGAGAGCCAGATGCTTCATGGCGCTTGGCGGGGTTAAAGTAAAGACCCGACCAAATTCTGCGAATCGAACGTATTAGACATGCTGACAGACAATTGGGACCGTGCGAAGTGCATGGTGGGGGTAAGTAAAGCGATCCCAGCGCATAAGGTGGTAAAAATTTGAACTAACTGCGGATAGCGTCCTTAACATTTCGTACAATTATATGGCTCGAAATGAAACTTTGATTTACGATTACTCCTGAAATATTCATTTAAATTGTATGGTGTATGAAATGCTTAATATAAGTAACGTATTTATTTTGATAATTGTTAATAATGTATCCATGTAAATAGCTTTGCAAATGCCACATATTACGTGATCTTTTTCTAGAAGTTACGAATATGTATAGTAAGTTATCCTTAAAAGATAGACATTTAACATCGCGGACTTTTTTGTAGACCTATGAATGAGAAACAACCCCACCATACATTGTGTTGTTATAGCTCAAACGGATTAGGCAGCGTTTTCGATTAAAGCTCCTAGCCAGCGTGATTTTTTTCCGACAACATCGTTATATTTCAAACAATTTACACAAAACCTTAACAAGTTATATACTTAAGCCTTCCTCAAGAATCACTCTATTGATAGATGAAAGTCGTATGAAAATCCGTTCAGTGGTTTTTAGTTTTGGAGTAGTTTTATAATATGTAGTGAATTGACGTTTTCCCCTAGACTTGCGGACACTAGGTTGCGTAACAGTCGTGCACGCTCCCAATAAAGGGGAGGCAATCTCATGGTGGGACGAAGCAAGCTATCTCTGCACGGACTTCATTTATTTATTTAAACTTTATTGCACGATATAAAATTGTACAAATGGCGAACTTAATGCAAGTGTCATCATAAAAGTAAACTTTCTATGAAAATATGACGTTTTATAATGACCTCCACACATTTTTACGAGACTTTATTTAACTTGCAATGTTTGTATGTAGGTGTTTATGAATGTAAGCAGGTATGTCATATATTATATGTTCGGGTCAAATCTTGTAAGCTAAATTTGACCCACTTCTCATTATTTGATTCAGACTTCACAATTAATGTTAATTGAGTGAAAAATATGCATCATCACCATCAAACTGATCTGAAGATGAACATAGGAGGTGGCCATAGGAATTTTGTGATAAAACAACGCAACCAAATTTTATTTGGGTTCGTCAGAATTGTCTCAATGACTATTTGCCTGTTAGAATACAGTCAGTGATAAAAGCTTTTATCAAAAATGATTTTTTTGACAATAAATTTATTCTGTCGAAGTCAGTGCTGATACGCTACGGTGTAACCATGGTTCCGCGTCAAGTGTACTCAGTGAACTAATTACGCCGGCTGCTCAGTTTGTCTATCGCGCCGTCTCCGCGCACGCTAATTATTTAACTTCATTTCTCGTTCGTGCGCGAGCGAGTTATAGCGGTAGCGCCGCGAATTACTTTAATTGAGTGAGCGAGCTGTTTGTTTATGTACCTGATGTCTTTTTTCTTTCCTGACTTATGTTTCAGACCGACTTGTAAGCCCTGAAAAGGCGATTCTACTCCTATATGAATGCTCCAAGATTTTTTACTAGTGACAGCAACTGTCAACTGTTGACATGTAGGGATAGGGCACAAAATAAAAAATAAACAGAAGGTCCGTGCCCGCCGTTCTTGAAAATACATACCTAAACCTGCCCGACTCACTAGGGTTGCTTCTGTATTCATTTCGAATTTTAAAAAGGAGTAGGTAATATAAGTTTACAGACATACATACATCGAATCGTTTATACATACATCTTATCATGTTTACATTCCTTAGAGACTGCATTTTGACGTACATGACACTAGGTACCTACGTAGCGGCGGGGACGTGTAGTGAGCAACGCGCGCACAGCCCGACTAAGCTGTGCTCGTGAATGCCCGAGAACGCCTGTAAATGTAACGTCTGTGTGCGTAAATGTCACGTCTGTGTGCGTCCGGCGAAAATGGCACTTTGTACCTCAGTACACTCTCTGGAGTGGACTCTCTGCTCCGGCGCGCGCCGCCGCTATTTACTTTGTGGATAAGGGAAGTGTGGACGTCTATGTGATGTCCACATGACACGTTCGTTTTTGGCTGTCAAAAAAGGCCCAAGGTAATAACCATCATATGCTCTAGAGTCTGGGCCATTCCATCTGATTTCGACAAATTTGAAATAAAAAGTGCGCCGCAATAATTTAGATTTAATTGAAAAAATGTGAGGATAACCTTTATGATGCCAGAAGAATTAGACAACCACCTTTTTTTTTTTTTTGTATTCAGGACAACAACGGCCGTAGATATACAATTACATTTTTTATGTTTTAATTTCAGAGCAGTGTCCATTCGAAGGAAAATTCGGGTCAAATTCCTGCTTGTACATAATGTGGTCTAACTTTTGATATATCCTCCTGAGTCCCAGAGGCCTTTATAAAGGACAAATTCCAAACATTTTTTTTTTTTTTTTTTATTAAAAACTGATCGGCGATTGGCTCTAGTCACACCTGATGGAAAGTGAAGACAGGGCCTAAGATGGAGCTCACCGATTCAGTAGTAGCCTATTCACTCTTGCTTTAAAGAGACCGAGGTCATATTTATCAGGGAATACAGAGGGCGGGAGCGCATTCCATTCTTTAGCCGTCCGTAACAAAAAAGAGGAGGCAAACCGTTTAGTGCGAACAAATGGAATGTGTACCACGAACGGGTGCATTCGCTCCCCACGCCTAGACGTCCGATGATGGAAAGGGGAAGGTGGGATCAGATCGTGCAGTTCCTGTGCACACTCCCCGAAATGTATCCGATAGAACACCGATAGGCTAGCGACTCGACGGCGATGCTCAAGGCTCTGTAATTTTGACTTGATAGATGGGTCATCGCCAAAAAGTCTATGAGCCCGGCGCTCTATCGAGTCCAGGGCCGCCAGCTGATATTTGGCGGAACCGTCCCATAGGTGGCAGCAGTATTCCATGCTCGAGCGGACCTGTGCTTGGTATAGGGAGAGAAGCTGTTTCGGCGTGAAATACCGCCTCACCTTAAATAGGACACCAAGTTTTTTGGCAGCAGTTTTAGCCCTGGACTCAATAGTCAACCCGAAGTTTAAGTTCGATTTTAAACTTAGACCAAGAAGCTCTAAAGTGTTAGTCACGGGAAGGGACACATTTCGGAAAGTGGGAGCCAAGGTGAACTGGCTCCGTTTTGCGGTGAAAAGACACGCCTGTGTTTTGGTGGCGTTGAATCCGACCAAGTTGGCCTCGCCCCATTCGGCCACGGCGTTCAAGGACAGATTCAAACGTTCCACCATGGTCTCCCTGAGGATCTTGGTGTCACCTTCACTGGCCCTCGCGTCAGAGAGGTATCTCTCCGTAACTGTGCTGTCATCTGCGTACCCAAAGATGCCGGGCTTGAGCAGATCGTTGATGTGCAGCAGAAAAAGGGTTGCGGAGAGGACTGAGCCCTGAGGTACCCCGGCATTAATAGCCAAAAGATCAGACGAGCATCCGTCTAGGACAACTCGAATAGATCGGTCCCTCAGGAAGTCAGTGATCCAGGAGCGCAGGCCAGACGAGATCCCATACGTGGAGAGCTTACTTATTAGGCTGTCGTGCCAGACTCTGTCAAAGGCCTTGGAAATATCAAGGGACACGGCGATAGCCTCACCCTGTCTCTCGATGGCCTCGCCCCATAGGTGGGTGGCATAAATCAGAAGGTCCCCAGTTGACCGGTTCCGGCGAAAGCCGTATTGCCGATCACTGAGGAGATCGTTACCTTCGAGATATGCCAGGAGCTTGGTGTTCAGTACACGCTCCATAATCTTGCAGAGTATTATTTTTAACTTTCACTAAACAAGACCATGGTTCCAAATTCAAAAACAAAACATCGCTTCTTGTATACAGGAGGTTAGAATAGGTAACCAAATAAATCTTTCTTTATTTGATTAGGTGTGTAATGAGTATTTTATATTGTATGACAAAAGTTCGCTAAACCAACTACAAACAAAATGGTGGCCAGCTAAAATGTTCACGCTTTCGGTCCATTTTTACGATATTCAACTATTTTCTGTGGCAACCCTATAGCCCATCAAAATTTATTTTTTTCTAAAATATAATGTCCTCGACCTTCTTTTACTGGTAAATAA
Organism: Cydia pomonella; assembly: GCF_033807575.1. NCBI lineage: Eukaryota > Metazoa > Arthropoda > Insecta > Lepidoptera > Tortricidae > Cydia > Cydia pomonella. Next base: position 23,970,737 of record NC_084709.1, on the reverse strand, counting down.
ATTTAATCATCGTAGATTATTATCTTCAATTTGAAAAGTAGTTTTGAAAATTGAGAATTTCGAAAAATGGTCAACTTTGACTCCCAAAAAACCCATGTGGAGGAAAAAATAAAAATCTGAAATTATACGGAAAATATAGTCAATGTCTTCGTTAATTACGTAAACAACGACAAGGGGAATCCTGATCCACCGTGATACAGTTTTTACTAGTACGGGGATCAGATGACGCTTACTCAATGTTTCATTGCATTTACCTTAAAACTTGTTTATAAATTATTTACAATGGTAAGTTCACCTTGTATCATTTATTACTTGTAAGCAGTTGTGAGCTATCATGTAGCTAAATAAAGTTATTTTATTTTATTTATTTATTTTAATTACAAACACTAAGTATTATTCTGTTATTCTGTCTATTACACCCTACCCTACCCACGTGCAATATTGAGCACGCATGTTATATCTCAACACAATAAACGTTTCAGCGGGCGATTCCATATTCAGCTCAATTCGAACAATCGTCGAGTGACGTTTTTGGATGAAGAGATATCACTGTTGACACTGAGAGATCGGTATCGTATCGCTTTGAAATCTTATATTGGACTTCCGGCACGAGCGCCATTTTGTTAGTTAGCCTCGTGATTAATTCCTTTGTTGTTTGATCATTAATATTGTTTAAAGTGTAATATCGATAGATAATAATAATTATACAGTAAACTAATAAGAATAGATTAAGAATAAGAATTTTTATTGCCACATATTACAGGTATAAAGCAAAAAGTAAAAATAAAACATTACATAATAAAGAAGAAGAAAAAGAATTATAATAATTTATACATATGAATAACGCAGAAATATTGGGCAAAGGGTTCCAGTCTCAGCGTGTGCTGGGCCGAGATGCCCGGCGCTGGTTTTTAGAGGTCTAATGTGGAATGGAGAATTAATCTTGAAATACGTTTAACCACCATTTTGGAGTCAACGGCTGGTCGTCGCCGTGCTACTTGTGAAGTCCAGCAATCGCTTTACAAGAGCTAATCAAATCACCGTACACTGTCTTGTACTAACCGTACAATTTTAGTCGTATTTAAAGCTCCTAATATCTTGATACTGGCGAAATAGTCCCACAGGACTGAAGCGATAATTTTAAAATAATGAATGAATTATAAGCATTGTTCGTATTGGGCCGATTGTCAGTTTTCAAGTCATTGCAGTATTAGCTTAAACGGACTTTAGTTATGGTCTTAATTGATTATCAGTTGACAGATTGACAGATGAGTCCAATCCCAGAAAAAACCCGCATTTAGGAACCATAGATTATTCTAAAATTCTGTTTTGACAGACCCTAAGGATCGGTAATTGATCCATGCGTATTTAATTTGATTGTGAAGATGGAAACGAATCCAATTCTTGTTATTTACTTTGCTTGTAATACCGGGAATTCATGTCGATGAGTGAATAATTAATGAAATATTTTCCAAGGTTTTATCAGAGGAAGGAATAGGGAATTATTTTTTGATTTTACTAAAATAAGACTATTTTTGTGCTTTTCATGGAAGTTCTTTTCAGATACACTGAAATAGTAATTAACATTCCTCTTGCTTAATTAATTATTTTGGATTCTCATTTAAATATATCGACGCCTAACGTTTCCTTTCTATTTTTAAATTGATCTTTTTTTTTTGCTTCTGCAATATCTATTAATTTACTTTTGACTTAACTTTCTCTTTCCCTCTTTATTAATTTATTTATACAAGGAATTCCAACAGCTATAAAATATACATTAACCTTTTTAGATAATAAAGCAGAGCCAATTACAGGAACTCGCAAATAGAAACTGTATAAATAATAGCACACCATAGTGCGCATGTGTAAGCATGTGCACGATATTACAATATGGAATTTATCCCAATTACAAATTAAAAAAAAAAACAGAACAAAAAGATAGATGAACAATAGGTCATTAAGAACACTTATAATTCATGAAAATACACCAGGAACCAGATTAAAAAATCTACAATTCAAGCCTCATTGTCCTAAACAAAGGATAGGAAAATATACAGAAAGATGATTTTATATTGTGGTCATTTTTGTTTTAAAATAAGTATTAGACGTAAAAAACCCAATCTAATCTATACGGCTACCACCAGTTATGACATTCAATAAATAAAAACAAAATACAAATGTTATTTATTCGGGGATCAACCCATAAACATTACAATAATAATTACCTACATCGCAAATATACACTTAAAATTCTCTAGACTAAAATTAAAAGTAAAGCTAATTAAATAGGTGCAGCGGGAAAACCTTGCTCATACAGTAGCAGGTTGCATAACTACTTTAACAATGCTGTTTGCTGATTCGCTCACTTTCCCGACAAACGACCAGTGCCTCACAATTGACACATTTTCTCACGACTACGTAAATTGCTTTCTCTCGCTTGCACTAATTTGCGAGAACGAGCAAGATGCATAAAAAGTACTTACGTAGACGTGAGCGAATATATTATGTAAATTCGAGTCTGTCTTTATTTATTTATAATTAGCTCTAAAGCTCGAAAACCGGTTAAATTTCCAAACCGTTATGATGTACTTGGCGCAAAACTTTTTCATTTCGGTTTCGTTCGTTAAACCGTTATTTGTAAACCGGTTAAGGAGAACATTTTCATAAAGTTGTTTTCAGATTAACCGGTTTAGACCAATAAAAACTGGTTTCTTCGTATATGGGTGTCTTTGTTTACGTGGCATACCACCAAGCCGGACGGCCGTCTTGTCGATCGTAGAATAAACCGATTTATTTAGGTTACAATGAAGTTCTTAAAACGTTTGCGTTCTTATGAAAGTGCAGAGTAAAACTAAAATAAACCGGTATTTACCGATATTTTTAAAACCGGTTCTGAGCCTTGAGAGCCGGTTGAGAGCTGAACCGATACATAAAACAGTCACAATGTAAGTTTGGATTGGCGACAAAGCATAAATTGAACGACGTTCTAACACTACAACAATAAATACGAAAGTTTGTAAACAGAAATCTCTCGGAAGCGCCTAACATTTGGCAGTCAATTATAGAGTGGTTAGGTAGGCGTCATAAGTTGGAGCGGGCAACTCCAGGCAAGTTCGTGCGCAGCTTGCAAGTGCTAAAGTTTGCACTTTGAGATTTTCCATTAATGATTTATATGTCTCATATTACAGGGTCTTTGGTTGTTAGTTAATCTAAAGCCGGTAGGTAGTAAACGAAACTTTTAAGAAAACAATACATCATACTTTTAATATTGATATTTAAGAATTAAACCTCCTTTAAAGAAAATGCTTTCCATCGAGTTTATGACGATTTGAGTCCATCAATGTTAGACTTTAAAAATTCAAAGTACATTAATAAGCAAAAAAACAAAAACAATTCTCGATACGATTCTACGCCATTTTGATGTTCAATGAACAACACAAGCCTTATTTTATTAAGCTTACTGTAGGACTAGGTTGATCTGTGCAAAATTGTTCTATAGTACTTATTTATTTATTATTTATTTATTAATGGGAAATCTTTTTAATCTTACACGATTATTAAACTGAATTAAAAGGCCTAAAATGTCGGCTAGTAAGTAATACTCCTTCAACCAGTTATTTTTACTGCAGACAAACCAATTACAAATTAATAATAAGAAATTACTAACTGACTAGACGTCTTGAGTAGACCGAATAAGGTAAGATGTAAGCGATACCTGCACTATGTGCACTCTATCTACTATTTATGTCTAGTATCTATATACTATTTATGGATATTGATGATTGTAATAAAATAACATGTGTCGTAAAAATAAAATTATCATGTAAGTATTATTCTAAAATCAAACAAAAGGTCAGAATTTAAAGACTAAATAATCTATACAAAACAGCTTAATGTACTAGGTCAACTAGGACAAGCTCCAACTCAAAAGCTTAGAAATAATACCGTCATCTAACAAGAAACCGCCTCCAACCCTTTTCCTATCTTTGTAATAACCGCTATTGATCAATTCGCTCGATGTAAGCTCGTGTGGCATTACAATCGCGTTACCATAGGCGAGAAGATTGCTCACCTACCAGTATATGGGGATACTTACTTACTCCTCTGGGGCAGCGACTCAAAAGTGTTTCTTGGCCTTAACACTACTGCTCGCCACTGATCCCGGTCCTGTGCAGTTTCTCGCCAGTCTTCAACCTGGAGCTCGCGCAGATCCGTGTCCACCACATCCGCTCTTCGATATCTAGGTCGACCGGCCGGGGGGCAAGCTGTCGGTTTTTCCTCAAACGCTCTTTTCGCCGCTCGATCGCCTCCTATTCGCTCTAGATGACCGAGCCACCGAAGCCTTTGCGCCTTTGTGACACCCATGATATTTGGCTCAGCTACTATCTGTTCGACTTCGACGTTATGAGTTTTTGTCAATAATCTCATTTTCGATCCATACTTTGATCGCTACCTGTGCTTTTTTTTCAACAGGCAACTAATACTCATCGAGACAATTCTAACAAATCCAAATACAATTAGGTTTTTCTTCTTCTTTCCATCCTGTGACCCTCTGCTGGGGTGTAGAGCTCGAACCATTTTCCACTGACTCCGGTACTGGGCAGCTTGGGTATCCTCGTCCCACCCCATCCCCAATACACCCAACTCTTGCTCCACGTAACGGCGCCAAGTTTAAGGCGACCATGTTTCCGTTTTCCGGGCATCTTCCTGGTCAGGCCCACTATGGATAGGTGGGTGTCAGGCTTCCTGAGGATATGCCCAATCCAATGCGATTTGCGCGTTTGGATCTCCTGCAATATACAATTAGGGTACATCTTTATTCTTATTGTATTGCTTTATTGTTTATTATAGAGTTCTATGGCTGTCTCATGTGTCCACTATTGGATTAGCTAGATGGTACCATAATATTGTATTGTCACCCAAATTATAGTTGTTAGATTTGTAGCTGGCCCCCAACGGCGTATCCTTTGTCCATTGTTAAATAAAACAGCGCGTGCCACTACCTGAAAAAAAAAGGCCCGGTCACTTTAACCGGTTATTTAATTACAACTCCTATGGTAATTGAAATAAGATTCAAAATGAACAAATGGAAAAATAATTTGCGATTTCTTGTGTGGTCCCTATACGGTTACTGAGTGCCGGCGAGTCGAACGCTACCGAACCAGACTAAAATTTGTCCTCGATATGCGTAACAAAGGCGCGTTATTGGAGAGCACACCTATACATATGCATGTGAAGTGTCAGCTCAATCAAATGGAAAGTGGGTCTAATTTAGCTGACAAGAGTTTAGCCACCTAAGTTTGACCCCCAGTAACTCGTTTGCGAGCTCGCATATAATTGAGAATAATCCGGCTTCGCCTGTTCTGTCGGTCCGCCTGCCCAGTGACGCGGGTTAAGCCCCAACCGTTTTGTGTATATTGTAATTATTTATGTTTTCGTTTTGATACTATCCCGCGAATGAGTAACAGTTTTAGCGTGAACATGTTTCAATAACTTGCGGTAACTGAGACGGGAGATGTTTTTTTGCTCCTAATATTAATTTAAAAAATATATTGATTGCCTTTGTTGTATTTAATTTACTCTGTAACCTACATACATACATTGTGGTCAATAAAATTATATTTAAATATCCATCAAATAATTTATTTCAGAATATGTTCTGAAATGTCTGTATTGTTCATTCCATTAAACTAATTCTACGGTTTACACTCACGTGTTTTTAGTCACTCGCGCGTTTCGGTTCTACACAATAACGTGGAAGCGGTTATTAACTTATACGTGACTTCTACCGCCATCTACTCCATGACGTTGGCAACTATTAGCCGGTTCACGATATTCGCGACAGTCGTCATCGCTGGCCCAATACGGGCCGGGAACTCCGCATACACCTTTGAATATCTTTGCAGATGTATGCAAGTTTCCTCACGATGTCTTCCATCACAAAAAATCTTGTGGTTAGTAGAACTGATTATTATTGCATATAACCTTCATGAAATTGTAAACTTCTGCGCTTTTTTGCTTCGCACACCAACAAATAAATATTTATCTATACCGTGAAACCTCGATAAGACAAAATCCTCGTTAAGTCAAAATAAACTGCTATTCTCTCTTCTCTTCAACACCCAAACCCTCCATGACTTGAAATTTTTACCACTTTAAAACGAAGTTACCCAACAATTCCCTTCACGGTGTTCTAGTACAATTTTAACCTCCATTTTTTTTTATACTACGTCGGTGGCAAACAAGCATACGGCCTGCCTGATGGTAAGCAGTCTAGGCATAGGTATTATTTCATCACCTCTATACCTCGAAGTTATTTACTGAAACCCCTTTAACTTCAATAAAACAACAAGACTGTATTTTATACGTCTGTATAAATTACCTCTTCAATTTATTTTTCATTCGTTTTACCTCTGTAACTCATGACCTCTTTAAGATGACCAAAAGTCTATGGGTCTCTCCGAGTCGATACCCTCTATAAGACGAAAACTTGTTAACGTATGGACGTGTCCCTTGAGTTTCACGCTACCAAGGTTCCAAAATGTATACCTATTCGTAAACAAGGTTTACCTGTTGTCTTGAAAAGTGGCTTGATATGCATTTGTAGCTTTCCCAGCACATTAGTTGCAGTGTAAGGTCCATCGTTTTCGAGTTGTTTTTCCTCTGTCAGTTATAGCGCGGCCCGTCAGGCTGACGAGGGTAAATCCCCTTTCTTCGTCCTACGTCGGTTTTTATGTCTGTCCTCACAAATAAATACGTGTACCTCGTACGTGCTGAATGAGGACAATATTTACTGGCTGTTGGTCAAAAACGTTTAGACTTATGCCAGATCGTGACGTGTTTAATTCTTTCTTGAATGTTCCGTGGGGTTAATGCGGTATTCGTCTACGGGAAATTTCGTACATGAGCGCTTGTCTTCAAACAATAATACGCGGTTGTTATCTTCATCGATATACGGCCCGATTCGAAGAATGATTTAGACACGTTTAAGATCTTGGAAAATCTTTAAAAGATCGATAAGTAAACGACATGTCAAAATTGCAATTCCGCTGTGATCCCATAAGATCTATCTACGATATATCTAACGTCAAAGTGACATTGGTTTCCCGAGTCGAGCTGCTTCTGTCAATTATACGACATACAAACGACATCTAAATGAGAACTTATCGTTATCTTATCTTATTCTTCGAATCGGGCCGCGAGCAGCGATTGATTTTAGTTTCAGCAGTTAAAATTAGGTAGCTACGGTTGAAAAAATAAATATTAAAATACGCTCATGTACGGAATTTCTCGCAGACGGATTTGGCCACATTGATTTTAAAACGAAGCAATACGTGCATACTAGATAGATGGATATCTAATACGACATTGACTATTTGTTAAATGTAACTATCAATATATAAAAAAGGCGCATATATATATATATATTACAGGTATTTTAAAGTTCGGTTATATTTAACATTACAAACCCATTAAAAACGTTTGTTAACGTTTGTTAACATTAAAATCGTGTGTTAAGAATAACATATTACATATAACTTATTGTGCATATAGTTTTATATGCACAAAAATATAATCAATTATAAACTGAAATAGAGATTAGAGTAAATTTACAATAACAATATACAAAATAGGCCCTTGAGGCATTGTACCAAGGATGCTGGCGGCATTTCCACGTAAATTTATAACTTGTTACATGTAATATGTTATTCTTATTAAGTCTAGATACTAGCCCCTTTATTCATAAACGTTTACTAAAGTTACGATGCCGCTAATCATCGTTTGTCCCTTTCCGACGTATTGGTATGATGAAAAGGGACAAACGATGATTAGCGGCATCGTAACTTTAGTACACGTTTATGAATAAGGGGGTAAGCTTTTGCTTAATTTATTACTGTGTTTATTCCTGATGACCGAGTATCAAAAATTGTCAGTTTAAATTTAACTCTCTCACATTGACAGAGTCAAAAATTTATTGGGGCCTATGTAATGTACTACGTGTAGGACGCTGGTCGTCAAGATGTTAAAGCCTTATTTATTTTTATTTAACGTTTGCCAATTCAAGGTAATTATCTTCATTAGGAGATATGCCTAAAGCATCTTGTTATAAAAACCGGACAAGTTCGAGTCGGACTCGCCCACCGAGGTTTTTAGTATTAACTGTTATAGCGGCAACAAAAATACATCATCTGTAAAAATTTCTATCACGGTTTATGAGGTACAACCTGGTGACAGACGGACGGACGGACGGACGGACGGACAGCGGAGTCTTAGTAATAGGGTCCCGTTTTACCCTTTGGGTACGGAACCCTAAAAATGTTCTCGTATATAGGTATATATATTGGTTATGATAAGGACCTAAATAGTAGTCATTAAATTTTCCAAAGATGATTTTTATGTAGAGGGACAACTAGATCGTAGTTATTGCACCTACATACGTGCAATTTGCACGCATTTTATTATATTAATTATAAATTGAAAATATTTCTAATGAATATTATCGGAATATAAACACTTGGTTTATCACTTATTAAATATATGTAGATACTCATTTAAAATAGACAGCGAAGATTCTGAAGCCACAAATAGTTACATGCATGAGTTTTTTAGAAGATGGCAATCGATTCTACTTCCAGTGAGATTCAAATGTTTCTTATAAACCTTCTGTCTTTTGTGCACTTTTGTGAAAATAATTATAACGCACGCACCGTGAATAATAACGCCTCGTACAAAAGCGTGCTGCCTGTGATGTCACCAGGCCCGGCTGCGCCAAAGTGTATGGAAAGAATCATATATACGTTTTTCATAATTTATTTATTTATTTATTTATTTATTTATTTATTTATTTATTTATTTATTTATTTAATCTTTATTGCACAAAAGAAAACCTTATAGTACAAAAGGCGGACTTAATGCCATGAGGCATTCTCTACCAGTCAACCTTTAGGCAAAGCAGAGAGATTGTGGGCGGTGCTACTTTAACAACAACAACCAAATATAATACAATAACATACCATACATACCATAAATAATGCATTTAAGTATTGATTGAATTTAAAAATTGCGATATTCACATTTTGTTCATATATTTCGTGGTGTTAAACATGTTTATTGAAGAAATACTACAAATTATTTTTCATACATTTATCCCATTACTCACAAAACGGACGGCAATTCAAACTTCCATTCTTCTTCAACCTAGCGTTTTCCCGGCCTAGCGCCAGGGTCCGCTTTCCTACTTAATCTTCTCCACTTTTCCCGGTCTTCGGAATCCTCAGGTGTGAGACTGTTCTCTCCCATGTCCGCAGTCACGACGTTCAGCCAGCGCTTCTTAGGCCTACCGCGGCCGCGTGATCTAAGGCCTTGGACAGTGAGGTTGAGGCATCTATTTCCGACGTAGTCTACTGGTCTGCGGCTTATATGGCCATACCTTCGGAGGCAACTTTCCTGCAGCTTATCCATTACGTCACCGATTGTGTGACATCAAAATGATTTCTAAATGATGTCAGTCGCCCAATACATGTACGGACAGTTAAAAGCTACTGACGTCATTTAAATGTCATAATGTATGTTTGAATTGGCCTAACGGGTAAGATGTCAGCAGGCAAAGCCCCGACTCACCGTCCTGACCCACGGGTCATATCTCTTCATACCCGGTCAAAAACACAATGTAACAAAGTGCGCGCCTAATACCATTTCATTGTTTCCCCAATGAAGACGCATCGCTATCTGACGAGGGTTCACCCTTTTTCTTCATATACCGGCATACTTCCAACGTAATATTTCATATTTAAAAGCAATATCGTATTTTCCCTTCGGTTTATTTTTATTTTTTCGCTAGCAAATTCTAGTCACGGTTTTTAATCTTTATTTATAGTGGGATGTGAGGGCCGCTTGATAGTCTTTTGAGTACACAACCGGTGTTTATGAAGGGTAAAGGTTACCCGTATTCGGCGTTCCTTTTCAATTATGTTATAAGGTCCGTAACTATTTAATGGTATATTGAATGTTAAAATATTCTTTATATAATGCTCATAATAATTATAATATAAATGTACATTTATTGATTATGTTTTTTCCTTAATTAATAAAAATGTAAACAATAGTGGTTTTTTAACTTGAGTAAAAAGAGAATATGACTAGAGAACAATTAAAATACCGAATAGGACAATGATCCCGTAATTTTCACTTAACAAACAAAATATTGCATGTCAATTATTATTCACAAAAAAAAAGAATAGGTATTTTAAATAGGTACTACAGAAAGAAAACATAAAATACGTAAAAAATAAAATAAAAATAACAGTTAATTTGTAAAATGCAACTGTGACATAATTTAATTGCAAATGTAAAATTCATACGAGCATGATGATGAGTTATGTAATTAATAACATCAGTTTACAAAATACAGCTGTCTGAGATGCACAATTAAGAAGAAATTTACATGTAGTTATAGTTACTTTTTTCTAACGAGTACTATAGTGACATGTTGATAAAATAAATTAAACTTCATGTTTTTCTTATCTCCTCTTCGCAAAAACGCTTTTGTATCCTGTGGTATTTACGTTTTCATTTATGAACCTCCAGGTCTGTTTTTACATATTTTTTAGGCTTTTATAATATAATAAATTATAATAGGTTGTAAAATACAATTGATTCACTAGAGAAGAGAAGTCTGTAACCATGCACGCTTGCGTGCGTGAATATGCCTAGCAGTGGACGATAAGAAATTTTGTTAAAATATTGTTGATATAAGTGTGGGATTATTAATGGTATAAGTGCCTCACAACGTTTAATATGGTACTTTTATACAATCGGCACCAAACATGGAGCTATAACACAACTGGCACCCAACGTTGAGTTATAATAGGTACAATTAGTACCGAAAGTAGGGCTATAATATTATTAGCGCCCAACTGGAGGCCACAATACAAATGGTGTTTAACTTGGGGTTTTAATACCAATAACAATACCAATATTTGAACACCCAATGGGGGGCAGCAAAGAAAATTGCATCCAAGGGGGGGCTTTAATACAAATGACGCCCGACGGGCTGATTTAATAAAGTGGCATCCAAAGAGAACCTTTATATGGATAATTTTGCCTTAGTACTTACTTTTAATGATACATCTGATGTAACCAATAGTTTTTTCATATCATAAAGTTTTTATTACTCTACTTAACGTGGGGCTTTAACACAAATGGTACCCCAGATGAGAATTTAATACAAATAGCACCCAAAGAAACTCTCCATAGGGAAAAGTTCGCCTTTGTATTTTTAATTGTATATCTGCGGTAAACAATCCTTTTTTTGTACAACAAAGTGTTAATTAGTTTACTCTACGTGGGGCTTTAATACCAATGGTATTAAAAATGGGTCTTTAATACAATTGGTAAGCGCTAGCGAAGTGGGGCTTGAACACAGATGGCACTCGATGTGAGGTAAAGGCTAAAAAAGTATTAAATGGCACTCAACGTGGGGCTTTCATACAAATGGCACCCAACGTGGGATTTTAATATAATTGGCACCCAACGTTGGCTTCTAATACAATTTGCACCCGAAGTGGGGCTTGAACACAGATGGCACCAGATGTGAGGTAAAGGCTAAAAAGGTATTAAACATACAAATGGCACCCAACGTGGGGCTTTCATACAAATGGCACCCAACGTTGGGTTATAATACAATTGGCACACAACGTAGGGCTTCAATACAAATGGCATCCAACCCACGTTGGACACGTTGCACGGCTTTAATACGAATAGGACCAATGTGAAGCTTGTAACAAACAGCACCCAAAGTGGGGCTTGAATACAGATGGTACCCAACGTGGGGCTTTAATCAAATGGCTCCAAACATGGAACTTTAATATAAATCGCACCCAATGGTGGGCTTTAATACAAATGTTACCCAATATGAGGCTTAAATATGTATAAATGGTACCCAACATGGAGATTTAATACAAATTGTACCCAACGTGGGGATTTAATACAAATGGCATCCAAAGAGATCCCTCAAAGAAAAAGTTCGCCTTTGTACTTTCAATTATATATCTGCTGTAAACAATCCTTTTTTTGTACAATAAAGTGTTAATTACTTTTCTTTCCAAGGGGTTTTAATACCAATGTCATCGATAATAGGAATTTAATATAATCGGCGCATAGTGTTTGGTGATAATAAAATGGCACCCGAAGTGGGGCTTGAATACAAATGGCACCCAACGCGGGTCTTTAATACAATTGCCACACAACGTGGGGCATTAATACAAATGGAATTAATGTGGAGCTTATTACAAATGGCACAATACAATTGGCACCCAACGTTGGGTAATACCTAGAATAGGCGTAGGAACTAGTTTTTATGAAAGCGACTGCCATCTCACCTTCCAACCCAGAAGATAAACTAGGCCTTACTGGAATTACTAAGGTTTCCTCACGATGTTTTCCTTTACCGAAAAGCGTCTGGAAATTATTAAATGATATTTCGTACACAAGTTCCGAAACACTCATTGATACGTGCCAGGGTTTGAACCCGCTACCTCCGGATTGCAAGTTGCACGCTCTTACCGCTAGGCCATCAGCGCTCACCAAAATTATATAAAAATTAGCACCCAACCCAACGTTGTATTCTAATACTACTGGCACCCAACGTGGGGCTTTAATACAAATGGCACTCACCGCGGGGCTTTAATACAAATGAGATCAACGTGGGGCTACAATACAAATAGCACCTGACGTGGAAATGTACCCGCACCACCAAAAGTGCCAGCGTATTTCGGATCGGCTTGACTCCCTGGCGCTGCGTAGAGATGTGGCCTCGCTCTGCATTTTATATCGCATACGAGTATATAAAGGGGAGTGCCCCGAGGAATTGTTCGGATTAATCCTTGCCGATTTTTTTCGCCATCGCCCTACGCGACAACATTTCCATCCTCACCACTTAGATAGTTGGCAGTCCTCAACTGTGCGTTTCTCCAGAAACTTTCTGCCTCACACAGCTAAACTCTGGAATAAATTATCGCCTCCGGTATATCCGGACCGACGACCTTCAAACCTTCAATAAAAGAGCGTACTCTAATCTTAAAGCCGGCAATGCACTTGCAACCCCCCTGGTATTGTGGGTGTCCATGGGCGGTGGTAATCGATTACCATCACGTGATCTGTCTGCTTGTCTGCCTCCTAAAACATATAAAAACTAACAAAGGGCTATAATTTTTACCTATAACTTATTAGGAACTTAGTTTGGATTGTTACGAAGAAACTAAAAGTCACAGTTACCGTTTATGATAACTATTTGAACGTTTTTAAGACTAAATGCTTCTATATCCCACAGCTGGTCCAAAGTACTCCATAAATCATACGAAATTCTCAACCTGTCACACCAGACAAATCTAAAAAAATTGAATCGCAAAAACTGAGACCCGACTGTCATAAAAATATTTTACTGGTCTCACATGATCCCCATATATCCTCTTAAGGAGATAAGGTGGGCAGCGGGGCGCGAAATTCAGCAAGTGTCGCCCGTCCCCTTAAGTGGTCGTTAGACCACGGAGGAGCGGAGCGAGGCGGTGAAATGGGACGAGACGATATTGTCATGCGGATTAATTCTTTTGGAAAATTGTGTGTAGTCAGAACTTGAGCCTGAATGGGACTGGATGCATATTGTGATATATAGAGAACTTTGCTTACGAAGCCCATTGGCTACAAATTTTATTTCTAACCAGGGAATCAGTGCGTAGTTTTTATTTATGTTAAAAAAATAATATATGAATGCGAATATATACAAAAATAGTTACTAATGAAATAAAACTGTTTATTAATTATAGGTCTATTAACATTGTCAGTTTTTTTTAGAGAATATTGCGTTGCTTTACGTCGTGGTCGACAGGAAACTTTGGAAAAATATATTTACCTTAGTTAAAATTATAATGTGCGAGACTGCCCATATTGTGAAACCATACTGTTGAAAGGTGTGGATATATGGGTGACCCCGTTGACCACGAACGCAGTAAATGTTCAAAGCATCGGGATATTAAATTCAGTATACGCGATATAATTTGTCTTCGCAGTTTTCTTTTTCTTGTTAACGTCCAAGATGTCGGCGACCATATATATAAATAAATAAATATTATAGGACATTATTACACATATCCACTCGGCCACCACCGCTTTTACGAGTGGATATGACGTCCGACTTTCAATCCGGAGGTCGCGGGTTCAAATCCTGGCTCGTACCAATGAGTTTTTCGGAACTTATGTACGAAATATCATTTGATATTTACCACTAGCTTTTCGGTGAAGGAAACATCGTGAGGAAACCTGCATACATCTGCGAAGAAATTCAAAGGTGTATGTGAAGTCCCCAATCCGCATTGGGCTAGCGTGGGGACTATAGCCCGAGCCCTCTCGCACATGAGAGGAGGCCTGTGCCCAGCAGTGGGACGTATATAGGCTGAATTATTATTATTACACAAATTGACTAAGTCCCACAGTAGCTCAATAAGGCTTCAACATAAGCCTTATTGAGGGTACTTAGACAACGATATATATAATATATAAATATTTATAAATACTTAAATACATAGGAAACACCCATGACTCAGGAACAAAATATCTATGCTCATCACACGAATAAATACCTTACCAGGATTTGAACCCGGGACATAGTCTTCGGCTTCATAGGCAGGGTCATTACCCACTAGGCCAGACGGGTCATCAAAATGTCACAAATCGTTCTCTCTATGTTCAGTCATGCGAATTAGTCTATCTATGCTCTTTCAATTTAATTTATAATAAATATTAGTTGCTATGTTTAAATATTAAAATACGAAATGTAAAAATAGTGTACAATTGCTCTACTATCACTTATTTAAAAGCTATAATTTATCAAGTCATTCCAGTTCGCGAAGCTAAGATCTATTTCGAATCTATCCTTTTGTCGATCTAGTATTAACCAAACTAATCCGGCTACAGCCGGCGCTGTGCGGTTTCTTCTGTCAATTAAACGTCTCGCGACGCCCGCTGTATATGCATAATTATACAAGTTTTCGAGAAGGCTGAATCTGGGACACAGTGTATACTGTACAGTTGATATTTATTACCAAGTACTATTCGTGTCAGACCAAGCTAAGTTGGCAGCGATTTTCATAGCCCAGACGGTGAAAGTGTTATTTTGAGCGTCAAGCTTCTATCAATATCAATATCAATATATCTTTATTGCTTACTGTTACATAGGAACATAGCTTAGGTACATAAATTGCTATACATATGGATCTATATATTTATACTTATACTTGTATGGATGTGCAAGGTATAGCGAAAGCAAGCTACCTTCCGTACTAGTTTATACTGTATTACGGCAAGGTATCCTCCTCCCCTTCAGCCCGCGGTCCATGATGTCATAGTTGGACATCCCATGTGTTTGAGTGTATACAGTAAAGAAAGAAGAAATAAATTAAAGGCTTATTGCAAGGTATGACAAGGCTATGTTATAAACTTAAGTACAAATTTTATATGCAAAAGGATTTGGATACAAAGTGTATGTGAAGTCAATGTGTGTGTGTGTGTGTGTGTGTGTGCTAATATGTGGTATGTGTATATGTATAAAAGCGCAAAATAGATCCTAAAGGGCGGCAAAACGTAGCATTAGACAGTACAACAGTGCACAAAAAAAAAAGAAAAAAGAAAACTTCATTAAATAAATCAATTTGAGGTCTTTGTTGCGGTACATATGCATCCCAACCATCAGGATGATATCTGGAATCTCTATGAAACTATGGCATTAATTTCACACTTGCACCGTTTGGGCTATAAAAATCGCTGCCAACTTAGCTTGGTCTAACTCTAACAATGTTTCGTCGAACAAATTGCTCCTTAGTTGATGCACCCTAATTATAAGGGCCTGTTCAATCACATTGTCTAAGTATTGGATAGCTAATTAACAAATAAATTAATAATAAAAAGCCAGATAAAACTTCCCGCGAAATATAGCACTTTACCTGCTTATTTGAAGATTGTGAAACGCCAACGTTACTTTATTCGTCAGGTAGATTTTATTTGGACATATGAAACAGGCCCTAAGTATTATAACGAAAATAGGAGCGAACGACTCGCAAGGAGAAGCTCCCTGTTCCTAGTGTGGATGAGGAGGAGTTCACACTGGTATCAAAAAAGAAGAAGGCGCGCACGGCGCCTCGTAAGACTTAGTGTGGTACCGCCGAACCGGCTAATTCTGGCTTGCGGATTGCTACACCGAGTAAGGCGCTGTACGTATCGCGCTTGCATTACACCGCCACGGCTGCTGAAGTGGTGGAGTATGTACACCAGAAGACCGGCTACACGCTGAGGGTGTTCCAGCTTCGATCGCGCTACTACGTGCATTTCAACTCTTTTGTTGTGCGCGTGCCGTGACCGCTGCAGGGGACCATCGAATGCGCCGACTTCTGGCCGAAGGGTGTCGTGTTTCGGAGATTCCGGGGCAAACTGCCGAATCCGACACAAGAGCAGCCGATTCAACGGAGCCACGCCGTTTTATCGCCTAAATAGTGTTTAGTTGTAATTTTATAAAATGTATATGTATGTTAGTCTGTAAGGTATTTGTAATATGGGCCTTGTTGCCTGAATCAAATTTTAAATAAATAAATAAAAAATAACTGTTCCTATAAAGTACTGTTGCACTATATTTGGTTATCTTTACGATCTACTCAGGTTTGCTGGTCGGGCAAAGAATAAGGCGTTCTTCACAAACGTCTGTCAATTCTAACAAGCCATTGCTAAAGTTTGTCCTTATCATTCATTCTGACATTTTTGTTTATTAGAAAGAGACAAAACATAACAAAGGTTTTCTAAGTTTTATGTATAAGTAGGTAACTCAATCCTCCTGAGACCTCCAGTACAAATTTTTGTACATTTTCCAATATCTATTTGAACTTTTATTGCATAATTCCAATCTAAATTCAATAACAAAACAGTTGCTTACGGGTCTCAGGAGGCTATAATGATCTGCAAGGTCGTGACGTTGCCAAAATATAATAATTATAATTACCTACTTGTGTCCCAACTTTTTTATATACCTACAAAAGTCCTGTCCACTCCAGTCCACATGCCCGCTGATTATTCTTGGTGTGCCATGTATTTAAGAAGTGAGGATGAGCTTTGCTCGTTTGGCGGGAGATGCGGTGATAAAAACGAGACGATGGCACCAATTCAAAAAGTTCTTCGGAGCATTCCCCATTATACAGACGATAGAACAGTTGTTGAATATGACCTACATATTCACCCCTCAGAGTGTGATCAGCCATAGCAAAATCACTCTGCATACTAAACGACTGACTCCCGCCGAGTTTCTTGCCGGTCCATATTGGGATACCCTCCTCCAATTGAGGGGGGATTTAAATCTTCTCGGGTCAGAGGTGTAGGGTTAGAGCCGGTGTAGCTTTATTTGACGTTCATAAGCGCATTGCAATATGCCTACTTGAATAATAAACTATCTTTATCGTTGATATGTTGGGTACGGAGGATGAAAACTAAAAAACTATATCCCAAAGCCTTTGTTGGTATAGTTTGTGTGATAAACTATGCATTTATGATAAAGGCCCCAGTGTTCAAAATTCGATTATGATTTACATAGGTTCAGAATGGCTAGAACTTTCTGAATATTGGGCTCAGGGATCATCGAAAAGTTTGGAGCATTCGACCGGTAGCCAAAAATTGGTCGTAAAATATATAAGAGAAACAGTATCACAAGAATATGTTCCTGAAACGTTATGAAAACGTGTAATAAAAAATTGACAAAACACCGTTTGCTTTGCATCAGAAGTAACTCAAAGTGCGGGTCATTAATTTTTATTTTTGAATTAATGCTAGAGTCATTTTAATGCTTGTCATAGTAAACCATTGTTTCATAAATAAAAAATTAGTACATTGTATGACTGTTCATGATACACTATGAATGATCAAGTATTTATTACTCAGGTCTAACTATATACCTACCGATGTAAGTACGTATTTGTTAAAAAAACCTAATACTAAACCGGGTGGCAACCCGAAAAGCAATGAATTCGAAACATACTCTCAAAGGCGGGTTTATAAATAAAATACACCACATTATCGCCCACCATTCAGCCTCCTTATCTAGCACATTTCACTTAAAACGTTATTTTAGTAAAAGAAAAATTCGTTAGCGGGCACTCGGGCTGAATTTCGATTAGAAAAAGACAAAGAGGTCGATTGTGGAAACGTCTAAAATGGGGAATCAATTAAAGGAACCATCGATCGTTGCGCGATACTGTCGGCGATAACGCCCGCTCCGACACCCCATATCTTTTTAATTTCAAAGACTACTTAACAGGGCTGTTGCTGTTTAAGAAGACTTGTAGCTTCTTGTCAGGTCACCAGAATAAAGAAATATTAAAAAAAATAGCAATGTTTTAAATTTTTTGTTAAATATATCAATACAATTTGTCGTTCCACAATGAAAAATCTCGTTTTTTTTATATCTTGTATGGCGGATAAAAAAATTCAAAGTGCAGTTAACTGTTATCAAGCTTCCTCTCCCATACAAACTCTATGCATTCGTTAATCACAAGCTACAAAACCAGCTACAAAAAAACGTGCGCCAGAACCAACTGTAATAAACTACTTCTTATCATCCCATATCAAATGAAGACATATGTAGGTCTATTAAGAGGCTGTCAATACGTATAGCGCGCACACTGTCTATTTGTATCGGAGTAAATGAGATAGCACTGTCGCATGTTACTGGGCCTGGGCAAGGGAATAATAAGAAAAATATTTAAATAAAAAAAGTGGATTATTAGTGTAGTAGTGTACTCAACCACGGTTTAGATATAAATGTTTTGAAATTGTGATTTTAATTGCAGACCCATAAGTCAAAACAATAAAGACATAAAACCGTTTAATTGTGATTTTAAGACCAATCTTTGCAATTATTTTCTATCGAGCCGATTTCGTTCAATCATGTATCGAGTACAACCACGGTCTTTGAAATATAATTAATATGAACATATATTTTTCTTACTTGACCAAAACAAATAGTCTTTCTTAAAAAACTGTTTAAGTAACATCAATTTCAAGGACATTGGGTGTTGACAGCCTCTTAAACATCCAGCGGATGATCAGTGTCTTAATAATGTTTGTACAGCAACTATTTAGCTATTACAGATAGGTTGGCGTGTTATCGACAGAAAAACACACCTTTATATTTTAAGTAATAAAAAGACGGCAAAGCAAACCTTTTCAATTGTTTTTTTCTGTCAACTTATAGAAGTTATATACGTAAGAACATTGCTTCTGTAAAATATGACTATTATATTTATTCTTTTGGTACCATTTTTGAGAAAAGCACTATTTTTTTAGAAAATGACTTGGCTGGAAGGCTACTTACTGGCTTCGGATTAAATTAAATGGACTCCCAAGGTCGTCGTTTTAGAAAGAATCCTCAGCCAGCTAGTAGCTATTTATGTGAATCGACAATAATGTACTACTCGTGCTTTACCCGTGTTACTACCAGTCTTACTACCGTTGTAGCACACTAGCCTATTTTGTGTCCCACTGCCGCTGGGCAGAGTTTCTTTTGCCACTCTTCACGGTTTGGTGCATGCTCCCGCCAGTCGCTACAAAACGGGATCCCACCACCCCTTTTTTGGTCTGCCTCTGCCCCGGCTAACCGACGGTGTCCATTTGGTAGCCAATTTGGCCCAATGAGCGGTGCATTCGGCAGACGTGTTCCGCCCAGTACCGCTTGAGAAAAGGACAAGTACCTTTATCAACTCAATAAATGAGCCTCATCATGCTGTCATGATGTGTAAGGTAGGACATTATTAATATTAAAGAAATAAACACATATTTTATACTAATTTATTTAATATCTTTAGGTATATACATCGTCAAAATCACACAATCTGTACAATAAAGGTATGTAGACATTATCTAGTGATATATCTCTTATTTAAAATAAAAGATATAGTTTTATACATTAAAATTAATAACTATGTTATTTCGAATAATTAACAATTAGTAATTACGTTACATACTTTTAAATATTTTATTGTGCAATAATTTTGTTTTATTTACATTTGAACAAGCGTGAGGGGCAAGCTTGGTTAATTTACACTAAGAAACTATAAAAAGTCACTAATATAAAACGAAATATTTGAATAAAATATAACGGTTATCGATAACTATCAATTCGTTAAAAACGTTATAACGTTGTAACGTTATAGAATGGAAGAGAACTATAGTTAGAAGGTATTTTGGCACATTCAGTACGCGGGTTAATAGTACAATAAATATGCGAAGCTCGCGGTACATGTAATTTGTTAAATTTGTATGTAAATGTACACTAGATAATCTCCGGAGACTTATGCACTTACTTGTGTAATATTTAAATTTAATGTAAATTTGGAACGATACGGCCGTTTGGGGTTATTCATGTATTCGGTAAATTTAAAGTGGCTATTTCGATGTGAAGTTTCTTCATGTACGAAAGACACTCCTGGACAAAAGATATTAGGACCTTTATCTAAACATACCTACTTAGTCAAGTTCATAGATGTTTTAGACCATCTGTCTTATCTTATCCTATGCCGCATTGTTACAAAAAAAGAATTGAGATTTATTTCCAAACCAACACATTTTTGGAAAATTTCTCGAAGTCAAAATGAAAAGAAAAAAATGAATGAACAGGAATGAAACTAACTTTTTTTAAGTGTATATCTTGGGTAACGAATATCTACAGTCGAAAAATCGAATATCGTTAGTATTGTGTGTCGGCAGAGTAACATCCTTAGTGCGCAAAATGTTCAAGTCAATAAACAAGACCAAGTGCGGGTAGTTCGAAAAACTCGCGCGGCTAGATGTTGATGTCAACTTTAGCCAGTCTTCTCCAAGACCACGGGTACAACGCCGTCCTCGAAACGTCGGAGGTAAATTTAAAACTTAATACGCGATTAAGTCCCGTTTGTATTCGTTAATAATATATCTTGGGTTTTTCAAATCTTCCCAGGATATCAAAGTCTCCAAAAAATAATTCTTAATTCACAATTATGTGCCAACCCTAAACGCGTCTGCTCTAAAGCACGGAGAGCTTGTTTTTCCGCCGCTCTCCACAAATCGCTCAAAAGAGCCATTCATCACGGAAAATAAAATGGGGTTTTAAAAATCGTGTCCCGAGTATAAATTCTTACAACTACTGGTAATTTTGGATTAAAACAATCGATACAAATATAGAAATCTCACTCTCTGTCTTCACGCGAAGGATATGACACAAGGATTAAGATGATATGTTTATATGTACTTATAGGTATAACATATTAGGTACTTGGGTAACTTAGCATAATTTGGCAAAATCAGAAAGAAATTTGCCGGCTGGGGAATAGCCACGGAAAAAATGTTTTTTTATATGTAGGCTGATTTACATTTTTATTAAGTATATTGTGTTTTGCACCCTAGCTTCAAAGCAACCAATTTTTTTTAAATTAGATGTTTAGGATCATACCTGTGCTACCTCGGACATGAATACCAACGGCCCGTTTCGAAGAATGATTAAGACACGTTAAAGATCTTTAAAAGATCGATAACTGAACGACATGTCAAAACTGACGTTTTTTTCGATTCCGCTGTGATCCCAATAAGATCTATCTACGATATTTCTAACATCAAAGTGACATTGGTTGCCCGAATCGAGCTGCTTCTGTCAATTATACGACACACAAACGATATCTAAATGAGAACTTATACAAACCAGAACTTATCGTCATCGTATCTCATTCTTCGAATCGGGCCGTAAAGCGATGTTTATACTTAACTATCAAGAGGCTCGATATTAAACATGACATAGAACCTCTTTACAGTGATAGAGGATTAAACGCTAAATGTATAAATAACATATAATTATATTAATTCACTTGAATAATAAACATCACTTATTATGAGCATTCGTGCCCCGAGTTAGGACATGTAAATTCATGATTCATCCTTTTTTTATGAGATACGTATTTCTGATTTATTCTTATGGCCCAAGTGGGATATGTTTGATTTTCACAAACTTTCAAAAAAGCTTCTGTAAGAAAAGCCGTTGTCGAGTTTCACATATAAATAATACTCAGACGGAATCTACTTTAGGAAATATAATACATGTTAATACTTAAGAAATGTAAATAAAGATATATTATTATAATGACAGGATAAAAACTCCGAACCCCGAACGGTTAACTCCAGAGTCGGACCAAGGTAACTCTGCATTATATTTGAAATGACAGTGTGGAAATATCATCATTAATGTCAAATTTCTATGAAAATATGACGTTTAAAATGACACTCCCTCGCAATCATTCGGCCCGATTCGAAGTTTAAGATAAGTCAAATATTAGGTCTAGATAGATAGATTGTTTTAAGAAACGTCACTTTTGATACTGACATATCCAATCCATATCGTATCTATATCGAATATTTGATGTATTTTAAAGTTCGAAATCAGGCAAGTTTGAGCTAGGCGTCAGTATCGGATTTCGGAGGTAAATATCCCTAATTACCTATTGCTATCGAAAATGGAATGTTTCGGAAGGAATTAGATGATGAGCGAAGATAATCTTAGCAGGATTAGTTCGCGAACGCCATTGTTTTTATTATAGTTACATTTATACTTACAGTATATAATATAACTATTGTTTTTACTTTTATTTAGCGTTTACAGAAAATCAATTTAACTAACCAAAAGTTTTATTTGATCTGCATTATAAAAAAATTGGCCGATAAATTATTATTCATTTACTATCCGCTCATATAAGTATAATTTCATGTTATTATAATAATAATAAATTGCACAAAGATTGTGTATGGAAATAATTTAATCGTTTAAAATCACGAAAAAAACATTCGCTGCATAAGTTGACAAATATAACAATTTCGTTCACGAACCAGGTTTAAAACTAAAATTTAAACAACTGGGCGGATTATTTTTATAGTTCATACAAAGACTAGGCATTACGATATAGCTTCTTAAATCCGCGCCGGGGGTCACGCCAAGATGAAAATTGTTGATATAACACGTCAATTTATACTAAAATATGTATAGAAGTATAGTCATGTGATTTTTCAAACAATAATCTTTTCTATTTTGGTTTTCGTCAATGTACGATAGTCATCTTGGCTAGGCCACCGATATATTATACGAGTTTCGTAAAGACCTTTAACCTTTTGAGCGCCACGCCTATCGCACGCGGCGCGTAATCGTGAACCTTGTCGGTACGCATGAAGGTTGATATTGGGCTGTAGCCGCACGCGACATATGACGTCTTTGGCGGTCAAAAGGTTAAAAATGTTATCACCCAGCGCCGCGCGCTTTTACAGATGGATGACGTCTAAGTACGAAATATTTGCATAACTTTTGACGTACGGCCTGATTCGAACTTAAAGATACGTCAAATGGATTAGATATGTCAGTGTGAAGAGTGACGTTTCTTCAAACAAAATCGTTGACTGACATATCCAATTCATATCGTATCAGGCCGATAACCAGCTTGGAATAACAGCACTTCTATGGTTATTTCAAATGGTAACCTATATAAATTATCTGATAAAAATCACAATTTAAATTACATCTGATGGTCATCTGATTTGAGTTCCTCAGATACAGATCATAATGAGTTTTTTTACATAGTGTGTTTAAATTTTGCTGGTCACTATGTGAATATTTTAAAGTCTTTATTTCAGTAATATAATGAACTATACAGTTTTGAATGATTCTCGGTTAGCTTCAATAGACTTAAGTTGTCAGGAATATGACACGAATTTGACACACACCCGCTATCTCCAGTTACCCGTGAAACAAAAGGTAAGTAATCATGGTCCATATCCCGGTCGATTTAAGTCTAGTGAAAGTACACAAAAATAATTAGATAAAGATGTTTGAAGAGTTAAGTAACACAGATAAAAACGGAAGACAAAATTTATTTACTAAATCAACCGGTAACTTTTTTGTCTAAATTGTTTGAAATATTAACCTACTTCTATGTGACACTGCATTAAAGAAAAACGTCGTGATATCTTTCTATTTCTAGTATCTAACTCTCAATGTAATTTTCTGACAGACATTCGTTTAGAGCCGAATACAAGCCTTCTGCAATATCAAAATATTTGTGAAGTAAAAATGTATGGGGTCTAGAAATTTTTATCAGCTGGAAAATCTATGGGAATTTCGGGAGGTCAGTAAAAGAATCACACTACGAGGTCGATGTGTACCAAGATGACAACAGCGACGAGAGGTTGCCGCCAACAGTGGACGCTTCGAGTGCCTGTAACAAGAGAAAAAGCTTTTAATATTTAAGAAAGTTGTAGGTATTTAGAGAAAAAGAAGTTCTATGCAACATATATGCACAATTTTATTAAAGATTCTTGAAATATACCGTACGTACTACGTACCTAAAAATTTTTCAAATATTGTTTTTTTTTTGCTATAAATGAATATAAGGCTTAAGCTTTTATGGCTTAAAAACATAAAATATTAAATCGTAAAATATTTGTTAAAACACAATTGATAAACGTGTAATGTCGCCGTTTCTCAACGTCGTCGTTAACTCTTTTGACATGGAAGAAGTTGTATGTGTCATACAAAGCTCCTTTATTCTTGTTGTTATGTTTATGTTTGGGGGTATTTACATAAATTCAGAGTTGTGTTTGGATCAAAATTAAATTGATATTATTAAACTTAAGCTTTTATTGTGAATATGGCTAGAAAAATGACACGGGGAAAAAATTGATGCTGTACTAAAAATAAAAAATATCTGATGTCATCATAAATTGTTTTTTCTCGTACAATAAAGATTTTACTTACTTACGTAGGTACATATGATTATAAGATGTATACGAGAACTTACACTGTCTAATAAAAAAAATAGGATTCACAATTTAGGATATAAGTAGTATTGTTTATTATAACGTACGTACGTAACGTCGTGTTTATTATAACTAGGTGAATCCTAAATTGTTGATTAGACAGTGTAAGTACTCGTACATCTTACAATCATATGTATATATACAGAAGGATATTATTATTTTTTGATTAAAAAAAATAATTTATTACTGTTCATACGCAGTTCAACTAGGCAACCTATATGCAATGCAATGCAACTTATTTCTTATTACTTACTATTAGTAAAAAGGATATAGTTATGATATGACTATTGTTTTTGACTAAAGGTTTAATATAATTAATGACAGATGCTTGTGCGTTGTAACATGCATTGCTGCATAACTACGTAGAATGATTTCTGTTTCAACTACTCCGTCATTAAAAGAAAAAACATCATTGATACAATAATTCAGTCCAGTTTAGGGCTGAGCAGGACGTGAAACACTACTCTAATCAGCTGAGATATTTATTAAAGGAACGTATTTACGAATTTCCCTCAAACACGTTTAAACCCTCCCACCACAAACATTCCGAAGACCTATTACCCACTTTAAGTGCCTCGAAACTCCTATGAACCTTTCTACCTTCACTTTAAAATTTTATGCCTTCACTACCCCAAAATCGGCAAGTACGTCTTCGAGTGATACCCACAGATTAAAGATTCAGTGACTTCGCATACACACTTTGCCTTCATAAATATTCAGTGTAGACCTCCCACAATCAATTCTTACCGGTTGCCGGGGCAAAGGAAAAAGTGTTTGAACAGTCAAATAATACGATAGCTAGTGGAGCAACGAACGTTTGAATAAATATCGAGGGATCTATCGAGGAAATTATATTTGATCGTGCGTTTATAAGTTCGTAGTTGGGGTGAGCCACCGCTTAGGGGTGATTTTGGGCTCCCGAACACGGTTGAGTTTCGATATGTGGAAACGGGAATGCGTCTCTGTAAAGTTAAAAACTTTACCGTTCGAAACGATATTAGTGAAACTCGAGAGTGATTCGTTGCATTTTTTAGTTTTGTAGATTGAGAGAAGGTTTGGCTGAATTCACCAGTAACAAAAATGATATAAAAGTTCTGGAAAAGAAAGCAACGAATAGCGTTTAGGTCGTAGATGTTACAATGGATTGAAAGCAAGAACATACATAATTGAAAGATACAAAATTTCAAATAATGGATTCAGACTGCAACAAACACTGCTGCAATATTGCCATCGATTGTAATGCTACCGCAAATGTAAAAAATGCGATCATCAAAATTGAGTTTGATATTTGCGGCAGCGACGCAGTCGGCAGTAATGTCGCGCTACAACACTGCAGTAGTAATACTTCTGACTGCATTACTGCATGAAATTTCAATAAAGTATTTTTCTCAAGAAATTTATATTAAATTTGATATTTGATACAGTCAGCAGTAATGTCAAAAATCCCGCCGACAAAATTGATTTAGATATTTGCGATAGCCATTGCTGCAGTCGGATGCAATGTTGCGCTGCAATGCTGCAACAGTATTGCTTGCGCAGTCTGAATCCGAATAAGATAACAACCCAGGTATCACAGAATTAAAAATAGACGCAACAAATAGATAAATGCCAGAAAAAGTCAGCGTAACGGATCAAGATACTATTGAAGCCAACGGCCTTCCGCCAACATCGAAAAATCGAACAACGTTATCTGCCTCTCTATCGCTCTTGAACATTCTAGCGTAGAGGCAGATAAAGAATTTCATATTTCGTTTTTCGCGGCAGTGTTTCAGACAGATATCCGTCATATCTGTATCACATTCCTTTTTATTCACATGCCAATTTTTACGCATATTTTTATGTTAGCTGAGCGCAGCCGAGTGGATATTGATACAGCAGTCGGAAGTCAAGCGGCGCTAAAAGAAATAAAATATACACTTTGTTGGAAATCCATTGTATTTTGTTCTTAAGCAGTTGTTCAAATGTAGTTTGCAGTCAAGAACACGAACAAGTTATTTATTTTTTTAAATAGGTACTTTAGATTCCAATAATCAAATTTATACAGCGATTCGTTATTGATAATTTTGGCTATTCATCTTACTCGTACATAAATCAAAAACAGCTAATTCACTAATGAGTTAGCTAATGTAAGAGTTAGGAAATCTACAAATTGGACGTGTCACGTTAAGATGACGTTCGGATATCAACTGCAGAGAGTGCAGCGCTGCATTAAGCCCCATTTAGACGGACCAAGAACTTGTATGCGGTTTTCGGTACACTGCGGCGATTAGTCATCGTCTGAATCTATTGTATTCTGTAGTTATAAATACATAGGTATCGAGACCTCGTGGCATTATTTGACGTTTCTGACAGATTAGTGATGTAACCGTATTTTTACGAGTAGGTACAGTCAGCATCAAAAGTAGCGTATGAAACAACGCTCCAAAACTATCTGATATTCCGGATAAGTTTTCCGAATATAGATAAATTATTGGCTACGGATTCTCTGTTGTGCTAACAATGAAAACATCGCAGTGGTTGAATTTTATCTTATCACCTTGTAGCAGGAGTTCTGGATGTTTTTTTTTATTTCCTCCATTATTTGAAACAAAATCTAACGCGACACGTCTTTTGATAATTATTGCATTAATGACAATGACATACATAAAATTGACAATTGATGTTTTATAAATAGCGGTTAAATCTGCTTCTTCACAGATATGTTACATATTATG
Organism: Cydia pomonella; assembly: GCF_033807575.1. NCBI lineage: Eukaryota > Metazoa > Arthropoda > Insecta > Lepidoptera > Tortricidae > Cydia > Cydia pomonella. Next base: position 23,943,111 of record NC_084709.1, on the reverse strand, counting down.
TAGATTGAAAGTGTTGAAACCCAATAGATATTCATTAGTTATTTTATCTTATCTGAAACGGCAATTGAAAACCATGTCTCATCACTAGTGCCACCTTAATGCCACGAGCCCTCGATGTTTAGTTATAAATGTATCGAAAATTGCATGCACGCTCTCGCGCCGTGTCAAATGGGGCTTTACTGTTGCGGCGTCGTTATTCCCTCCGCTGTATCTATCAATCTTCGAGATAAAATTATGAAGGGTATAGGTAAGGAGGACAACCTATGCGTATGAAAAGAGTCCATCAAAACACCTTAAATAGGTGACGCCATAATACATCGCGAACAAATTTATGACTTGGATAAAAAAAATTCAAATCACTGACAACGCACTTCACTCGCTCAAAAACGTCTAAGTTCGTGTCATGTCCTTGTGCTGCCCTAGCGCCATCGGAGAGATTTTGAACTATCATTTACATCTTCTATTCACCTTCATCATCATCTTCTAGACACTTTAGCAACAGTTCTCCCTTAAGAGATTTTTCTCCTTACCTCTACCCTCCATAAAATTAATTGATAAATTTAATCGCTAAAAATGTAAGCGAACCCTTAACTACCTACCTACTATTTTGATTACACATGCACCTACCTCCCGTCCTTAGGACGGCTACATAATATCGACCTTATATTTTAAATGTTATGGTTTATATAGGTTTTTGGAAATAGAAACAACAATTACCCAAGTTAAATTGTTTATTAATATAAAAATAACATCAAAAACACGTACATAACATATTTTTCTCTTAAACATATGGCGCCAGTCTTTAATTTTACTCTAGGAACAATATATCCTTTAAAAGGTGAGATCAACGAAAATTATAACTTCTTATAGAGATCCAAGTAATTATTTCTTATTGTTTAATAATCAACAAAGCTAATTAGCAATATAACGCTACAAAAAGGCACTATTTTAATAAAATTGCAGACCACCAAGTTACTACTTTTCGCGGCAGCGAATGCACAATTTGTTCGAACAGTTTAGGCAAATGATCGTTGTAGTTGTGGAAAAGTATGCGATTTAGAGCATTTTTAAGTATTTACAAACCTACTTAGATACATAGAAAAACACTTAAAACTTTGAAAGTAATATTCGTCGCTCATAAAATAATAAGTGTACTTTTACGAAGACAAGGTCACCGACTATTATACTAGACAAACAGTTGCCTTGGTAAAGAAAATAAGAGTGCATAGTTACGTAGCCTCCTACAACCCGTCTCCGAGACCCCAAGAAAAAAAAACGTAAGCACCTACCACCCGTCTCAGAGACGGGCCGAGGCAGAAATATACTCACCAAAACTAAACGCGTGCACGACCGACCTCGGCGAGCGGTGACGCGGCACTGAGGCGGGAGGTAGGAAGGTACAAGGACACACACGTTTCTCCGATGCTCACACTTAGAGTTATACCATTTTTTTTATTGAATGAGTCTGTGAGACGGTAGGTAGGTGGTTAAGGGTTAAGCTACTTAGATTCTTATAAACAACCGGGTAGCAACATCGATTTGGATATTTGCGGTAGCAATACAGTCGGCAGTAATGTAACGTTGCAATAAAAGAGCAGTAATAATAGTATAGTCTGGTATATAATGTACTGATCATTACTAGGTATTTTATGACTGATTAATATACCTATTATAGCTTTATTCAAAGTAACTTTACTGCTAATGATGCAATGCAACGTAGTAAATATAGTAGTAATAATACACGTTATACGTACTACAAAATGACAGGCATCTAGCGAAGAACAAAGAAACAAAACCACTTCCGAATTCCACTGTAAAATTTCCAACTGCATTCGAAATCAGACGGTAAGCCGTTGCGATAAGTAAGTAATTGCAGTAACGGGCGAACGATACGTGCAATGCGCTTAAATGCATATAAGAATGCAACAAGGTTGTGCTCGGTAGGGACAATGCAGTTTTGTCAGGGGAATGTAATGATGCGATTCAGTGAGCTTGGGAAAAATGAAGGTTGATTCATTTTTGAAAATGTTTCGATTTATATGAACGATGTGTTGTTTTAGTTAAGGCCGTGTGTTCACTAAAAACATTTTTCATTATAAAGCATAAAACCACGTTTATAAGTAATTTTTATCATCATCATCAATCTAATATCTCGCTACCTTTCGTAATACATAATCGCAGCAGTAATGCGGCGGCAAACATCATCTTCATCGCCAAAGTAATTGACAGATACAGCGGCAACATCGACGCCGCAACAGAATGCAGCTGCAGTTGTCATCCGAACGTCACCTTTATCGAATTGCATGTTCACAAACGTGCAGTTCGGTAAATCGGCCAAGATCAGCAATCTAAAGTGTGTGAGTTACTTAATTTAATTTACGTAATTTACCATACCGCTGGCACTGTCAGAAAATTATCAAATCTCATTTAGAGCTTTGCTTTTACACGGCCTATCTCTACAATCCCTAATTTCTTAGTCAAAATATGTAGCTCGGTCGTTTCGTTACTACATAAACTATTATATAACAGAGAAAGTAATGTATAATGAATACATCTTTCTCCTTACGCCCATGTGACGGTAACAAAACAGCCATGGTCCAAAAAAACGACGAAGCGTTTCGAGAAGAGGTTGTCGGGCCCTTGCGTATCGCTTGGCTCGTCTTAGTGGGGACACTACTGTGCCCCCAGATTTTGAATTATAAAACTTGGTCACGAGTGATACGACTTTGTTCATGCTACTTTACGGAAGAACTGTAAATTCATGACATAACCGTGAATATCCTTCCTACATCTGCATTTATGCATCGAAAATCCAGCGATAAATTGCTTCGAGCTCAGAACCCCCCGCAGGCAACCCTAACACAATCCTATAATGTACGCCGCAAACCTTTACTTACCGCTTCTTTGTAACAACTCACTGCATTATTGAGCAGCCCGCTTGTGTCGCCGTTAAATATAAATACGCCAGCCCTGCGGAGGTGCGCTGCGGTGCTGGGGATTATTATGGATTTTTAGCTTTATGTGAGAAGAAAACCTTTAGAAACGATAACAGAAAGTATGTCTTTATAAAAGGCTCGATTGGATCAAAAAGAATAATAAATAGACGGTTTGTTATGGTCGATAATTCGATGAAAATAGTCAAAACTGCGTGAGATAATCAAGAGAAAATCTTCACATGAATGAAGAGAGAGAGAGAGAGATAAAAAGTCCACAGTCTAACAAAACTGATAATTGATAGCACATCGCGCATCCAAGCGCAAATTATGTTTTCTTTCAATTTCTAAACAAATATGTACAATACATTCTATCGTTGTGACAAAAAGAGTACCCATCGTTCGTACATAAATAGTCATTCAGTAGTCAGGAGAAGTTTGGAATTCAAAATTCAAACTATATTCAGTCATTCCTGTACTCGTAACAGACGAGCGTAGCAATTTTATCACAAAAAAGTTACTTTATTCAATTCAAACGTGACGCACGCCGTGCAGCGAACACCAAAATATCGAAGTTTCGATGACTTGTCCCTATTTCTATAGTTCTAGTGTAGTTAGTTGTGGTAAGGTTGTCTGGAAGGTGCTTTTTATAGTTTAATTTTTTTAGAATTATAAAAAGATAAACAATCTTGACGTCTTTTTATGAAAAAATGCTTTTTAAAAATTAGTAACTATTACTAAATTAAAACTTATAATAAATGAGTTTTTATCTATGTATTGAGTGAGCACTCTTACTTAATTTTCTATGCCATTTTTAACCTAAAAATTAGTAAATTAATTTTGTACCCAGCAGAAACGTCTGCGAACGATGATACTAAGCTTTTAAAAAAATTATAAGTGGAAAAATTCACTGTCTAGGGTGGGAATTGAACCCGCGACCACTGGATCGCTTGCCCAGTGATTTGCCAACATTACCCAATACGGCGGAAGCGCTGGTGGCCTAGCGGTAAGAGCGTGCGACTTGCAATCCGGAGGTCGCGGGTTCAAACCCCGGCTCGTACCAATGAGTTTTTCGGAACTTATGTACGAAATATCATTTGATATTTACCAGTCGCTTTTCGGTGAAGGAAAACATCGTGAGGAAACCGGACTAATCCCAACAAGGCCTAGTTTATCCTCTGGGTTGGAAGGTCTGATGGCAGTCGCTTTCGTAAAAACTAGTGCCTACGCCAAATCTTAGGATTAGTTGTCAAGCGGACCCCAGGCTCCCATGAGCCGTGGCAAATGCCGGGACAACGCGAGGAAGAAGACCCAATACGGCGAATATTTCCACCATTTATGACCACCATATATTGGGTAAGGTCTTAGTAGCTCAGATGGCAGAGCACTGGACTAGCGATCCAGTGACCATAGGTTCAATTCCCACCCAGGATAATGAAGTTTTCCACTATTAACGTGTTTCTAAGCTTAAAAATGAATAAACTACAACACAAAACGACAATGAATAAACAAAAGATGAATACCTGAGACGTGCAGCGGCGGCGCGCGGTACACGTGTTGCGCGTCGCGCTCGCGCTCGGGCGCGCGATCGAGTTGCGCGCGCACCACGCTCGGCCGCTCTGTGCCCTCGGTTCGTTGCACGGCGCGCGTAACGTTCGCCCGGCGCGCTGCAACACGCCTTAGGTTAGGTTTTGAGGTGACTTTGAAAATACCTTACTTAAATTTGATAAAAGATTGCCTCGAGCCAAACAACAGTATGTCACGGGTCTAGAATGTACAATATTGTCTGTCAAATGTCAAAAGTGCGACCAATGAATGATGTCAAGTGACATAGGAAATATTAAATTCAGAAATAGCTTAAATTACTTGTTACTGTAACAGTATGTACTAAGATATAATATTTTCGTATTTCTAGTCCGTCCCTAAGTTTTGGTCGCTAGCTGCTGCATGTTTTTTTCTTGTGTCTCTTTCGCACTCATGAAATGTGCATATACGTGATGGCTTCCATTTTACACACTTTGGTTATTTTTAAGCGTAAGCGGCGTTGTAAATCTGTGGTCCACAGAAGACATCCTGACATTTGGCTTTTCGGCATATCGAGGTCAAGCCAATTAGAAAGCGGTTACGCAGACAGCAATATGTCATATATAAATATGTAGTTAAAATACACTGCCATGTCCGTGTCATTTTGAGTTAAGCCTTTTCTTATTTCCATATTTTTGCGTCATCGCTGACTAACGGGCAAGATTTCTTATATTTGTTCCATTCGAACTTAGCCGCGCGCCTTATAGACGCCACAGGTGACCAGAAGGCTGGCCAGTATTTTGCTCAACGCATTAGCATTGCCATTCAACGTGGCAATGCGGCCAGCCTTCTGGGCACACTGCCCATCGGTAGTTACTTGGAGGACGTGTTTTATTTATAGGACCTTTATTTTAAGTTTATTTATAGTTTTTATTATTATTTTCGAAGATGAAATGTAGAACCTAAAATAAGTATTCGGGAAAGGCAAAAATAAGAAATTAAAAAACGTCAATTAAATCAATGATACTTTAAAATTTTAGTTTCGATTGTAATATGAATTATTAAATATTCTGATTTATAGTAAGTACAGTAAGAATGTGTTTATTCGTACCTACTAAAAATATTTAATAATGTGGTATTCTGGGAATAAAAGCATGAATTCTGGGAATAAAAGCTGTGGAAGGATTCCTCATATTAAATTAAATGTAAGAAGATCGCACATATTCCTATATTGATCTATATCTATACCTAAAGTAAGCATGAATAATTAGTTTTCGAAAACTTGAGTGGCCCAAGGGATGCATAACTTTTACAATTTGGGAACAATTTAAGCTCAAAAACAACGAAATAACTAGATATTGACTCTATTTTACTACTCTAGTGGCTCAGTTTCATTAGTCGGTATAAAGCGTGCGGGGACCCCCGCAGGCGGTATAACGACAAGTGAAACTCATAAGTCGATAATTCGGGCGATATACAGCATGCGGGTGACTCTCCGAAGGTTGTAAGGTATAACGACTAGTGAAACTCATAATGGCATGCGTTTTGGAAATCCCCTGCACTCCGCATACGTGCCCTATCGACCAATGAAAACAGTTCCCCGAATACGGGCCCTATGGCATGCTTTATGGAAATCTCCCGCACCCCGCATGCGGGCCCTATCAACCAACGCAACTGAGTCATTATTGATTGGCAGGTTTATAATTAAAATCATGTACCTACAAGTAGTAACTTTCCGACACATTTGCCATCGGCACTGGAAACGATGAATGATGTAAAATTAATTAATAGTCAAATTACAGCGACGAAATTATTGTATTATTGCATTTGAACATGGATTTAAACGCAAATGTGAAACCTGCGGAAAGTCAATTTTAACATTTTGACGAGGCTCAATAAGATTCAGTAATCCTTGCGTATAATGCATTCGTTGTAATTAAAATACAGTTCTAATTAAATCTTGGATCCACTTTAATTGAGATTATACATAATTTCATATTTTGAGTTATGTTTGTATTGAAACTGAGTATTTTAATATCCTGTTTATGGTTTAGCTCTGGAAATTTTCAGAGGGAACAAAGTATTCTCTAAATTTTTTTTAAAGTTAGTGAGCGAAAATATTTCACCGATACAATCAAGATTTAAAATAGGGGTTAAAAACAGCATTATCATTTTGTTTTTATTAAATTTTCGTTATTTATTTTTATGAGATATGTTTGGCAATAACGTCCTGCATTAGCAATCTAGTGCATCAAATTTCTATAAAAATGTTTTTTTAAATTCTATATTAATATATATACTTAGTTATAAGACGTTTAGGGTCGGCAACGCGCAAGTAACTCGAAGGCGTACATAGGCTACAGAGACTGCTTACCATCAGGCGGGCCGTATGCTTGTTTGCCACCGACGTAGTATTAAAAAAACCGGCCAAGAGCATGTCGGGCCACGCTCAGTGTAGGGTTCCGTAGTTACTCTTCCGTCACAATAAGCTAAACTGTACCCCTAGTGTAAATTTGATCGACATAATAACGTGTCGAACGCGTTTGCGTTAAGTCTCATTTTGTATAGGATTTTGAGTTTCCAAAACGTCCCGCTTGGCGCGCTCTTTCTAATTCCAATACAAAATGAGACTAAACGCAAACGCGTACGTCACGTTTCGAAATCGAATTTATTTACACTAGGGGTACAGGAGCTTAAAGTATAGTAAATTTTTAACCAAGGGATGAAACGGTACCTTTCACACGAGTTAAACAAATAGGCAAATTTGCATAATCAGTACCTAATTAAAGTTTTTTTACTATGGGAGCAACTTTTAGCGATAACTCAAAAACAGCTAAACTGATCATGTCCGCTATAGTTTTCATTTAATGTCTTTCTTAAGCCCTACTTCCACAATATTTTTCATATTTTTTGGACCTATGGTTCAAAAGTTAGAGGGGGGAGGACACATTTTTTTTCTCTTTCGGAGCGATTATCTCCGAATCTATACACTTTATCAAAAAATGTTTGTTGAAGACCCCTATTAGTTTTGAAAGACCTTTCTAACGATACTGCACACTGTAGGGTTGAACTGCACATTTATTATGCATCGTTACAGCTGCAGCATTGCAGCACCGGTAAACGGGTGTTTACCATAAGGAATTTCGTACATTGACCCTGTTCCTATCTCTATTACACAAGCATAATTAAATTGCTGTCCCACTCGCGCATTATCATTAACCGAAGACATAATAGGCGGGACAGCAATATAAATACTCGCGTGCGATAAAGAGAGATCGGCAGGTCGATGTACGAAATTCCTCGTGAAAAGTAAGCGTAATTTCTTTAAGGTGACGCATCGTTGAACAATAAAATATAAAATGCGGCACTGGCTTGCTTGCTTCCCGAAAGCGCGCTCATCCCAAGACTTCACGCGTAGTGAATTTGCTTTTGCGCTAGCTTATTCTATAAGGTCGTATGAGGCAAAGCGGGTTTCACCGTTAAAAAAAAAGAACTAATCGAAAGATTACAACTTTAGAACTGAATTGTGTGTTGAGATTAACATGGGAATTTTAGAGGCTTGGATCTACCGGCATAGGATAGGACTGTTCAATTTGTAAAGAGGCATCTTTGATACGATTTTCTCTGCTTTAAACGTTAACCAATCGTGTCCGTCAATGCCATGAATAACCCGTTTACAAAAAAATCTTTCATTCCTTTTGTAATCGGTGAGATAAATCAAGCCAAAATGTACAAAGCGCCGTCTTAAAAGGAGTGATGAATTGAGCGTTCTATTTGTGACAGCAATGCCGCAACAAAATACGTGTATAACCAATTATCAATAAAATTGGAAATGCTGCAGCAGTAACTCTAAGCCCCGGTCAGATTTACTTTGCCTTTCGGCCTTTCATAACGTCCAAATTCTTGAACAAATACCAAGAACGGTATTTTCTGAAACCTAGCATGCATAACAAGCTCCTCGATATTAAATATCCAGTCTATTCAATCCTTTTCATAATAGCTTTCTCTATAAACTTGACGCTTTAGACGCTAATCATCAAAATTTAAACCTTTCATAAACAAAGTTCCACGTTCGTAATCTAAAATGTTATTTTTATCCACAACGACCTATAGCTTCAGATAAAACTACGTAAGTCCAAGTTTTCAATTCCACGGGCCGTCAAAGTTTCGAACTCGAGATCGACCCCCGCGGAGGGTCTTCAAAGTGTCGTTATGAACTGTGAATAACTCCATTTGGGGGCGATTACGGATACTGCATAAAGCTGTCGACGAGGAAACAACGAGGTGTCGATTGCAGTTAATGTCTCTGTCGACGTTTAGGGGTGACGTGAGATGGCGTTAGGTGACGGACTTCCTTCCTTACTTCTTTCCCTGGATATAAATACATGAATAAAAAGGGTTTTTTTTTTAATTTGTATTTTTTTTCTGAGGAAGTTCATTCTTTTTAAACACCGTTTAATGTGCTGTATTATTTGTATTGTTTCTGTATTTAAGTGTGCAATAAAGAGTATTTGTATTGTTTTGTACTTATTGTATTTGATTTGACCTCAGTTCTAGTATCTGTCAAGATGACGTTTTATTGAATTTTGAAAAATGACGGTATGCGGTCGTAACATGCGGTTCCTGAACACATCATCATAGAAATATTACATGTGTGTAGATAAAGCAGTATATGTAAACATAATTAGACATTAAAACAATCGTGTGATGGTTTTATGAAACTCGCTTTTAGCTGGTTTCATAAACCCACACTCGTAAATTAACGCCTTTCATTATGTAGCAGCGACATAAGCTACTATTTTTAATGTGTGTAACCTCATAACTTCGTCATTTCTCAGCCGATTTTTAAAATTATTTTTTTCACTGAAAGTATTATAAAAAGTGGTTAATTTTTTGTCAAAATCTAGTTCTGATGATGGAATCCATAAGGAATCGAGGGAGCAAATCTTATAACATATAATAATTTTTATGTTATCAACAAAAAATCAAGCATTTTTACATTAAAAAGTTACATAATATAATGAAATGAATCTGCTAATGAAGACCAGAACAGAAAACCGCAACGGCGAACGAACTAATTATTATGAGATGCATTATGGTTCTAAACAATTAAAATTGCATTTCAAATTGTATTTTGGTTTGAAATGGAATTATGTATATGGCTTACGTGTGTTATGCTTGAAGCAGAATAAGCATAAACCTTATGTTAATTAATGTTTTATTATACTCACGTTCTTTGTTTGCGTTGCTCTTCATTTCCGTCGCTTTGGGCGACGTGGATGGCATCGGGATTTCTGTGGCAGAAATTAATTATGACTTTTAATTCAGTGGTAATAGTATTTTCCACCTCAGCAGCTCGCACAAGCCTACTTTCGTCACTCCCTGGAGTGAGGAAAATTGCACTTTCCACACTTCAGGGAGTGAGACAAAGTAGCTTTTTGATTTAGTGGAGGCCATGAATACAGAAATAAAAACTTTACTTGATGTTGAATTTCTATACCTTTAATATGTTCTCACTACTGAGGTGAAAAGTTGTATGTGTCACACGAGAACAAAGTTATTTTACATCTCGTGTTTTACAGTACAAAAAAAACTAACTTTCCTCTCTTGTTGCACAAATAACTATTGTGCAACAGATACATAATAAAGGGTCTTTAAGTTCAAGGGCTAAAGTTTCAAAACTAGACAAAGTCGAGTTTTGTAAAGACAAGCCCGAGCACCGCGATTCATGTAAAGTTGATTTAGATGTCACTGGCAGTCATTTGATTGAGAAATAGAAGGATTCGAGTAGAAAACAATAGAAATAGAATTGGACCAAGCTAACTCTAAATGGCAATGACAATATATGGTATACGTAGAAAAAAAAGAAAAAAAAGTCATATTTAATGTCAAATTTGTATGAGATTAAGACGTTTAAGTATAATGGACACTCTCTTACTTTGTTATGTTCGATTCGGCGAAAAGTTAGCTTAAACAGGATCTAACTAGTTAGGAAAAACAATTGATTAAAGATAAAAACAGACAACAGGCGATCCTATCCCCAAGTATTAAGATAACATTCAAATTTAGTCATATTATTATTCCTTTATTTGATTTTTTATCTGAAAATAATCTCAATTTATCTCGCTTGCGGACCATACTTCATATAAAGGTCGAGTTTCATAAGTGTTAGGGTCGGCAACGCGCATGTAACTCCTCTGGAGTTGCAGGCATACATTGGCTACAGAGACTGCTTACCACCAGGCGGGCCGTATGCTTGCCACCGACGAAGTTTAAAAAAAGAGTAACGATATTAAGATTATTATCAGAAGAACACCAAAAAAATACCCGAATGGGAAAAGGTATCCTTCCTGCTTTCAATGTAACCATGGTTTTCCAACAATGTAACAAAAAGTCTTGTCTGCCCTCCGGGCGGAAAGCGTTAACTTTGCTCCCGCTGCGCTAAACGAAGTTGCCGCTTTCCACCTCCCTCGAGCAGAAAAATAGTATACACACCACGGGAGGAAACGTAGGACATTCCATCCCGCGTGTTTGCCACCCTCGCCTTCGGCTCGGGTAACAATTTTACACGCGGCACGCAATTTCCTACTTTTCCTCCCTTGGGACACAAATAACTATTGTAGCAGTTTATTGTGATAAATATCTTGTCATGTGTAAAATAGGCATTTAAACAGCGCAGTTGAAACTAAGTATTTAAAAACAAGTTATTAATTTGGTTTACAGAATATCTATCATATTAATTACCAGTTCATTTTTGATTTCCCAAATAGCCCACTGCAAATCATTTCGTAACTTTACTCCGCTAACTTAAATTAATTTAATTATTAGTTATTAAGGATTAAGTTGTTCGCAAGTAAAATTAATTGGCAACTAATTTACAGTACACAAAGTATATTTCCAAGTCTTGCTCGTGACATAGTTCATCACTGTAAACTTATAATTAAAGGCTTCACTGAATTAATTAAAATATTTTATTTATACCTTTGGCTATATGGATTTTGTGAAGTTAACCGGTTAACCCCGGGTTAGTGAGATGGTGCAAGTGGCCCGAATCGATATGACTTTAAGCCTAACTTCACAAAATCCATATAGCCAAAGGTATAAACCCAACCATAAAGGTATAAACCAAGATAACCCTTGGTTAACCGATTAAACCTGGGTTAATGGGATGGTGCAAATGATACTACATAATTTTGGATTTGTAGCGTAGAACGAGCATTCCAGAGTTCGCTTTGTTTGTATACATACGGTTCAAATTCTGGTAAGGGCATATATTTGTGTGTTCACCACAAATATTTGTTCCTGAGTTATGGATGTTTGCTACATATCTAAGTAATTTTCATAGTGTAAGTGTGACATAGCATGTATAATAATTATAAAAACATTACTTATAAGCGCCTTGGTTTATTAGACTGTAAGCTTATTTGTGAATAAAATCGAAAAAAAATAATATAAAGTACATATTTATGTACGAGTATATCTATTATAAACCGTGTTTTTATTGAATTTCGGTAAAGTATCGGTAAGTACGTTTAAGGAAACTAAATGGCATAGTTAATTTAAAAAAAAAAAAGAAATTACTATTTTTATAAAAAGTAACTAAATGTTGCATATAGCGTTATTGTAACACGGGCATTACATTTAACTCAACCAAACAATTGAAAACTGTGACATATCAATGTCATTTAGAACGTCGATCGTCCGAGATAGTACTTACGTTTAGTAGCATATGTAGGAACTCGCACTAAACACTAATCAATAAGTAAACAGGCCCTAAGGCAAGTGTACACGCTCGTAAGGGTCTTATAAGATAAAAATTAATGATTGATTATCTCCGAAATGGAGTTAATTAGAATATCGGTGTCTTTGAGAAAGTTACTTAATTTAAGCTCAGGAATGCACCCTCGAAATTAACGCAAATCAAAAAAAACACGGTGTATAATATATCGTCGCTTAGTACCCACAACACACGCCTTATCAATCTTACCGTGGGGCTACAATTTGTGTACTTAATGATTTTTTTTTTTGCTGATAAAAAAATGCATGACGATCGACGTACCGTACCAGCACTGTCAATCATGAACGAAATAAAATTAAAAACTATTTTTCGTGATTTTTGTGTTTCTTATTGCTCACTGGTAGATACCCAGTACCCCTAGTGTAAATTTGATCGACATCATAACGTGACGAACGCGTTTGCGTTAAGTCTCATTTTGTATAGGATTTTGAGTTTCCAAAACGTCCCGCTTGGCGCGCTCTTTCTAAATCCAATACAAAATGAGACTAAACGCAAACGCGTATGTCACGTTTCGAAATCGAATTTATTTACACTAAGGGTACTGTTCGTTAACGAAACTAAGTCACGTATTCGAAAGTGCAGACTCTACTTGGTAGATATTGTGTAAGTGAACTTTATTTGTAGTACTCGTAAACAGTATACCTTGTTATGAGTGGTTTTCATGTACACATCCATATTAACACTCTGTTATTCACTGGCAATTTGCATAGCAGTAATTTTACTGTTTAGTCACGCTATGTCACGTGCTGATGTGGCAGCATGTTATGTGACATTACAATAAATTAAATTTACTGTAAAGCAATTTTTCTGTAAATTCTCAGTAAAATTATATTCTTATGATGTTCCCATTATACATTTTTTTATGCCGGTTAACCCATCCGTTAGCTCGTTGGATGGATGACATTCCGAAGATCGTAGGACGCTTTGGACCCGGGTACGTCCTTAAACTACGTCCAAAAGAGAGGTATGGGCATTGTGAATGTCATCTCCCTTTGTGTGGTAGGGCACAGCCGGTGGATGTCATTCCAGATCTAGAGCGGAGCCCAACTGGGGAAGTACCTCCACCTTACAGAAAACAGCAGCCAACACTAGACCCTACTCGTAGTGTTGTGTTCCTGCCGGTGAGTAAGGTTGCCAGAGCTCAACGAGGGGGGGTCGGGTTTAGGGTCGGCAACGCGCATGTAACCCCTCTGGAGTTGCAGGCGTACATAGGCTACGGAGACTGCTTACCATCAGGCGGGCCGTATGCTTGTTTGCCACCGACGTAGTATAAAAAAAAAAAAAACTTCAGAGATGATGAGATAAAACTTGCCTCAAGACTGGGATATAATGGCGTCCACAATGAGAACAGCGCCTACGCTTAGCAGTGAGCGACAAGAGGCTAAATTTATAATGACGATAAATATCGCTCAAAGAATTTAGACACATCGTTTGGAGCCCAGATGCTAACCTCAATTCTGAGACATCGAGGAATGACCGCAGAAAAAGAGAAAGGGTTAGTTACAACTAACAGCCCGATTCGAAGAATGATTACGACACGTTTAAGATTTTGAAAAGATCTTTAAAAGATCGATATCTAAACGACACGTCAAAATTGACGTTTATTTCGATTCCGCTGTGATCCCAATAAGATCTATCTACGATATTTCTAACGTGAAAGTGACATTAGTTGCCCGAATCGAACTGCTTCTGTCAATTAATATGACATACAAATGATATCTAAAAGCGAACTTATCTAAACCAGAACTTATCGCTATCGTATTTCATTCTTCGAATTGGGCCATAACTATGCTTAATATGCTTACCATATAGCCTGATCGAGCCCTCAGTCTCTCCCAGAGAGTTTTTCGAGATGCACCGGTAGTTTCCAAAATCACCGAGCTGCAAGTTTCGCACTGTCAGCTTCATATGCGCTCTGTAACAAAAATACATTGCAACTTTCAACTAGGTAAACTATTTTTAGTGTTCCGTACAAAACTTTGTTCAGGGAACGATTATGGGATCACTTTAAATAAATAAATATTATAGGACATTATTACACAAATTGACTAAGTCCCACAGTAAGCTCAATAAGGCTTGTGTTGAGGGTATTTAGACAACGATATATATAATATATAAATATTTATAAATACTTAAATACATAGAAAACACCCATGACTCAGGAATAAATATCCATGCTCATCACATGAATAAATGCCCTTACCAGGATTTGAACCCGGGACCATCAGCTTCGTAGGCAGGGTCACTACCCACTAGGCCAAACCGGTCGTCAAAACTTTGTTCTTGCAAATTGGTTAAATATGGTTTTCTCAGAGACCGTTCGACGGAGAAAGCAAAAATTTGGAATAGTTATGGAAAAATACCACCACTAACACTGTAAATAAGGATTTTTCTACTCATAGACTGTAATGGTTGAATTAAGATTTCGTATCCCAAACTAAAATAGCTTACTTTTCATGTATGGGCTCCCAACTCAACTATTTTCTTTCGATACGCTGTAGTCAACTATAAAAATATGGACCAACCACGTGCCACCGCGGTCCCATACTTACCAATTTTGATTAATTATTTAGGTTTTATAAAACCTAAATAAGTAATTTTTGTACAATAGTGATATAATCAAGATTTTCAATCTCGTACCTCACTTAGGCAACTCAGCAAGCTTCGTCGCCTAAGTCGAGTACCGTCGACTGAAAAGCTCTCTATTGTTTAAAATACTATTTTAATTGAGAGGAGTAAGCTGAATTAATTTTTCATTTGTAAGAATCGTGAAAATGAGAAATCTTGCGAGAAATTATATCGATGGACTGATTTTAAGTTCATTGTACGCGCAGTAGTTCCGATAAATAATTCATTTATAGCTGTAAATTTTTATACAAAAATGTCTTCTCTGCGCTTGAGATTTTTGCTTTTTTTACTGACTATAATTACTTATCATAAAAATATTTATTTTTAAAATCTACCTTCGTTATCCGTGTGCCATGACGAACAAAATCTACCTATTACACAACCGCTTATTAGTAAACATATGCAAAGAGTAGCTACGATGTATGTGTCTTGTAAGCATCTCCCATTTACCATATAGGTAGCTAGAGCCCACAGCCATCTTGTACTTAAATTAGTTAGCATAGCAAAATTAGTTAACTTTAACCGCACTTACTCATAATTTTAATTAAACGTGTTTGCGGAGCGGAAGGGTTATTACTCAGTTGATGGAAGTTTTTCGAGCCGTGTCAGGAGCAGACTCGCTGAACGCTGGTTTAGCCAAATGTATAAATAAATCATACCTATGTTTTACACTATACGAGAAGTAATTTGAATAAACAGATGTCTGTCGCAATGAAAAAATGAACTGTGGTCAGTTTCCTTCACTGCGGCAATTAGTATAACACGTGATTAATCATACTTTGCATGGGGTCTTTCGACCCCATCCAGGAAGTTGTAAACTTTTCACGAGACAAGTTGTCACGATGATTGCATGAATTGATTGTGAATGATTGGTCATTCACCATTCACTGACGAAGGTCAGCAAGGGTTAGCTGAACGGTAGTTTGCTAGCACTTTGGACCGACAATAACCCGGATCTATTATTTTAAAAAGTCCTCGTTGGATCCATCGACCCGAAGTTGGATCTACCGAATAAATCTCACTAAATCTATCTTGGATCTATAGAGAATGAAGGCAAAGATGTTCGACGTTCGAATCCCACGTTGACCGGAGTTGAAATATAATTTGCATTATACTTTTCAATATATTGCCGTAGAAATTCTGAAATATATTTAACTTTGAACAAAGCGCTACATTTTTCAACCATCTGACGTGCCTACAATGCCTACCATGTCAGGATTTTATGCAATTATAAGCCAAAGGCGCAGTGTAAAGCGAATTTATTAAAATATGAAATGCTTTATTGAGTAACCTGATGAATCATTATTGCTTATATACTTTGATAGAGTCAAAGTTTTCGCGGTGCAATTATCTTGGCGATCTTCAGTCTTTGTCTAGTCGTACGTTCTTAAAAGTTGAATTGTTATTTGTTGCGGTAAAAATTGAACTCTGTTCATTTATTGCATCAAACCGAGTATTGCAAATATGGGGAAATTTGCGCAGCCAAATATATATCTTATGCAGACATTCTGCAGATAACCTTTTGGTTCCTTCTAATTTCCTGACTTTTAACATAAACTCGTTTCACTCGCACTCGACTGTTTTTCATTAGTTCATGATACCATTTTTAGTGCATATATTATCAGAACTTAATTATGATACAGCCAATGCTGATACGAATGTAATCTAGAATTAGGAAGTAGCTGAGAATGCAATTGTCGGAAGCACTAATCGCCATCGACTGAACTGAGTCGAAGGATTAGGCCGCTTAGCCACCTACTGTGTACTTGGGACCGTCGAGATCTTGTCTACGTTTTAGTGCCTACTCAAACTTTATGAAGTACCTAGCGAATTATATATAATAATATGTAACTTGTATTTGGCTCATTATCTTAATCTTTCAACCAAAGAATATCCTGTACCTTAATGTTGGAAATTTAAATTATTTTGTAAAAACAACATGACAAACTCAAACTGTATGTCACGGCCCGTGTTCTCTTATTACTTCGTTTTTTTTACATGTCGCATTATAAATCTGCTATTGTGAATGATGACACGGCCAATGCTAAGGCGAGTGTAATAGGCGAACGTAATGGTAAGTATCTTAGAATGCAAATTTCGGAAGCATTAAGTGCCACCGACCAAACTGAGTCGAACGATTAGGCCGCTTAGCCACCTACTGTATACATGTAACCGTCGAGATCTTATCTAGGGTTTAGTGCCTACTCGAAACTATGAAGTAACTGATTACATATATTATTATGTAACTTGTATTTGGCTCAATAAAATAATCTTTCAACGAAAAAATACTTATGATGTAGCTTATTGTTGAAAATTTAAATTATTTTATAACAATAACATGACAAACTCAAACCGTCTGTCACGGTCCGTGTTCATTTGTCACTCGTAGATTTTTTACATGTCACATTTTTTTGCACACACAAGCTATTGCGATTTCTACAAAAACGTATCTAAAAAATCTCAAATAATTACTGAGAGTTTGAATATAATCGGCAAACGTAATGGTAAGTAGCTTAGAATGCAATTGTCGGAAGCACTAAGTGCCACCGACTGGAAGGATTAGTCTGCTTAGCTGCCTACTGTGTGTACTTGGGACAGTCGAGAACTCGTTCAGGACTCGTTTTAGTATTTATCCATGTATTTCGAACATATTGAAGTAACTTTAGTGGCCATTGCAATACGGCACCAGCGCCAAAGAAGGCCCGCCGCACTGAAGCTTACCACTTACAAACTTTCATTTTTTTATAAGTGTGGTTCACATTTTGCATACAAGTTCGCTAGTTTTATTTTATTTTATTTATTAGGAGAACAAACAGAGTTAAATGTACATAAGGTTCTATTAAAACTAACCTTACACATAAAACATGCATTTTTCTCCACGACAGTCCTCACCGAGATACACAGTCCAGTTCAGTTTACTTATTCTAATTATGATATGAATATCTATTTTCTATTGGCACAAACTATTGCATACTGGTAAACAAAAACAAACAATTTATAGCTAGGCTATTTTTACGAATAACAATAATACAATTTGCAAGTTTAATATAATTTAAGAAAAATATAAAATATTTTAAAAATTAGGTTGGATCTTTTTTGATGAATGTGACCATACAAAGCAAAGAATTTTCCAAGTAGAAAAGTTATTTCTTGGAAAAATTCGTGTATCGAATTTGACAGCTGAAGTAGATGTTGCTGTCGTACATATTATACTGACAAAACTTGACATTTGACAATTCAGTTACCACAAAACAAATGGTACCATTTAGAATCATCTATTTTCTATGTCAATCTTGGGGCACGTTTTTTCTCGTACTACACACCTCTTCTACATTGTAATAACTCTTTTAAACAAAATGACACATTTTATTCCCAGTGAACCTGAATCATAATAACGGTATGAAATCTACATGTATTTTTAAATGTATTACAAATTTAAATCCCACCAACCTCAACGAGTCAATTCACTCTTTAAACGTATTAAGAATCAATTTAAACCGTTTAGTTAATTGCCCTCGTATATCTGCCCACAAAATCTGCGGTAGCCGGCTCAAATTGATATTGAAGGCTTAATAAATTTAAAGTGTGCCGAGGCGGATAGTGGTGAGAATTTGGCGTGGGTTTTAAAGTACTACTTTTCAAGTGAGTTTTGAAATTTCCGTAGCAAATGGTGTCACCATTAGGTGGATTGTAAACATAGAATTTATTTTGGACAAGGCATCCGGTACTGTAAAACGGTTGCACTTTAAATTGTCAACCAAAAGCCTTACTTTGACTATGAAAAAGTAAGTTGATTAACATCTTATTCTATAAACACTCTGGTGTTTGACTGTCATGTCAGCTAAGTTTAAAAGATTTATTTGGTGAGTTGAGTTTTGCTTCATAAATATGTTATTTGCAACTGGAAAAGCCACGACGGGAAAAAAATTAAACAGACCAGAAAGAGGACTTTAATAGGATAACCTATGCGTTCTTTCGACAAAGCTAGTCAAAACATTTAGATAAGCAAGGTATCTCCCTAAAAGTTACCCTTTACAATCTATTGCCTTTATAATAATAAGTCTTTGAAAAGTAAACTTTAACGGTTCTTCCGAGGTCTCAATCAATTAATTTACAGATAAAATGAAAAATCATGATTTTTTTATATAAAGTAATTCTAAGCGTAGACACTTTTATACCATATGATATGAACGTACTTGATAATTTGCCATGTTATTATAATTTTATCTACGTCTTAAGACATTGCATGATTAGTTTTAGAAATGACCTGTATTTTGACATGCTAGATGTAACGTTTTTTTGTTACTTGGCCAGATACAGAAACTTCAAACTTGAACTTGAATGTAAAAGTGTTTTGCTTTCAAATTTCGGTGTCTTTGTTTATTTAAACTTTATTGCAAGCACTGCATTCCACCGACGAATTGTTTTATTACTGTGTCTTTACTACTTGACAAAGACCTACGATTTACACAGACATCAAATAGTTCCATCATCTAAATAGAACTATTTTGAAACTATTCCAGATAGGCTTATTAAAAAATATACCTGTCACATTGTCCGTCACTTTCGCACTTACATACTTGTTAGAACGTGACAGCCATGTTGCCCAATGATAAAGAGCCGACCATCTTAGCCCAACAGACTTGTGTATTCTCGAACTTTGCTGCTATTGAGATCAAACGGTGACTTAGATTCGACTTTTGATAAACTTAACTAATGAATTTTGGCATTAAAATGTTTACGTAGAAAATAAATAGGTATATAGTAGTAACCTACTTAATTAAAATTCTAAGTACATTAATAATTATTTATTATTAACTTGTTTTAATTATAAATGAGTTTAGAAAGAGAACCAATTATAGCAAAGTTTAAAGAGAAAATAAACCACACAATTATTTCAAACTTTTGCAAAAAGTTTAAAAGTGTAGGTGATTATTTCATGAAATTTATTTGTCTGTATTTGGCATGTTCATTAACTATGACAATTTTCGAGCCAAGATCTTCAATCTACAAAAGTTTTCTATACCTATACTTAATATAGGTATAGTATAGTCCGTGTCATCCACGATGACGCGCAGATTTGCAAATCTAACCTATAATAACGTGACATTACGGGTCAAGGCACGTGACGTCGTGAATGGCACGATTTATACTTACTTTCCTTGCAATCAACCATGCCGTTCTTATAAATTAAAATAAATTAAATTAAATATCATTTATTTTCAGACAACCAAGGTCCATACATACATACCTTACAAACTAACATACATACAATAATAAAAATCTTAAAATCTAAAAATCATTTTGACGACGCAGTTTTCGGTTGCGCCACCTGTTCCGGTGCGGGATTCGACAGATTCCCACGAAACCACGGAAATATCACACCTTTCGGCAAGAAGTCCGCGCTCAGGATGGTTTCCAGCAGCGGCCGCGGGAAGCGCACCACAAACGAGCTGAAGTGCACGTAATGCCGCGAAAAGTAATTAATAAAGTCATGTACACTTGCGTACAGTAACTTTACATGTCAATGATCTTATTCATCAACATTATCCTAGCATCCTAATCCATAATTATATAAACTACCGGTAAGGGTTCTTCTCAATAGTGATGGCATTTTTTTAGACAACAGTACCTTTGGCACCCCCGCCCCAGTCAGTCACAAGATCTTAAGCATTATACGCATCACTACGAAAACGAATTCGTTGATACCTGAAATTTGGATACGTGTAAGCCTTGTACATACCTGTAAGAGTTCTCCTCAGTATTGATGGCGTACTTCTTCGTAGGCAACACCATGACGTTGTCGTAGACCCAGTAAGAGATGGCGCGCGGGTGCGCCTCCGTGTGGCAGTCCACGGTCACGTCCGTGCCCGCGGGCGCGCCTACCAGCTGGTTCGGCACCCAGATCATGGGTGAAACTGCGGGCGAAAACAAATAACAATAAACGATTTTTCCTTGAGTCTTCCTAGATGTCGCTTTTTGTGGGGGCCCATTTTGTGGGGATTGCTTTCATTAATAGCCTAATATTTTAGATTCCATCAACTCTCAAACAAAACCGTTATTTTCGTGTTATCCAAATAAAAAATATGACAACAATAAAACAACTTTCCCCCTACTAAACTAGACCCTACTCATGGTGTTGCGTTCCTGCCGGTGAGTAAGGTTGCCAGAGCTCAACGAGGGTGCGGACTTGCGGAGTATTAGGGTCGGTAACGCGCATGTAATACTAATAACTCTGCAGTTGCATGCATCTCTAGGCTACGGAGACTGCTTACCATCAGGCGGGCCGTATTCCTGTTTTCCACCGACGTAGTATATAAAAAAAGTAAAAGAAACTTTGTTTTCTCTGATCATCGATCTGAACCCCTAGTGTAAATTAATTTGATAGCGTGACATAACGTACGCGTTTGCGTTATGTTTCATTTTGTATGGGATTTAGAAACAGCGCGCCAAGCGGGACGTTTTGGAAACTCAAAATCTCATACAAAATGAGACTTAACTCAAACGCGTACGTCACGTCTCGCTTCCGAATAAGTTTTCACTAGGGGTACTGATTACGCATTTAAAATTATAGTGTAATATTTTAAAACCTGTTTTTGTGAAATAAATTATTTTGTATCTTTGTTATAATTTATTATGAGTATCATAAAATCTTATACATAAAGTCGTGAGTAAGGTAAGTTATTTAAAATGTGATTTAGAGTATCCTGTGCGGATGATCCCGTATCATCCAAAGCATAAACAACAAGGAAACGCTCTCAAAGACGTTATTAATGTCTGCTTATTGTGTATTATTATTACAAAGTTCTCAAAAGCAGCTTGTTTTGGAGAACATGAGATGGGAACAACTTTTGTTATGTGTTTGATGAAAATGTCACAACATTTTGAGCTCAAAATAAAACATCAAATGCTCTTCTTCTTCAAGTTCTTCATTTATATAGATAAAGCCAAAAGCGGTTCATAAATTCACTAAATACTAATGCTTTATTCATAATACAAACAAACTAACTGACTTGAATTATAAACTAATACTAAATAAAATTAAAATGCGCCTAAAAACTTTGGCCCCTTTGGCACGGTGCCGAGGATGCTGGCAGCCTTTCCCCGCTATATTGTGATGCTAATAAGTTACGCGAGAAAGCTGCCAGCTCCTCAGTCACCTGTGAAGTCGACCAGCCTTTTAGATAACTCTTTAAAAAGTTGTAGAGCAGAAACATAAACGTTCAAAACTGTATGTAACATTGGCATATACATATTATGAAGTGGTTGTCAAATTATTGTGTGCTGGCTTGGTCTACTCTGGGAGAATTTTAAAACATTGCTGAATTGATAATGTAACGCACCCAATAAAAGCATCGCCCACACTGCTAATTGTCCATCGGTGGACCTTATTAAAAAAGGCATAAGGTCCACCTATGAACAGTTAGGAGTGCTGCTGTTTATACACCCCACTGAAATTATACTTACCGCAAACTTAAGTGGCGATTCAGGATATATTGCCATCTTTTTCACTCTTAGTTGATCTTAACACGGGTAAAGGAGGCAGCATCATGATATTAGTCGCTAGTTTTACGGCAACAAAAATCAACCAAAGAACTTAAGAATTCTATGAAAGACAAAAGCTTGCGCGTTCTATCTCGACGCAAGCGCCATCTAACGAACAATTGGGTAAACTTTCCGTATTGGAAGTGGTGTTTATGTTACAGATTTTATTTATTTACTAGCTGTGCCCGCGGCTCCGCCCGCGTGGTATTCGGTCTGTGTCAGTAACCGGCTCATTCACCGCTAATTTCTCTGCCTCTCCCCTGGAGGTGGAACTTGAAGTAAAGTTGACAGATGGATACGCTAGAGGACTGTAGTCTAGATAAAATATTTTACAATTAGGTACCACTTAATAAAACTACACTCCAAAATCAATTGTTATTTTTTTCAAATTCGTCCTTATTAAAATATTTGACGTGATTTATACGACATAGAGTAGTAGATGTATATCGGACAATACAGTTCCACTTTTGTATTTTTTTTTACGTCCTTGACTGTACCTATCCAAATCATGTCCATGGAAAATATCATCCAAATCGGTGCTCCAGACCAATCAGTCTAAGCATGAAAAGGTAAGAAATATACCCATAGAAATCCATACTTCTGAACACTATCGAATTTAGGTGTAGATGATAAATACCTAGTTACATTTATTATTGATTGTATTTATACTCGTACAACTTTTTATAATTGACTCTCAACATACTAAGTACTGGTATTCCAACAAAAAAAGTAGTAAAACTATCCATTTTATTACAAAAAAAAAAAATACCTATTAGTTAGAAGTAGGATTAGAGGAAAGGAGAATACTCGTAGATATCAAAAACTTGAGGCCGAGTATTTACATTTTGTTTACAGTTATGTTTATGTATGCACAACTAAATGTATACATATAATTATATCTAGTTACATACTAATAATTAGGTATGTAATAGTATATTTACATAACTTTGACATTTTACAATATTTATTTGTACACCACATTGCGAGTCTCCCCGGTAGGCATCAGCACGAATAGCTATTACGTGCAGCTGGTAACGCGCGAGCACGCCACGTAGAGCTGCCCGTGCGAGAAGCAGCCCGTGCGCAGGTCCACGCCAGCGGCGCGCAGCGTCTGCCTCTGCGACTTGTTGATGTTCATGGCGAAGCAGACGCTCACGGAGAACTGTAGGCGCTTGAAGTGGAACGGGAAATTGCTCAGGATGAGGGGGATGCGCGGGATGAACACGACTTCTGCGGCGCCGCACCCCGTCAGGATCTGCACCTCAATGAGGTTTCGCTGCAGCTGCACTACTTTTAGCTGGGTTCCGTTGCATAACTTCAGAGGCGACAAATTCCGAAGAAGCATGATTGGAACTCCAACTTTCAGGGTTAATGTGTGTGCTAGGAGTCCTGAAGCACTCAATGAGCTAAGGAACTCTACCACCCGGTAGAGTTCCTTAGTTATGTTGTGACATTGCCTTCATCCAAGACAGTGTTAATGGAATTATATACTGCATGTTCACCTTCGATTTCCGCCTGCTCATTTTTCTGCGTGAGCATGGACCGTTCCTCTATGGGCGTGAGTATGGATCTCTCACAAACCCAAGAATGGCTCAGGTCTCCGTACACGCTACGATTGAGGTTTTCAATGGATGGAACGATCCTGCATAACGTCTCTGGTAGTTATGGCTACGCCTTAAATCACGATCGTCGCTATAGTTTCGTAACCTCAATGCGTTGCGAGACTTTCGTGAAAGGTTCGCTTTTTTTCGGGAAGGCATTTTCAGTTTTTAGTTCTTATGGCATTTTAACGCGTATAAAATGCGAGTCCCAAATAGTTTGACATTTACACCGCAAACATCAGAGATTTTTTTTTCATAGTACCCACCTTTGTAGCCGTTATTAAGTGCTTAAAAGAGGCGATACGTATGAATATGGATATGATAAAATTACGATTAGGTATAATTCATGACGGAGAAAATATTTTTTAAAATAATTATGCAGTTATACGCGTGTTGATGTGTGTTGATTTTGCCACTACTTAACTATGTAAGTAAACTCATTTTTAACCGACTTCAAGATTTTAAAAGGAGGAGAATCGAGGGAACTCTTCAAATATGAAAGTCATACATATAATGATTTTTGTATTTTCTTTAACAAATCTAGCATTTACATTAAAAAAGTGACATTTGATGAAGTGGAACTGCTGATGATGATCAGAATGGAACTCTTCAACGATACACAGTACACGTTTGGCGATTTGTCCTCTTCGCTGTGTTTGTTAAGTTAATTAGATTTTCAAGACAATTTTTTGTCAAGTTCGAGTTCTGACGATGGGGTCCATGAGGAATCGAGGGAACTCTTCAAATGTGAAAGGCATACATATAGTGATTTTTGTATTTTCATCAACAAATCAAGTATTTACATTTGTAGAAGTGGCATTTGATGAAGTGGAACTGTTCATGATGAACAGAATGGAACTCTTCAACGATGCATAGTTCACATTTGGCAATTTGTTCTCTGTGCATGTTTGTCAAGTAGTTTAGTAAGTTTTCAAGACACATTTTTATATTTCTATCCTATTTAGTTTTTTTAATAATTATCTGGTGCTTTGTTTCATGCATGGTGTGAAATAATTTATCTTAAATACAGTCGAATACCCTATTGCGGGTATCTTACCAGTCAACCATAGGACAAATCTGAAATGTGTCAAGGTGGGTGTAGTGACAAAAAAAAACATGTTACCTCCTTTTCTACATAATTAGGCGTAGGACGCTGTCTTTTTAATTTAATTGTATGAAAGCAAAAATCAACAATAATCGTTCTTTCACCGGTCTACCTCATTGAAGTCGGTTTTTTTTTCTTAAAAATTATTAGTTTACTTGATTACTAAATTTTTACTCAGTTTCCCAAAAGATAGCACTGTGCAATGTATGGCAATTAATTTACTGTCGTTTAATTTCGTTGTATTATTACATCAACACAATTGAAATTGAATTGATATCCGTACCCCCCTCTTTAGAGTTAATTTGGCAAAATCCTTCTTCGGTGGCTTAATTTCAGCACCATATCTGTTAGTTTAGCAGGGTACTCGATACTCGTAGCGCATATTTGTTGTAAAAGTTTGCACCTCCTTCCTAAGTAGCGTCATAAGATTCAGGTGCAAACTTAACTCAATCGAGTGTAGTGGCTACCCCCCCTTCTAGGGGTTGAATTTTTATAGCCTATAACTTGGCCGGGCATTTTCTCGACAGATTAATAAAGTTTGCATCAAAATCCGTTCAGCCGTTTTCACGTGATGCGAGGTCAAATAAACAGACAAACAGAGAAACAGACAAACAGACAAAAATTCTAAAAACTGTTGGAACGTGTTCTGCTAACGATTCTTAGTATCCCCAGCCTACTTTTTTACGAATATCTTCCATGTACAGACTTTCGACCCCCTTCAGCTTTATTATATGTATAGATTTAACTTTTATCGCACAAAAGAAAAACACAAGTGTACAAAGGGCGGACTTAATGCTTCAAAGGGCAAACTTCGGACAAAGACCTTGACATTTTAAGTGAATTTAAAACTCATCTAAGCGGTACAACAATATATGTACATAACTGCCTAGTTACAAATGTAAACATCACGTTAAAACCAAGTAAACTGCAGTATCACGATCCAAACCAATCCATCGAACGTACCGCAGCAAGACGGCGAAAACATTGAAAACTTGGAGAGGCAATTTATAAAGTCTGAAGCATGATGGATCGCGCTTCGAGCGTGGGGGCCGGCGTGTGAGAACCACCGGTTTGCTCAAGTTGATAAGAGAATTGAAAAAAGGAGCGGGAAAAATAGTAGATTGTAGCACAAGGGAACAAAGTGACATATTTATGGCGAGGGCGTATATTGAATCATGAACGAAGCGAAGGATTCTCCAATAGACTCCTGAGCGTAGGGAGGGATTCTACAATAGAGTCCTGTGCGTAGTGTAGACGTCCAAAGTGGACATAATTTTGCTACCATATGACACATACTGCTTTTCACATCACGTATGGGAAAATTATCATGTTTCAAAACATTATTTATGCTAAAAAATTATAAGACAAACAGATACTGTCGTGTCCGTCACTTTCAATCCCTTGGTGTTAAAAAGTGACGGTTATTTTCTCACGTGGATAAATCCACTTATTTATTTCGCGTGCGGACTCTGTTCACGGTGTTTAGTTAATTTCTCTATGGAAAACGATTGAAAGGCTTCTTCAAACCTAAAAAGTATTGATATATATACATATATATATATATCAATACTTATAGTTGAGTGGGAGCCCATACATGAAAAGTACGCAATTATAGTTTGGTATACGAAATGTCAATTCAACCATTACAGTTCACGAGTAGAAAAATATATTAAGTTATAGTAAAACGAAGTAGCGATATAATCTGAACTAAATACCTATCTTTTTAGTAGGATCTATATTACTACTGCAGGCATGATAACAAAATCTCTCTATTTGCGAGTTCCTGTAATTGGCTCTGTACTACTATCTAAAAAGTTAAAAGTATATTTTATAGCTGTTGGAATTCCTTGTATAAATATATAAATAAAATGGAAGAGAAGAAAGTAGGTAAGTACTAGTTACTTGATAATTCACGATCGAGACCACTATGTAGATCATCTCAGTATATTAGCAAATGTTTTAGCGCTCGATAATTGCTAATTACTAATTTACATATTTTTTCGCTACAATAATCTATAAATAGCTATTAAAATTCAACTAAACATTTTCCTCTAGTGAAGGAGTATTAATTATCTACCTCGAAGTTACTCCCACAATATTAGGTCACACAAAAGGGCAGAGCCTCCCTTTTCAATGTTCTTTACTAGGGTATTCATCTAGCTATACTATGGGATTTTAATCTAAGCTTTAACTAATTGACTCAGAATTTGGTGTTTGTGTATACACGGTGTTTCACAAGGAATCCGAAAGGTATTAAATAGTGTATTTTAGGTCATATTACAGACTAAAATGTCCTATAAACTTTACTGGATTTGGAACTGTCATTATATTATAACTTATAGCTCGACACTTCCTAACCTAACCTAACACACTACTTCATAAGTTCATAACGAATACAAACTAAAATATGTATAATTGTAAATAACTAAAGTATAAGTACACTAGTAAATATAAAAAAAATGTATAGGTGTGTTAAATGTACAAAACAAAGCATAAATTCATAAAATGTAAAAAGTATTTTCAATGCAAAGGAACCCTAAACCTATTCAACCTAAAACACACATTTATGAATATTGCCATTATTGCCAATTTTCTACGGCAAATAAACACAGTTTAAGAAATGTAGAAAAATGTATAGGCTCTGAATAATAATGAATCAGTTTCACACGTACGGAACCGATCAGCTCGAATCGTCCGATCCTCGCGTATAACGCACACGCGCACTCTCGACGTAATTTACGCCCGCCGTTATGGGGCAATTCCCAGGAATATTACTCCGTCGTGATGTGCTTTAATATTCCGTGCCGTTTTAAAATATTTATAAAGTTCTTTCTTTATTGTCCTTGTGTAGATGACTTCATTATCTCGACTTATAATTTCGCTTTTTACTGCGTCTTGTCTCAGTTTTATACCGGTTTTCATCGTATTACCTCGAAGTTTATAGCCGGGTATTCACTTGGATTTTTATATGCTTTAAATTAAAATATGTATTTTATTTTATGCTGACGAGGAACTTTTATGCGAATTAAATGTGATTCTCTCTTAAATTTATACCAAATAAGAAGTAGCTACTTGCACCTACTTTGCAGCTCAGACTTTTCGTTTTGCGTTTATAAAGGGGTGAGATTGACGTATCGTTTGAGATTAGACGAGGCCCAATAATAAAGCGTCGTATTGACGTTTCGATGGCAGATATTCACCATTTTTAACCCTAGCGCCCTCCATCAAGCTGTCACGTTGCCGTCACAATATCTTGATAGCTATCACTTCATTGAACGAGCACAAAAGAACGTTGTTTTTCCTGAAGCGTCGCAATCTCGGAACCACTCCGCCGTGAAAAAATATTATCTTTCAATTATCGCGTCTTGCTCGTATTTAGCCAGCTGCGTTTTAATTAGAAATTCAAAATGCTCTTTAAAGAATACCTTTTTTAATCAAAGTTGTTATAGTAAAGGTTTTTGTCATTGTACAATTAGGAGCAGAATAATTCAAGAGGACGGCGCGGAGATTTTTAGTTGAGCATAAGGATTTTCAACATTTCAACTGGAAGCTTTCTTTTTCAATATTTAATCGAGAGTACTTAGGGAGATGAGTGAAAATATTTAAAAATAAAATACTTATATAGGTAGTTGTCATCTACAAAACCGCAGTACGACCGGCATTAATGTATGGCTCCGAGTGCTGGGCGACCAACAAGAAACGTGAACAAAAGATGCACACCAATGAGATGAAAATGTTGAGGTGGGCAGCGGGAGTGACGAGACTGGACAGAGTTCGAAATGAATATGTACGAGGCTCTTTCAAGGTTGCTCCCATTGCAGAAAAGATGGCTGAAAGTCGTTTGAGATGGTTCGGGCATATAATGAGACGCGACGAAGAGTATGCGGTCAGAAAGGCCTTGGCCATTCCAGAGAAAAAGAACGGCAAAGGGAGGCCGCTTACCACGTGGTGGACAACTGTTACCAGGGACATGGAGCGGGCGCAGATCAACACCCAGACAACCCAGGACAGAAAAACCTGGCGCCTTCGAACGAGGAGGGCCGACCCCAGATAATGGGACAAGACAAAGAAGAAGAACATATAGGTAGTTGTCAATGTAAGTACCTATCAATATTAATTTTATTATCAGTGTATCATACACAGAAAATAGAGTTTTCGGCGCTAAGTGCCAATTGAATATTCCTACTCGTCGATGAATATGGAATTGGAACCATATTCCTATTCAATTAGATAGACTTGTATTCACTGTTCCAAGCCTGCATCAAATTAGCATGAAAACGTTTGACACGTAGCCAAGAGCCCGGCGGGCACAATCGGCAGTGCTTATAGCGTCTTAATGTGACAAGGGTAATTGAATTACTAAGGTATTCTAAACTAGGGTAACTTTAGGGATAATAATTACTAATTTCATAGATTTTTATGTGTTATGAAAGCCGGCTTATAAAGTAATTAGCAGCAGGGAGAAATAATGTAAATTTTGAAGGTGGCGCTACTTATTATTTAGGCACACAGTTTATATTGGTGTGTACGAAAAACGTCACTTTACTGCTATTTATAAGTTCGAAACGTGAAGAGCGTTCGAAAAATTGGATTTGCCTGACCGTTGTCACAGGCACAAAAGTACAATGAAAATGGGTTTAAGGAGAAAATTCACTGAATATTTAATGTACAATCCAAAGTGGAACGAAAGAAAAATCTTTATTAGAAAAGATAGCGTATATATTTAAGACCGTTTTTCATTCATCAATTTTGAGAAGGGCGCCCGCTCCGAAGTGTTTCCTTGTCCAAAGACTGTCCGTAATCCAGCGTGAAAATGCTGCGTGCATCATGGACACCGGAAAAGGCAGGGAGCGATTTGTTTTTATAAGGTTGTAGGTTTTTATTTTTATGTTGTAAGCTTTAGTTGTAATTGAATTTGTGTAATGTAATTAGTATCCTTTATTGTGTAAACAAAATTTACTTTTTACACTTTGAGAAAAACAATATTTAGTTCAACAAATAAAACCCGACTTCTGAAACATCGCGGTCTAAAAAGTATGTAACAAGTAAAATTCTCAGCGGAAATTATCACCTTCAAAATATTTTATATTTATCATCTATTAAATAAAAAAATACAACTTAACACAATTTACTAAATTCTAAATAAACTTGAGCTCTAGTCACTGGAGGCCTTGGTAATTTTTTCATTCGTATATAACATTTATTTCAGCTTAAAGTTTAATAGTAGTGTGTCTACACGAAATAATATAAATTAAAATATTTTATAGAATTAATTTATAGAAAGTAATTTAATTTATTCTTATAGGATTACTAAATTCTATACATATTCACAGAGATTTTCAAAGGATAACCGTCGTCGTATGCCGCTTACCCACGAAATGTCTCTATTGTCACTGACAGATAATATATATATTACAAATTCAGATCAAATTCATCTGTTATTACATTCATAATAAGCTTCTAGGTTTTGATTTGACTAGGTTCAATTCCAGGCCGAACGTAAAACTTATGAAAGTGAATGAGTCATACAGCTGCAAAGTCAGCAATATCCACTTTTTTACCTGTTGGTAGACACGAGTATACAGATGGATTACTACTTATTGTACACCTCAGTAGAAGATAAGCTGGCAGAGCATACAAATAATTACTAACATTCGACGTCTACGATGATTTCGTTTGGACACAGAGGGTGGGACCACATTGGTGGCGATGCACAGGTAGGCACTAGGCGCCCGTCTCCGTGCGGCTGATACGCTCATATAATTTTTTTTTTTTTTTTTTTTTTTTTTTTTTTTTTTTTTTTTTTTTTTTTTTTTTTTTTTATACGACATTATTACACAAATTGACTAAGTCCCACGGTAAGCTCAATAAGGCTTGTGTTGAGGGTACTTAGACAACGATATATATAATATATAAATATTTATAAATACTTAAATACATAGAAAACACCCATGACTCAGGAACAAATATCCATGCTCATCACACGAATAAATGCCCTTACCAGGATTTGAACCCGGGACCATCAGCTTCGTAGGCAGGGTCACTACCCACTAGGCCAAACCGGTCGTCAAAAAATTCGACGTCCACGATGTTCCGCTTGGACACAGAGGGTGGGACCTCATTGGTCGCGATCCAGAGGTATATGCCCATCTCTGTGCAACTGACGCGCTTACTTACATTCGACGTCTACGATGATTTCGTTTGGACACAGAGGGTGCACGGAAAAAACAGTTATGTTAAATTTACAGATAATTTGTAAAATTTACAGAGAAATCTGTAAATTTAACACGTATCTCTGTAAATTTTACAAATTATCTGTAAATTTAACATAACTGTTTTTTTCGTGTGGGACCACATTGGTGGCGATGCACAGGTAGGCACCTAGGCGTCCGTCTCCGTGCGGCTGATGGCTGATGCGTTTATATACTTACATTCAACGTCCACGATGATCCGCTTGGACACAGAGGGTGGGACCGCATTGGTCGCGATGCAGAGGTAGGCGCCCATCTCCGTGCGGCTGATGCGCTGGAGACTGAGCGTGTCGCCTTCGTAGACTGTCACTGTAACAAGAAATTTTAGTCGTAATCATTCTAGAGGAAACTTTTAGGTAGGTGGGCCAAAAACGTTCTCAAAAAGAAAGGCCGTCTTTCACGTGGATAATATACCTAGTCCAAAGTAGCGAATGGGTAGTTACATTTTACATTCGGTAATTATTATAATGTATAAATGCTTACTTAAATACATAGAATACACCCATGACTCAGAAACAAAAATTCGAGCTCATCACACAAATGCATGCCCTTACCAGGATTTGAAACCGGGATCATCGGCTTCATAGGCAGGGTCATTAACCACTAGGCCAAACGAGTCGTCACTCCGGGGTCCTAAATATCACTACGTTGTTTTATGGTTATTCTCTTTCGGTTCTACACATAGGACACATAAGATATCTACCTGCATATAGGACACATAAGGTATCTACCTACATGTAGTACGTAAGGTATCTACCTACACATAGGACACATAAGGTATCTACCTACACATAGGACGCATAAGGTATCTACCTACAAATAGGACACATAAGGTATTTACCTACATGTAGCACGTAAGGTATCTACCTACACATAGGACACGAAACATTAAAACAGCAGTTAGCTCAGAAATCTGATCATTAACACACCTACGCCTATTGGCTAGGTGACCGGAGTCGGAATTACAGAATATTTAAATCTAATACACCTTTGTATAATGGCTTGTTTTTCTTAAATTTGGTAAGAATAATTTTATAAATGTTTTTGTTTGTGTCTCGGTATTCTGAAAGAGAAATGTAGGTTAAATAAAATATAAAAGATAAAAATCGGGCAAGTAACTAACGAAAGTATATAGAGATGCCACGAATAGAGGTTTTGGCCGAATGTCGATTACCGAATATTCGGCCACACTCTCGTACAACGAAGTTCCGGATATTCGGCCGCCGACTATTCATTTAGAGTCACATTCATTATAAAAACTGCCTGCCAACAGAGGATAATGTTTGCTTAGATTTTAGTTTTATTTCTCATTAGTACCTACTGTAATGTACTTAGAGTAGAGCAAATATATTTTCTCTAAAGGCTATGATAAAAATATAATCATTTACAAACAACAAAATGCTCAAAAAATCTTAGTTTATAACAACTAGCCATGATTTTAAATATTAAATATAAAGGTTTGCAATAAACTTTAATTGTGCATGTTTCCATTATTAGTAGGTGTGATAGGTATTCGGTATTCGGCTAAATGTTATGTATCATTCGGCTGAATATCGCATATTCAGCAAAGTGGCCGAATAGGCTAATACCGAATAGTTATGAATGTTATCCTAAAGGGTACCTACTTGATGCGGATCCGCATGGCGCTCCGAAGTGAAAATGTTGCACTTGCACACCGCGGCGTGCGTATAAGCATCAAATGTAATGCACGGTTACGGAGCGCTTAGCACCGGAGTCTAATTTTTAGCACAGGCTTGGCTAATTTTTTTTCTACTTAGTAAAAGTTAGTTAGTGTATGTGACTGTTTTATTTTGAATATGTTAGAATGTGTGTTTCCCCAATCCCCTATTGCCTGGTAATTCGCCGCGCAGTATGCGTTTGTTGACGCAACGTTGCATTCGTGTTGTTTGTGGTAGGATTAACTCGCGCAATACTCGTACGTCCGCTGTGTAGTTAGTAGTCAACATTACATTAAATATATACATAATCTGTAGTCATGCAATGTTATATTGCAACACTTTTTTTTTTTGCAGCGATAAGACCGCCTGTTGATACCTTTCTTTACATTTTAAATTTGTTTTCTTTGTGGTGCAATAAAGAATATTTACTTTACTTACTTATTTTTAAATATGACGTTCGGATGCCAACTACAGCTGCATTACTGTTGCGACATTACTGCTACAGCCTTGAGTAAGATGCTGTCACTGTCAATTTCATTCATAATCATAAAACGATTCGAACGTGCATCTGACATCAAACCGATATTTGAATCATATTGAAATCATTCACGCGAGCGTCTCGTGTACGGACAAGTCAGAGCGAACTGAACGCGCAAATGACAGCTAAATGATATGATTCAAATACGATCAAATGATGCTAGTTTTAAACGGGACTGTTTTAAGTGTATATCCTCATATCTATAAATATAGCCCATATAATATACAACACGGACGTATAAATGTCTATGTTAATCCGTGCAAACAGCGCGACCGCCACGCCACGTTTCGCCGACACCCGCGAGCTGCGGTCGGCTCGTCCTGTCTCTAATTTCAGTTTTATTCCAACATTTGCATTTAATATTTTACATTTACAATGTGAGGAAACTTGTTACATATTAGACACGTAATACTGAAACAGGGGAAAGTCTAGGAGGCTAATTCAAACTATCGGCCCGATTCGAAGAATAAGATCTTCTTCTTAGTCGTATACTCTTGTCAGAGTAGCCGTGGTCATTGCGGTCGTTGTACGGCTTTTTTCGCTGTTTCCCGCCATGCTTCTCTATTTATTGCCTGCTGCGCGCACAGATTCAGAGGTGACCCGGTGAGAGCTTTCACTTGGTCGGTCCATCGCATTGAGGGCCGCAATCTGGGTTTTGTGCCATCCACTCTGCCCTGAATAACCAGCCTCTCCATCGCGTCGTCTTCCCTGCGCGTAACGTGACCGTAGTAGCTAAGGATGCGAGAGTGAACGATTGCCGAAAGTCTTTGTGTAACGTTGAGCTCCTGGAGAATTGATATATTAGTGCGACGCTGAGTCCACGATATCCGCAGCATCCTTCTCCAGCACCACATTTCTAAAGCATCAATGCGTTTCCGTTGACTCTCTCTTACTGTCCACGTTTCAGCACCGTATAGCAACACTGGGAAAACGAGAGATCTTACTAGACGAGACTTCGTTGCCTTTGTGATGTTGCGGTCTCTCCAGATCTTAGAGAGCTTCTCCATTGCAGACCTTGTAATGGCTATGCGTCGCTTGATTTCATCTTCGGAGCCTCTGCTGTCTGAAACCAATGACCCCAAGTATATATATGATGACACAACTTCACAGTTTCCAATCGCTTTTTGTTTATTCACGTTGTTACGGTTCACGACCATCATCTTGGGTTTCAGTCGGTTGATCTTCAAACCGAATTCGAGACTGACTGTTTCAACGCGACGCAATAGTGCTGCTATAAGATGTTCGTTTGTTGCTAGGAGTGTGGTGTCGTCAGCATAACGCAGATTGGAAATATTTTTCCCGCCTATTGGTATACCATCCGTAGAATAAGATACGATAATGATAAATTCTGGTTTAGATAAGTTCTCATTAAGATATCGTTTGTACTACGTCGTCTAATTGACAGAAGCAGCTCGATTTGGGCAACCAATGTCACTTTGACGTTAGAAATATCGCAGATAGATTATGAAAGGTGGAGAAAAAAGTGTCCGTCAAAAACCCTTAAATAGGTAACGTTACGAAACCTTGAATATTTGACAAAAAAAAATCAAATCATTATTTATAGCTGACACCTGGACACTTTTGCAAGAGTTCTGCCTATGGAAATTGTATTCCTTACCTCCACCTTCCATAAGATAGATCTTATTGGGATCACAGCGGAATCGAAATAAACGTCAATTTTGACATGTCGTTTAGTTCTCGATCTTTTAAAGATCTTTCCACGATCTTAAACGTGTCTTAATCATTCTTCGAATCGGGCCGTATGACATCAAAATTCCTTTCTAAATAATATTATCAGTCACGCGTGCATTTCGCTCGTATTGTTAGAATAGAATAGTAACTATGTAAGTTTGAATTGGTCTCCTGGCTCAGAGCCACCACTGTGTCAATTTTCAAACCAACGAATAAACGGGTCGAAATTATCCCCGTGCACACTTTTTACTTAGAGATACAAATGTAACGGGATCGATATTTTTTTTTAAATTTATTTAATCAAAAGAACAATACAGTAATACTCATAGACACTTATCAGCCATCTGTTTTTTAGGGTTCCGTAGCCAAATGACATAAAACGGAACCCTTATAGTTTCGCCATGTCCGTCTGTCTGTCTGTCTGTCCGAGGCTTTGCTCCGTGGTCGTTAGTGCTAGAAAGCTGAAATTTGGCATGGATATATAAATCAATAAGGCCGACAAAGTCGTACAATAAAATCTAAAAAAATAATTTTTTTTAGGGTACCTCCCCTACATGTAAAGTTTTTTTTTTCGCTTCAACCCTAGACTGTGGGGTATCGTTGGAAAGGTCTTTCAAAACTAATAGGGGTTTTCAAGAAATATTTTTTGATAAATTGAATATATTCGGATATCATCGCTCCGGAAGAAAAAAAAATGTGTCCCCCCCCTCTAACTTTTGAACCATAGGTCCAAAAAATATAAAAAAAAATCGTGGAAGTAGAGCTTAAGAAAGATATTGAATGAAAACTATAGCGGACATGATCAGTTTAGCTGTTTTTGAGTTATCGCATAAAGTTTCCCCTTCATAGTAAAAATACTTACTTTAATTAGGTACTGATTATGCCAATTTGCCTATTTGTTTAACTCGCGTGAAAGGTACCGTTTCATCCCTTGGTTAACAATTTACTATACTTTAAGTTCCAGTTTAGCTTATTGTGACGGAAGAGTAACTACGGAACCCTACACTGAGCGTGGCCCGACATGCTCTTGGCCGGTTATTGTTTTGTTCGCAGAAAACTGAATCTACCCTCCAACATACTAGTATTATACATATTAGGTAATACTTTTAGCTTAAATATTTATTTTTTTATTTTTTTAGCTGCTTTTTTTGGGCAGATGGCAGTCGCTTTCGTAAAAATTAGTGCCTACGCCAAATCTTGGGATTAGTTGTCAAGCGGACCCCAGGCTCCCATGAGCCGTGGCAAAATGCCGGGACAACGCGAGGAAGAAGAAGAGGTAATACTTTTAGCTTTCTCTTCATCTATATATCACATCATGCTATATTGAACCTTAACTTACCTACACACGAGTGGGGAGTGGGGTCTGTTATTGAACACAAGTAATTATATTTCAAGCTAATATTAACATTATAAGTACCATCGAATAAACCGGTTACGGCCTACCATAGAACGTTCGTAGAAAATGTCGTAATAATTTTACGTTCTAATTATATTTCATGTTTGAGACAAGTATTCCGCTCAACTCTGTCCATAAGTGATTGCATTAAAATCGTGATGTGTCAAAACACATCAGCATAGGTAACATAACTTACTTGATAGGTAACATAACCAAGTATTTCCTAGTACGTTTCCAATAATAGTTACAGACTTTTGGTACTAGTAGTTTACGATAAGTTAGTTCCTTGGTAACGTTTCTTGTTTCGAATGAGTTCTCAACAAAGTGTGGAAAACCTTGGTGCATTAGCTCCCAACTCGTTCGATGCATCAACACTAACCGACCGTTACCGCAACTCGGGATTCAATAGGGACGTAGTGCAGTGCAGACCCTAAAGGCTAAACACGGTAACTGGCAATTTTCACATTGTTGGTATTTTCATGTTTTTTTTTTTTTTAATTTGGTGCATTCGCTTCCAACACGGCCGATGCATCAACTAAGCTACCGTTACCGCAACTCGGGATTCAATAGGGACGTAATGCAGTGCATACCATAAAGGTTAAAACACAGTTACTGCCAATTTTCACATTTTTGGTATTTTCATGTTTTTTTTTTTATTTGGTGCATTCGCTCCGGACACGGTTGATGCAACAATTAAGCGACCGTTACCGCAACTCGCGATTCAAAAGGGACGTACTGCCGTGCATACCCTAGGCTTAAAACACAGTAACTGGCAATTTTAAAATTTTTGGTATTTTCGTGAATATATATATATTTTTTAAATTTGCTCCCAACACGGCCGATGCATCAACTAACCGACAGTTAGGTACCGCAACCCGCTGCTGCTAAAACACAGTAACTGGCAATTGTCATTTTTGGTATTTAGATGTTTTTAATTTTTATTTATTTGATTGTATTTTGCTGGCTTTCCGTGTTGTATCTTTAAGCTTAGCATTTTTACACACTTTTATTTGTTTTGCTGTTTGTAATGCATAATTTGTTTCATTGTCTTACGTTATGTCTTTCGACGTCCAAATACTAGTTTTTTGCATTAAAATCCATACACAAAAGGAAAAACACTAAAGTATGTGATTCTGAGCTTATCCATATTGTGTGTTCCGAATACTTAGTTTGTCTGTAGGAAAAAAATATACTAAATAATAATTGCATCGACGTAAATAAATCACTTTTGAACTGTTAGCGTTTACCTCAAAATCGACTTTTTAAAGTTACTGCATTTTAGGAATTGCATGGAACCGTATTATTGTTGTTATTCGCTCACGTCCGAAATGCCTCTGATGGATCGGGTTGTTCAAAACTTTTGTTCGCTATTTCTGTTTCATAACGATGGAAGTTTCTTTTATAAAATGTTAAGCCATTTTGTAAAATTTTTAGTTCTGAGGATTTAACAATGAGGAAATAACAAAACACACATGAGACAACTATAGTATTTTATACAATCGTTATATAATAGAGAGCTTTTCATTAGAGTACCGAGTTTAGGCAACGAATCTTCCTGAGTTGCCTAAGTAAGGCACGAAATTGAAAAGTGTGATTATAACACTATTGTATACAATATTTTTTCTACGTGTCATCTAAAATAATACTTTTTTTACTGTAAAACCTAAATAAATAATGAAACACGGTAAATGTCTCAGTAGACAAAAATGTAGTAATAAAGACAGACTAATTGTCGCCCGTTTGGTCTTTTCTATAGGAGCGCGGCGGCACGTGATTAGCCAATTTTTTTGTAGCTCTACAGCGTATCGAAATGATTATTATAGTTGAGTTGGGAGACCATAATTATATGAAAAGTACGCAATTATAGTGCGGTATAGGAAGTCCTAAATCAACCATTGCAGTCAACGAGTAGAAAAAATAATAAATTGGTAACAAGTATTTACGAACTTGGAAAAATTCGCCCTAAAGTGACATTCGGTTGATGATTACAGGGGTATTACACGAGAATGTCGTTTACGGAATGCTCTTGACTTGAATGGCAGCTATCTCAATAGAATGCGTAAAGCTCGAAAATATACTGCCAATTTCTAAACCAAGTGATGAAATATTACCCCACCAAATATCAATTTCTCCGCCTTTTTAACGTTATTTTGCAACCGAAATCCACGTGAAATATGTCTGCAGCGGCATTACTGCTTCAGCGAGGACGCGAGGGTCTACTGGCTCCTAGGTTAGTCACGTGGTGCTTCCAATCAGTGGTTATCTGACATGACCAGCCCAGTCCCATTTCAACTTTGCCGCTTTCTGAGCTACGTCTATTATTTGAGTCCAAGAGCGCAGCGTGGTGTTTCGGACTCGATTCCTAAATTTTACACCTCCATAGACGTCAAAGACCAGGTCTGAGCAAGTGAGCATCGTAGGTGTGAACTGGAAGTACGCACATATCCATGAGCCTACGTTTCAGTGCCAGAGGTAGGTCTCCCTTCATCAGGTGTTTCATTGACCAATAGCTCTTCCAGGCATTGTCGGTGCGTCTATGGACCTCTTTATTCTGTCGCGCCTGGAAGGAGACTATTCGGCTCAGATAAAGGTATTTTGGGCATAATGTCCAAAATACCTTTATCTGAATATTTTATTCAATATAATAAGAAAGTCTTTTTACCTACTCTAGAAGTCGAGAACACCCTTTTCTTTTAGTAAAGCCATCATGACCACTGTCAGATTGAGTTTCATAATTTAATAAACAGTAATTTGTGTTTTTGAGTTGTAAACCTCACCCTCTTCCACCTCAATTAAATAAACCTTTTCAAAAACCGAGAGCGTTTCACACAGAAAACCCTAAAAGCATCCTCATCAATCCAACAATACGGTAAAATCCTCACCTAATTAATTTCCATTAACAAAAATCTGATGTGAGGCTTCAACACCCTTAAACCTCACAAGAAAAATCCGTTAAGGATAATTACTAAGCTCAAAGGCAAATGGGTTTAAATTTAAAGAGTGATTTCCTTGTACTGGGAAATTAACGTGCGGTGTGGAGGGCACTCGTTCCTAATTGTGTGCCCCGCGCCCCTGTCAACCCCATCTGGTATGATTATTTGCTAAGGACACTCAACGAAAATGTTTTAATTACGTGTTCGGCTAAATTCGTTCACGTGCTCGTTTTGATTTGAAAGGTGTTCTTTTGTTTGCTTTATTGTGATCCAACTGGCTTTAATTGGATATTTTAACAGGTTACCTTGTTAAGGTGTTGAATGCTGATTGAGATTTCGATAAAATGTTGATTCAATTAATTACAAAAATGAAAAACATGGACTGACAACATTTTTGTTAAAATACAGTTTAGTTACAGATGCAGATAACTGTAACAAAATGAAAATGGATATAAATATTTGAATATTTTTAGATTTATTTTTATGCATCATTTTTCACGCAAAACAAATATTTAAGTAACAACTAAAATCATATAGTTATAATTTGTGCGCTCAGTAAGTAGTTTCAGTACTTAGAACTTAAAAAAAGGAAGCATTTTAACCTCTTTTCTTGAGAAAAATCACCCTAGTTTCTTTCGTTACATATATTATTATGCAGTTTAATACTACTAGTAACCTGCATGGGTTACACAGAA
The DNA here is from genome assembly GCF_033807575.1 of Cydia pomonella. Classification (NCBI taxonomy): domain Eukaryota; kingdom Metazoa; phylum Arthropoda; class Insecta; order Lepidoptera; family Tortricidae; genus Cydia; species Cydia pomonella. The sequence continues at coordinate 23,902,793 of NC_084709.1, read as the reverse complement.
CACACCTTCCTCAAAATCCCTCTATTAATAGCTGAAAACCGTATGAAAATCCGTTCAGTAGTCAACAGACAGGCGAGGCGGGGTAATTAGTTTTATAAGGTGTAGTGATTTAACATTTATTTATACCACAACAATCTGGAACAGTTTACGGAAAAAAATGTGCAGCGGTTGGTGTTGTCGATGAAACTGGGTCTGCTTTTACTTCGGACCAATGAAAATACCCTATGTAAATATAGATTATGTGTAATTTACTATAGGGTGAAAAGTTACAACTTCAACACGCTCAAAATTTCTGACTAATGATTTGCATCAGCGGAACTCTGTTTAAACAAACATAAGCCTGATTAATCGCCGTTTGGTTCATTCGAGTTCACAGCCTGTGTGTTCAGTTCATGTGAAATTTATTACGTATTTGCAAGTAATAGGTAACTGTAAGCAAGAAATTGTAACCGCGATCGGAAGAGATTTTCTAGTATCTTTACACGAGCAACCGACAGGCCTTGACAAAGGCGTACTTGGACAATCGTCAGCCTACGGACGTCATATACTTAGACTACGAAAAGGCATTTGATCGCGTACCTATTCGAAGGCTAATTACTAAATTGGAGCACTTTGGGATTCATGGTCAGCTCCTTGAATGGATATCGGACTTTCTAACCCACTGTAAACGTTGAAATATTGTTAATTCTTTTTTTTTTCAAAAGCGCTTGCAATTTCTTAAGATATTATAACACATTAAGTGACGAGCGATTTCATACTCGCTTTCCTCTACAAAGCGGAAAAACGCTAGAATCGTCTACGCATGTTGCGCTACGAAAACGTTAGCAGTCAATGCGTTAACACGCATTCTTTTTACCTACTCTAGAAGTCGAGAACACCCTTTTCTTTTAGTAAAGCCATCATGACCACTGTCAGATTGAGTTTCATAATTTAATAAACAGTAATTTGTGTTTTTGAGTTGTAAACCTCACCCTCTTCCACCTCAATTAAATAAACCTTTTCAAAAACCGAGAGCGTTTCACACAGAAAACCCTAAAAGCATCCTCATCAATCCAACAATACGGTAAAATCCTCACCTAATTAATTTCCATTAACAAAAATCTGATGTGAGGCTTCAACACCCTTAAACCTCACAAGAAAAATCCGTTAAGGATAATTACTAAGCTCAAAGGCAAATGGGTTTAAATTTAAAGAGTGATTTCCTTGTACTGGGAAATTAACGTGCGGTGTGGAGGGCACTCGTTCCTAATTGTGTGCCCCGCGCCCCTGTCAACCCCATCTGGTATGATTATTTGCTAAGGACACTCAACGAAAATGTTTTAATTACGTGTTCGGCTAAATTCGTTCACGTGCTCGTTTTGATTTGAAAGGTGTTCTTTTGTTTGCTTTATTGTGATCCAACTGGCTTTAATTGGATATTTTAACAGGTTACCTTGTTAAGGTGTTGAATGCTGATTGAGATTTCGATAAAATGTTGATTCAATTAATTACAAAAATGAAAAACATGGACTGACAACATTTTTGTTAAAATACAGTTTAGTTACAGATGCAGATAACTGTAACAAAATGAAAATGGATATAAATATTTGAATATTTTTAGATTTATTTTTATGCATCATTTTTCACGCAAAACAAATATTTAAGTAACAACTAAAATCATATAGTTATAATTTGTGCGCTCAGTAAGTAGTTTCAGTACTTAGAACTTAAAAAAAGGAAGCATTTTAACCTCTTTTCTTGAGAAAAATCACCCTAGTTTCTTTCGTTACATATATTATTATGCAGTTTAATACTACTAGTAACCTGCATGGGTTACACAGAACACACCTTCCTCAAAATCCCTCTATTAATAGCTGAAAACCGTATGAAAATCCGTTCAGTAGTCAACAGACAGGCGAGGCGGGGTAATTAGTTTTATAAGGTGTAGTGATTTAACATTTATTTATACCACAACAATCTGGAACAGTTTACGGAAAAAAATGTGCAGCGGTTGGTGTTGTCGATGAAACTGGGTCTGCTTTTACTTCGGACCAATGAAAATACCCTATGTAAATATAGATTATGTGTAATTTACTATAGGGTGAAAAGTTACAACTTCAACACGCTCAAAATTTCTGACTAATGATTTGCATCAGCGGAACTCTGTTTAAACAAACATAAGCCTGATTAATCGCCGTTTGGTTCATTCGAGTTCACAGCCTGTGTGTTCAGTTCATGTGAAATTTATTACGTATTTGCAAGTAATAGGTAACTGTAAGCAAGAAATTGTAACCGCGATCGGAAGAGATTTTCTAGTATCTTTACACGAGCAACCGACAGGCCTTGACAAAGGCGTACTTGGACAATCGTCAGCCTACGGACGTCATATACTTAGACTACGAAAAGGCATTTGATCGCGTACCTATTCGAAGGCTAATTACTAAATTGGAGCACTTTGGGATTCATGGTCAGCTCCTTGAATGGATATCGGACTTTCTAACCCACTGTAAACGTTGAAATATTGTTAATTCTTTTTTTTTTCAAAAGCGCTTGCAATTTCTTAAGATATTATAACACATTAAGTGACGAGCGATTTCATACTCGCTTTCCTCTACAAAGCGGAAAAACGCTAGAATCGTCTACGCATGTTGCGCTACGAAAACGTTAGCAGTCAATGCGTTAACACGCATTCTAAAACACTTCATGTTTAGAACAGGCTCTTTGTTAGTAGTGTCGGGCTTGTTTGCTATTCAGCGCAGCCATGCGCGTTCTGTTATGTTAAACAGCCCGATACGCCACCGGAATTACTTGGAAAACGATCGCCGTCACACACGCTGTTTATTTGGGGACATATGGTAAGTATTTTATCGCAAGTTTTTATTTATTTATCCAGGAGGTCGATTCCAATTTAACAATTTCGATACGATCTGAACGATCTTGGTGATTGGCGCGTACCTATAATAATAATATTATTATTTATTGCAACCATAGTATTCATACAATTGTTAAAAAATTAAGTTACAGTATGTCATAGACGTGAGGGCATAGAACAAACGTGCTACGCCACATTTATCCCAGAGCACGACCGCCTACTTAAAAATTTCGCAACAAATTTCGTACGTTATTTTCTTTTCCACGACAGACTTCCTAATAAGGCCATGTCCTAGCGGCGAAATCTGCTACACGACGTGTAGCGTTGTGCCCGCTCGGTCTTTTAAAAGAGCGCTCCGATCTCGGTCAATCGGTCAAAGGAACTAGTTCGCTCTTTTAGTTCCTTTAGTTCACTTGCAATAATGAGGATGACTAGGTATGTGTCTTGCTCTCGCTCGCAAATAAACAGGGCGAGAGCGTGTGCGAGAGACTTTCTTGACCTTGACTCATTCCGATCATTCGCTCCCGACCGATTTGTTACTAGGTACCGACGTACGGACTACTGAACTAAAGGACCGAGACCGATTAAGAGCGCTTAAGATGAACTAGTTCCTTTCGGTCCGTGGTGGGATTTCCTTCTAGTTCTTCGGTCCTGACCGACTCAAGCCTACTACACGTTGTAAATATAATACACAAGTTACAGAAAGGACGCTTTTCAGCACAATCATTTCGGGCATTGACCCGTCAAACCATCATTTCTTATCTTTATGCTACCACAGTTATATTACTATCCCATTCCCACCAAGGGTACCAGCGTCAATGCCACTGTGCGAGTGACAGCAATATAATTATTTGACGACTGGTCTGATGGTCCCGGGTTCAAATCCTCTTAAGGGCATTTTTTATTTGTGTGATGGCCACGGATATTTGTTCCTTAGTCATGGCTGTTGTCCTATGCATTTAAGTATTTATATATTACATATAGTGGTCCAAGTACCTACAACACAAGCCTTAATTGGACTAAGTCAATTTGTGTAAAATTGTCCTTATAATATTTATTTATTTTATTTAATTGTGATCACTTGTTTTTTTTGCCACATTGACATGTAAACAAAAAAAAGAAGGAATGGGAAAATTCGCACGCTTCTAATATGCTTCGATAGCAAAATTTGTCATACTAGGTCTCAAGTGCTAGTCTCAACTAAAGCAGTAATATTTTCCATTATTTCTTGAATTTTATTTTCGACCAGAACGTGTCGAAACACGGCATGAGCTCAGTATAGGGTTTCGTAGTTACTATTCTGTCAAAATGGGCCAAATGGGGGCTATTAGTAAGTATCATGTACATTACAAGCATAAAACAAATGATAAAGAGCCGACCATATTAGCCCTACTGTAGGGCTAAGATGGTTGGCTCTTTATCATTTGTCACCATGCCTGTCACGTTCTAACAACTATGTAAGTGCGAACGTGACGAGCATAGTGACAAGCGATAAAATTAGAACCATGCTGCCACTGCTGGAGTTCAAAGCAAAACAAAACATAGAACCTCATATCTCAAACGGAGTACGATCGCATCTATACCGTATTGTGACTTCTAACTTTGTATTGGAAAACGATTTTGTGTAGCCACCGTGTAGAATATTTTAGTTGGTAGTTTTTCACTTCACTTTACCTACAGTCTAGTATGCCCGTGGGTACGTGAGCTGGTAACGTCGATTGTATAGGGTAACAAAGGCTCCATTAAAAAAAAAAAAAAAAAACTGGTGCAAATTGGACTCGCCCACCTGGGGTCCGTACAAATTTAACTTATTTTTTTAATTTTTTCAGATTTATAGTTTTCTGATTTTTCCCTGTATTTGTAGTATAAGATGATATTACTTGCTAAATTTCATAATTCCATGTCAACAAAAAGTACCCTATAAATTTTGATTCGCTTCACAGTATCGAAATATACGTTTTTTGCTTAACTTAAAGGTTGAAGTTTTCACAGATTCAAGGGATCGTAGACCAGGGTGCCTAGCCAACATGACAATCGTGTACGCTCCGTAGCGAACAAAACGCAATTGTCACTGTCGCACTAATATATGGAAGAGTGATAGAGAGACACAAAGCGTTTCGCTATCGTAGCGAAAGCAAGTGTCACCTTGGCTAGGTACCATGAGTATATGTTTTAATTTCAACTCGATACCTCCACGCGTTCCCGAGATAAAGGGTTTTGACAGACAGACAGACGGACGGACAGATAGACTGACAACAAAGTGATCCTATAAGGATTCTGTTTCTTCCTTTCAGAGTACAGAACCCTAAAAGGAAAAACTACGTTAAGCCCAGCCAAGAGCAATCAATCAAAACTTTGTTTAAAATAGTTTAAATTCTCTACCACACAATACCTTTAACTACGGGAGTACGGGTTTTCATTGATTCTGACTAAAAGATTGGTTGGTTTCAGTTCTTGAAAAGAGCGTAGCGAATAAAATGAATGACCGATCAATACTATAAAAGGTAAAAATAGTACAGATAAGAATTCCAAAGTGGTGTTGTACTGACAGCTTCATGAATAATACTTTTTTATGATAAAGGAGGCAAACTAACACCCTCTCTCTGGAGTTGCAGGCGTACATAGGTTACGGAGACTGCTTACCATCAGGCGGGCCGTATGCTTGTTTGCCACCGACGTAGTATAAAAAAAACCTGATGGGAAGAAATTTATGAGATGAGGCTTCTTAATGTTTTTCTATTTGAAGTTAGGGAATTTTCTAACAGACTGTCAATATCAAAGTTGACACTTCTAGTTATGGCCGGTGGCAATAGTCAGAAAATTCGAAAAAGACAAAAGGGTATAGTCGATAATGTCAAGGGGAAGGTTTTGCTATTTTTTCTTAACCATAGTCCACGTCTGTCTAATTTGCGTGGATCTCAGCCTTAGGCACAACCTGCGCAGGTGTTTTTAAACGTTGGCTACTTTGAATAAGGCTGATATTAAGGGGTGTTAAGAAAATTCTAAACTGTAAGGGACGAGCTTAGGTAGGGACAATCTGTAGCTAGGGTAGAATATGATAGGGTGTAGGATTATATAAGGTATATGGTGGTTGTCTCTTTCACCCGAGGAGGCGATATATGAATGTTGAATCAAATTTATATGTCAGATGGAAAGAGTATGTGAGTGGGATTTCAGAAGAGGCAGTCATTAAGACTAGACGAGTATTGTACGTAGCAAATGATCATATAAGAAGACCTGAACAAGTGTGTTTAATTATCTTACACATACTCAATGCTAGGACGCCCCCTTTACAGTACGCTTTTTTCTTGAAGGTTTGAAAGTTGTATTGGTCCGGAAATACCGCGGGGTGACAGTATATTCCACAGTTTAGCTGTGCTAGACAGAATGTTTCTGGAGAAACGAATAGTTGAAGACCATCTGAGTTGAGTGGAACAAAATGAATACAAGTCAATTTTTGTGTATGTGGCCTTTCTTCACGTTTAAATACTTTATATATAGGCCTGACATAATAAGTGTATTTAAGTCATACCTTTCTTCCTCTTTTCGACGGAGATAGGCTGTCCGTCCTCGCGCCGCCACATGATCTTCGGCGCCGGGAACCCGTCCGCCTTGCACACCAGACTTATGTTCTGGTTCTCGCGCACCGCCACCGCGGACTGCGTGCTCTCCTCGTCCAGGATATTGGGTGGTACTGGAGACAAATGAAAGTATAAAAATTAGAGTCATATTTAGATAAAGAATAATTATGTTGATGGGTGGCTCCTCGGACTAGATATCGTTGGGAAGACAGTGTAGAAGCAAGTCTGCGTCAGCTTCGAGCCGATAATTGGCAGGAAACAGCGCAAGACCGGGAAAATAACTAACTATTTCATATCCCATTTATATATTGTAGGTTATAGGTCATAGGTTTACCTATCTTTTAGAAAATAAATATTTTCTTTTTTGCCGTTTACTACAGTTTGGATGTCTACCGTTCTCCAATTCTTCCTCAATTGCTCAAAGGTTAACTGGAAGAGATCCCTGAAAGGGATAAGTTCGCCTTTATACAAATGATGTGTGTGTTTTTCCTGTTTTATGTTTCTTTGTGTACAATCAAGTGTTTTACTACTTACTACTACTACTACTACTACTACTACTAAAATTGGCATGCTTTTGTTTCGAAGGCCATGACCCGGTAAATTTTTGGTCAATGGGAAACTAAATACAATTATAAGCTTCCTATCCTATGCGTGTGTGATACCCTCCTACAATCTAGGAGGGAGTTAAATTATCTCGGGTCAGAGGTGTATGTTTATGTAGCGTTATTTGACGTTCATAAGCGCATTGTAATATGCCTGCTTGGAAATTAAACTATCTTTATCTCTTAATCTTTATTCGTGTTTTTATTCTGTCAAGCGAAAGTTGTTTACTTAATCAGATTTCGAATTTGTAGTGTAAGACGATATTACTTGGCATATTTAATAGTTCTAGGTCGACCCTAGGAAGTACCCTATAAATTTTAATTCGTGTGTCGTAATATACTTTATTGCCAACTTTTTCTGTAATAGTACCTTGAAGTAGTGAAAAAATCAAAGTTCTTAGTTAACGTAAAAAAAGATTCGGCCATTTATACCGCTAAAATAGTATATTTTGATACTCTCAAGGGAATCAAAATGTATAGGTTACTTCCCGTTGACCTAGAACTATGAAATTTGGCAAGTAAAATAAACCTGAGTACATGGTTTTAATTTCGACTTGATGCATTCCCGAGATAAAGGGTCTTGACAGACACGCAGACGGACGGACGGAAAACAAAATGATCCTATAAGGGTTCCGATTTTTCTATTTTGAGATACGGAACCCTTTCGATTTTCCAAAAACTGCTGACTGAACCCAATGCACCCAAAGCCAAAAAATAAAATAAAATAAAGCTATCTTACACAGATATTGAAAATTGAGCTTGTAAAAGCTGAATTCCACGTGAAATATTAAATATGGTTGTTACTTTACGGAACAAAATATTGTTTTCACGTTCAATTTCCACCAGCAATTTGCAACGAATAGTTGATACTTAATTTGATTCTCTTTTTCCTTGTCACAGCGCAATTTATGTAAAAAAAGCCTTTAAGGATCTCATGTCATTGTCACTCAGACCTAATATTCACGCGTTTTTAGGGTTCCGTAGTCAAGAAGGAAAAAAATATGATCCTCTAACTTTTAAACTATGAATCTAAAAGAATATGAAAAAAAATCGGGAAACAAAAGCTTAATAAATAGTTTCAAGGAAAACTATAGCTATATAGCGAACACGATCCGTCCAGCCGTTTTTGAGTTATTGCAAAAAGTCTTCTCTTCTTAGAAAAAAGACGTACAAAGCGCTGCGAAGGTACTCCCTTATGCTTGTAATGTACGTGATACTTACTTATATCTCCATTTAGGCTATTCTGACAGAATGGTAACTACGGTACCCTACACTGAGCATGGCCCGACATGCTGTTGGCAGATTTTTATTATCGTTTGTCGTTATGACCGTCACTTTCTGAGAAGTAAAGAAGTGGGTGAGTAAAGGTGCCGTTCCGATTTAGACTGCGCCAGTATTACTGCTGCGGTAATGCGGCGTGACATTGCTGCCGACTGCATTGCCGACGAAAATGTCAATAATCCGGGCAGCAACATCAATTTTGACATTTGCGGTACTCTCACTCGGCAGTAATCTCATGACACAATACTACTACAGCAATTCTGCCGACTGCGTTACTGTTGGAAATGACAGATCTAATGAATAGGTACCTATTTTTTGTACTACGTCGGTGGCAAACAAGCATACGGCTCGTCTGATGGTAAGCAGTCTCCGTAGCCTATGGACGCCTGCATCTACAGAGGTGTTACATACACGTTGCCGACCCTAACACTCTGCACCCTCTTTGACCTCCTAGTAACCTTACACACCGGCAGGAACACAACACTACGAGTCTCTAGTGTTATATGGCTGCGGTTTTCTGTAAGGTGAAGTTACTTCTCCAGTTGGGCTCTGCTCTAGATCTGGAATGACATCCGCTGTGTTGTGCCTTACCACACAAAGCAAGATGACATTCACACTGCCCATGACCTCTCTTTTGGGCGTAGTTTAAGGACATACCCGGCTTCACATATAAATGATAAAATATTATTTTACATTTTGCGACAGCAATGCAGCCATGCAGGGGGAGGCCTATGTTCAGCAGTGGACGTCTTATGGCTGAGATGATGATGATGATGATGAATGCAGCCATTACTGCCGATTCAGAATCGATTTTGCTGCCTTGATCTATTTATTGGAATCATAAAATACGTAACATTACCTTAACACCAATGGATTTTTGACATTTGCGGAAATACCAGTAGCGCTAGTGCAGTTTGAATCCAAAGCTTTATGCATGACACGATAGACGACAAAAAAGCACCCATCATATTTATACATAATGGTCGATTTTTTACTATACTATTTCCGCGTGAATTTCTTTGTTTCAGCGACGACTAACTTTACTTTAAATTACTTTAAGTTCTATATGAAATTTCATCGCATATTTTACAACTTTTGCCATTATTCTTGTCATGTCTAATGCACATTTTGCTGAAAGTCTGAATGCAACGCATTGTTGAAATATTGGATACCTAAGGTGATAAAATATGTTAGATGAAATTCTTCTGATCTTTCTTATCCTTGAGTAAACCAAAACAAATATGAAGCCTAAACGAATATGTTCCATGGACATAAATATGAAATATATAAAAAAACCGTGTAAATATTTATTAAACTCTTTAAGTATTCAATTAATATAAATTAAGATGATAATGGACAACCACTTCTCCTTACAAACGTAGTCCCCATTTTTCTCTCTTAATATTGATATAATGGAAAATGTTTACGTCATTTGATGTATATTGACCATAGCTATGCCCTAGAGTGCTCCTTATTTAGTCAAAGTTATATTTTCCTACCCCGTAGACATTACAAAAAACATTATTTTATATTCAAGCGCATATTAATACCCGACTCATGCCACAGCGAAAACTCAAAAAAAAAAGATACATTTTGTATGGAGGGTCCAAATTTTAAAAGTGCGGTAGCGACCCCTAAAACGTATTAAAAATTCTGAAAAAACTTTACATTGTTTTTTTAGTGGCAGATACTGCATTAAGCGTGTGTCTCGTAGAAAAATAACTTCGCTGAAATAAGGAGCGCTCACTACTCGTACGTCCCTTCGTTTGAATTCATTAATCTAATTAAAAATGGTAGAAAATTTTGATGCATATTCTTATACGCAAATGTTGATGCTAACTGTACTTTAAATAATTATTAAATCGAAATTCAAACCCATACGGATCCTTGAGTAAAACAAAACAAAACATAAGCACGATTTTACATCGAGCCAATTATAAAACTCAACATTGAGCGTATCAATATCTAATTAACCTAAACGAAATTAAAGCCATTCCCAGTAAAGCAATTTGAATAATGGCGGTGAAAGAGCCGGATATCCGGCCGATATCGAATCTTAATCGTGGCTTAATGAAATGTAAACAGCTGTTCTAATTGTTATTGCGGCAATAATGTAAGCGTGAAGCGGAGGCCATGAAGCGAGCGGGGCGGAAAAACTTTATAAAGCAAAGAACGTTTAGTCATCAAAATTATATTTTTCATCACACTTGCTCGAAAAATGTCTTATTTCATGTTGGTGTACCAAAGGACAAAGGTTGTTCCCCCGGGAGTTATGGATCGTGAAAACAAAAACGCTTTTTTTAAATACTGACGTTTCTAATTTAATATTTTGGTTTATGTTTAAAATTTCATTTTTTTATACTACGTCGGTGGCAAACAAGCATACGGCTCGCCTGATGGTAAGCAGTCTCCGTAGCCTATGTACGCCTGCAACTCCAGAGGAGGTACATGCGCGTTGCCGACCCCAGCATCCCCCTCCCCTCTCGTTGAGCTCTAGCAACCTTACTCACCGGCAGGAACACAACACTATGAGTAGGGTCTAGTGTTATTTGGCTGCGATTTTCTGTAAGGTGGAGGTACTTCCCCAGTTGGGCTCTGCTCTAGATCTGGAATGACATCCGCTGTGCTGTGCCCTACCACAAGCGAGATGACATTCACAATGCCCATACCTCTCTTTTGGACGTAGTTTAAGGACGTACCCGGTATTAATAGACGTTTAAAATATTTTTACACAATTCTCAATCGCGGCTGAATGCCCGATTGGTCTGTGCGTTCGATGCCTAACCTGTCAAATAATGACAATTTCAAATTTAGTTTTTTCTTTGCAAGTGTGATGAAAAACAGTGTAGGAGTTACCAAGGGTAATGATATTGCAAACTCGGGTCTTTAATTCCCTTATATATATATAAATAAAAAGTACACAGTTCTAATATCAGGAGTCTAATAACCACAACTTTTTCAACTTCTCCTTGAGTGAGGTTGTAAGTTTGAATTAGCCTCGAGTGCTTAATTCAGAAGGTTTAAAAGCAAAGTACATATTATTTAAGGACGAATACGAGCGAAATGCACGCATGAATGCATTCAGATAACTAAATGACACCATATCAGTGGCGGCGTGTCACAAACATTCGTAGGGAACCCGGAGCTAATTTTGCTTTCCTTTTCTCCATGAACCGATCGTGAAAGTACTCAACGGGCTGAAGTTTAGACAAGCCGGTGGGAATCGAGTTCTTTGAACGATCCGCCACTGCACCATATAGATACTCACGACGATTTAAGAGGAAATAATTATTGTTCGCGGTTTTTCTAGCCACACACGACTGTTGCGATGGCAATCGGAATGTGATACGGGCTCATCGAGCTAATCAGCTAATTGGGACTGGCACGTGTGACAGTGTTCATTAATTATACGGCACTGGTTGAACGTTTCCGAAAAGGACCTGCTTTTGGAAAGCAGGGGAGTATACAGTCAGCGAGAAAAACGTACTGGCGGCCAAAGTGGCAAATTTTTTCTTAAATCTATGGTAACAAAGGTGTTTACGATCATTCGTCGTCGTCGTCTATTTGATACTGACTGTACTTACTGAAGCGACGGCCTTCTACGGAAATGTCGCTTACGTAACGCATTTGCCTTGTAAGGTAGCTACTTCAATCAAAACCATAGAGCTCGACAATATACGGCTAATTTGTTAGCCAAGTCATGAAATATTACCTGACCCAGTGTACCTTTTTCAGAAGTATTTGAACAATGACGTTACGTAAGCGACATTCTCGTGGAATGTTTGCGATACACAACAGCAAGTTACCTTGGGCGATACATTTTGACGAATATAGAGCTCATTTTGACGTCACTCACAATGCATCTTGTTTGTGGGTAGTTGTGTATTGGTGTGAGTGTGATATGCTAAACTAATACTTGTGACAGTGTCACTGACAGCCAGTGTTCATTAATATATCCTAATAATTGTTGAACGTATCGGAAAAGCACTTGCTTTCACAATACCATTTCACTCAATTTCTCACTCATACAGTCCGTGCCGTCATACGGTCACGTCTGAAAATATCGATACGAAAAAAATGGCAAAAATATGTATACACGACTTTATTGCCCATATATTAAGGTAGTGTATACATATTTTTGGCACATTTTTTGTACCGATATTTTTAGACGTGACTGTACTACTTCGTGCAGTCTTTGAGAGACTCTGTCGTATGAGTCAAATTTAATATGAGCTGCCACAAATGACAAATTTGGTATTGTAACATTTCAAACTGCATTGCTGCAAGAAACGTCAATAAGTTATTTTATTTTATTTCCACACATACAATTATCATTACAGGCTGAACCCAATGCGATAATGTAGCAACAAATTAAATATATAAACAGACAAAAAACAAGTACCTATATCTAAAAACTAAATTTTTAACCTACATACTACCTATTCAATATAGCAAAGAGTTAATACAGCTACTTTTGTGAATTCGCTCATCGTACATGAAAATAGGTCTATATGCGTGGCTATGATGTTCAGGGTACGCACGGCGCGCGTCATCGGCGCCTCGCGCAGCAACTTGGTGCACCCGCACGGCACGGCCAGCAGTCCGGGCTGACGGCGCGCCACACAAGAGCGCGGAACACAAATACCCACCGACCCCAATATATCCGCATTGTATATCTTTCCCCTAAGCAGTTTAAAGATATATGTAATTGCTAGCTCCCTTCTGACTATCAACTGATTGTATCCGACCATGCCTAAAATAAACAATGTCGGATACATCAGCGGATAACACGGGTATACGCCGTATTGCCTCATATACATATACCAAATAAACTTATTCTGTATCCGCTCTAACATAAAAATATACTTTGCTTCGTGTGGAGCCCATATTTTAGCCCTTTTATCAAGACATTCCATGAATGTACTAATATTAGACCAGATATGACACTTTAGGCAGCTGACAGATAAATCCATAACAGTTCAGAACAAGAAATTAATCAGAATCGGTATCAGTATTACAAGCGTAATTGGCTGATTCCAGAGGCGTAGCGAGGGGGGGGGGCTAGGGGGGCCATGGCCCCGGGCGGCACTTGAGAGGGGGCGGCAAAATACGGTATTTAAAAAAATATAAAATTGAGAAATTAATATTTTCAAATCGTGCCACGAAACGAACCAATGAATGAATGAATTTATTTCATAAGCACCGTGGGAGCGCACGGCGCGGGGCGGCTGTGCGGGGGCGGTCAATCGCTGCCGGAGTGCTTACACCGCCGAGCATACACGATTGTTCGCTGGGCTACAACCGCGAAAATCGAAGTTCGTCAATTGCGGGCATTTTTCTCTGTCACTTTGATTACGTCTTAGTGAAAGTAAAAGAGATCTAATCAATCTAATGCAGGGCGCCCTTGGCGCCATCATTCGCAAAAATAGTCGGGCGTAGCCCAATGAACGTGGTGCGATACGCGCGATTAAATGCCGGTGGCTTCGGTGCTCTCATATTAAAAGAGTCGGGCATAGCCTGACGTATGTTGTCGCGCTGCGGGCGATCGAATAACGGGCGATTGTTCAAAAACGAATGAGGAAGTTGCATTTTATCCACATGCATGTGAGGCAAAGTAATCATCTTGCAAATTGTGAGTTGTTCCTAATGTTAAATGGTCGAATTTACTTTTAAATGATGATTTCCAATGATAAATGTATTATTACGTTCATTTGAATTTGATTTGGTTTGATTTTTTTGGTATTTCATATCATAGTTAGTATTTTCCTCGCATTTTTGAATCTTTCGCTTGCTCGGGTATCAATATTAGCACGAGCGGTTAAACAACAACGTTGCCCCCTTGTAAAACAAATAACGATGACTTATTCGCTGTAATGTTTTTTTACCAAGATGTAAAAATAAATAACGTGTTGTGTGCAGAAAACACATTTTTGTCGAATTTGATCAAAAGTAAAAATTTTTTTGCTCCTTATGACGTCAGGAATACGTGGTTAAAATCTGTCGGGTTACTCGTTCCCACAGTGTATTCAAAAATTAGTAAATTATGTTACATTGTATTTATTTATTTAAAAGATGTAAATATACAATATTTTCTCTGTGAATACTTCAGATGAGATTTTTTGTTTTTCCATGTTTTTATGAGCCAGATTTTCAGTAGTCGAGTTTTGGTTTTTGAACATATTTTTGTATTTTACCACTTTTACCCAACTTTGTCTAGTCAGGTCATAAGTTATGTCACAAAGGTTTTGACTGATAATATGTAATACAAAGTTTTTGATAAAAAAAAGTAAGCCATGATTTAAAAGCTTGTTTTATATGATATCGCGGCTTTATTTACTACTTGTTTACTTTGGGATTGTCGTCAGACGCGAATACCCGTCTGGATTGTGAAAAACTATACTTCACAAAAGGGAGTAAAAATCAGTGTCACATAAATAAAATAGGTACAAATGTTTATTTGTATGTACCTACTTTATTATAACGCTATTTTATCACCAGCATTTAGTTCTTCGACAAGTCTATACTTCAGCTAGTACCCTTCATACTTAGGGTAATTTTCAGTAACATGCTTATTTTTGACTGCCATTGAACAAGTAGGTTTGGTAAAACATGTACAGTTGCAATTTTGGCCGTCCAATACACATAATTTAAGTATCTAATGAAAGATAAAAGACCCAACATTTGTTTTATGTACGATTCAACCATGTAAAACAGAAAAATAAATAAATAGGGATCAAAATCACCTTAAAGAGGCCGCGTATTTTTTTCATGATTTTTTATACATTTGCGCTTACTTGTAAAGCATGCTGTGTACCTACACTTGTTTTGAATCTCGTGCTAATTTTTAAGCCATCATATTAAATATTTTTTCATTTCATTTTCATCTGTTTAGTGTATTCGAATATTAGATAGAATAATGCAAAACTGTACCTATAAGTTTTTTATCAGTAAAAATCTTGTGACTGAACTTATGACTTGTACTAAGTGATGTTGATCGTAAATTGGGGCGGCAAATTTCTGATCGGCCCCGGGCGGCAAACACATACGCTACGCCGCTGGCTGATTCCTTTAAGAAAAAAACTATAAATCTTTGAGAAAAGTTTCTCTTCCAATTTAAATTCAACAAAGAAAATTATATTTCACAAAAACTTATTACTTGCATCCCAATTCCTGCCCGTACGCTGGCCGCGTATTTTCATGTAAATGACCCGTAAAGGTGAAACATAAAAATAAAAGCGCAATTCGCCTTAATGACTTATTTGTTTGTAGTGCAGGGGCGTTGCCGTTTGGGGGGCACTTAGCCTTTATACGGGTCGTTCCACAACTTTTAAGTGGTTTTACATGAGGGTTTTTGGGTTCCGTGTCTGAGAAACACGATACTTTGTCGAGTAATGAGGAAAAAAGATGAGTATGAATCTATGGAAAATAGGTTTTTTATTCAAATAGCAGGTATTTCTTGAAAAGGACGAAAAGGGATCAAAAGATAAATAATATACTTAATCTATGCTTCACACTGATTTAAACTTTTTTTACACATTATTAACTAACACAAATGAGACTTAATCGCGTATTAAGTTTTAAATTTACGTCCGACGTTTCAAGGAAGGCGTTGTCCCCTGTGGTCTCGGAGAAGACTGGCTAAAGTTGACATCAACATCTTCTAGCCACGCGAGTTTTTCGAACTACCCGCACTTGATCTTGTATATTGACTTGAACATTCTGCGCACTAGGGATGTTACTCTGTCGACACACAACACTAACGATATTCGATGTTTTCGACTGTCGATATTCGTTCTCGCTTACATATACTAATGACTGGATTCCATGTGGATGAGATCCCCAAACCCTCGTCCCGATTGAAATTACAATGTTTTTTTAATTTCAATGGCTTCCCGCACCTGTAGGAATGGCGATCCGTGGAAAGGATTTTAGGCTTATGCAGCTCGATCCAGTGGTTTGGTCCTGATTCCAGTAAATACTCAGCCACAGCAGACTCCTTTGCTTCTCCCGCTATGCTTTTTTTTTATCATGTAGGAGGTAAACGAACAGACAAATCGTCTGATGGCAAGCTATTACCGTCGCCCATGCAACATCAGAGAAGTCGTAAGACTTGTAAGTGCATTTAAGATAGTCACTCTTTTCTTGAAGGTTTGAAGGTCGTATCGGCCCGAAAATATCGGAGCTGACAGTTCATTCCACAGTTTACCTGTGCGAAACAGGAAGGCTGGAGGAAAATTGAAGACTGCCAAATGCCTGATCTAAAGGTTATCATCACGCTCGCGGTGTTACCGCGCTGGATGGCAATAAAATATCTTGGATAAGCTATAGAATTGATAATAAATACAAGTGCCTACCTACTTCCTTTTAAAACAGCTCAATTGACAGATAAATTCATATCAGTGTGGGCAGAAGGTAACAGGTTTGAATCCCAAAAAAATATCCTAGAGCACGTAACATGATTCTCTAAAGAAACGCCTACATTATTTTGTTTACGATTTCCAACTTTATTAAACATTGCTTTATGAGGTGAAATAATATTTCAAATCTACGAGTACAAAGTTCAAGGTTGCGCTTCTACCTGTTTTCAGTTTATTATACCCCCATTTTGTCCCTCTAATTTAACGCAGAATAACGTAAAAGATTTTGTCTTTTGGTCATGCAATGTTGATTATTTTTTCTTGCGCGATTTACCCCTTGAAATGCATATACCGAAATTATAATATTTAAGTTAACTCGTTAGTAGTAATTATTTACTTTAACGGGACTTAATTGCGGAAGACGGCATTATCCCCGTGGTCTCGGAGGAAGACTGGCTAAAATTAACATCGACATCTATTTTAGCTGCGCAAATTTTTGGAACTACCCGCACTTGGTTTTGTTTATATACTGGAACGTTTTCACACTAAAGATGTCACATTTATTAGTTTCCGCTTACATACTAATGGCTGGATTTTATGTGGATGAGATCCTAAAACCATCCTCCTGGATTAAAATTTCAAAGTGAAAAATTTTCATACTTTTAGAGCATGAAATTCCATTATCTTTCGCTGTCGTCGCCATTTATTTTCCAAGCACACGAATCAGATGTAAAAATATAATGCAAACAGCCTCAATCCCTATCACAATGTTTACGACAAAAGAAAGACAAAACATTTATATACTTTGCTAAGAAAGAAAATGGAAACCTCTCAAAATGTAAAGAAAAGTAATTATAAGTTCGTTCGTAATAAACCGGGTAGAGTAAACAAAGAGAGCTCGAGAGCTTATTAATAAATAAGGTTGAAAATGTGGGAAGACTATTATACTTAAATTAATGTAGGTAACTTTTCTACGCCGTGTTAAACGCAAAAGCTATCACTCGGACGCCACGTCACAGAAGTGTCAAAATTGAACTCGAACTTTATGTATTTGCATATGCATGCAAATAAACCATTTAGGTTTTATATTAATTAATATTGATCAAGATCCCAGAGCCGCCAGACATTATTTATTTTCTTATGAATAAAATGTATGGGATAATGTAGTGTTAGTAAGTACTTTTAATGTCTGCATACTTGCTAATTGACACGACCGGACCAATAAATGAATCCATAAAAATAGGTTAAATTTATTTCGTATACGATTTACTTTAAATTTTTTCGGGGTGTACAACTTTGTATAAAAAAGCCCCAGTATGAGCGAGATGCATCTAGACAGTAATATCAAAAAGTGGCACCATATTACCGGGCATAGGCCAAAGGTTGTGGTGCAATCGCTCAAAACGATGCCGCCATACCTTTTGCCTCTGATCCATTAGATGGCGCTACTTTTTGACATTTAATAAAAACACATATCAGTGAAAGAATAAGGATCAAAGTTAAATGGCGTTCTAAAAGTTTTAATCATGTATCTAAAGACAGCAGTAAAATTACTGTGGCCACAAAGTTTTCTTTGACAATCTACCTCTATTTCAAATTCTCTTTACTTAGAGGCGCGCAGTTTAAAAATTAAATTTAATTTACTATTTTCAAAATATCAAACATTCCGTTGTTGTATAGGGTTAATATTTATTATGAAATCACGGTAAAGGTTATACATAATAAGTATAAATATAATATTTCAGTAGTTAAAATTCAATTTTAGGAAAGGGTAAAATAAAGCATTTATGAAGCCAAAATAACTTATTATGATTGCAGTTCGAACCTATTAAAAGATATAAATAACCGTAGCTAAAAGCTTAATTTAAGATAAAACGTCAAAATATAATATGAAGTGATACTGGAAATGCTATTCTTGACTGGTCTAGTCGCAGTTAATTTTAGAAGCAAAATATTGGTAGATAATATCCGAGTTTCCATTTCAATTTTGAACTGGAAAACATTGCTTTGTCTTCGAGCTAGGATCGTTGAAAGATAATCATTTATGCAAAAGGATTTCCGCACTGGAGCAGGATTGGGATTAGATTCTAAATTCGGTGGAATAAATTATGGTACATGTAACCGCTACGGAAAATTCGGTACAGAAACTAACGTCGACGGGGAAATCAGTTTAAATAGCACGTGACATCGTAAAATCAAAGTCTGCAATGCACACTCGTTCTGGTGTAATGCAGGAAAGGTAAAGCTTTAGATTTAATGGAACAGGGTTGAACTGGTGGTGGTTGTTTTCATTAGATAGTACTTAGTAACGTATTGATTACAAAAACTTTTTCTGGTAAGTAAGGTCTAATGTAGAAAAAATGGTACGCTACCAACAGAAAGACATTCGCACACCGGTTAACCATAATGCTAATAAATGATATATTAAATGCACTAAATCTTTGAAAAACACTAGCGCTCTACTAAGTGCTACTAATAGCACATAAATTAAAATTAGTACATTGCTATAGAGGCCGGGCAACGAAGGGTTGCAGGCCAAGTAGATAAAGACGGATAGGGATATGCGGCTGGCAACCCCGTTTCCTGCCGAGATTTGTAGTGTTTGCAATGAAAAAAAAAGAAGTCATTTTGTTTTATTTGTAGGTTTACGTAACACAGCTAAAAACAAATTACGAATCGACTACTATTTCAAGGTTGAATGCCAAGACGTTGTGTCACAATTTGACGTTTAAAAACAAAAGAAGGTTGCTTTACAGGCCTAAGTGTGCAAGGCTTATGAAATTCCTATCCATGATGCGATCTTCACTCATCGCACTGGATACGTAGTATTTCCGGACCTAATTTGAAGTAATTCATGTCAACATTTCATTGCAAGCTTGAGTTACTTAAATTAAATAATCATTTAATTCAGGCATGACACATATAAATATATATATCTTATACCTTTAAACGAGCAATTCTTGTATATATATAAATATATATATTTCTGTGATCTCGGAAACGGCTCTAAGGATTTCGCTGAAATTTGGTATATGGGGGTTTTTGGAGGTATACAATCTATCTAGATTAGTCTTATGTTTGGGAAAACGCGTGTTTTCGAGTTTTCATGCGTTTTTCTTTCGACGCAGAATATGGTCGCTAATTTCGTGTTGCCGGCCACTGTCCGTCTGGTCCAGCGGGTTAAGACGCGGACTGCTAAATGAGTGTTACGGGTTCAAATCTCGCCCGGTGACTAACTTTTGTTTTTTTTATATGTTCAAGTTTATATATAATTTTTTAATTTTTATTGTTTTAGACAAGTTTAATTTAGTAAAAAAATGTAGTTAAGATTATCACCTATGGACCACCATATTACAATAAATAGTTATAACCGAGCAAAGCTCGGTCGCCCAGGTACTTTTCTTTATAAGTGTTAGTGTTAGTGTACTAAAATGTCAACGAAAGCAAAATAAGTACATAGGCAGTAGTCTAAGCTAATTCTACGGTCGAACTAGCGTATTTCATAGTCACTCTCGCGATATGTTTCAGACCGCTTTCGTGACCGCTGTTCATGTACTATTATGGCTTTAAAAAGGAGAAACCTGGGTTCTCCGAAACAAGTCGCCCAAGTAACGAAAAGTACATGAATCAAACCGTAAAATTAGCTTAATATTACAATTACTTACGACAGTTTAAATTTGACAGATATGTACGGCCTAGGCTCTCAGAACCTGTCGCCCGACAGAAGCTTAAGAGATGGAGAAGCTGGTCGACCGTTGGCGAAGTAGTGGAAGGCGAGGATCAGTAAAAGATAGCAACCCGAGTAGAGCTGTACTCACCGACAATCTGCAGAATTTTTTATCTGCAGATATCCGACTTGACTAATCATAGGGTTAGTGATCACTTGGCACCATAGTACCCCTATATTCTTGCTATATTCAGCTTAAATGGAGAATAAATTCATAGCGTTGTGATGGGAGACGGAAGAGGGCACTAGCTGCGCTTTTCCGTCCTTCCACCGAAGGCGAAAATCAATGAAATATATCAACAGAAGAAGATAGTAGTACTCACCAACGACTTGAAGATATCCGACTTGACTGATCATAGGGTTAGTGTTCACTTGGCACATGTAGTATCCCCTATCTTCTTGCTGCACCTGGCTTACATGCAGAAGCCAAGTCATAGCGTTGTCGTGAGAGACAGAGAAGCGCGCCAGCCGCGTAATGACGTGGCGGTGGATGGTGAGGATCATCTGACGGTCGATGTGGATCCAGGCCACCTGGAACAAGTAAATAGTTTTTAGTTATGTGAATTGGACTTGGAAAATGAGGTAAAGGAAACGAGTAATAGCGGGAAATGGTGTATTGGGTTAAGTTCTAAGCTGCGGGCGGGATATATTTATGGATAATATAACTTTCAGTCATATGTATCAATCATGAAGTCTGTTTTATGAAGTCAAAAATGTACATAAAGCTTCGTCTATATAAGGTGCTAATATATTAGCTACGAATATTATTACAGCTGATAGTACTCGGCTCCTGGAGTATATTTAAGTATGAAACATTATAGGTTTTATGATGGTTTTTAGGAGAAGAAAGAAATTTGCTACGTAAAATAAAAACACCGTGTTAATGAGATAATTAAATGAGACCTCCTTTAACCAGTTTTAGATAGAGTATTTATTTATTTATTTTTGTTCAGAATATGTAGTTTCCTTAATTTCTATTTAAAGGTAATAATTTTAATGTAAATTACCATCTCTTCATTTGTTTATTAGGATCACCAACAGAAGATACAAATTCACATACCTACTATAATTTACATTAATAATTGATCACCCACTTGACGGCAATCACAGCATGCATTATTTAAGTTAAGATTCAGAAAAAGAGCTTAATATAAATTTAATAAAGAACAAATGATACTAATTAACACCTACTTAATACAAACAATAAAATTTCCACATAAAAGTAACTAAGTTGGCTAGCTGATCCAATAGGTTAGTTCGACTACGACGCATATAGAGTAAGGCACAAGGATAACGTGGCAAGCGAGACGGCGCTTTCAGCCCTATCTGACTAACCATATACATGCAGTCAATCTTGTCGTGTAGAAGTTTGTGCAAGAACATTAGGTCCAGCATAATACGTCGACTACTCAGAGAAATTAGTTTAGATTGTTTAAGTCTGATAGTGTTATATTACTTACTAGTGTGTTATACTTGGCAGCCTGTTCCACGGCGATAAGCAAGATGCCTAGTAAGCCTTTTTTGCAATCGCTCAATCCTTTCATATTGGTCTATTTCTTAAAATATCGGTAGTTATTTTTTTGTACCTTGTATATTATATTCTATCGCTAAATCAATTCTCCCTTGAGGCAGCACGCCTAGTTGAAGGTTTTTACTAGTTTCGAAATATTTTAGTATAATGGGCAAAGCCAAGTACTTAAATATCTTCTTAAAAACTTATACAAAAGGCTTTATAAAGTTTCCTTCGTAGGAAAAATAAGGTACGGCAGGTCTAATTATGGTAAAATTTCAACGTCCTTGTTTAAAAACTGGTCAGAAAAAAGTTTTTCTTACACTTTAAACACTTATTATGAAGCGACTGGTATTTTTAATTTTGGTTAGAAATTTTATTCTATTTTCCTCAGTGCCTACTCGTTTTCCCTAGTGACGAAGGCTGTTGAAAAGTTTTAATCATTATCAAACCTACGTTCGATAATAGTTAAATTTTCATAACCTAATTTCCTCTCAAGTTGTACTAAAATAGCCTAACAGGGTTAGCTGGTGCCAGTAGAGAACAATATAATAGATAACTAACGTTGTTAAACATCGTAATAAATTGATTTAATCAATATCTTTTTGAAGTGGGACTGGGCGGGTTACGTCTGCCACAAGCACACGCATAGGTAGGCTAGTATAGGCACCAAGTTGATGCCGCAAGTTAAGCGCGGACGTGGCAGGCCCAGACGGCCTACCGCGAACCACGTTCGACGTGTTGCCTCCCTCACTTACGTACGAATTTACAAGAGCGACAGAGAGGCAACACGTCGAACGTGGTTCGCGGTAGGTCCTCAGATGGAGATGGCGGGATGATTTATTCATCAGTAGCTGGGCAGAAATAGCACAACAACGGGAGCTGTGGAAATCACGGAGAGAGTCCTTCGCCCATCAGTGAGATACTGACAGCTGGACGGACAGCTGACAAAAAAAAAACAACGGGTTGCACTCCGGGAGTGCCGGCAGAAGTGAAAACTTCAATATTAACGTTGTGAATCATATTTTGGAAAAATTGAGTAGCAGTTTTATAAAAAGAGATAATTCTCTGCTCGTGCTCAGTGCTCAGTGCTCAGTGCTCAGTGCTCAGTGCTCAGTGTTCGGCGTGTAAGAAAGACATTGGCTTTTGTTGTACAAATGTCGCTGAGTCAACTTACAGAAAGTACGGAGCTGATCGCAAGTCGACATGGAAATGCCAAAAATGTCAGAAAAACAGAAAAGATGCATCCCCAGTGCAGCCGAAACCCGCTAAGCCCACAGATCTGGACACTATCATGAATACGTTAAAAGGAATGGAAAAACAGCTTTTGTGTCTTCCTGGATTAGTTAAAGACATGGGAATTCTTAAGGCTGAATTATCAGAGGTCAAGGACTCCTCCAGCTTTACAAATGCGAAGCTTGATGAATATTCCGCGCGCTTAGTCAATGCGGAAAAAAAAATCGAGGAA
The DNA here is from genome assembly GCF_033807575.1 of Cydia pomonella. NCBI lineage: Eukaryota > Metazoa > Arthropoda > Insecta > Lepidoptera > Tortricidae > Cydia > Cydia pomonella. The sequence goes on along the minus strand of NC_084709.1, from coordinate 23,879,416 downwards.
TTGGAAAATCTCCAAGGCAAAGTTCAGGCGATGGATAGTGAAATTGCAATGTTAAAGGAAGCGAATGCCCGAAATGAGCAACATATGCGCCTTAACAATGTCGAGATAAAGGGAGTTCCGATCAAGAAGAACGAAAACCTTTTCTCAATACTGGAGGGTGTTTGCACCGCAATTGGCTTTGCAGTAGCTAAAAGCCAAATAAACTATATATCAAGAATTCCGGTTCACAACTCCAACGAGAAGTCGATTATTATCAACTTCATAAACCGCTACTTGAAAGAAGACTTCGTCGCATCTGCACGTTTAAAGAAAAATATCACAGCTGAGGAGATTGGTTTTCAGGGAAATACGCAGAGGGTTTATATAAACGATCATTTGACACCCGAAAATAAAAAGCTGCTAACCCTAACGAAATCGACACTTAAACAAAAGAACTACCTCTACGTGTGGGTTAAGTTTTGTAAGATTCATGTGCGGAAAGACGATAACTCTAAAGTTCATATTATCAATAACGTACGCGATTTAAACAGATTACCTTAAGTTGTCGTGTTTACAATTTACTGTGTAATTTTATAGCATGTTTTGTGTTTTTAATTCGGACAGAAAAAAGTTTGGACATCGCAGATCGGCACACCTGGCCTGTTTATTGTTTAGCGCTTGACCTTGTCGCTGCCCGGCGCAGTTTCCAGGAATGCACAACACGCTCAGTCAAAAATACGTACTTCTCTCTGTTGCACTGCTTAAATAATTCGCTCATTTACGATATCTTTCACATATATGGCACTCATTCTATGGTTGGTTATAACTACTATAAAATAAAATTTGCTCTGCTATTAAATTTATCGGTGTCCTTTGGTTGTATGCATTGCTTAAAATACCTTTCTAATTTGTTATTTACGCAATTTTACTTAGCTTCCTTACCTAAATGGCTAATATCATGTTAAGTGATAATTATCCTTCTATATACTACCAGAACGTTCGGGGGCTTAGAACGAAAACATTTACATTTTATCGCAATTTAAGTTTGGCCTCTTTTGACATAATAACTCTAACCGAGACGTGGCTCGTGGATGGAGTTTTGGATTCTGAATTATTTGATGATAGGTACGTTGTGTGGCGGCGGGATCGGGACGCCAGCTTAACGGGACAAAGTCGCGGTGGGGGCGTAATCATTGCTACACGCCGTGAACTGACGGTTACCCCGCAACCTTCTTTCCAGTCATCTGCAGAGGATTTATGGGTTACGCTAACACTTAAGGATAATTATAATAGACCGATAAAAGTTCATTTATGCGTGGTGTATCTGTGCAAACAAAACAATGGTTATACTTTTTCGCAACAATTAAATAATTTTTTGAGTAATTTAAGTAATATAGTATTAAATAACTCTGATGAAAAATTCTTGGTAATTGGAGATTTTAACATGAGTAATATCGTATGGACAGCACAGGACTCTGTTATGGTTCCATCAAATTATATAAGTAGCGACGAGTGCAGTTTTGTTGACGAGCTTAATGCTGTTAATTTTAACCAGTACAATGGCATTGTAAATCGTTTTGGAAAGATATTAGACTTAGTCATATCTAATGACCTTGTATCTGTTAGTCACTGCGCGAGTCCTATAGTACCTATTGACCCATATCATGAGGCTCTTATTGTTAAAATTGAGTATACTACGATTAACCCTCTGCAGTCAGCTCCCTTTGTTAAATATTATTGGAATAAAGGTGACTATACATCTATCAATAATGAATTAGCGTCTATATGCTGGGAAGAGGAATTTTCTGGTCGCTCACTGGCCCAATCGCTGGATTTCTTTTACATGACTTTTCTTAGACTTAGAGACAAATTTATACCTAGCAAAAATATTAAAAAAGATAATTATCCCGCATGGTTTTCTGTTCCTTTGAAAAAAGTCATAAAAGAAAAATATAAATACTTAAAAAAATACAGAACATATAATAATGTTTCTGACTTAATTTCATATAATGTACTGAGGGACAGAGTTCGTAAATTAGAACATGAATGTTTTACTAATTTTGTGCGTCGTGCTGAAAAAAATATTTCTAGTAACCCGAGACAATTTTGGTCATTTGTCAAATCACGATCAACCTCCCACGGTCTGCCCAGCAGTATGAAATATGGAAATAATTTGGTTAATACAGGACAAGGTATTTGTGAAGCCTTTTCAGATTATTTTTTTACCAATTTTTCACCATCTATTAATTCGACCAATTATAACTCACTTGCCTCTAGCACCGAGTCAATTGTCAACCTAAATTCAATTGAGGTCGACCCAGATCTCGTCACCGCCTTATTGCTTAAGTTAGATCCCTCCAAGTCTGCTGGCCCCGATCAGCTCCCAGCACAATTTTTAATTAAGTGTGCTGAGAACCTAGCAAAGCCGATAGTCATGCTTTTTCGGCGTTCCTTCTCAGAGTGCTCTATACCTTCAATATGGAAGTCTGCTTTTATCACCCCAGTACATAAAAAAGGGCCCAAAACTGATATTGCAAATTACAGGCCCATATCCAAATTATGTATTTTATCAAAAGTGCTTGAAAAAATTGTTTTTAATCAAGTTTATAATTGTTTAAGTAATTATTTTAATGCTAATCAACACGGATTTTTGCGACGTAGATCTACAGTATCTAATCTTATTCTGTTGAACGATTATGTTACTGACGCTATGGATAGTGGGTCCCAAGTTGATGTAATTTATACTGATTACAGCAAATGTTTCGATCGCATTGACCACAGCTTACTAATATCAAAGCTGAATAACATCGGAATAAATGGGGATTTACTGCGATGGTTTATATCATATATCGAGAACAGAACCCAGGCTGTTGTCGTGAATAATTATATGTCCGGCTGGGTCACTGTTCCTAGTGGGGTACCGCAAGGGTCATTATTAGGGCCGTTGCTCTTTAATATATTTATTAATGATATTGACAAATGTCTCCTGCATTCCAAGCTTCTTTGTTTCGCTGATGACATGAAAGTTTTCTTAAAGATAGAATCTATTACTGACTCAATATTACTACAGTCTGACCTCGTACGCCTTGATGATTATTGTCAATTATACAGATTGGACTTGAATCCCTCTAAATGTTTTGCAATGACCTTCTCGCGCCAACGTAACTTAGTCGATACTACCTATGCCTTAAAGGGTCAAACCCTGCAGAAAGTATCATGTATGAGAGATTTAGGGGTCATTCACGACTCTAAACTAATTTTTGATAATCACATTAATAACATTATTTGTGGCGCTTATAAAGCCCTAGGTTTCATAATGCGCAATTCTGTTCACTTCACTCAGGCTAAGACGCTTAAGGTGCTATATTGTTCATATGTTAGAAGTAAGTTAGAATATGCCTCTCAGGTCTGGAACCCTTGCTACAATACATATATTGACAGAATTGAACGCATTCAGAAAAAATTCATAAAACACCTTTGCTTTAAATTAAAATATCCCTACAGTTCTTCCAACTATCTTAAAATATGTAAGCACCATCACCTTGTCCCTTTACAAAAACGCCGTGAAATAGCCGATATTACATATCTCCTAAGTATAACCAATGGTGTAATCGATTGCTCTGAGTTGCTAAGTAAACTATGTTTCAAAACCCCCATTCGTTCTAAAAGGTATCATCCCCCAATAGCAATCAGCAATGCATCTTCTAAATACAGACAGAATAGTTTTTTACCACGCGCCAGTCGTAACCTAAATGAGCTATCTAAAGAATTGGATATGGATATATATTCAACTGTGGCATTCCTAGCTTGAGACGTAATTTAGTGCAGAAATACTTTGAGTCTTTTGAGTGAGCGTGTTGTCGCCTTCTTGAATACCTATAATTACGTATTTACTATTTATACTTTTACCTTAGACCTCATTATGTTACTAAGTTAATTAGTATTTTGAACTCCCACATTATCCTTATTAAGTATCATTTGTATTCGCTTTGTTCACATATGTGGTTGCAATAGTGCGTAATCTTAGTTTAGTATTATGTCACTACCTGTGAGTTCCTATAATTGGCTTCCTGTATCTACTATATTTTTCTATGTTAATGTCACAGCTGTTGGATCTCCAAATAAATAAAATAAAAATAAAAAAAAATAAAAATATACCTACGTAAATAAATTTGAGAGTGGAAGATATTTTGAAATGCGAATTTTAGTGATAATATATAACATATACAGGATAATTCATGAGACGTGAGCAGGACTACAGCCTACACAATCAGTAAATGTTAATGAATCGTTCACCATCATATTAAGTAAAACAATCACGCTTTTTTTCTGTTATTTAACTTTTTGGTAAGGAAAAATTTGAGTATCCACAATCATGGACACCCAACAACACAGAGATACAATACAACACAATTAACAAAGATTAAACCTCTTTAACCGTTATGACAGCACTTTGATTGTGAAGAAAATAAAATGTCCCACTTGAATGAGATACGATTTTTCAAAAGTAACCAGGCTTCGATGACATTCCATTTGCACGTCACCATGATGCCACGTGTCCGTCTTACGAATTTTCAATCTGACGGTCTCGTGACCCTGACGCTAGTTTAACATTTTTCCCCATCACAAAAAGTGCACACCGCCGCTAAATAAGTATTCACTTCAAAAATCGCACTGCACCCTTAAAAGTTTGAGCGAGACAACGGTGTGTGCGTAATATAGCGACATCCCGCGCGCACGTCGGAACGAAGTGCGAATCGGATGCAATGTGCCATGTGCCATACTTATTACGGGATATTTAGATGCGTTCGGATTTGGGTGATTAGGGATATTTGGGTAGTAATATATTGTGATTATGTTCCCATTACCTTTTGGAACATTATTACCATTTATTTTCCCAAACACGTGTTATCGGAAATAGAATTCAAACCACACGATCCCTTACCATTAGGGTACCTTAGCCTATATTAGAGTAATTTCATTCTCTGCAGCGGGTTTCAATTTATGGATCATTTACGATTTGGCGCCGCTGCCACGTCGGTTGAATATGGTTGAATGACGTTGAATCTATTACGGCTTGACGCATCATGGAAACCAATTCTGTTTCAATAATGTGACATAAGATACGCCAGACAAGGCCGATCGTTATTTTGTATTTTTCGTATGTTTAAGATGAACTTGCTATTTTCTTTGTAGTCCTAGCGAACATGGTCGCAAAATTTGAACCTTGCACTAATAAAAGTATAATATTTTGAAAGCAGGCAAGCTTAAGAACCGGGCCTTTTTGGCGCGGGTACCTTAGTTTCTATCTTATTTTGATGCCACCCTGAGTCGTGGCAAGCATCTGAGGGCCTACTTTTACACACGAAAATCTTTTTTTTTATCTGCATCTCAATGCAAGAGCGATAGGGAAGCAAAGAACTAAATTTCGGTTTTCGATTTCGAGGTAGGCCCTCTATAACTGCGAGTGAAGAACCTTATGTTACGGCTCCTCGTAGTTGCTCTTCGTTAGCACCAAACAGCGTGAGTCGCCAACGCTGTATGGTACTCACGGTCAAGGTCGTGTCAAAACAAGATGGAAGCTATAACGAAATGTTATAACAGAATAGGCATCATAGTTATACGTGTAGTTGAATATGAATTGGGATTGCTATTGTGGCGTCAATATCGTTTGCGAGATGCATATTTATAGCCAAATTAATTTTTAGTGATATCTGTTACTTACATAGTTTTATAGTTTGACATTTAGCCCAAGCAGTACAGTACCCCTAGTGTAAATATTTTCGACAGCGAAACGTGACGTACGCGTTTGCGTTAAGTGTCATTTTGTATGAGATTTTTGACTTTCCAAAACGTCCCGCTTGGCGCGCTGTTCAAAAACCCATACAAAATGAGACTAAACGCAAATGCGTACGTCACGTTTCAAAATCGAATCTATTTACACTAGGGGTACTGTTCTTTACATAATTCTAGTTTGACATTTAGCCCAAGAATTACACAGTTCTGGTAAAGGTAATTTTTTTTATGTAACAATTTTTTTAATACATCGGCGGCAAACAACCATACTGCCCGCCTGATGGTAAGCAATCAACTCCAGAGGAGTTACATGCACGTTGTCGACCCTAACACTTCGCACCCTTGTGGAGCTCAACGGTGTAAGATATTTACTGAAAAATATACAAACATTTACTTGTGCCAGTAAGGATATAACTATATTTTATTAGAATCATGATATATTCGTTAAGCTATAAACTTAATTCATTGTAAATTATATCCATTGGCCATACTTGCGGTGGCAGCATGGTTCCATTTCTATCACTTGTCACTATACCCGTCACTTTCGCGCTTACATACTTGTTAGAACGTGACAGCCATGCTGACAAATGATAAAGAGCCGACCATCTTAGCCCTACGGGTCCTTAAAACGACTGATGAATTTAAATTGGTACGTATATGTATTTATGTAAGTAATAATTATTTTTTTACCTAAGTTTATTTCTAATGGACTACGTATCAAACACTAAGCGGATTTCATTTTAAGTAACTTATTTCTGTTCTTGAAAAGAAAGAACATAGGTGTTTGCAAACGTAAATAAACACGTTGCTTCTTGCATAGCTACATTTCTCAAATTTGCACCGAGCACCAAGGAAAACGTTTGCATTTCATCTAATCTAGCTTGATTTTGGCCTTTATGTAAATAGTGTACTTGTAGCTGCATCTTCTGGACCAACGTAACAACGTAAATATATCTGCATTTACCACGTATCACGACCGTGTATATCTAACTATACACATGGAGATGCCTTCAAACGCTTTGAGTGCGCAAACAGCGATATAAGCACTCAACCTTTTGACTTTAATTCGGAGAGCAAACAAAGGTATACTTCTTGCTTTGACAAAGTCATAACTGCGTTAAATTCACCCGCAGGGTTAGGACCGTATCGCTGCCGCAGTGCGCCGCCGATACCAGCTGCATATTTTATGTGCCCGGGCGAAGGCATCCCAATCCTTGCGTACTCTTGCGAACTTTGGTTTTAGCTCGTGTGTTTGAGATTACATACTCATATACATTTCAGCGCACTGTAACTAGTTTTTGGTATTTGGAAAAGATGAAGCACTGGCAATGGTTGCTGTGCCGGTGAACAGAATATTCTCTCGTCATACGCGGTCGACCAGACTTCTTCAAACACGAAATTATGCCGTGTTTCTTACGATGCTGGATGATTGACTGGACAGTAGATCTTGGCAGTAATAAATCTCTGGCGATTTGGTTGGTAGATTTTCCACTCTCACTACTGGAAATTATAATTTTCCTGACTTCTTCTATGACTGGTTTTCCGCGGCCCATGTTGCTCTAAATTACTTATAATAATGAAAAAATACTTGGTCAAAAAATTATTTAAAAGAGAAAATCGTCGCTGTCTGGGAGTCTATAACCCCAGAAGAGTGCGAAGAGTTGGTAGCGACGATGCCATTCAGGATCAAGGCTGTTCTTAAGAGTAAAGGCGAGACAACTTAGTGGTAGGCGAACTATTTTGCGTACTCAAGATCGATAGCCGAACTATTATGAGTTGTAGTTGATAGAAGAATTGTATTTTTATATTGCAATACATGAATATTTTTTTGTTGTATTATATAGGAAATAAAGTTGATTAATTTTACACCACTTTTTTTTAATTCTTGCTCATATGCTACTAAAATTACTTACTAGATTTGACTTTGAAAAAAAGTGACTTTCAATTTTAAAAGTAGCCGAACTCTTCTGCATTGGGGCTCGTATCAGCCGGTGACGATAACTAGACAAGTATACGTTAGCGCATGCGCTGATAAAATCAAGAAAATGTATCGCCTTAAATTACCCCCTTTTTCATAAAATTTAGCAACTTGTCAACATAACTTATACACCGTGGGCTGGTAACACCCGACAGATTTTATAGTTGTATTCTTGACCGCATTTAGAGGTTAACATTTCATACAAAGTTTTCTGAAATCTGTCTTGTTTAAGAGGTAATGACAAATCTTGGGAAAATTTGTTTATGTAATAACTTCGTGAAAAACGCCTTTTTGGCTGCGGCCTGGCCTGTCACTATATGACTTGGTTTAGACATGCCTACTGACAGACATTAAAGTTTAAAGGAAACTCGCAATTTTTTCTGTAAATATAAAATAACTTATTCGTTGTAAGGTTTTCGCCAAGATGTAAGAAGAAATAACGTGTCGTATGCAGAAAGCGCAAAAAAAGATTTTTTTTTCGGCTAAAAAGTTTTTTTTTGCCGAATTGGACCAAAACTCATATAACATTATTTTCTTCTTATGACGTGGCTAAAATCTGTCGGGTCTTACCAGCCCACGGTATATAAGCACTAGTAAATGCAGATTAAATTAGTGTACGCTTATCAGTCTACGGAACCGTTATTCATTTGCCGCTGCCCCTAAAATAGCCTACTTAAAATGAAACTAGGTGTAAATGAATGTCAATAGCGGATGCCAATGAATTGTCAAGGAATGTCAAATTGTGTCAAAATGCAAGGAGTGGTGCCGAAGCACCAACAAAAAGATAGCAAAATCTAAGACGAGTGTTTACTGCAATGTAAATGTTGATCTTGTTAATAATTACGGCTATTTTGAGTGGGAAATTGCGATGCGTGTGCAAGACGACGCTGTACTTTTTGGACAAAGTACAGATGCATCGCTTGCACGGAGATGTTGTTTTGGGTCAGATCAAAGTGCACATGCATAGCCGTAAAAAATGTACATCTTTGTACACCAGATTTGTGGATAAACAAGAAATTCGTGCATTTCTCGAAGCACGATTCTCGAACTACCAATGCGTTTCTCGGAATTTACTAAGATATAGGTTGACTAGCAATTGATTTAATTTTTCTTTACTGAACAAAAGAAAATATTTCCTTTCTAACTTGAAATGTCGTTTAATTTTATATATTTTTTCATGACTTGCTATGCTTATCGATAACTCGTGTTTTTACCAAACAAAAGTTCTAGGCGTCCATAGGCAACGGAGACTGCTTACCATCAGGTGAGCCGTATGCTTGTTTGCCACTGACGTAGTATAAAAAATAAGTCTGAGATAACGCAATAGAAACCGACCCTTAATAATCTAAGGATGTAAAGTTATGATAAACTGGGGCATAACTCAGAGATTCCCCACAATAATTTAGCACCTTCTCTGTTAGACTCTTGAGCAGAAATAATTCACGAGATTAGGATTGTTGGTAAAGTTTCCGGTGTTGAATTTAAGAGATAAAATTTTTATTACATTTTATTACAATCTTTTATTTACTTTCACCTGACCGTTGTATGTTAGTAATCAAATCTTGCAAGTTAAATTTGACCCACTTCCCGGTTTCCGATGAAGCTGACAATTTGCATACATATGTAAGTCGGGTGACAATGCAATATTATGGTACGGCAGTATCTGATGATGGAGACAGGAGGTGGCCATTGAAACTCTGTGATAAAACAACGTAACCTACAACAACGTAACGTGTTTGGGGTTTTTAGAATTGTCTCGATGAGTATTAGTTACTTGTGGAAAGAAAAGTACAGTCTGGGACAAAAGCTTGTACCAAAAATGAAATTTTTGCCAAAAACTTATTTAATTCATGCTTTGCCTTTGTTTATTTAATTGCAAAACATTGTGCTATCTTATACCTATCTAAAAAGGTAAGTACATAGTATATGTTTGGTTGTCACTCGGATTAAAATTAAGCCTTGCGTGAGACTTGAACTCACGGATACTCCAGCGCTCTGACAACTAAGCTACCACGACTTCAACCATAGCCAGCGAATCTTTCCACCATTAAAATTAATAAGCGGATTAATAAATTTTTAAGCGGATTAAAATTGTCATGAAGTTGTAAAAGGAATTTGTCTTCTTTATAGAAAAACAGCTTTTTAGTTCTATTATACAGACAACTACCACGTAAAATAGGTAATTTTTTAGATTTTTATCGGTAACTTTAAGAAAAGGTTGAAATACTTAACAAAAATATTCCGATAAGCATAGGCAATATGAATCTAATCAAATCTTCACACGTCTTCACACGTACAGTCACGTCTGAAAATATCGGTACGAAAAATGTGCCAAAATATGTATACATTACCTTAATATATGGGCAATAAAGTCGTGTATACATATTTTTGGCACGTTTTTCTTATCGATATTTTTAGATGTGACCGTACAAGAGGTATTTTTACCATTTTCGGGCATACAACTTATTTTATCTTAAACTAAGTTTTAATATATTAATTATCTTAAACTAAATTTTAATATATATTTAGGTTTACATAGTTATAAAATTCTTCTAAGTTATAGAAGGCTGTCTATTAAAAAGTTTCTTAAGCATCTTTTAAAAGTATTTCCTTCGAGGCTTTTCATTTCGTTAGGCAGATGATGACATTAATAGCAGATATGAACGTACTTTTTTATATATAAAGTGCTAGTTCTCTGAAGTACCATATTGTACATATTTCTTATATATTTCCAATAGATAATTATGCCAAATATAAATTATGCAACGAATATATAAGAGGCAGCTTTAAAGTCGCACCAATCACCCAGAAACTCACCGAAAACCGTCTCAGATGGTACGGACATGTCATAAGAAGAAGTGAGGACCATGTGGTACAGCTTGCACTAGATTTGCCAGAACAAAAGAAAGTAAGAGACCGCCGGTCCCTAACCTGGTGGTCAAAAATACAAAGAGACCTCAAGGAAGTCCATTTGCCTGAAAAAACAACCCAGGATAGATTAGCCTGGCGCAGAAGAGTGAGGAGACCCGACCCCAAATAATGGAAAAAGGGCAGGACGAAGAAGAGATAATTATGCCAAATACTTCCCGACGGGTAGGATAGCACCATACAATTTTTTTTACAAAATAAGACCTATCTATAACTGCCCACCACGCGACCCCAGCCCTCGATGCTCCGGAATCTGGCCGTTACACAGGCATCCGAATAGAACGGACATTTGGAATGCAAATTATCATTCGCTGCTTGCATTATACCTAATTGCTGCACTGAATTTTGGCGAAATATTGTAACTGAATTTTGGAAATATGAATTGACACAGTTATCTCATCTGCGATATATTCTGCTTTAATTTTATATTGGTATATACTTCTGTGTATTGAGTGAAAAATACTACTCGTAATTCCGGTATTTTTATTGCAAGATGACATACAGTCAACCAATTTGAATCCTAGGCCACTATAGAACCTTGTCGCTTTAACTACTCTATACATGACATGCATCACTCAATAAGCACTGTCGTAGAAGACATTATGACATGGTTCTATAGTAGCCTAGGAATCAAATTGGTTGACCGTACACTTCGGTCATCGGTCGGATCACTGTGTAGTAGCCAAATCATAATTTCTTTGCAGTTGGCTGCTTTTTACTACTAAGTGTAAGTATTCACCTTAACAAAACATACTTTTAAGAAAATAAATTCTTACTACTGCTATGAAACTAATTATATATTTTATAATCGTAATAACTTAAGGTATTATTTGAATATCTGACAGAGATGACATATTATGATTATAGGATAAAATATTACCTAAAGATGAAACCTAAAATAAAAAAAGGCTAACCAAGCTCGTCGTTCGTCCGACGTGAATTATAATTCAAAGTTGGCGAACAAATACAAAACTAAACCAAACATTTTTGGTCCCAAATTCAGTAGACCACAAATCGTCAAACCAAGAGCGCAAACAGCGCGTCAGACTATTTGTCCCATCGTCTCTGTTTGCTCTTCTACTTAGGAACTTACACCAATATTTACAATCGTGGAATCAAAATGTCTATCATTAAAATTCGGCGACGTAAACTCTGTAATCCCATACTTAATCAAAGTAAACGGCACGTGAACAAACACGAAAGAAGCATAACTCCGAGCAAGTGAAAAGTTGTTTCTTGCGGAGTCGCGCTAAGCCAAGCTAAGCCTCTTTGCCCCTTTTTATTCCTCCACATACTCGCCAAGCTTGATGTTCTCAGCGCTTATCGAAAGCGCCTCAAAAAATCCAGTATAAAGTATGATCAAGACATCTTTAGGGGATAAAGTCGTGAAAAGTCGTTTTATTCGTAATACAACCACCCAAAAATAAAAATAAATTATTTGTTTCATAAGGAGATAAATTTTTTGTTTAATAATATTGATACTCGAGAAAGCGAAACATTCCAAAATTTTGCCACGATCGTAGCGAGTTGTTTGTAAATGAGCGTTGCGAGGGCTTTAACTTTGCTAACGCGAGTAAAATATTAACTCTAAAACATTACTAATCAAATCCAAATGAAAGCTATTTAATACTTATCATTTAAAATTATAAACTGAAACATAATTCGTATCAGCTACTTAAATGAGGAAACAACTTAAAATTTGTAATAAATTAATTATCAGTTATTGAAAAATAAAGAGAGCCTTTTTGGTTTGGTAAAAAAAATTATATCATAGCCGTTTATACATAGACCAATAAGTACTAGCAATAAAGAGTATGTCAAACCAATATTAATATCCAACAATTAACATATTGAATTCCGCTCGTAATCTGTAGGATGTGAGACAATTAGATAGTGTCAGCTGTGATATTATTTAGTTACCTACTGATATTATCGTGTTGTTGTAAATGTGTCAGTGAGGACAATTAAATGCTTTCCGCATAACTGCCACATTAGGGCTCACACACAACGTCCATAATGTTTATTTAGGGTCACCGTCATCAAAAACGATGAGAAGGACTATATTTAGATGGTTTTTAAAGAAATTGCGCGGTGATTTTCTAGTAGAAAATAACTGAATATTTGAATACCCTTGCCACACACTCGACGTGTGGCGTAAGAAGTACTGTAGCGAGGAAAGTAGGCAGAGAAGTAGCTTAGACGTTAAAAGAATGACTCAATTGAGAACCGTCCGAGTCCGGGTCAAATCGTCCGACACTTCGTTTTCTACGTCGAGGGATCGGTGATCACGAGATTCTTTCTATAGAAAACTGAAGAGTCGAACTGAAGTGAAGTGATGCTTCAAAACGATAGATGGTAGTTCACATGAAGCAAAGTGCTTCGTGAGCTTTGAGAACAGCAGCGCAATTTTAAACTACACGGCTCGTTTAACGACGCGTCTATGATAAGTTTGTTTAAATGTTTGCAAACTTGACAAAAACTAGTCGAATGCGCTGCAATGAAAAGTTTACGGTACGGCGACAACGCTTAATGTTTGTCGTAAAAACCGGCCCAGTTCGCACCGCCGTCGCAAAAACGCAGTAAAAATTTACTTTGCTACAAAGGTTATAAAATTTGCACGCTGTAAACACGGCGTTTGGGATTTCAACGAACAGCTACGACTTTGTAATGTAAGTTGAAATAATATTTAGCGATGCTATTTAAATGTTTCGGACTTTTTTGTAACAATAAGTTTGGAAAGTTTGTAAGCAGTGCCATTTAATTTCGAAGACATATTTTTTCCAGTACACTTTAAATATTAATTACCCATTATATAATTGATCACGATAGAATACCTTAAAGGTCGTAAATCTTCAGGACTTAATTATAACTTAGTTCATCTACAATTTCATGGTGCTAAATCGAATTTGCGAACTAGGTATCTACCTGATCTAGGATGTTCATTGGGGACTAGGCTTCCAAGATAGATAAATAATTATATTAGCAAAATTTGGGAGGTATGAATTTTTAGAAAACAATTTTGACGCCGATAGCAATGACAGTTGTTGTTGCATGTTATTAGACCGTATAATGCACTGTTTTTTTATATTTTTAAATTATATGAACTTTTTAGATTGATTCAGGTTTTTGATAAAATGTGGTTTCAAAGTACCTGATTAACTTCGACAATCATCGCATGGTTATGTAATTACCAAATAACAATTATTTTATTGTTAAAATTTAAATTTGTTTTATGTATTATTAATAATTTCGCTGGAATTGTGAATTGTGTTGCTGATGACCCAAGCTGTGTTCTGGCCTAGTGGGTAGTGATCCCTATGAAGCCGATCGATGATCCCGGGTTCGAATTCCGGTAAGTGCATTTATTTGTGTGATGAACACAGATATTTGTTCCTGAGTCATGGGTGATTTCTATGTATAGAATAGAATAGAATAGAATAATTTTTATTCGTAGACACAAACAAGACACATTAAATTACATGATATAGGTAACAAAAACAAAGGAAGTATAAAGTGCCACGAAATGGCCTCATCTCAGCATGTTGCTGGTGGCTTCCAGCGCTGATCTTCCGATGAGACCATCAAGTGAGAAAAATCACGAAAGGTAACAGACAAGAAGGAAAAAGACATAAAATAATATAGAGTGAACAAATTGAAAAATAGATAAAAGGTATTAGTATAAGTACGTATTTATCTTTATACGTATATATATCGTCGCCAAGTACCCAAAGTACAAGCTTTGCTTAGTTTGGGTCTAGTAGACCGCGGGCCAGGAGCGCGGCTGATACTTTATGAGATGATAGTTTAGATGCTATTTTAAATTTAAAAAACCGTCATCCGGTTGTATCGCGGTGGAAAGACCGTCAGCTGTAAAATGAACATGTAAAAATATGTGCCTTACCACTTTATGTGCGGCAAAGTATGCGTAATGTGTAAATCGCATAATACGTTGATGGCTTTTCAGGCGTTACGCCTGATGAAATGCAAAGTTCATGATTTGTTATTGCTGTCATAAAAAGGTATAGCGCTTATTTTTTACATGTTCATGCGACCAGCTCATGTTCTTACCACCGCGATATAACCGGCTGACAATTTTTTTAAACTAACAATAGCATCTGAACTATCATTGAACAAAGTATCAAACGGAAGGCGATGACAATTTTTTTTTGTTTTACGTGTTTCGGTGGCTGCCATTCCTCAACCCGCCAACGGAGCGGCAGCTGACGTCCACGAGGGTTCATCATACCTAGTTGTTAACCACTACACGAGTTTTCGGCCGGGAGGCGATTGGTCATGGAAATGTGTAAGTGTCTGTGTAAGACTATCCCTAATTTTGTTTATTTTTTATTTATTTATGTATTATTCAGTATTGATCAAAGTAAGGTACCAGTGCAAGAGCGACAGTTAGTATTTATGTATATATTATCTAGGTAAATCGCCGAGGATGAGTGCCCAATATCACAAGCTTAGATTACTTGGAGACTCTTGCTTAATGTGGGGTTTTACACTACATCTCGACCATCTTGATCAATAGTGGCAGCTCTCTAATTAGAGTTCACTAGACAGACCACTTGACTCAAGAACTTACAGATGAATTATCTGTCATGGCTGTCGTCTCAAGTATTTAGATATTCGAGTTCGTCTAAGTTAACTTTCAACAACTCGAACAGGGTCTTATTATATGGCAACTAGCAACTTTCAGTGTTTAACAGGTTTTTAGAGAATTATACGTTCTTATACTATTACACTTATTTCACTATATACTTCCTGTCCTTGCTCGAGACGATATAACAAGCTCAGTCTTGTTGTTTGAAGTCCGATTTTTTTAATTTCGAGTATCCCTTCAAAATATCTACCTACGCAAAATTCAATTGCGTGTATTTCAAAAATATCCATTCGCCTTTTTCACAGATTTTCGAGTGACGAAATCAAGCGCTCAAAATTCAAAAATCGGCTCCCAGAACAAAGTGTGGTAGTGTCATTATAAACATCATATTTTCATAATTTGACATTAATGATGACATAATCACACTTTGTCATTGCAAATTCCACGCAGAGTTAGCGTGGTCCGACTCCAATGACTTATTGAAATTGTATTAGGTTAATAAATATACAATTATACAGGGTGGAAAAAAATCATGGGTCTTGGTGGAAAAGTGCCTTAAAACCTTCAGCTAGCTCAATTTACTTAAAGGAAAAATACTTTTATTTTTAAAAAGAAACTAAACAGCATTTAACATTTTTTTAACAATTTGCTAGTCTAAAAATATTATTGTGTACTAAATATTCGATTTTATGGATATTTTGTATGACAACCGAGTGTAAAACCTAATGTTTCTTGGAAACATTTTACCATCAACTTTAACTGTATCGTCCAGCGGAATAAAATAGCGAGTACATATTTTTTTGGAATTCTTAGTCGGTTCGATTCCCGGGCCAGACAAGCGATTTAAAAAAATGAATGTAGTATTGTTTCTTTGTAAAATAAAATAAGCAAAACTGCATTCCTTTAAGTAAAATGAACATAAGATATTAAGGCAGAACCCATTATTTTTTCCATCTGTATAGTAACAAAAAGGCCCAAAGTTCCCAACTTGGAGGGCGAGACAATGCAATAGAGGAATACTCTCATTACTTTTGGATAAACGCAATTAATAGAATTCCTTCATATTGATTTAAAAGTATATGATATATGATAAATAAAACTTACGATGTTGGTCCGAAGTACAGTAGGTCTGCTTTTCGTGGCAGCTTCCGATACGCCGCCACGAAGTGTTGGAATAATCTGCCACCACCTATTAGAAACTGAACGTCCATTTTAAAGATAAGATTAAAAAGTATTTAATTGATCTTCAAACTTCCGATACATAAGCTTACGTACTGCGCTATATGTTATTATTATCATATAGGTACTTTTTTAGTTATTAAGTTTGCTTCATGTTCACAAACACGTTTCTACTTTTACTCTCTACCTAATGGTTTAAAGCACAGATTATGTAATGTTTTTATCTCATTATAGTTCAATAATAATAATTGGATAATCAATCTAGAATAAATTAAAATAATGTGTATTATAAAACATGATAAATTGATAATTGATAAAAAAAATATATAGTTCAAACTCACTTTCTCACACACTCTAGCTTAGTTTAGTTATGTTTTATTTTATTGTGTTTTTCTGTCTTTTTTTTTTTCTCTTTGGTTGCCCTGAAAATCTGCGCCTAAGCCTAATGACAAAGGATCTTAGTCGTTGGCATATGTTGAGCTGCATCCATTTTGATGTAAGATTTTTCTTGAATAAGATGTATTGTTTGTATAGGATAAGTTTCATGTACACCAAATAAACTATTTCTATTTCTTGTTCTTAGATAGTTACAGTGATTCCACAAATAGTCCCCATGCATTTTTTCCCTTTAACAAAAACACCAATCTTATTTAAATTGTCATATCCATCTGTAGGCCGATATCACTTAGTAAAAAGGAACGTAATCCGGTTACACAGTAAATCTCACTCGGGCCGCTGAGGCAAATTTGATAACGGGTCGGGTCACCTCGGACCCTTGGCGCTTATAATGCCATCTTTATTTCCCTTCGCATTCAATCGATTTCGAATTATGCTGTGTAACTTCTTTATAATGTTGGTTTTCGGGTTACAGCTTAGGTTTTACAAATAAAGTGAGACTAACATTAGAATTATATTTGGATTTCGGGTTCGAATCCCGCCTCGTACCAATGAGTTTTGCGGAACTAAATTATGTACGAAATATCATTTGATATTTACCAGTCGCTTTTGGGTGAAGAAAAACATCGTGAGGAAACCGAATTAATCCCAATAAGGCCTTGTGTACCCTCGGTTGGAAGGTCAGATGGCAGTCGTTTTGGAAAAAAACTAGTGCCTAAGCCAATTCTTGGGATTAGTTGCAAAGCGGACCCCAGGCTCTCATGAACCGTGGCAAAATGCAACGCGAGGAAGAAGTTCTATTGTAACTTATTAACATATTTTATTGATTGTTTATTCAATATGTTGGGTAAAATAAAAGGTAGGTATGTATTTCAAATATATTAATTTAATTGACTCATGTATTACGTACAGTCAGCATCATAAGTAGCGGATGAAACAACGCGCCAAAAGTATCTGATATTCCGGATAACTTTTCCAAATATAGATAAATTTCTAAAATTCACGCTCAAAAGTATATCTTTTACAGTCTTAGTTGTTCTATATTAAAGACATCACTTTTTGTTAAGCTGTTACGGAATGGTAGATACTTATGAAACGTTATTAGATCCGCTACTTTTGATGCTGACTGTACAACAAAGGAACACAAACAGTCGGTTATCATTCTCATATCGAATAAAGAATTATTATATACCTACTTAAAACTATTAAACTTAAAATATCTATATCCAAATAATAAATGCTAAAAAGGGTTTCATAAATTACTTTTTAAGTTGGCAATTTTATCAAGCACCTTTTGTGTAAAGCCAAACGATAAAAAAAACTTTTGAATACACCCTGTAGGCCTCTTCAAGCTTTACAAGCAGGTATTATATAATAATTTAACAAGCCTCTAACATTAAAACGTCCAGCAACTATTTACGTTTTCTTGGCTCTTTAAGAGGTCGTATCTAGAAACGGCGTCGTAAAATATTTTAATTAATTAGGGTTCCTACTCATGAATAAGTTAATTGTAACAATGCACCCCTTCTCCCCCTTTAATTACAGCAGGTAAGAACGTGCGGTTAATTAATAACTCAATCAAACTTAGTGCTTCGAGAAAACCGTGTGGATGTGGGTTGGCCGAATGTGTTTTGAAAATGTAATTGTAGAAGCATTGCTTTGTGTACTTATATGTTTTCGTGTTATGTGTTATTTGCAGACATAGGAATCCGCGGGGCAAAATTGTTTGAAAAGTAGGGAGTTCCTGTATCGATAAACTCAACTATCGATGCTAGTTCTATATACTAGTGATCACTCAAGGGTTTGCTTGTAAATATATGTTTATTTTTCAGCCGATTTTCATAAAACATGTTGATCAGTTTCGATATGTATATAATGTGTAAATACGGGCGATAAATTAAACCAGATATATAATTTATCCGTACGTTTATTTCTGTATATTCGTGATTTAATGCAGTTGCTTCCATAAATACATCTGATCCTCGCCAAAAACCGGACGACGTGACATCATATAAAAATAAGCAGAGGGCGGAATTTTCATGGCAAAAATACGTCAAGGGAGTGGGATGTTAAATTTTATCGACTTTTCCAGCGATAAGTTTAATCTCCTTCTGTATCACTGACTTTTAACATAAACGTCTTTGATTAAAAAAATAATCTATATGCAGGCTGATAATTTGGAGAAAATTATGACTATTAATATAGTACTATTTACAGAGAAGACAAGGAAAACGTACTTAGCGCAGACTTAGATTAGGATAGGTACTGTTTTTTAAGATGAAAATTAATTCACAGGTGTTTTGAATACTAACAAGGAAAGGTACCCAACTGTCCAGTTCCGATTTGATTTATATTTATATATGTTATAAAATAACGGACACGTATTTTGTTTTAGCTGCCCAAACTCAACCTATTGGGAGAAATTGTCCTCCAAAGTACTAAAAAGTTACTAAATCTTCTAATTCCTATAGAAAGTGACGCTCAAGCAACTTGCTAGTTAATGGCTGGTTTGAGTATATGTTTGAGAACAGGAAAAAATAATGTACACGTGTTTTGTTATATCTGCTTAAACTGAAGTTTTCCTAAAAAAACACCCGTCTTTATGTGTAACTTTAGCGATAAAGATATTATAAAACTTCGAATGTCGATTTTTTTAGGAAAAAATGAGTTTTAGCCGATATAACAAAACACGTGCTCATTATTTTTTGCTTCTTTCAAACATATACTCAAACCAGCCTTTAACTAGCAAGTTGCTTGAGCATCACTTCCTATAGGAATTAGAAGATTTAGTAACTTTTTAGTACTTTGGAGGACAATTTCTCCCAATAGGTTGAGTTTGGGCAGCTAAAAAAAAATACGTGTCCGTTATTTTTGACTACTCTGTAACATATATAAATATAAATCAAATCGGAACCGGACAGTTGGGTACCATTCCTTGTAAGTTAAAGTTAAGTCGTTTTTGAAATTATGAGTTGACATTGTCTTTTATTTAAATGTTATTCTTTAAAACCCGTTGTGAATTATTATTAACGATAGGTTCATATAATGTTTAACAAATAAATAAAGATATGCTCGGTAAATATAACTAACCGACAGTCGATAAAATAAAACGTTCCAACTCTATTTGAAGCTTGATTTTTGTCATGAAAAATTCCGCCCTCTGAAAATAAGTTAGGCAACATGTCGCTTTTACTGTACAGCAGAATTTACTAGCTAAAAACTCCTGTCTTTCTCAAAGAACTCACGATGATTAAAAACGGAAAAAGCGAGATTTGTTACAATTTTGCTCTTTAGATCTCACTGAATAGTCACCTGCAATTCGCGACTTGCGACGCATCTAAGTCACGCTCGTATAAGCCTTAATTGAAAGCTAATAGCTTAGTCATTACTGCTATTAAAGAATTAGCAGTCGATACATAATTTTGTACTGCTGGTGAAATTGCTTTAAAATTTCGTATGATGTTATGGCATAAGCTATATTTTTTATACTACGTCGGTGGCCAACAAGCGTACGGCCCGCCTGATGGTAAGCAGTATCTGTAGCCTATGTACGCCTGCAACTCCAGAGGAATTACATGCACGTTGCCGACCCCAACCCCCTCCCGCCCCTCGTTTAGCTATTGAAATAATTCGGATAATCGTCAGCTGGACCCACCAAAAATGCCGTATTATTTGATCCCTTTTTTATTTTTTATTAGGCATAATACTACACCACACTACACTAAAAAAGCCTACAGTGCTCTGCGCGTCCAGTACAATAACGCCTTCAGGGGGTTGTTGGGGCTGCCCTGGCGCTGCAGCGCGTCAGGGATGTTCGCCGCATGGAGAACCGACGGTTTCCAAGCCGTGATGCGGAAGCGGACAGCGTCCCTGGGCGAACGTGTTCGGGGCAGTACCAACACTCTCCTGAAAGTGATTGCTGAGAGGATGGACAGCCCTATCCTTATTCACTGGATGTCGCTGCATGCCAATCCAAACTGCAATTATACTTTTTACTAACACACTTAGCCGTAAGTCATTACTAACATAATATGGATGTTTTTGTCCGAAATAAATGTTTTCATTTCATTCATTTCATAATGTTATGGTTTACCAACAACCACGACAAGTAATGTTAATAATATTTTTTTAACTTCTCATGTTCGTAAGATTGACATTTAAGTTTCGTGTAAGCGGCAATTCCGTACTCGTTTAGTACTGATGGAATTATTTTAGTGCTTTAATCCCCATTGGGGAGCCTAAGTTACGACTGGAACCGTAGCCGACCAGTCAGACCAGTTCCAGCAGTTCCAGAGCGGCCCTAGCTGACGTCCCTCAGCTCGTCCGTCTCCCAACCCGCAGTGGCTTCGGTAGCTTCAGCAGAGTATTTGCGTGGTGGAACTGACCTCGGAGCAAAATCAGTACCGGCCTAGAACGTACCCTACCCTAAAGCGGGTGATCGACGTACGAGCTATTATACCGCGGTTTTAGAGCGACGATTTTACTCGCGGCTCGTCAGCGCTGATCGACTAGCGAGCAAAACAGTCGTGCGATCGCGGTCGGTTCAAGATGTCGTGCTCAAAATATGAAGTTTGTTATGATCGACACGCGGTTTCATGGCGAGCCGATAAAAAATCAAACATACATGACGAGCCACGAGCCCGGCTCGTCGGTATATAATACCGCGGTATTGCAATGATACACCGGCGAGCATTACCGACGAGCCGCAAAACCGCGGTTTTACTCGCCCGTCGATCAGGGCCTTACGACTCTAAATCGTGTGCTTGCGGCGGAATCTCGGTAGAATAAATTCAGTTCTTTACTTAACTCACTGTTTCATTTATTCTCACCGCCAACCGTAGCAACCCATTGGTAGTTTTAAATTTTGTTGACACTGTATTCTACACTTTACGTTTTTATTTATATAAATAAGTACTAAATATACACAATCGAGGTGAAAAGTAGAGTATAAGTACAACTCGGGCATAAATGCCCCTTGTTATCCTCGACCTATATGGGTCCTCGCTTACGCTCGACCGACAAATTGCCTCGGATGGCATAGGTTGCTTTATGCCCTAATTGTATAATCTACTAATTTTGATTCTGCAAGACAGAAAGACCTAGACCAGTGGTGGGCAAAGTACGGCCCGCGGGCCAGCTCCGGCCCGCGCAAGGCTTACATCCGGCCCGCCGCCGGTCCTTCGAAATAATTAGTATATAGCTCGATAGATAACGGTTTCAAATCAAAATGTATTTATACTGCAGTTCCGGCCCTTCTCGGATTTTTTTAAATTTTCTGGCCCCCCATGAGAAAAGTTTGCCCACCACTGACCTACACACTTGCATGCTCGCAAAGTATGATTTTGGAAATTATATCAGAAATTCATTCAAATTATGTTGATGTGTGATACGAATTAAAAGGAAACGGCTTTTTGTTTTATCAAATAAACAGCCATTAAATTAAGACAAAACAATACAGTTTTATGTATTGATGTTTCTGTTCACATCTTATTAAACGCCCGCAAAAATTGTCCGTAAACAATCCGTTACTACATATTTCAGGGGCTTATCCTTTGACCTTTCTAAACATTGCCCAAAACGCTGTTGTTTTAACAAACATGTGTCCGGTTTTTAAACTACGTTATTGTACACTAGGCTCTCGTAAAACGGGTACATTCGTAGTCATAAAATATATCACGCTTTTATTTCCACGGTAAATCTTTTGAAAACTGAGCCAACTGATAAAACTCAGTACTGCACTTCAATTCAACGAAGACTTGCTCGTTCCTAGTGAAGACGCAGCCCTATGGGCCAAGACATTGGATATAGTTCTTTAACTCTTTATTATACTTTCTAATACCTTAAGCGACTCGAATTTTGCCATTCGATTATTAATAATAATTCAACGAAAATATAAAGAAAATACCTATAGCAATTTGACTAAGGTAGCTGCGCCAAAAAGGCCCTTCTTAAGCCTACTTACTTTCAAAAACGTTTTTCAAACTTTGAAGCAAGTTCAAGTTTAGATACTTGATCAATGTTCAATCATTTTCAAGAAATGGGCAATCGTCCAAAGTCATGCCGAGTAAATATACCAAAAAAATACCTTTAAACATTTATATGCATGTATATGACACCGTAAGCTTGTGCACCCGTTAGTTTATAATTTAACGTAAGTTACGTTAGATTAGTTTGTAATCTTCCCACCATCAGCTTATAATTTAACTATCGAGATTATAAACTGACGAGTGTTTAAAATTTTACATATATCATTCAATTTGCTGCAGTATTATTTATTTATTTATCGTATGGCTTCGTTACATGTCACTGGATATAAAGTTGTAGAGAATATAAATTATAGTAACAACTTAAAATTTTAAATTTCGCCCTACTCAGGTAAGCCACCGCTTCTTCAGCCAGGATTGAAGTCGTTCACATGGCCCATGTATTTTGTGAGGGGACATTCCATTACTATGTGTTCGATGATCTGGTCTGGATGCCCACACTCGCAGGCAGGAGAGGCGCTCCAGCGCCATTTATGCCAGTGGTGTGCGCAGTTACCATTACCGGTTCTAAAGCGGTTAAGGGCTGACCATACACGACGGGGTTCTTTGAAACCGGTAGGAGGTGTTTGAGGTGTGAGAGGGATAAGAGGGTTTGTTTAGTCCTTGTGGTGCTCCCATTCCGCTTACCTCCATGCATGCTGCAGTATGAACTGTCACCTCAGCACTAACTACATATTCTGCATCCTTTGATGTAAGTGGGACGAGTAGAATGGGTAATCAATGCGTAATGAATAGACTATATAAGCTCACACTTAAACATTAACAGAGAACGCCTGGGGCTCGCCCGCATTCATGAATAAGATAATTGACTGCAGAGGCGGGATTAAGGCGACAAGCGCGGTAATGCTTCCTTACCCAGTTACCACAGACCGTATAATATATGTTACCGTGAAAACCCGATTTTAGTGAAAGCGCGTGTACCTTAAAACTAGTTTGCCGTGTTTTCACAAGTTTCCATAAGGCACACATCCTACCACCACTTAACATTTTCGCCACTTAGATGATTGGCAGTCCTCAACTGTGCGTTTGTCCAGAAACTTCCTGCCTCGCACAGCTAAACTGTGGAATGAACTGTCGCCTGCGGTATTTCCGGACCGATACGACCTAGAAACCTTCAAGAAAAGAGCATAATTCCATCTAAAATTCCGGCAACTCACAACCCTCCTGGTGTTGCGGGTGGCCTTAGGCGGCGGGAATCGCTTATCATCAGGTGATCCTTCTGCTTGTTGGCCTCCTATATCATAAAAAATGCCTCGGTGAAAACTTGAAAATGTGCATTCGATAAAAAGGTGTACCAGATCATGCATGGCCAGATTTTATCGTGTACTGCGGTGGCATCATGGTTCCATTTTTATCACTTGTCACTATGCCCGTCACTTTCGCGCTTACATACTTGTTAGAACGTGACAGGCATGGCGACAAATGATAAAGAGCCGACCATCTTAGCCCTACTGTCTTCATGTGCGGTGGCAACATGGTTCCATTTTTATCACCTGTCACTGTGCCCGTCACTTTCGCACTTACATAGTTAGAACGTGACAGGCATGGTGACAAATGATAAAGAGCCATCATCTTAGCCTTACTGAAGTAATATAAAAACCGCTTAAAGTCTTTGCTTACGGTGGCATCGTTGTTCGGGTCGCCAATTTCCCGAATGGAGGTTGAGGGAGGCGATGGCTGAGATACGCGTCATATACGTGAGAACGGGTGCCGTTTGTGGAGACTGGTCCGTTTAAGCCGACACGGGCTATCATATATAATAACTTTATAATTACAGTGAGACACCTCATTCGGTTCTCGTTTGTTAATATTATACAGGATCTTGACTCTTTGAGACCCTATACGTATTATAGATAATTTGATAAACTATATAATCTTTTAGTTCTGACACTTAGAGACGTTTAAACCTCTAAATAATTAAAAAAAAATCTTTAATTTGTTTTTTTTTATTATTTTAGGGTTCCGCTGTCCGTCCGTCCGTCCCTCCGTCTGTCACCAGGCTCTAATGAACCGTGATAGTTAGCCAGGTGAAATTTCTACAGATTATGTATTCCTGTTGCCGCTATAACAACAAATACTAAAAATAGAATAAAATAAATATTTCAGGGGGCTCCCATACAACAAAATGATTTTTTATATAATGGTACGGAACCCTTCGTGCGCGGGTCCGACTCGCACTTGGCCGATTTTTTGTAAATATTGTTATTATAGTTTTTAGAGACTTTACATATGTAAGTAATTATAACACTTTACTTTGAATTGTTTTTTTTATTGTTGATTTTTTTTGCTACTCATAGCATTTTATGTATATTTCTAAATTTACTAAATTCCATGTTGACATGTAAAGTGCCCTTGTAGCCTATTTGCTGAATAAATGTTGAAGTTTTAAGTATATACAGCTAAAAATTTAATAAGAAAGATGATGAACAAAACATTCTCCAGCTCCAATCAAGAGCCTATCCATACATCTCGTCTTAATTAGGCCATTCTCACAAATTACTGCATTAACTCCCGAATGATGTTTATTAATTCCCTGCCATATTTTACGGGGCATAATTAAATGAACAGCTGCAATAAAACTTGCGATTTAACAAGATCAATGAAAACCCACGGCTCTTCAATTACATTCAGTAATGGGGTCGTTACTTAAGGGTTGAATTTAATTGTGTAAGGTGTTGTAGTTCATTCGGATGGTTATTAGTATTAAATTTAATAGTGTTGAGATATCTGAATTGATTGTTGAAATGCGGAAGGTTTTTCACAAGAGGAATAACAGTACAGTTATGTTGTCTTCATCAAATTCAAACTTATAGTAACTTATAGTTTTAAAACGAATACGGGACTTAATCGCGTAAACTTACGTTTATTATATGGCCTGACGTTTCGAACGTGACGTTACGCTCGTGGTCACAGGCAGACTGGCGAGGAATTGTATCAACATCTTGCTGCGCGGGTTTTGCGAACTACTCGCACTTGATCATGATTATTCACTTGTACGCTAGGTTCGTCACTTTGCCTACACACAACACTCACGACATCCGATGGTATGTGTTGGAAAGTTTTTTCACCCTTTAGTGCGGGTAGTTCGCAAAACCCGCGCAGCAAGATGTTGATACAATTCCTCGCCAGTCTGCCTGTGACCACGAGCGTAACGTCACGTTCGCAACGTCAGGCCATATAATAAACGTAAGTTTACGCGATTAAGTTCCGTATTCGTTTTAAAACTATGAACGAAAATCGTGTTGGTTTAAATCAATAAATTCAAACTTACATCTGAAATCAAAACAATATCTAAATGATGTAATTTTGTTCTCTTTCGCCCGTGCATCACGCTTGCGCTAATGCAATTATATATAGACAAGTTTTTACCGGCGGGATTGTCTCGGTGAGGCGAGCTAAAGGAGATTCCGATACTGACACCGCAACCTGCCGCGGTGAGCGGTGCGAAATATTAACTGTCAAACAAACTGATGTATTTACGTAGGTTACTTGCACTTGCTATAACTGTCGCTGTTAATCGTATGTTGCTGTGTATTAAGGCGCCTTGAGTCCTGGTGCTTCTCCGAATGCAGCTCGCTGAGTACTGAACGGACGGCCGTGCGTGCCCGGGGTGGCATCTATAATAAAAGTTTTCGTATGTATATTTGCGCTGCGCCAATGGTGTAGTTCTTAAATTGAGCTAGGTTTCTTTTTGTAGTGACTGTAGTGAGTCAATCGGTCCTCGTTAGAATTACGGGCGGCCGGTTGCTCCTTGTTTCGAAGGTACTGTCTATTGTTGTGGTTATTGGTGATTATGTAGTAGCGTTTTGTTGAGACAGGTCCCCGATGCTACGGGCGGCCGTGTCCCAAATTTTCAAGTTTTCGCCGTGTTAGGCGGCACTAAAAATTGCGATCTGGTATGTTATGTTTTTATGTTTTGTGACCTTCAGGTCTTTAATTTGTCTATTATATATTTAGTATATTTTTTAAACGAGTCTAGCGTATCTTCTTTTTCGATTATTTATTTTATGTTGAAGAGATCTATGCTTTGGTATTTTCCACAGACTCTCGTTGACGCATCTGTCATACGTGTACCTTGGGCAGTATTTAATCAAGTTTTCGATGATTTGTTTAGTGGAATTGTCGCATGGACAAACGTCTTTGTCGGTTAGGTGGAATCGATTCAGATAGGTTCTATTGTAACCATGGCCTGAGGGCCTACCAGGTTCGACGTGTTGCCTCTCTGTCGCACTTATAAATTCGTACGTAAGTATGACAGGGAGGCAGCACGTCGAACGTGTCTGTTAGGATTTATGTTAGTTGAAAAGTGATGGATGTATGCTTACGGAGAAGTTTAAATGTCACTATGGGAAAACAGTGTATGACAGGGAAAGCCAGTTTCAAAACAGTCGCATTATGTAACTAGCATTCTTCAAGCGTAGGTCAGCAATAAAAGCCAGAGCCGGCCATTGAATCCATTGTGCAATGGAATTTCTACAAGAATTAAACTTACTTTTACCTCTCTGACATAACATTCATGTGGCTTTAAAATGTATGTTCGTTTTGTTAAGTCAGAAGAGTTTTGGTACAAAGACAAACATTTGAAAACGTAACCTGCGAGTGCTTAAATAAATGTGATTAAGCACATTCTTTAATTCCACCAACAATTATACATTTTACATACATGTAAAACTACAAATTAAAACTATGAATGAAATGTTTAAGTTGTTAGAATAATTAAATTTAAGTAAATAGATGAAACTTGACTGAATATTACTTATTGTACAATAAGCCAATCACATTAGATTTTTTTTAAAGAATAAATTCCCAGCAAGCTGGAAATAGTTTTAATACCTTCATTTGCTCCTTAATGCTCAGAGTTTTCTCCATCCAAGTGTAACTAGACGCATTAGCAGATCTAGTTAACATATAAAAATAATTGACACAAATAAACGGTCCATATCATTTTCATAAACTAAAAACCTCAATTATTATGTTCCAATATTAATCAAAATACTAGTAAATAGAATGTATATATCTAATAAATTAATTCCGTAAGTTTAATGGAATAGAAGCAAAATATTCTCACGAGAAATTTTAAACAACAAACAAAGACTTTAACTAAATCATATTTCGTAGTGGGTCGTTACTCAGAAAAGGAGATTGGTACTCGAGTTTAAAGGGTAATAAATTAGTCAAACGTATAAGGTAAAGGCATCAGTGCTGAGACATGCACCAGTGTGCCAAAAGTAGGTGTTATTATAGATTAATAAAGTATGAATTGAAAAGTAACTTAATTTTTAAAAGAATTGTTTAGCATAAACCACAACACTACTTCAAAGAAGTGCTGTCTTCTGACATGAAGGGATATGCCATATGCGCCATTTTTTTGGAGCGTCACATGGTATTTTGATCAGACGTTAGCAGCCGAATTGTGATATTTTTTTAAAAAGCATGTGCACTGCTTCACGTAATTAATACTTAATTTGTCTGGAAGAAGTGGAAAATTAATATGAATCCATATTAAAGTAAGCCCTGGCCGATTACTGGGTTTGAGGCAGTAATTTTAAAGGGACGTGGACCGAGAGGCCAGCCGATAGAGGCTGAGCATAGGTTTCAAGATTTTTTTTATTATTTTCAAATGCAATGTAAGTCGTTAAATCAAGCACCTTTAAATATCTACATTATTATGACTTTATTTCATTGAAATACATCAAATGTCATCCTGTGGCTGACCACTGGACACTGAGATCACGGAACTTGGAACCCAATAGCCAGGCGTTAAAATGGGATGGCTGTAGATTGGGTACTTAAAGGCTATGTCTTGGTAGACGGGAGGCTGATTGCTGGCGGAAAGGCCCTTGCATTATATTTAATGAAATATTTCCATAAGCTAAATTAAATTACATTTTATTCTCTATAAAAATTAAACTTTAATAAATTATTGATGAGTAAAAACATTCATAATTCTTATTGATCAATTAGTGGGCAAATTAGACGTTCTTGAATATAGAAATTTCGTGGAGGGGTTGACTATTGGTGCCTTTACCCTGCGATAAGTACGAGAGACGCGTCTAACACGTCTGGAGCGTTTGCCGAAGGTTATAAATAGCTCAGTTTAAGCCAGGACCGCCATTATATTTTTGACCGTCGGATTGTCACTTTCGCTGGCTTATTCGTAGACGTAAAAACAAAGGTTGTTATTTTGACGATTGAATGTTTGACATTGCGTAGCTACTATGCTGTTCTTTGTCAATCTGTTCAATTGTTATTTTAGTGTCAATACTTACTTATTTTTGTGGATTTTTTGTATTTTAGAGCCAGTTCAGTGTCAGGTTGCATGGTCAACCTACCGAGTACACCTAACCAAACGGTGACAAGCAGGTTTACTCGGGAATCCAGTAGAGAGTTAGGTCCAGGTCGCGAGAGGGGCCTGGCGTCAGCCTTTTTACCAACACAGGTGACGATTATACCTCTTACGTTCTCTTCAAGGTCTGACAGAGGTATATGAGGGTCTCACGTGTGGACCATTAGGAGTAATCCTTACTCATTGAAATCTGTTGGTAATTGAAGAAGCGTTGTCTTGTTAAATATATTTATTTATACACATTATATACATGGTTAGGGCGCCTTATTCATCTGTACCCAGGCTTCGGCTAACACAGATGGAGGGAGGCAATCACACAGACACTAGGGTTTGCTATACCTCGGTTTTGTCGGCCGAACGTTTAGAGCTTAAATTAGGGTCCCTCACACACACTCCTCCCTGTGAAAATAGAGGTTCGCCTCTAGTTTTACACACATTAGAATAGGTGAATTTGGGGTAGAGTTAGGGTAGAGTCATTATTTGGGTGTTAGGTTTATTTATTTTCTTTCACATTTAGTTTGATTGTATACGAAACTAAAATCATTAGAGTTTTTAACTGTTTTAATTACAAAATAAATTAAAACCTATCTTCAGTAGCATATGGATGGGTTACTGAGGCTCGTACATTAAATATGATTGAAGGTTTATATATTTTTACATTGGGTGAGATAGGGGAACAAAGTTATTTGAGGACATACTAAATAATTTTGTTATAGGGAGCTAGTGACCGGCGGAGCAGTTCACTAGTGACAATTGAGCTTTTCTATAACTGGGGAATTAAAGGGTAAATAAAGTCATATTTAATAGACGATTGTTTTCAGTATTCCATACATTAATAGTACATTCAGATGAGTTTCTTGGCGTTTCTTCTCGTCTGAAATTAGGTTACGAAACGTTGGTAGAGTAATATTACATAGTGCTTAGGAATACCTATTATAAATAAAATAAAATAAAATGGGTATTAATTAGCTTAGAGACCCGTCTTCATCCGGGCGTGACAGTAGATAAAGTATGTTTGTACGTGCTATTCTTTGCAATATTTAGGTACTTATGGTTACAATGGTTACATATACATATTTTCCCTGTAGCTAGCTAGGTTAGCGAAGAGATATATTAAAAGGAAAATATAAGTTTTTAAATTACAAACAAAAAGGGCTTACTACTGTTCACGGTAACTGGTCACGGTAGGGCCCGGTAGGAGATAAATTCTAAAAAATATATATTATTTACTATTTTTTTTATTTGTCTAACAATAGTGTTAATAAAAATATACAGTAGGAATATTTACAAATTCATAGGATAGTTAGGGATAGTTTTGGAAAATCCAAATCGTATCAGTTTTCACATAAAAGACGAAGGGTACTAAGGTTTACAACGTAAATACACTAGACGATCACATGGCCAAATTTATTTATTTTCCTATTTTTATTTAATCCTGGTTGAATTTTAGTTAATTAGTTTAGTGGTAGATGGGGTAAGGTACACAAGGAGGTGTGCATATATTTTTGCTCTTTTTAGTTTTATGATTGTAGATCAAAAACGGTACGTCCGACGGAATATTAGTTCTAATCATAACAAAAAATGATATCTGAAAACCCCACAGGTATCTTAATATGAATTCATAGTCAAAGTTTGTAAAGAATAGCCGCCACTTTCGCTTTTGAATTTCTTTTTTTTTTTTTTTTGGTATAATTATGTTAAAAATCCGAATGCCTTTTTACCAATATCTGATCCATCAAACCTTGCGAGTGGTTTGGCAGCCCAGGGAAAAATAGTACATTACGATACAAGTGCGAAAAATAGGAAATTCGAAACGAGTGGCGATAAATTAAAACACGACCGAAGGGAGTGTTTTAAATCGACACGAGTTGCGAATTACCTATTCGCACATGTATCGTACAACGTTTTACAGTACATATGGCCCTTTAAATGTTCGACACAGTAACGTATTATGCTACTTCTCGCACTAGTGCTAAAAAGTAGCCCCATATGTACTGTAAAATATCTTTTAAGGCTCCCAAAATTTATGCACATTGCACACATCCTGGTATGGAGAAATTACACGCATTTAGGATCAAATCAAAGTAAGTATTAAAACAATTTCCAGCTTGCTTGGAATTCATTCCTCAAAACGATATTTTTGGATTTAATTTCATTGGCCTACAATTTATAAATACTATATAATTATTATATACCGCATGAATATTAGGCAGGAACTTTTCTAGATAATATATCTCGATGGTTCACTTTCAAAAGTATCTGAAATTAGATTGATTAGATTAGATTATTTATTTCATGGAAGACAATAAATTTGCATTGATGTGGAAAATATTAGAATTTCTATCATGATCATCAAAATAAAATAAAAATGAAAATAATAACAATACTAATGAAATAAAATTATAGCTCCAATAAGGATTGTCAATAATTGTTATTGTACACAGAGACATATCTCTTTTCATTAAAATAGTAGGTACTTTTGATGCTGACTGTACTTAGTGCATTACGTATGAGTAAACTTCACAGTACATATGGTGCTACTTTACCGCACTAGTACGATAATTAGCACATTATGTAACTATGTCGAAAATTTAAAGGGCCATTATTTACTGTAAAACAATACATGTGCAAGTAGGTAATTCACGACTTGTGTCGCTTTAAAACATACGCCACTCGTTGCGAATTTCCTATTTTTCGCACTTGTATCGTAATGTAGTATTAATGTACAATTGTAATTGTAATTGTTATTTCAATGTACAATTGTACGTGATACGTAATTCATTCGGAGATTAGTCATGTAATAACAAGAACATATTATCTAATTAAAAACTAAATACATTTAACAAACACTAAACTGCATTAAACTAAGCAATAATAACACAAAGTGCCGTATAAGCTCACCTAATCCACAAACGATAGCTACAAAGCGCAAAAACATTTCAAGCAATCCACACGGCACCTTACCGTTTTAATCCCAAAAGTTGTACTAAAAATAACAACAATCAAGCTAATGTAAAACCGGGCCGTAACATTAATACGTGGCGTTTACGCGGCGGGTTAAAAAGGGTTAATTTGTAAGTACAAGGGGTGAAGTGGTAACCCGTCGGCTGCAGATTTCCCGGGAGAGCACTCGGGTACGGTCAGCGGCGAACGTGTTGAGTGCCTTTTGTAAGTCGGTTTTTGTGTTACTTTAACTTTTTGTTTTTTAATGTCGGTTAAAAAGTAGATTTTGGTTTCAGGAATTTAAAAGTACATTGTGATACAAGCACGAGGTGAGATGCAACAACAAAGCCAATGTGTGTAATGACTATAGCACACGCGTTTCATACGACGTTTTTGTACACACTTGCGAGGAAAAATGTACATTCATATTAATCCATTTTTAATTGTTAAATCGGTTAGTATGCAGTGTTGCATCCTGTCATACTGCCTGCCGCCTCCCCCCCGCTGCCGGTGGCCGGTGGGCCCCGGCGGCGCGCGGGGCGCCGGCTCCCGCCAGTCCACGTTGTAAAAACTACTCGACCAATTTAAGAAGGCTCCGTTTCCATACATATTATTAGCAATCAGTTACCTTCTTAACTCAGTCGGATAATATAATGAAAAAGCACGAGTGTTATAATATTACTGAAAAAGCACGAGTGTTATAATATTACTGAAAAAGCACGCGTGTTTAATATCTAGGATTTTGATTGTTAATTGTTAATTGTTAATTCGTTAAAGAATATTGCAAAATAAAAAGCTTGACAATCCGCCGCCGCTTATAGCGAGACAACGATGAATTGCCGCCAGCATCCTTGGTACGATGCCTCAAGGGCCTGTTTTAGGTTTAGACTAGTTATTAATAGTACTACTTACCTTTGTATATTTCTATTATATAAATAAAGATGAAGTTGACAGCGAGCATAGAAAAAATACAATTTTAAAATGATGATATTGTTTGTATATATCATAAGCTAAGTGTGTGTTCTAATTATACATATTAATCTAAAGGTGACCATGAATATTACCACACTACTTAATACAAATAAATATATATGTTTAATAATCGTTATGCAGTACAGTTTTATATTAATTATTATATACAATATATAATATAATATATAAATAATAATTCAGCCTATATACGTCCCACTGCTGGGCACAGGCCTCCTCTCATGCGCGAGAGGGCTCGGGCTATAGTCCCCACGCTAGCCCAATGCGGATTGGGGACTTCACATACACCTTTGAATTTCTTCGCAGATGTATGCAGGTTTCCTCACGATGTTTTCCTTCACCGAAAAGCTAAAAAGCCGCTTTTTTTTTACAATATTATATACAATACCGCCATTATATACAATAAACACAAAAAAAAAACTTAAAAAAAACAAAACTTAAGACTAACTTAAGTCTAGTCAAAAAGACCCCCCCCCCCCCCAGTTGTCCCCGACGCAAAGGTACCCATAACGCTAGCCGCATTGCCACGTTGAATGGCGATGGATAACCTTTGCACCAGGTACGAACCCGCGCGGGCATCAGACCCCCTTTCCTTCATTCGGCGTCCCAACTATATTTAATATAGTTTTA
Source organism: Cydia pomonella (assembly GCF_033807575.1). Taxonomy (NCBI): domain Eukaryota; kingdom Metazoa; phylum Arthropoda; class Insecta; order Lepidoptera; family Tortricidae; genus Cydia; species Cydia pomonella. Next base: position 23,845,601 of record NC_084709.1, on the reverse strand, counting down.
CAGCTTTGTTAAATTAGTTGTATCCATTTAACATAAACGTATACTTTTGTAAATAAATTTTGAAACTTAACTGTAAATATTTCGAATTCATTCTAAATTTAAGTACAAAAATCTGACTGTTTAATTACGTAGGCGAGACGATTCCTTTTTCTCACAAGGAAAGTTAGAAACGTTAAAGATACAGGATTTTTTTTGTAAATATTACGCGTAACTGAACGCCGAGCAAAGTTACACGCTCTATTTACGATATTTAATATGATTGATGACACGTGTAAGTGTCAATTATTTTTCACAATTAATGAATTCAGAATTTTCACAAGCTTTCCCCGAAGATGCTTTTCATATCGTGGCTTTTTAGAGGTATAACGCCATACACAACTTTGGGAAATAATCAAATTATTTTTATCAAATATTTTGATTTGTGTTTTTTTTTTAATACTACGTCGGTGCAAACAAGGATACGGCCCGCCTGATGGTAAGCAGTCTCCGTAGTCTATGTACGCCTGCAACTCCAGAGCCCGCCCATCTTGTTGAGCTCTGGCAACCTTACTCACCGGCAGGAACACAACACTATGAGTAGGGTCTAGTGTTATTTGGCTGCTGTTTTCTGTAAGGTAGAGGTAGTTCCCCAGTTGGGCTCTGCTCTAGATCTGGAATGACATCCACTGGCTGTGCCCTACCACACAAAGCGAGATGACATTCACAATGCCTATACCTCTCTTTTTGACGTAGTTTAAGGACGTACCCGGGTCCAATGCATTTTTTGAGCAGTCGCACTACTAATACTATATACATATATATATTGATACAGTAGATTGTTAACCAAGGGATAAAATGCACCCATTTCTGTCGAGGTAGTTTATTTTCAAGAATGTAATGGTGCCTTTAAACATTCTACTTTTCATTTCGAATACAAGGAAAGTCAAATACAAGTGTATTAGAAAAAAAACACGGCCAAGTATTAACTTCAACAGTATTTCTTGAGGGCACTTTCAATTAACAATTTAGGTAAAAATATCCTTATTTATGTAATAAGGAGTTAATTATCATGATAGAAATTGTACACGACATCCACTTAAAAGCAAAATTTTAATTACTTATTGTAAAAAAGGAATAAAAAACGTACATAGAAAGTACAGTGCTTTAGAGCAGAAACATACCATTTTTTTACACTTTTTAGAACAACAACGACCCACTTTCAAAACATTAGTAATGAAAAATTATAAGCAGCACCAATCTCTCTCCCTATATCGTAATCCCATAAGGGATTCGTATAAGATATTTTACGCAATATGACCTATTCAGCCTGTAGATTATTGCAGGTGACGAAATAAATCCGGAGGTCGTGGGTTCAAATCCTGGCTCGTACCAATGATTTTTTCGGAACTTATGTACGAAATGTCATTTGATATTTACCACTAGCTTTTCGGTGAAGGAAAACATCGTGAGGAAACCTGCACACATCTGCGAAGAAATTCAAAGGTGTATGTGAAGTCCCCAATCCGCATTGGGCTAGCGTGGGGACTATAGCCCGAGCCCTCTCGCACATGAGAGGAGGCCTGTGCCCAGCAGTGGGACGTGTATAGGCTGAATTATTAATTATTATTATACAAATAAATTACACACAGAAGTACCTACAGCACAAGACAAGGCAAGTGTGGACAGCAAGCTACAAAATTTTATAGTCACAGCAGATTAAGAATGACCTCCCACACATTGTGCCGAAGCAGGCGGGGCGTCAACTTTGTGCCGCGGAGCTATTTAGTTCGCAAATGGCGGCCCGTTGTCACAGTCATAGTAAGAAGTATTAAAATTAAATCTTTATAGTCACAGTAGATCAAGAATGGAATTATTACAAAAGGCAGTAAAGTCAATTAAAATAAAAGAGTAAAGATTAAATTTATCAAGCAGCTGCTCTAATATGTGCACAATGAAATTGCAACTTCTCAATTTAAGTTTCAGGCAAGCAAGCGGCGTAGCACTAATTAAACTGAATATACTAAGTTGAACGATCTTCAGCAGACTTTACTTTTTAATATCGCGTCTTTGTGTCGACTTTGGAGATAATCTTTTGTTTCTGATCTCTATTAAGTTACTTGTCTCTCTTTGTAAATATTTACAAGGCCCAGGAGGTAAGCTTTATTAGCCGTGACTTGATCTTCAAGATGATCTTAATTTACTGAATATACGTCTGTTTATAGTTTTATCATTTAATCTTAGCTGCTCGTTTTTGATCTAAAATTCTTAGTAGGTCATGCTATTTACGACGCATCATTTCTATCAGATATTACAGACGACAAATATATGCTCAAAATTATTAAATACGTCTAAATATACATTTTATGATTTGTGTTTTGTAAAAAAAAAAATATCTAAAGAGAACCCAAGCGGTGGTGGCGTAGTGGATATGACGTCCGACTTTCAATCCGGAGGTCGCGGGTTCAAATCCTGGCTCGTACCAATGAGATTTCGGAACTTATGTATGAAATATCATTTGATATTTACCACTAGCTTTTCGGTGAAGGAAAACATCGTGAGGAAACCTGCATACATCTGCGAAGAAATTCAAAGGTGTATGTGAAGTCCCAATCCGCATTGGGCTAGCGTGGGGACTTATAGCCCGAGCCCTCTCGCACATGAGAGGAGGCCTGTGCCCAGCAGTGGGACGTATATGTATAGGCTGAATTATTAAAATTATTATATATAAAAGAACCCGTTCTTTAAGACAGCACTTTGTAACCATGTGTTAATTATGCTTGATTATAATGCTTAGCTATTTAGTTTAGCTCAGGACTGTCTCATTTCAAACAAAAACAGAGATAGTCATACTGTCTTTGGCTTATACTAGTACTAGCACCTAAGAAAAAAAAAGGAATGAGTATAATTTTCCTGCTTCTTACTGACAGACAAGCTGTGTTTGCCAGACTATAATTGATTTACTTCTAAATTCGATATTCATTTGTTCACACAAATGAATATCGAATTTAGAAGTAAATCAAAAAAAAAAAAATATGAGTGAAAAATATGGTACATATCACTATGTACCATATTTTTCATTCATTCGCTTTCAGCATCGCAGTATTTAGGTGAAGAATATTAACCTTAATTCCAGAGTCATGGTGTGAATGGGCTCCGCAAAGCGGGGCTTCTTCGTCCATCTTCATCGTAACTTTAGCATTCAAATAAAGACTAACCTTATAGGTACCAAGGTGCTCCACGACGCACGGTAGGCTGGCATCGCGCCCTAATGCCACAGTCACGTTGGGGATGGGCTCCGCGAAGCGGGGTTCCTCCGTCAACACTGCAGAGAAAAAAATAATGAAACTTAGGAGAGTTCTTGGAACTTTCTCTTCCTCAAGAGGAAATATCAGCTGAGCCCTTTCTTGGATTTGATATTTTTAGGCTAATATTTGCGTCGCGTTGACGGGGGCGGTTTCCAAAATTAACGAGGACAATTGTAGCTAAGGCGAAAAACCCTGCGTAAAAATCTCAGAAACGAGGATTCGTTTCCCAGAAATTTTGGGAACGGAATAAGATAAAAATATATGTCATATATTTTTTGATTTTTGCGTTTATTGTTGCCGATTTTGTATGCTACGCGTAGGCGTTTGTTACGGCGCATTTTTGGCCGTTTTAGCTCGATTTAAAGTAACCCAGTTCTTATAAAAACCAGAAAATAAAAAAAGTAAAACAGACACACTACATGGTAAAATTAATTAATTGAATAATTTCACGGGCCAAAATCCAGAAAGCCAAATGACGAGAACGTTTGTATGGAAAAATGACCACCAATTTTGCCTCTTAAGATGATGTTCTCATGACAAATGGTCCTGCCATTACAGTTGCAAAGTAATATAAGATAAGATAAGATAATCATTTATTTCATTTCAATCTTAGTTGGTAATTACACAGTGGTCGAGTCCTCCTATTAGGTATGAAGTACCTGTGTCAGGAGAAAATCACTGTTAATTTCCTTCATCAGCAATTAGAGGGTGCAATCAGAGACTACATGACAACATCTGTAGCTGCCATGTTGCAATAGTACATTGTGCAACGAGGGGGGTAAGTGAAATTTTGCACACGAGGGCTTTGAGAAAACGATAAAACTCGAGTTTGCAATTTTCTTACCCCCGGACTTACACACAATGTTTTTCATCATACTTGCGAAGAAAAAACTGAATTTTAAGCGACATAATTCTTAATAGTATGTCTTTTTAAATAGCCAAGTAAATAAAATTATTAACAACTACTTTTTTTGTACCTACTTACATTCGTTAAACAAATAGTTTTAATAAAATCCAGAATGAAATACGCATGACAATTATAATTCAGTTTTAATAATACCTAAAACCATAATTATATGTTTGCATGCCAAATCATTGACGATCATAATGTAAATTCATACTCGTATAGATTAACATAAGAATAATTTATACTGTAATTTATTGTTATGAAATAAATAAATCTAAATCATGCACATACTGTAAATATCACGCACAAGTATGGTATTTAAATGAAAACGTATGTTATTTTCGTAATACTATTTATTAAAAAAAAAAATACATCCATATTTGTCAGGGCAAATTTTAATTTCGTATTTATTCCCCCCAGAAAAAATAGGTCTTCAAATTGAAACCAAAACCAAATTGTATCCACATCTAACAAAAAAAACGATAACAAATTAATAATCGGCCTATAACCCCTCGTGCAGCAGTAGCCTCTAAATGGACGCTCCTGAACAACAGCACATATTGCAGCCGCGATTTATAACTTTGCAAACTAGCCGTCTCGAGGCTGCTCGGTGAAAATTTTAAATATTGCTTTGCCACCCAATGGGTTAAAAGACCTTCAAGAGAATGATTCAAGTTCAGAGCTGAATTAAAAAATGATAAACAGTCCGATTCTAACTTTAAGATACGCCAAATATTAGGTCTAGATACGATATAGGTTGGAGAAGCGCTGGTGGCCTAGTGGAACCCCGGCCCGTACCAATGAGTTTTTCGGAACTTATGTACAAAATATCATTTGATAATTATATTATCAAAATACCAGTCGCTTTTCGGTGAACGAAAACGTCGTGAGGAAACTGGACTTATCCCGATAAGAATTAGTTTACCATCTGGGTTGGAAGGCCAGGTGACAGTCGCTTTCATAAAAACTAGTGCCTACCCCAATTCTACCAAGCCAAACGGACCAGGCTCCCATGATGATACGATATGGATCGGATATGTCAGTGTCAAAAGTGTTTTTTTTTTTAAAGAAATATTTGACGTATCTTAATTACTTCAAATCGGGCCAACAGTCTGTTCTAGCCTCATTAGTTAACGACAGCACTCTGTCCTAATCACGTCACTTCAACACCTTAGTAACAGGCTGGCTGGTGTAAGTACAACGATATATGAATATTGCCTCTTTTACTTAGCCAGAACATAGATAAATTTGTGGTAAGCTTAGAGTGTTCACTCCGTACATATTTAGACCAATGAAAATACGTCTTAAGCCAGTTTTCAACGTATCTGGGAGCACGGCAGTGCCCCCGCCAAAACGAGCGCGAAGCAAACACTGCCGTACCATCCCTTACTGGAACCATTTCGCCGCATTTTCAGGCCCCTATTTGAGAACCTCTGGATAAGACCAGAACGCAGAAATTTTCGTCACCCAGTAAGCTATAATCACATACTTAAAATCCAAAATTTCAAATCTGTAAGTCATTTAGTTCCGAAGTTAAGCGAAAGCAAAGTTTCGCATTTATGACACTCACTCACTCACTCACTCACTCATGATCATCAAAATAGAACTAGTACTTCCCATAAACTCAGAGAGCTGAAATTTGGTACAGAGTTAGGGTTTAATGGCCACATAAAGGAAAAACTATAAAAACTAGGATAATCGAAGATCTGGAGTACCTGGTAACCCTGATTAGAAAACAAAATAATAATAAAAAAACTACCTACTCCTAAAAAAAAACTGTGTCAAATAAGAAAATCTAATAAAATAAATCAATAAGCCCACGTTTCTACAAAAAGAAGTGAAATCCCACCAAAAAGACTCTGTAAAAAAACTAGCCAAGTCTCGATGGAGCTGCTTGTTTATCTCTAAAAAGTAATGAAATCTAGACAAAGTCGTGCCGAGTCTAAGGTTCCTTACTGCGATTTCTTTATTATTATAGTTAATGTTGTGTGACTTAGCCGTTGAAGGGTACACAAGGGTACACAAAACCAGGGTACAATTACTCACAATTTATAGCATCGTAGGGTAGCGTGTACGAATTAGTTTTCTTCTTCTCAAACTTTGAAAGTAACCGAATACCCCTAATGTTGGTAATACGCACTCTATATTCGGTAAAAAGATTCTGTAATCCAAAAACACACTCTTTTATCATTCGATTCGAAATCATTCAAGGGACCGTATAAACTATATTTATTTCTGAATTCTATTTTAGTACAGAAAAATCTTCGCTACGAGTATTATTATAAGAAACCTATCTGTAATCATGAAAGGTTATTTCTTGGAAAACCTATAAAAAGCGGGAAACATAAAGCACTAATATGAAATTTAGAGTAAAAATACATTTTTTTGTATTTTTATGTGTAATGAACATGGTGTGGATTTTCTTTACTACCACGTCAGTGGTTAATAAAAATACAAGTAAAGCGATAAACGTAACATGTGGTTGACAAGGTTTGAGTTACATATAGGTGAATTGTCAAAGTAAACTTTGTAGCCACAGTAAATTTACTGCCTTCTTTCGACACGTGATTAAAACTTTTAGAACCCATTTCACTTTGATCCTTATTCTTTCAGTGATATGTGCTAAATTTGTTAAATATCAAAAAGTGGCGCCATCTACTTGAATATAGGCCAAAGGTATCGAAAAGATGCCGCCATACCTTTGATCTATGCTCAAAGTCAATGGGCGTTCTAAAAGTTATAATCATGTGTCGAAAGATGGCAGTAAATTTACTGTGGCTACAATGTTTACTTTGACAATCCACCTCTATTTAAAATTCTCTTTGGAATTACTCAGCTGTATTAGGTAATTTACATAAATAAATGCGGAGGAATGTAAAAGAAAAGGAAAACCAAAGAAAATGTGGATGAACTGTGTAAGAGATGATATGAAAAGACAGCAGATGAATAATGAGATGACGAACGACAGAGAGCTATGGAGGAAAAAGATTTGCTGCGCCGACCCCAAGTGACGAGAAAAGAGCAAGGCTCTAACTTTCTCAGGAACCTAAGCATTGACTTGACTTTTCAGGGTTCCGTACTTCAAAAGGAAAAAATCCTTAAAGGATCACTCTGCTGTCCGTCTGTCTGTCCGTCAGTCCGTCCGTCTGTCCGTCAAGAGCTTGTATCTCGGGAAAATGTGGAGATATCGAGTTCAAATTAACACCATGTACCTGAGTACATACCATGGGCCTAAGTCTATAGTTCCTTGAAGCTGTGAAAAATTACACTTTTATGTAAACTTACAAAATATACGCCCGTTTATGCCGCCAAAATATATATATTTTGGCACTCAATGGAATCAAAATTGATTGGTAAGTAATCTAATCTTATACAAGGATAGGGAAAATAGTTTCTGTTTGAACCAAAGGTTGACTGATAGATAATGTCATAAGGCATTAAGTCCGCCATTTGTACAATTTGCAATAAAGATTAAATAAATAAAAATCTGTAACGATACATTTGTAATTAAATCGTTAAAAAAATATATTCTTTATTTAAAATGCGTGATCAATCATTGAGGTTAAGCAGCGGTATGCGCGGTCATAATTGAATGGATGACCAAATCTTTTGTAGAAACTTTTAAAAATTTTACTAATTTGTACGGAAGAATAAAAACTGAGAGCCGTATCGGATCTGTACGGAACCCTCGGTGGGCGAGTCCGACTCGCATCTATCTTTTGATAATCTGAATCTACCGAATGAAATATTGAGTTGCGATTTTATACACAATCTGTATAGATTTTCCGATAACAGTTTAAGCTTCGCTGGGAGCTTCAGTAATAAAGACAGAAACTTCATCAAAGGCTGTTTTCTTTTACAATGAAGGCGAATGATGAAACTCCGTCAATAGATTCAAAAGATAATATCTTTTTGTAAATATCAATAAGAGTTTTGGAAAGATTATTGGCGAATATTCGACGGATCAGGTACGACAGATGTTTGCGCTTATGTAAATGTTTGTGATAAATATTCATATCCAGTAGTTATAATTAAATTGATCAGATAATACTTGCAATGTTGTGTTCCAATTTAATTGATTAATATTGTAATTCAATAGTTTTAGACAGATTATTATGATTATTTAGGTTAACGATTTAATCGTTGATATCTCATAGGATAGATATATGGTGATGATTCAGAACCGTGTAATAATCTTTGTACATGTCGTATTATTGATAATATAATAGTACATCACATACTTTTTTCGTTTTGAAAACGTATTGGATCATAATTTTTAGCGCATCTATCGCGAATTTATTTAGTTTCCGACTTTTTAACGCTGGTTTCACTGGTCTTGCACGCAGATAAAAATACATCAAGGTTTTTATGTAGGAATGATTTCGTGTATTGATAACATTGTTTATTGTAAAATAATTACGAAACTATGAATTAAAAATAGGTAGTAAGCTCCAAATATGCTTAAAAATATTAAAATAAAGGGTATTTTTCTAATGACCTGTAATAATTTACGAGTTAAATATGTAGGTCACACTGAGCCACTTTTATTATTGGGACCAACTCCGAAATCGCGAAAAAAATGGCTGTTTCATACATTTTGGTTCGTCTTATGTTAATATTTTGTATGGAAAGAGTCATTTTTTCGGTTTCGGTCGATTTCAGTAAATAATTGCAGGAGATTAAAAAACACTGTAGTTTCTGTTTTTACAGTTTCTACCTATACTTTGGCTAATCTAAAACATTTCTACCCCAAAAATCCCGATGGTACGGTCAACCAATTTGATTCCTAGGCCACTATAGAACCATGTCATAATGACTTCTACGACAGTGCTTATTGAGTGATGCATGTCATGTATAGAGTAGTTAAAGCGACAAGGTTCTATAGTGGCCTAGGATTCAAATTGGTTGACTGTACGCAGACTCTGGAGTTGCAGGCGTACATAGACTACGGAGACTGCTTACCATCAGGCGGACCGTATGCTTGATTGCCACCGACTTAGTGTAAAAAAAAGAATGATGTCGCAGCAAAATGTCAAAACAAATATTTCTTTAACTACCCGACGAAATTTTGTGAAAAAGTTGAGGGTAGACATCACAAATACAAACCACACCTATATTCATTATTGTTAATAGTCAGACGCGCAATACTCACATTATTCGTTTACACATCTGAAGATCCCTTGGCTTTAAGAGGGAAGTATACCACGTGTAACTATGTATATGTACACTTAGGTACATATCGTCCATAAAAAAGAGAAAACCTTTTTCCACTTCTAAATGCTTTCCATTTTGCATGATTTTTAGTATGTTATTGGCACAATAAAAAACAAGGTTTACAGGTATTTCTTGTTATCAAAATTTGCAATAAAATTAGTTTTTTTCTAAAAATTTTTTAAATAACCTATGAACAGTATGAACTTCAAATCAAAATCAAAGTGATTTGTTAAGATTTATTTAGTGGAAAACGTGTTTTCCCGAAATTGAATTTCATAGAAAAACTACCGTTATATCGTTAAAATCACAACGCTATTCTTCCCTCTTAACTTCTAATTCATTATGACTATTATGAGTATTATGACAATATACAATTAATATGATGCTGGTTTGAAATGTACTTAGAAAAATAAGAGTAAAATATACAATACCAAAAAACATAAATAATACATTATGAAACGATCCTCGACTGTTATTACAGATCCAACTCAATGTTCAGCGAAACAGAAAATCGGAAAACAAATAACCGTTGCAACAATACTAAGGGGTACGAGATTAATAAACCTATATTTTAGTTTTCGCTCAATAGTAGTTCCAGTAAGAAAAACAATTGAAATTGAAAATAAATTGAAACAATCTCGTTACAGAAATGAACCACAAGTACGGTTACCACCAGTTTGTAACTGACATATTCGCTAGCGTGAGCGTAACGTACTTTCTATGCATCTTGCTCGTGCTCGCATATTAGCGAATGAATTATTTATTTGCATATGGGTTACATTAAGTAGTTGTTGGGTACAATATTTTGAATTAGTTCCTCCAAGATTCTACGCACAGGTATGCACTGTATATTGGCTCGATTCGCTACTAACAGTGGTAGAATGTCGCTATATTACAAAAAAAAAAATACTTAATTATAATATTTAATACTATAGTTAAATTTATACCTACCTATAAAGTTATACAATATCAAGTCAAACAAGCAATAAAGTGTGACGGGCAACGACGAATTTTGACGTGGCGTTAATGCCACGTCAAAATTCGTCATTGCCCGTAAACAAACTTGACCAAGATCAAAACTTGATATGAAGTTGTGGCGTGTGGAGCACGAAGTGTACTGACGTTATATCAAGTCAATGGCGGCGAAAAGGTTAAATGTGCAAGATTACGGAGTAATAATAAATAATAAGGGAGGCGATGGCTGAGATACGCGTCATACTCGTGACCGGGTGCTGTTTGTAGAGACTGGTCTGTTTAAGCTAACTATATTTTCGAGTATAATTACAGTAAGACGCCTCATTCGGTTCTAGTATGTTTCTTTTATCCTAATGAATGTTTTAATTATACGGAATTTTGACTCTTAGAGACTCTATACATCTCTAAGGATAATTTGATAAAAATCATTTAGTTCTGAAATTTAGAGATATTTATGTACAGTCAGCATCAATAGTAGCGGATGAAACAACGCGCCAAAAGTACCTGACATCCCAGATAACTTTTCCAAATATAGATTAATTTCTAAAATTCACGTTAAAAAATATATCTTTTACAGTTCTAGTTGTTCTATATTAAAGACATCACTTTTTGTTAAGCTGTTACAGAATGGTAGATACTTATGAAGCGTTATTTGATCTGTTACTTTTGATGCTGACTGTACACCTCTAAATAATTTTATATTTTTTTTTGTATCTGTTTGTGTTTTTCATTATTATTATTTTAGTTATTTTTTTGTAATTCGACATTTAGAGACTTTATACGTCTCTAAGTAATAATAATATCTTAATACTTTTTCTTTAAACAATAATACTTTAGTTTGTCTTAATATTTTCAATGAATTGTATTTTATAATTGTTGACGTGCTTGTTTTAGCTTGTATGTAAATTCCATGTTGACGTGTAAAATTGCGCATGTGGCTTATTTGCTGAATAAATGGTGAAGTTGAAGTTGAAGTAATAAAGGTAAATTGTGGCTTTCAATAGAGAAGGGTCCCTTATGCTTCATCTGTATAAGGACCTTTCCATTAGAAACGTTTCTTATACTCCACGTGTCAAAAGCCACAATAGTTTAGTAGCCTGATAACATTTTGAAAGAAAATATCCATACTTAGGTATGTACATTATATTTGAAAGTTTCTATCGGTTCAGACTACATACGAACCCGGTTTAATGTGACAAATAAGTGTACTTCTGCGTCACAACGTAACAAAATTCAGAGCAATAGACATATTTAATTAAGTGAGTTTTGCTCCAAAATATTTTCTTCATTAAAACGCCCTTTGAACACGTTTTATTTGAAAACTTTCCATGTAACTCCGGAACTCGGCAATCTATTAACACCGTCACCTTAGCAACAATGGACTGTTAGGATTGTTTTGTAGATTTATTCGACATTACGTACAAACAGTAGCCCCTTTAACTGACCAAAGATAGACCGTATGTACTTGAAATAAGGTTTACCAAATGCTAGCCAAGTGAGGACGATGGTATTTAGCTTAATGGCGGATAGTCCGTTAATCTTGGGATAGGAATTGTGGTGGCAGTTTGCGAGGAAGGAAATGACTTCTGTGAACCCTTACGCTATGACCATTCAAATCTAGTTTCATGTGTGTGATAAATTATGAAACGTGGGTTACGACCCGATTCATACTCTATTAAATCCAATATTAGGTCTAGATACTATATGGACATATATTAGTGTCAGAAGTGAAGTAAAATTAGCCGTCGCAAGTGGATGCGTTTAGTTTTACGAGGCCGTGCCGTACAGTTGCAATCGTGGCCCACAAATGGTCTCGCCGGAAGATCAGCGCTGACCTTCAGGTCAGCATTATGTTGAGGCGAGCCCATTTCGTGGTAAACTAATATTGAAATATTTTTAATCTAATTTTTTTTTTGTAATATATATACTTCTGTATGTAAATTAAGTTTTACCACGAAATAAATGAAATTTGATTATGATTATGAAAATTAAAGCTGGATCTTTTATCTTTCTTAAAATATATAATTCATGTTTATTGGTATTGCCAACTTGCAACTGTACGTGTTTTACCAAATGTACTCGTAGGATTGCAGTCAAAAATTTGCGTATCACTGAAAAATACCCTAACTTTGAAGGGTAATAGCTGAAGTACAGACTTGTCGGAAAACTAATTGCAGGTGATAAAATAACGTTCTAATAAAGTAGGTTCATTCAAATAAACGATTGTAACTATTTCATTTATGTGACACTGATTTTAACTCCCTTTGATAAAGTATAATTTTTCACAATCCAGCCGCGTATTAGCGTTTGACGACCAGTTTGGCCTAGTGGGTAGTGACCCTGCCTACGAAGCCGATGGTCCCGGGTTCAAATCCTGGTAAGAGCATTTATTCGTGTGATGAGCATGGATATTTGTTCCTGAGTCATGGGTGTTTTCTATGTATTTCAGTATTTATAAATATTTATATATTATATATATCGTTGTCTAAGTACCCTCAACACAAGCCTTATTGAGCTTACTGTGGGACTTAGTCAATTTGTGTACTAGTGTCCTATAATATTTATATATTTATTTATTTATTTATTAGCGTCTAACGTCAATCCCAAAGTAAACAAGTAGTAAATTAAGACGCGATCTAAATTTTAAAGTAATTATATTACGTTTTAATCAGTATAAAACAAGCTTTCTATTCATGGCAAACTTTTTTTATTAAAAGCTTTGTATTACATTTTATCAGTCAAAACCTTTGTGACAGAGCTTATGGCCCAACTAAGTAAGATTAACACTAGAAATAAGCATAAGCTCGCAGTGCCCTTCACTCGGCTCCATAAAATAAAAAAATCGTTCATGGGTAATTGTGTAAGATTTTACAATAAACTTCCTAATATCATTCCCATACAGGGATAAGTTCGCCTTTGTTGTATTTAATTTACTCTGTAACTGTGTTTTTCGTGTTTTTATTTCTATGTACAATAAAGTATATACATACATACATACATCATTACTGAATTGTCTGTTAGTAAATTTAAAAATTATGTAAAGCGTAAGTTTATCTCTAAAGCCTATTTATAGCATACAAGACTACATTAATGATGAATCACCGTGGAATTAAGTTTGTTTGAAAATAATTAATTATTTATTATCATGTTAATAATGATGAAATTGATAACTCAATGTAACCCGTATTTTTGGCGTGTAGGTTTTATGCTACAAAGTTTCTAAACTAGTGTTTTTATACAATGTTGGTGTTTGACGATCCTTTTATGAAATTCTTATTATTAAGTTTGACATGTCTATAATAATTCAATGTTTTTTTTAAGAACAATAATAACTGCATCAATAAATTGGTCAAATATTTAGATTAAGATGATAATTGTAAAACTTGACAATTTCAAAGTGCTTGTTGTTATATGAATAAAGAATATACTGACTTTGACAATAAAAATATCTGCATAAATATCAAATAAGTACTCCAAATATAAGAATGAAAGAAGTGCCGGAGGAAAAATAAAATATAGTTTTAGAAATCTGCGTGTTGGTTCCAAAAAAACACTCAATGTTTTTTCAGAGCTGTTGTGTAAAAAATTGACATTTAAAGTGCTATAACTACACTTTTGTTTTTTGAACAATTCTATATTCTTCCTATTAAGCAGGTACAGTTAATTACAGCTAGCCGTAGCGTTCATTAAATTTCAGTGCGTTCAGACAGCAGTTTTTGGAAAATCGTAGTGCTTTTTTAGGGTTCCGTAGCCAAATGGCAAAAAACTGAACCCTTATAGATTCGTCATGTTTTATATTAAAGTTGCCAAAAAATATGAATAGCTCTTGAGGCCTTTCTCTTGTAACATCATCGATTTTAAACCTGATTAAGCAACTTTCACTCTATAGAAATTAGAAACCGGCCAAGTGCGAGTCGGACTCGCACAAGAAGGGTTCCGTATGATTATCTATAAAAACGGTCACCCATTCAAGTACTGACCCCGCCCGACGTCGCTTAACTTCGGTGATTGGATGAGAACCTCGAGATTGGAAAGAAATATTTATTTTATTCTGTTTTTAGTATTTGTTGTTATAGCGGCAACAGAATTCATCATTCATGAAATACAGCCTGGTGACAGACTGACGGACAGCGGAGTCTCAGTAATAGGGTCCCGTGTGACCCTTTGGGTGCGGAACCCTAAAAACGAGGAGCATAGGCTTATGACGCACCATTAAAGATTTGTAAATATTATTACACGATTAGCTATTTACATGAAATTGTTTCTAAAAATGTGTAATGTTATTTTTGATGAAACTCATCGATTACTTTCATCGTTTTATCTTGCATCGTATTTAGTTAGTTAAGTTTCTAGGGTTAGCTACTTCTTATAAATCTAGCTATTTTAAGATTAACTACCGTTTCTTATTTATCTCTCTCAGTTGCTCAAAGGTTAGCTGGAAGAGATCCCTTTAAAGCACAAGTTCACCTTGTAGCTTTATTTGACGTTCATATGCGCATTGTAATATGCCTACTTCAATAATAAACTACCTTTATCTTATCTGTATCTTTTCTTTTTCTTTGTACACATTCATTGTATTCTCTCTGTATTATGTACTTTTGTGCAACAAAATGTTTTACTACTAGTACGTTTATTTTCGTTAAAAATAACCAAAAAATAAAAATAAAATATTAAAAATATTATCCGCGATCCCGTGCATGGCGCTCATTGATCAGAGAGCTTCATTCGAAGAAGTACCTGAACTCACTACCTTAAGTTAGGAAACTCTCTGATCTATGTCGACGACTTGATTTCTCCTCCAGATTTCCTCACCTCTAATCCGATTTCACAAGCAAAATCCGAACATAGCCACTCCAATTGCAATTCAAGAAACTTCGGCACGATGAAACACGATCGGCGTTTATCGATGTATGATTTGCATCTTGACTAGGCCCCGAAGACCTTCCCATCTAATGAGAAAACTGAGTTTTTTTTTTATTACGTCGGTGGCAAACAAGCATACGGCCCGCCTTTAAGCGGTTACCGTATCCTATGGACGCCTGCAACTCTAGAGGAGTTACATGTGCGTTGCCGACCCTAACACCTCGCATTCTGGTTGAGCTCTGGCAACCTTACTCACCGGCAGGAACACAACACTATGAGTAGAATCTAGTGTTATTTGGCTGCGGTTTTCTGTAAGGAGGTACTTCCCCAGTTGGGCTCTGCTCTAGACCTGGAATGACATCCGCTGTGCTGTGCCCTACCACACTAAGAGAGATGACATTCACAGTGCCCATACCTCTCTTTTGAACGCAATTTAAGGACATGCCCGGGTCAAACAGATAGAGTTATCTGAACAGATAATGAAGCTACCTTGGCAGATGATGGTGATGATTTGAACGCTGATGGCGAAGCTCCTGCAACGCCTGCTCATTGTTGCTTCCTCAACACGCTCGAGTCCGGTGCGGTCTGCTCATGGCTGCTTCTTCTGAAACAAACAGGGAAATGGTTAATATGGGTCTATAATAATAGAAAAGGAAACAAATAAATAAGTAAATATTATAGTACAGTCCAGGTATTAAATATTGACACGGACAAAGTGCTAAAAATATGTATACACTACTTTAATGTATGGGCAATAAGGTTGTGTATACATATTTTTGTCGATATTTAATATCTTGACTGTACATTTTTACGCAGATCGATCTAGACCCACAATTGTATAAATAGCCGTATAGTTTTCTGGATTTGTCTAAGATTTTCATAAAAATGCCACATAGGAATAATAGTCACACCTCAAAGAAGATATTCGAGTAAATTTTAAACCATGTTTCCCATAAAGTTTTAAGTCATAATGTATTGTTTGTCCACATTTTCGTTAGCCATAATTTGTTTTTTTTAGAAACGCGTCACTTTTCAGTATTGCCATAAAACAAACCTAACCTAACCTATCTATAGGATAACCCAAGGGATTTCCTGAAAAGTTGACGGTTTCAGAGTTATGACTAAAAATAATGACTATCATTACATTATGACTTTCAATAATTATGCCAAACAAAGGGATCCTGTTTTAATTTCACAATGTCGTATGGCTTGGTAATCCTAGCAAGCAGCTTTGAATGTTAACAGATTCGGTCGTGGAGACGCGGCCCGCAGGTATAGTAATTGGCTATTTGCGTATTTCTTAGTGAATACATGTTTCTAAGAAGCAGGGATCGGAAACCGGTATTTTTTGTATGGGAACGAAAACGGTATTTTTTCGTTCTTTGTTAATTATTTCATTTCTAATTGGGCAATCTAATAATACGAAGTCGTTATCTAAAAACACAACCGAGTCCTATATTTGGAGTATAAAATAAACAGAAATATATGTTTATTTCAAAGTTTTTCCAAAATACCGGTTCCGATCCCTGCTAAGAAGTAAATAAAAAGCGGCCAAGTGCGAGTCGGACTCGCCCATGAAGGGTTCCGTACCATTTATGACGTATTAAAAAAAACTACTTACTAGATCTCGTTCAAACCAATTTTCGGTGGAAGTTTGCATGGTAATGTACGTATATCATATATTTTTTTTAGATTTTTCATTCTGTTATTTTAGAAGTTACAGGGGGGGGGGGCACATTGTTTTCACTTTGGAAGTGTCTCTCGCGCAAACTATTCAGTTTAGAAAAAAATGATATTACGAACCTAAATATCATTTTTGAAGACCTATCCATAGATACCCCACACGTATGGGTTTGGTGAAAAAATTTTTTTTATTTTAATTTTATGACGTATTCAAAAAAAACTACTTACTAGATCTCGTTCAAACCAATTTTCGGTGAAAGTTTGCATGGTAATGTATATCGTATATTTTTTTTTGATTTTTTATTCTGTTATTTTAGAAGTTACAGGTAGGACGAAACAATTTTTTTCACTTTGGAAGTGTCTCTCGCGCAAACTATTCAGTTTAGAAAAAAATTATATTAGAAACCTCAATATCATTTTTAAAGTCCTATCCATAGATACCCCACACGTATGGGTTTGATGAAAAAAGATTTTTTGAGTTTCAGTTCTAAGTATGGGGAACCCCCAAAATTTATCGTTTTTTTCTATTTTTGTGTAAAAATAATGCGGTTCATAGAATACATCTACTTACCATGTTTGAACAGTATAGCTCTTATAGTTTCGGAAAAAAGTGGCTGTAACATAATCGGACAGACGGACGAACATGACGAATCTATAAGGGTTCCGTTTTTTGCCATTTGGCTACGGAACCCTAAAAAACAATACAGTAATGAACTTCCCGACCGCTTAGACACGAATATATGGTATGAACATAAACAAGAAATTTCCGTTCTATATTTAGGTACAATAAGGTAAACATTTCCCAGTATATTTGAAAAATTTACTTACTTGTTCAAATGTTCCACGAGTAAAGGTACCTTATGTGGCTTGGCGCTTACGTTACGTCGCACCACATTAGCTGGCAAAGTTGTATACACGGTGCCCGTGAGTATTGCGAGAGATTTTAACAGTATATCCCTGTACCCCTAGTGTAAATTTAGTCGATAGCGAAACGTGACGTACGCGTTTGCGTTAAGTCTCATTTTGTATGGGTTTTTGAACAGCGCGCCAAGCGGGACGTTTTGGAAAGTCAAAAATCTCATACAAAATGACACTTAACGCAAACGCGTACGTCGCGTTTCGCTGTCGAAAATATTTACACTAGGGGGTACTGATCATATAGACTAAAATGTTCTATAAACTTTTCTGGAATTCGCCTAATTTCAGAGTTAAAGCCACTTATAACAAAAACATATATTTATTGTTACTTAATGCAAAACGCCTTTTCGACGGCGACACCTAGTCCAAATATCCTTAATGATAGATATCAAAAAATGACAAGTGACTCTGAAAAAAATAGATTTTACAAAAAAAAAAGTTTAAATTGTTTTTGAGTTACAGTTTTACAGATAGCGTTTACATTTTATGTACAAATACGTGCAAAAAAAATGTGTTTTTGTGAAATTGACCTAAACTCAACATTTATTCGTTCTTTTAGCCTCAGAAATGCGTGGTTAAAATTTCTCGGGATCCTCGTGGGCACCTTGTATAAATGCGTATAAGATAAATAGACTAAGAAAAATGTGCCTCGAAACACCAAGAAAAAAATATGCTCGAATAGACGGCGATACCTTTAGCCTATACTCGAGAAGATGGCGACACCGTTTAATATTTAACACATATCAGTGAAAGATCATGGGTCAAATAGCCATATGTCATTGCAAGAGTTTTAGTCCTGTGTCGAAAGATGGCAGTAAAATTAGTTGACTACAAAATTCACTTTGACAATATGCCTCTTTACTAAATTGTCTTTAGGATTGGACAGTCGTTTATATGAGCGTAAGCCCAGTACCCCTAGTGTAAATTTGATCGACATCATAACGTGACGAACGCGTTTGCGTTAAGTCTCATTTTGTATAGGATTTTGAGTTTCCAAAACGTCCCGCTTGGCGCGCTCTTTCTAAATCCAATACAAAATGAGACTAAACGCAAACGCGTACGTCACGTTTCAAAATCGAATTTATTTACACTAGGGGTACCGATCACCATAAAGTGTCTTTACACGTGGAACGTAACATTTACTTATGTCTCAATTACTCGTTACATCATGTATCTGCGTGTGGGAGGCATAACACAATCTCACAATAGAGACATGTGCCAAGCATTGAGAATGAAAGCCAATTAATCATTGATTAATTTAACCTTCATTGCCAATGATTTTGAAGATATAACCAATGCGAAAATTAATCAGAATAGATACCTATGAATGTTTAGATGTGAAATTGTCACTCAGTCAATAAAGATAATCACTCAAGCTTAAACTATACACGCGTCTTGTTTGCCATCGCTTTGAAATGTCAATAGGCCCCGAAACTCGAACAGAAGGATTTACTCGAACAGCTAAATAAACAAACTAGAGATGGGACAAATATTCGGTAAAGATTCGGTATTCAACATATTAACACTATATGAGTTTTTAGCTCGAAATAAAATGATTTCAATTTCAATATTCGGCTCAATTGCAATATTTCAATTGCAATATCGGTTAAAATGCCAAATATTTTTTAAAATTCGTTTGCTTCTTGCAACACCTACCTACTCTCCTAATGTACCTACTCTCTTACATCAGGTTACGTTTTTTCGTTGTCATTAAAACACACGACGAGACAGTATGTTATGGGATATTTTTGATAATTGGGAAAGTGTTGAAAATTTCCATTCGAGCCCCTTGCCTTGGGACCTGTTTCGTGTTTCTAGGAAATTAATTGCCTAGGGAGCGATTCATCTTTAGCTACGCTAATGGGTCTGCTGGACCCAGGGCCTTTATTATGAACGCTAACTTGCTCGTTAGGTTTTTTTTAGTTTATTTATATCACAACAAATCATAGAAAGTTATTGCACGACGATGTCGTTTTTAGTACTTTCAAGTTCGTCGCGTCGATTCGTCATTTCGTTTGTCTGTCAGGGCGTCACACTCACGACGGACGTCTGAAGTGTCTATGCGTCTGTTAGACCCAGTAGCGACCGTTTTTTCTTCTGGGTCCACTAGACCCCTGAGTGACTAATTACGTGACTAGTATTTACATGATCTAAAACCATTGTCTTTAAAGTTTTTCCTTTTTTAGTATAAAAGTTAACTGCTCGTGGGGCTTTGTCAAAAAAAGACAGCAGATTACATCAATTGAACTAATAGAGTATCAAAACTCTTCTGAAACTGAAAATAAAGATGTTAGAGGAATTCTCCAATAGGAGAAATTCAGAGTGCATTTACGCATTTTGTTTTAATATATGTTGATATCGTTTTTAGCCATTTTTTAATGAAACAACTTTAATAGTTGAAGAAAATTTCGTTTATAAAACGGGAAATAATGAGCTCTTTTAAAAATGACATTTATAAATTTATATTAGCGAACATTTTGCGAATATTCGCTAATTAAAACTGTTGATTATTATTTTATGAATGCTTTATAATCAAATTTAAGGAATATAATATGTATAACCATTATCTTTCAATAGTTTTTATTTTATGGTTACTTAAATTACTGGGTCCAGTGGACCCCAAAGCGACTAAATGTGTTTCAAACTAGGGCGCGACTGTTCTAGTGCTAATAATAATAATACATAGTTTATTTCAAGTAACTTTTACAGACTCATAGTTAATGTTAGTATGTACTCATAACTACGTTTATGTTCACATTTACCACATTACATATAATTATGTTACTAGAAGTACATACTTCTAGAAACATACATGTCATCAGGTCATCACATTGTCTTATATATGGGCAGTCAAACCTCTCGGCTATCGAACACAGAGTGGGGTTGGGGCTGGGTTTATTTATATAGAATGACATAAATGAACCGAACAATTCGGTTCGGTAATAACTGAATCGAACATTTCGTTATTCGGCCCATCTCTAAAACAAACAGTTTACTGCTGATGTTATCATCTGCATTTCATTAATCAGGCTTTTCGGGTCACCTTGGCTATTGATGAAACGTTTTGTATTGGTCTGTGATGTTTCTAGATAAAGTGGACTTATTTGTTGGTAAAAGCTTGGTTCTGAGGAATGTCGAGATCCGATGCCGCACTAAGCTGCAAGAGGTCGGATACGTCATAACTAAGCTAAAATGGAGTCAAGCAGGACATGTTGCCAGGCACAGTGATGGCAGGTGGGCTAATATGTTAACGGAACGGTGGCCGCTTTAGCTTTAAGACGAAACCTGGCGTCCGTTCGCTCGTTGGATGGACGACATTCGGAAGATTGTGGGTTACTTCTGGAGCAGCAGTGGGTGATAAAAGGCTGATATAATGATTTTCATCATCATGATGTAAAGCTTGGCGGCAATTTGTGATGCCAAATCATGTAATTTTATCAGTTGTTTTGCTAAGTGCAAGCGAAATGCACCCGTGCATGATAAGTAAATGACATCATTTTGCTATAATTTTGATGTCAAATAGTGCGTTCGAATTGGCCTTCTAGACGTTACTCTATCAAATTATAAAACAAAATAGCACAATAACAATCTATATCTACAGGCGACGCAAAATTATGTTAATGGGTGATTTTAACATTTAAATGAACATTAATATACCCATTTTAATAATAAACATTTAACCTACTTACTCGTATTATACATATTAACTATTTCATCTACAGACATATCGGCAGGTGAGAATACGTTTGTGCCATACGATATTTACATTGGTTAGCAGGAGGATGATAATATCATAAACATAGAAATAAACTGTTTTGTGACAGCAAATTTCTTATCTGTGAAAATGTTATAATTGCGTCATGATAACGTCGATATCCGTTTAATAATGACATTCAAATTTCGAACATCTCTGAAAACAAAGGAATTTGATTTGTCCTCATTTCTAGTATCAGTCGGGATAACGTTTTATTGTGTGAGTGGTCAAATGACGTCATGGCGGTCGTAAGTTACGACTCGTAACATGCGGACACATAATATAGCTTTATAAGTTGTGTGCGGATAAAGCAGTATAATGTACAGTACATAATACGGCATTATGTAACATTTATTGTTCTGGGGTCTTTGAGATGTAGTAGGTGTAGAACCACGTTCGACGTGTTGCCACCCTGTCACACTTACGTACGAATTTACAAGTGCGATAGAGAGGTAACACGTCGAACGTGGTTCGCGGTAGGCCCTCAGTATATTTTTATCTTGCAATTTTTTGTCCAAAATTCCGATCCCTCAGACATCAAATTAGGTACGCATAAAGTGCATACTTACTCGAATTCCGGTAATTTATTTGCGGGTCCTTTTTTACGTACGGCATGTTTGACAACGACGAAAAAAATGCAGCGAAGCGATTGGAAAACTTCGTAAACTGTACTGCATACCATTAATCAATCACCTGCTGATGCCCGGTGCCCAAATATTTACGGAGCCCTTGGTTTCTGTTTGGAATAACAAATTGTTTCGAATTCATAATCGTGGGAATACAGCCAAAAGTTTTAGTGTATTGAACGAAAAAATTTAGTAGGTTAAGTTTAACACGAAAGCATTAGATAGTCGGGCGATTCCGGAAATTGATTCTAACTCGATGAAACTATGGATGATTGTTGGAACATTAACACCCGAATACATCTTACCTACCTAAGTAGAATAGTAGACATGATAACATTGTGTGTGTGCAATTTTAGCAATATGCCACAGGTACAAATAGATGGCGTTACCATAGTGTGTTCCTATTTAGTAATGTGAGTAACACTACGTTTATTTTAGCATTACAAAAATACTAAAATCTTGACTTTTTTTTTTTAAACACTTTAAAAAATAGTAAGTATTATTTATGAAACCAAAAAAAAAAAACAGAAGAAAAAAAACAAAAAAAAAGGATAAATATATTTACTTTTATTAGGTTGCCAGAGCTCAACGAGGGGGGGGGGGGGGGAATGCTAGGGTCGGCAATGCGCATGTGACTCCTCTGGAGTTGCAGGCGTACATAGGCTACGGAGACTGCTTACCATCAGGCGGGCCGTATGCTTGTTTTCCACCGACGTAGTATAAAAAAAAGATAAGTTAATAAGAACGCCATCTCTCGAGCCAACAAATCCAACAACTCTCATCGAGCTTCGGCCTCAAGTACAACACCTGCTTCGGGAGCAATCTACATTGCACTCTTCTATAGATTCTACTACGGACTGTATCGGCCTGTCAGTTGTTCGGATCTGTCATGTTTTTGTTTCAACTGACAGGCCGACCTTCCGGCGGACTGTTAATCAGTGGACCTCTTTACAAGCTTTTATTCAACTTGTGATGTACCTGGGTGAATCAACTTTTTTTGTTTTGTTATCCTGTCCCGTTGTCCAAGGGACAACAGTGGCACAGTTTGTTTGAAGAGACGTTGTATGCCGTTCTATTAACATGGTTAGTAGGGGGCCCATTATGGACATTGGTTATAACGACCACATAAACGCAAGTTTGATACATTTAAGTACCATAAAATCAGTATTTCAATGAACTTTTGTCCCCTGGACAACTAATCATAACCATGGCAACGAGTGACGCTAAAAAGTTGATTCTCCCACCTACGCATTTTTGGTTAAAATTTCGCAAGCTTAATTATATAACTAGAGTAGATGTAAGTTGGCTAACGATGTAACATTGAGCTGATCTCATGATGAACTCAGGTATTATGGGCCGGATCCCTTTGTTTGACATAATTATTGAAAGTCATAATGTAATGATAGTCAGATTATCATTAGTCATAACTCTGAAGCGGTAAACTTTTCAGGAATTTCCTTAGGCTATCATATAGATAGGTTAGGTTAGGTTAGGTTTGTTTTATGGCAATCCTAAAAAGCTACGCGTTTCTGAGAAAAACCAAATTATGACTAACGAAAATGCGGAAAAACAATACATTATGACTTGAAACATGAGAAACAATAGAGACCCATTATGGGCACTAAAATGACGTTTTTTCGAACAAAAATTACAAAAGTCACTTTTGACACTGACATATCATTTTTTGACATATCTCAAAGTTCGAATCGGCCTGGTTGTCAGTGACAGAGAAGACGCCACAAGAACAACTCTGTCAAGTTATACGTACACTTTCTAACATAAATACTTACACTTATTAAATTCTTATAAAATTCGACGAGATTAATTTTTAATCGGTCAAACACCAATATACACGGTATAAGTAAATTTATACTTGTCTGTATCACACAAACTAACAGGCCAATTTGAACGTACACTGAGATTAAAATTACATCTTACTGATGTCATTCAAATAACGTGCATTCCACTCGTACTTGCCTGTACATATATTTGCGCGGCCGAGACGCACGATAACTAAATAATATCATTCTAATGTCAGTGTACGCTCGAAACGTTCGAATTGGCCTGTAAGTAAGATTAATGATGCAATTCGAATATTGTTCACTAAAATACTGAAACATTAACTGAACTGTCCCAAAACTTTGTACAAATGAATTATTGTTCATTTGGCGCAAAGATAAACAAAATACCGAAATGTTTGTCACTCAGCAAGTGCCGTAACGCTTATTGAAGGGCAACCAAAATGTTGTAACTTTATACACCCCAGGCCAAAAGTATGGAGACAAGCTTATATGAAAATCATGGTCAGTTATAAAACAAGATAGAAAAGCTGATAAGGTAGAAGTACTAGAGCTCGACGCTGCACTAATACTCGACATGGGCACTTTATGTCAAAGTGACAAGGATTAAGTTCGAATACAGAAAAATCTTCGTTGTTCAAATTTAACCTGTATTTCCATGAAATAAAGTGCCCGTGTCGGTGACTAGTGCAGCGTCGAGCACTAGTACTTCTACCTTAATAGAACACTTTAAAATTAAATAATTCCAATTCAGAGCCCCTAGTGTAAATTTATTCGATTTCGAAACGTGATTTCGACGTTCGCATTAAGTCTCATTTAGTATGGGATTTAAACACAGCGCGCCACCAAGCGGGACGTTTTGGAAACTCAAATTCACATACAAATTAAGACTTAACGCAAACGCGTACGTCACGTTACGCCATCGAATAAATTTACACTAGGGGTTGAAGCAATTTGTTGGGCACAGTTGAAGGCAATTAAAAATGTATGTAACTTTTTCAAAATTAATATTTTTTTGTTTTAATTCGTGAATTTTTTAATAATGTAAATTTTTGGTAACCAACAGCCACTGAGTAGGAAGCGATGCATACCTCTCGTCTCGACACCCCTGAGTCGTTCACACCTGAGTTGGCTGAGTTGCCCTACTTGCCCTTGAGCCATCTTAGATATCACTTTGTGTGGGGGCCCATGTATGTCCATGCCCATGACACGGGCAAGGGCAACATCCCATCCGCTCGATGTACCCCTTACATTTTATTAAAGTGTCAAAAGAGCCTCTACGTGCTGACTTCGGCTCCGCGCACGCCTCCCATTGGTCTGGAACACTATTGTTCCGTGATGGCAAAGACATACAAAATAATATCGAAGCATGGAGTATTAAAGAAGACAACGTTTTTCCATACTTTTAGCTTTGTATTTTTTCTGGAAAATTCTGGAAAATACATCCATGTACCTGCGGAAGAATATACATAATGTAAGACAACTCTGAACTACTATCTATTGGGACATAGGTTCGATACAGTCATACTCGACACAAAGACGCTGTAAGTAGCCACAAACGAGCGCCCGGTCGCGCGACTGAAGATAGGTGTGGTGCAAGATATAGGCAACTTGTAGACCGCGGGCCAGGAGCATATTTCATCAGTCATCGCATCCCGGCTGATAATTTGTAGGTTAGTTTAGATTCTGTTTTAAATGAAAAAAACCGTCAGCCGGTTGTACCGCGGTGGAAAGACCGTCAGCTTTCACATGAACATGTAAAAAATACACGCCTTTTTATGTCCGCAAAGTATGCGTAATGTGTAAATTGTGTAATCCGTTTATGCAAATGTTCATGCGACGATTTTTACGTGTTTCGGTGGCTGCCATTCCTCAATCCACCAACGGAGCGGCAACTGACGTCCACGAGGGTTTATCATGCATAGCCGTTAGCCACTATACGAATATTCGCCCTATCATGCCTCACGCCTCATGGAAATCTGTTCCTGGCTCGTCTATTGAGGCCCATTCGAACGTACATCTTGACATTAAAATTATATCTAAATTATGTAATTTAGTCATCCTTCAGGCATTATAACATACGAAAATGTTCATACTAGTCATTATGACAACTGGCCATTTTGGCAGTAGGGCATTATCTAGTTAGATCTTATGACAAAAGGACATTACGACACCTAATACTTTCTGGTATTAGAACAATAATGCATTCAGACTAATGAAATTGGCAGTAGGACATACGGCCAGAATTGAACTTATGAAGCTACAGCGATACGATACCGATCTGTCAGTGTCAAACGTAACATTTCTTCAAGCAATAAACGTCACCTTTGACACTGACAGATCGGTATATGAAGTATCGCTGTGCCTTCTTAGAAACATTATTCGAATCGAGCCGTTAGTTGGGAGCATCTAGACTATAATTAGGTGGTTTTACAGTATCTATCGTAACATTTTCTTTTTTTATTAGATTGTCCGCTTGTACCTTGCGCCGGCGCCGCGTCGTGAGCGGAAACCTGATTTGTCCGCAGATCAAATTCAATTGCGTCAGAAGAGAAATTGACTAAAAATTCCGTCGTCGAATACCTGCTACCGTTTTTGAGATTTATTTTTGAAAAGTCGATTTAAAAGTAGATTGTAGATGTCAAATCAATAATTGCAAATGTCTTGATATCGAAATTAAAATGGTTCCTTTTTAAGATAAAGATATTTGTTTCAAGTAGGCATATTACAATGCGATTATGAACGTTAAATAAAGCTACGCCGGCTCTAACCCTACACTTAAATAAATAAATAAATATTATAGGACATTAGTACACAAATTGACTAAGTCCCACAGTAAGCTCAATAAGACTTGTGTTGAGGGTACTTAGACAACGATATATATATATATCATAAGTAATGTACATATATAAATATTTATAAATACTTAAATACATAGAAAACACCCATGACTCAGGAACAAATATCCATGCTCATCACACGAATAAATGCCCTTACCAGGATTTGAACCCGGGACCATCGGCTTCGTAGGCAGGGTCACTACCCACTAGGCCACACTGGTCGTCATCTGACCCAAGAAGATTTAAATCCCTCCAAAATTGTAGAAGGATGCCCCATGACCGGCGAGGTACTCGGCGGGACACATCTTTTCAAAACATTACATCTTATAACTAACGCGCATTAAATAAATAAAAATACTATTTTAATAAATATGGAATTAAAAAAAAACATTAAATAATATGCAGTTGCAACTTTCTTTTAGAAATTTGATTCACCTTTTTGACACCAATGACGGATATATGTCCAACGCGGAAGACGGATAATCCGTCACAGACTACAAAGCAACATAGGTAGACCTATGTGCATATGCATAAAATTCCATTTCAGTTTTGATACTTCGGTGACGTGGCATCCGAGTGACAGCTTTTGCATTTCACACGTCGTCGAAAAGGTTAAATAAAAGACAGGTGGGTAAAAAACTACAAATTATAACTTTAAATTTAAAAAAAAATGTTAATAACTTGTCACTCTTTTTGTAATTACCTACTTCTATAGGGAGCGTGCATGAACTGTAGGAGGCAGCACAGGAGCCGTCAGATTTTTGGCGCCAGGCGTAAATGTGATGTTTATTGTTCCGATGTAGCCCACAAGATGGCAGAATTTACTATGCACAAGAAAACACGTGACGTGTAAATGTGAATGTTTATTGTTCCGATTCAGGCCACAAGATGGCAGACCCTCCAACGCGCACGGTCCCTATTTATTTTATCATGATATTTTTAGTCTACCTACTTACCTAGTTACGGTGATGGTTTAAGTCCTCTGTTTTAAAGCTAGACTCGGTCTTGACCGGAGTCTTTTGTAGCAACTTGAGCTTTTTCAGAGAACACTCAATTTTGATTACAAAAAAATCAAAACGCGATGTCTTCACATAAAATTCATTGAATTTGTGCGTTACAAATCATAAAATATCGTATATTTGCGTATTGTTAATTTAGATAAATCCACATATTGTTGTCTCGGTTTTTATTTGGAGGCTCGGGTCACGACTCAAGAAACGACTCTCGTAAAAAAGACAGTCTCGTAAAAAATAATCAAGTTCCTGAAATTCTGACTCAACTTGACTCAAGAGTCTGGATCTTCTACCAAGTATTGTTTTCCATTTGTTATACACTCTATACATTAATAACTTCATTTTATTAAAAAAAGTAGATTTTGAAATCACAAATTGACTTGCAAAAATGTTATAGTTAGGTACTACTGTGGGATGAAGCGACGAAAAAAAACTAATTGCGGCTTAACGATCCTTGAAATTAGTCTGTAGAAGCATTTATTGTTGTTTGCGTAAACTTTTAAACAAAAGATTTTTTTTAAGTTGCATTTAGTTTTACGATAATGAAACGCATTATAATACGAGTGTGGGTTTATGAAAGGAACGAAGTGAGTTTCATAAAACGATCAGACGAGTGTTTTAAAACGCACTATAATACTAGTGTGGGTTTATGAAAGGAACGAAGTGAGTTTCATAAAACGATCACACGAGTGTTTTGATGCCTAATTATGTATAGTAGATATGTAAACTGTTTTATAAACACACTTATTATAAGCTATTAATGTAGTGTTCAGCAACCCCATGTTACGACCAGCATTGCAGCCTCGTTCCTGGCTGCTGTTGCGGAACCCTAAGTTTAAATAGATATTCATAGACATTCATAACAACAAAAAAGTCAAAAAACAATATCGAAACTGTTCATTCTGCGGTTCCAGATTTGGTCAGGCATTAAACGAATCATCGCATAACTGACCAATATAAACAAAAGGCATATTTTCAACGAATGGCTTTCCGATAAAAAGAGGTTAAACAATAAATATTCCACCAATAACAGCCCGTCACAGCGACAATGGTGGAATTATCCATAAATATTGTCACTTCAGCCCGCGGTCAAACGGCGACACCGAATCTAAAATAATACCCACACAAATATTGGCCCAACCGACTGATAAAAATGTTAGCTCAAACATTTTGAGAGTTTAAAAAAGTTGAATGGCAATTTTTGTGAGCGAAATTGCACTGTCGACGGCGGTAATAGAATTGTGGATTGAATAGCGGGAGTGGGTAGCCGGGGGCCGACATCGTCTGGTTGTAATTCATCTTTGGCCGAGCCGGGACGCTGCTGAGAAAGAAAAGGTCAGAAAGATGAAAGGATTTCGGTCAGTTCCTGTCTTTTTTGTTTTGTTGTGCTGGAGCCCCGCTGCCTGCGGCGATCCACTGCCTTTTTCGGACTTTGTGGGCTTAAGTAGCTTCTTAGCCAATTCATTTTGCTGATAATCTCGAAGAGTGTTTTTGTGGTATATTTCACTTTTTCAATGTATTAAAGTATATGCGAAGAATCGTGAGCTAGTTGTCTATACGTACCTAATATGTATGCATGTATACGTGAAGTTAGTCGCAATCTGTCATTCGCGTTGATTGTCGTATGATAAATCGCCTGCGCTTTAATGTTAATAAATCACCTCAAATAGTGTTCAAAACAGTGTTTTCTTATATGCCCTAATAGGTTTTGGGCCCAGACATTTAAATACAATTGATTTCGTGACTTTTGAACAGTAATTAAAGTGAAATAAGTGTAAAGGACAACGTAAACAAGTGATAGACTCGCCCGCGGCGGCATGCCGCCGCCGCCTGTTATGTAGAAAAAGTGGACTCGCCCGAGTTGTTTACATCCACATCGCCGTATTTTTGTATATTGTGTTAAAATCAAGAAATAGTGTTGAAAAAACGCTATGGCTGCTTCGATCAAGATTGATCCGTTAACTGCAGATAACTACGATACGTGGAAAATACACATGAGAGCAATTTTGAAGAAAAATGACTTGTGGGGATACGTATCAGGTACTATCACGAAACCGGTCAGTACCGATTCTAAGTATGAAGAATGGATTAAAATGGACGGAAAGGCGGAATCGGATATATTATTAGCCGTCAGTCCAAGTGAACTCGCAGCGTTAGACGGTTTGGAAACCTCCAAGGCGATATGGGATAAATTGAAATCATTGTATCAATCCAGTGGACCTGCGCGAAAAGCCTCGTTGTTAAAGAAGCTCGTGTTGACGCGCATGCAGGAAGGCGACGACCTGCGTAAACACATTGCAGATTTTTTTGATGCAGTTAAGAAACTTAAAGAAATCGGGTTAGTGGTGATTGACGAATTATTAGCGATTTTACTACTGTATAGCCTACCAGATTCATTTGCTATGTTTCGTACTGCAATGGAATCGCGTGACGATCTGCCATCTACTGAAGTACTTAAAGTAAAGATTGTCGAAGACTATGAAGGTAGGAAAGGCGCAGCAGTACCAGATCAGGGAGCTATGTTCGTCAAGCGCACTCTTAAGAAAAACTTTCAGAAAAATACCATGCATGAACACTTAGCGAACAACGACAAAAACAAAGCGACGTGTTATCGTTGTGGACGCCGAGGGCATCTAGCAAGAGAATGTAAAACTAAAATTTCTAATAAGGCGAAACAAAATGCACAGCAGCAGGCAGGGCGTTGTGATGATCGAGAGAGATATACGACAATGCTGAGTACAACCGAAGAGGCGATGTTGGGTGAACAGATAAATCCGACTTGGTGTATCGACAGTGGATGCACGGGGCATATGTGTAACGATAAACACATAATGCAAGGATTTACGCGACTGGAAAATGAACTGAATTTGGCAAATAATGAGAGTACGCAAATTACTGGGATGGGCAAAGTTAGAATCCCAGTTAATACAGGCAGTGAAGAACGCCTAGTAGACATTCAGAAAGTGTTCTACGTGCCAGATTTACGTACAAGCCTTTTGTCAGTAGCAAAGATGACTGATCACGGATTTGAGGTGCATTTTCGAAAAAATGATGCAATTGTGATTGATGAAAACCAGAAGATTCACATGAGGGCCGACCGTGTAGGCAATCTGTATCATGTTAGAATGGGACAAGAGAATGTTTATAGTGTGGAAGTGTTGAAGAAGCCAATTGATATGTGGCATGAGCGTTTAGGCCACATAAATGAACGTGACTTAAAAGCTATGGCTAAGAATGGTCTAGTACATGGTTTAACATTTGACGACAGTGAAAAATTGTCGGAATGTGAGATATGCATAAGTCAAAAACTGACATGTAAACCATTTCCTAAAGGAAGTGAAAATCGTACAACCGATTTACTGGAGATAGTACATACAGATGTATGCGGTCCAATGAGGCACTCATCATTTGGACAGAAGAGATACTTCGTCACATTTATTGACGACAAATCTCGTTGGTGTGAAGTATATTTGATTACAAATAAATCTGACGTTTTTGGAGTATTTAAGGAATATAAAGCATATGTAGAGAAGTTGACAGGAAAGAAGATAAAGAATTTGCAATCTGATAACGGAAAAGAGTACGTGAACAAAGAATTCGATGATTTTCTGAAAAAGGAAGGAATCAAAAGAAGACTAACGGTACCACATACACCACAACAAAATGGCGTCTCGGAGAGAAAAAATAGAACGCTGATTGAGATGGCGCGGTGTATGATGCGTCAAGCGGGAAGCCCACCAAGTTTTTGGGCTGAAGCTGTGAATACCGCCAATTACATACGAAACCGATGTCCCACTGCAGCACTAAAAGGTGAAATACCTTATACTGCATGGAAAGGAAGAAAGCCTACAGTAATGTATATGAATGTGTTTGGAGCTAAGGTTTATTATAAAGAGAAAGGGACACAAAAAGGAAAATTTGATAATAATTCAGAAGTTGGCATATTCATGGGATATGACAATCAATCCAAAGCCTACAGAGTACATAATCCCAGTAACAAACGGATTATTGTAACAAGAGATGTTAGTTTCATGAAGGAAACTGCATTTGACCATGAATATAAAGAGATTTTGGATAATGAAGAAGAAGAAGACAAAAAGGTGATAATAGATCTAGAAAAGGAGCAAGGAATAGAGAGAGAAGAACAAATGGAGAAAAGACAATATATTCGAGTAAGGAGAGATGGATCTAGAGTGAGGAAATCACTTGAGAATATATATCAGAACGTAGATACTGAAAATGAAAGAAGTAATGGGATGCTCTCCAGAAAAAGAAGTTCAACTGTATCATGGGAAAGGTTTATAGAACCAGCAAAAAGAGGAAAAGGAAGATCAAGACTTATACGCATAGAAAGAACTCGGAATGAGTATAACAAACACATGACAGAAGGTGATTCAGAAGATGAAGAAGAGAACCCACTAATGTCAGCTGGAATCGCAACAAGTGAGCCAATGTCCTGGAAAGAAGCAGAAATGACGAGTGATGCAATCGATTGGAGAAACGCATTAGAAGATGAATATTTAGCACAAATCAAAAATGAAACGTGGGATATAGTGCCACGACCAGAGAACCGAAAAGTGATTGGCAACAGATTGGTATTTGCTAGTAAAACTACTGGGAAGAAAGTACGCCTTGTTGCTAAAGGCTGCTCTCAACGGCCAGGGGAGGATTTTCATGAAATATCATCCCCAGTTGTGAGATCTTCTTCAATACGATTGGTCGCTGCTTTGTCAGCAGAACTAGGACTTGAAATTCATCAAATGGACGTCGTGACAGCATACTTGAATGGAAAACTAGACGAAGAAGTCTATATGGAAATGCCTGATCATATACATGATGTATTGGACAAAATACTTACAAAGAGAAAGATTGGAGCAAGTCAGAGAGTAATTCAAGATAAGAAAATTATAGAAATAGCTAAGTTGTGGAAGAAACAGATGCATGAGTGTGATGATGCTGTGTGCTTGTTAAGAAAGTCTTTGTATGGTTTGCGTCAATCAGGCCTTCAGTGGCATAAAGAGTTGGTAAGTCAATTGAAGTCTATTGGTTTTGAAGAAATGCCTCAAGACCCATGTTTATTTGTCTCACAAAAAGGTGAACAAATAATGTTGATTGCTATTTACGTTGATGATATGATATTAGCCACGAATGATGATGAATGGTTGAATTGTGTGAAACTGCAACTAAAAGATGCTTTTGATATTAAAGATTTAGGCAAGATTAGTACTTGTCTAGGTATTGAGTTTGAACGAGATGATGAAAATAGGGTTTATCTGAGCCAAAAGATGTACTTAACGAAGGTTTTAGATCGATTTGGCATGCAAGATTGTAAGCCTGTTATGACCCCTATTGATAATCTTGTAAAATTGAAGAAGCCTGAAAGTGTGAATAATGATATTATGAGACAATATCCTTATCAATGTCTTATAGGTGCGCTTATGTACTTAGCTGTATCGACAAGACCCGACATTGCTTACGCCGTCAATTACTTAAGCCAGTTCAATACTAATTATGATGTTCAGCACTGGAAGGCGGCAAAGCGGGTGTTAAGATACTTGAAAGGCACGTTTGAGTATGGATTGGTGTATGAGAGAACTAATTTACCGTTATTCGGTGTGGTTGATGCTGATTGGGGCTCGAATGCGATAGATCGAAAATCTTACTCTGGTTTTGCGTTCATTTTGGCTGGTGCGCCAGTGAGTTGGGAGGCACGTAAGCAGAAGACTATCGCTCTTTCGAGCACCGAGGCCGAGTACATGGCACTTTCCGAAGCCACTAGAGAAGCTATGTATTTACAGGATGTATTGAAAAATGTGAGGATGGAATGCGAGGTTGTGACATTGTTCAATGATAACCAGGGGGCCATAAAGCTTGCTCATACAAGAAATTATCACCCCCGAACAAAGCATATAGACGTTAGGCACCACTTTATTCGAGATATGTGCGAAAAAGGTGTTATTTGTCTGAAATATTTGTGTACGGAGAAAATGCCAGCAGATGTGTTAACAAAGGGTTTAACTGCTATTAAACATCATGAATGCTTGCGTAATCTCGGAATGATATGTATATAAATAATCAGATTCGCTCACGTCTTCGAGGGGAGGTATTAAAGTATATGCGAAGAATCGTGAGCTAGTTGTCTATACGTACCTAATATGTATGCATGTATACGTGAAGTTAGTCGCAATCTGTCATTCGCGTTGATTGTCGTATGATAAATCGCCTGCGCTTTAATGTTAATAAATCACCTCAAATAGTGTTCAAAACAGTGTTTTCTTATATGCCCTAATACAATGGTTGGCGGACGTTTTAATATGATTTAGTGGCAGCTAATGTTGTTTTGGTTTCTATACAAAAATAGAACATTTTAGCATCGGATCGGATACTTTATTTATTTAACCGTTATTGCACACTAAAAAGTATCTAAAAGACAAACTTAGTGTAAGATGGCATTCTTTATCAGTTAACCTTCGGGCAACAAAGAGATTAACAGTATATGCGGGAAAGATTTACGGCAAAAATATATTTATTCAATTATTTTTAAAATCTTTATTTACAATAACAATATACAATAATTATTTTTGAACTAAGAACTAAACAAATTAAAATAAAACTACCCAAATAATAAAAGCCTACAAATAAAAAATTGGCCTCAGGTCCGTGCCGTTCGGTAGGGTGCCCAGAACGCTGGCTAGTTAACCCTTCATTATGCGTAATCCGATCCACACTTGGCCGATTTTTTAAGCTTACCGCAAGACCTACAGCTCGTAGAGCTAGTTCTATACCGTTCCACACACTTATATAACAAGTTCAGTTAAAACTGCTTCGTGACCAATTAGGCACAGTATTGGGCAAAGTTCGCGGCACGGTTCCCCTCAACTGTCTGCCCGATGTCTGCCCGCAACTCGTCTGAATCCCGTCTACTAACTTATTGAATCTTCTTATGGTGGGTCCGATTGTTATCGTTAAGTAATATTCAAATTCATGCTCACCATTAAATAATAGTTATTTACGATACAAGTGCGAAAAATAAGAAATTCGTAATGAGTGGCGATTTAAATCGACACGAGTTCGCACATGTATCGTACAACGTTTTACAGTACATATGTCCCTTTTTTTCGACATAGTTACATAATGTGCTAATTTATGCACTAGAGCGGAAAAGTAGCACCATATGTACTGTAAATATTATTATTATGGGACAATTACACAAATCTATCTGGCAGCCCACAGTAAGCTCAATAAGGCCACAAATCAGATTACTTTATGATAAGGCTTGTGTTGTGGGTACCTAAACGGCGACATATTATTTATATATATAGGACCAAGAGCTAAGAGGCCGTTCAAAATCAGGTTGCACCCGTTATTGTGACAACGCGGTAGAATACTATCTCCAAATTATTATATTTTTCATCGTTAAACTAGTAAATTAACCAGTGATCAAATAGCAATTTGCTTGAACAAAACTTTCTACAGAATTTAAAGGGTTTAGTCACATTTCAATACTTTGGAGGATTTTTTTTTGTCCCAGTAGGTTGAGATTGGGCAACCAACGTGTTTGATATGTATCAAAATAAATCAAATCGGAGCCGAACAATTTTTTTTTAGTATTTATAAATTGGGTATTTCATTTCAAGGACTGGTATCTTCGCCTTATTAAATAAAACATTAATTTATGAAACCATTCCTGTCAACAAATCACATTTAATTTTTTTTTTATACTACGTCGGTGGCAAACAAGCATACGGCCCGCCTGATGGTAAGCAGTATCCGTAGCCTATGTACGCCTGCAACTCCAGAGGAGTTAAATGCGCGTTGCCGACCCTAACCCCCTCCCGCCCCTCGTTGAGCTCTGGCAACCTTACTCACCGGCAGGAACACAACACTAAGAGTAGGGTCTTGTGTTATTTGGCTGCGGTTTTCTGTAAGGTGGTAATTTCGAGTCGAACTAAATCCAGATCGCGAAAGTTTCCACAACATTCGGCGTTATATTTATCGAAATGTATTGTCTATTAATCGAAACGATTTCAAACTGGCTGGTTTTACTTAAAATATCCTGCACTTTTGTTCGAAAGCTTTCCCCAACGTCCGATCTAAATCTGGAACGGCAGTAGAATTTAGTAAGCGTCACTTTGGAATCCACTTTAAGCTGGCTTCAGTCAAAAGTTCGTTTGCTCTAGATCTGCGAGAGTATCGTTGGGCGGTTGCATTTTGTCGTTTATTGCAATAAAATGGAGAGAAATATATTAATAATAAGGATCCCTAGTTGATCTCCTATCCAACGATCCCCTTTATTACCTTCCGGGGTCCGATTGTGGGAACGCTTTACACTAGCTAAAGAAATAGTTAAAATCTGTAAAAACAGAAGCTGTTTTAACTTTTCTATCTATTTTTATTTCATAGTTTGGTAACAATTTTAAAATTTAATTACTCCCAAGGATCGATTGGCACCCTACGAGTCCGGTTTAACAACGGCTTCTGGGTGCTGGAAACCGCGAAAGTCGAAGTTCGTCGATTGCGGAAATTTTTCTCTGCCACTCTAATTACGTTTTAGTGAGAGTAAAAGAGAAAGATCTGTTGCGTCTGCCACGCTTCTACAGCGCGTCAGACATGTTCGCGGACGCGCAGGTAGATGGTTTATATGCCATAGTAAGAAAGCGCACCACCACCGCGATGCGTTGCAGAGTGCTTGACAGTAGCCTGAGTGTGATAGCGGGTAGTCTCGATAGTCGTTATATGCAGCACTGGTCGGACCTACGTCGCTCCTTAGCATTATATGAAATGTAATAGGTAGTAGAAAAGTAGTATTAAACAAGTTTATCTAACATAGTGTCAAGTTCCTGCAGGTCCAAGCAGGGGCAAGCCTTGCCGACTAACCTTTTACGGTTTTTTGTGCGATATAAATGATTTTTATTTTTTATTTTACAAATACACAAAATGACTCCCGCACCCAAAAACTCCTAGTTTATTTATTACTGCTTCTGATTAAGTTTCTAGGCCCAAAATTGGAGATAGGCAGAGAAAGATGGCTCGAAAAACAGGTCAAGATGGCAGTAACCCGATGTGTAAGTTCTTCCGGTAGGCACCCTTTTCCAGCAGTGAAAATCTTACGTTTCGTTTCTTTTAAATAAATTTTATCAAAGAAATGTAATCTCTGAAAGATCGAAAAATTTAATGAATGAGTTGTTGTTGTTCTAATAAAAAATGTATATTCTAAAGAGACAGAATGTAATGCTTATTTTTCTCGCCGAGTTAATAAGTTCAGATATAATTTATAGCGATTGTTGTTTGTTTACTAATACCTGAGCAATCAGTGTTACAAAACTGAACGTAACTTGGGGTATTTTAGAAAGAAACTAGTATAGAATGCAACCAGGAGAGAGGAAAGGGGAACACAGATAATATCAGTAGAATCGATGTGATTAAAATAAAAATGTTGCCGATGGTAATAACGAGCATGACTGTTCAGACCCGTTTTATTAAACCTCCGACAAGGTATTCTCCGAGGGATCGCTATTAGAGCTCTTTCAAAGGTTTCCAGAAGTAATCTACTTCGTTTTTCATGGTGATCATTTTGTGTTTAGTATTCTTTGATTATCGCAATTTGTATCCAATTACGGCCAGTCATAAATAAAATACTTCCGATCAAAATTCAAAGCTAATTATTTTGTTTGTTAATTGAATTTTATATATATTGACAAACTGGGTATATTTTTAAATAAGTTTAGTATAAAATAACTATATACACTGTGGGCTGGTAAAACCCAACAGATTTTAATCACGCTTTCCTGAGGTCATAAGGAGCAAAAAATATTATGTGAGTTTTGGTAAAATTCGACAAAAAAAAATAGTTTCCTTTAAAACTTCAATGTCTGTCAAAAGGTATGTCTAAACCAAGTCAAAAAGTGACAGCGTCGCAGCCAAAAAGGCGTTTCTCACTAAGTGATTACCGAAACAAAGTTTCACAAGAATTGTCATTATCTCTAAAACAAGATCGATTTCAGAAAACTTTGTTTAACATTTTAGTCTCCAAATGCGGTCAAAAAAATCTGTCGGGTTCTAATAGCTCACGTTGTTTATAACGTGTAATAATACTAATGTAATAATAGCTAACATTTACGAAACATATTGAATATAAAAGTACCCTTTTCAATACCTACGCCACAATGATATCGTTTCTAATTTGCTCTCGCCTTTTCCCGTATGGCATTATTAGACCCAAAATATACATCGCCTTTACCAAGACAAAACGCTGTAAGAAAACCAAGAATAATTGCGCCTTGTGCGTCTCAGAGTAATTTGTTTCCCAAGAATAAGGAACTTAATCAAACACGCCCGAAAGACAAAGCGTTGTAACTCTTTTTTACGAGAAAAACGAGTACAAAGACGTCATGTTACTCGGTCCACGTAATTCACATTATTTTCATCTGGTATTTAAACTTTCGTTCCGAGTGTCACGGGCAGGTTCGGGAGACATAATATGAAATATAGCGCCCCGTCGGGAGGGTTTTTATTGCCGCTATGAGCAAAGCTTGTGAAAAAATTACTCGCGTCTCAAGTTTTTTTATTTGAGCCGAAAGCCCGCGAGACGGAATGAGGTGATGATAATTTTTTATACGGCTTCCTTCCTCTTGAATATTGCTCTCGAAACGTCTTTATTTGTAGTCCCGCGTAATTGTTGAAAGCCGAAATAATGGCGGATTACGACGCCCATTCTGTGTGTTGGATTTTAATAAAAGTTTTTACGTAAATAGGTGTTTGCTTCCCGGTTTAGTTAAGGTTCGCGGAGTTAGGATCCTGAACCGAAGTTAGGTGAAGTAAAGTCAGTATCGTAATAACAATTTCCAATTAATTTAATGGTTGTTTTAATTGTTCGCATTTATTATTTCAATTGGACGACTCCGTTGACCTACTTGTTAATTGTGTGAGCTGCAAATAACAGGAAATAAATATCAAATAAGTACATTTTAAAATAATTATCGATGATAGTACCAATTCATTACAAAAGGATTATTCATTCTATGATATGCGTGTCACGAGGAAGCGAGGTTTTTCTCTTTTTATTTCTGCAACCCGGATCATTTTTCAACAGAAACCGCAAAAAAAGAAACATAAGTTACGTTTATTCGCTGCAATCAACACTGGTTAAAAAACCCAACGCCATTAAACTATCAAAACACAGAAAGAGTAAAAATATTCCCGGCAATAACTTGATTCACAAAAACCGTCCGTAGAACAAGGCAAATAAAAATAATTGTTCAATTCAACGCCGCTGGAATTAAAATGGTGGTGGATTTTTCCCCGCAAAGAGGACTTATTCTTGTGAATTGTCTCGGCGATATTTAATTTTGCCGCGGTCGCTCCTTACAATCGTTTTACTAGATTCTCATTCGACTTCCGTTTTAAATTGTCCGTTTTTTTAGGATTTTCGGTTACGTCAATTTGCGCTGTCGCGTTAAGAGTGTTATTTATAAGATTTTCTGTCTCTGTCACTAATGAACGTAATAAAGAATGGAGATCTTACTTTTTTAAAATTGCTGAGCGATCGCTGTGAATAATCTTTCCAAACAGATGTATGTCAGTCAGTCAGCATTAATAGTAGCGTATCATGCATCAAAAATATCTACCATTATCTGATAGCTAAACAAAATGAGATATGTCTCTATATGGAGAACCACAAACCAACCCATATAGACTGAGCTTATATAGGACGAGTCGCGATCACCGCCCATGTGTGGTGAACAGGTCAAATATAAGATTGCACGCGCACCGTTCCGAATAGATGCGCCCGAGTAGACGACCTGTTAGCACACACCCGTCTGTATGAACATAAATCGTAAATTTGAATTCGTTCCCTAATAATAGTATATTGCACCGTAAAATGGTGTCGCAAGGTATCTAAGACTTCCAAATACGAAACAAACGGAATAACATTCCAGAGATGAGGTCACATTCATTATTTTGTTGAAAATTGTTCCTTGTCCGCGGGGTTCATGTTATACTGGTTATATGGTTGTACTGAGCAGTAACGAAGTATGCCTGTCCCTTTTCGTCAACTTGAAATGTACTGTGCTATCCCTTTCACGTAAACGAATAGTGATGTGACGGTGATGGTTTCGTCAGTTGCGTCGTGACCACTGATTACCCGTCATATAGATCGTGTCATTCACGAAGACGCTTGTCTTGAGTCGTAATGTCATATTATTAAATGTTAGTTTTGACAAATCTACGCGTCATCGTGATACGAACTATAAAAATGAAGCGTTAGAAGCCTTGACCCGGAACCGGACCGTTCTAGTGTGAGTCATCCTTTACCTGGGTGGGTAGCCAACATGCCAATCGCTTAGATTCCGTAGCCAACGAAATGCAATTGTCACTGTCGCACTAATACAGAGCGATAGAGAGACACTATGGAAGGTAGAGGCAAGGAATAGAATCTCCATATGCAGAACTGTTGCAACTGTCCAGCTGTC
The DNA here is from genome assembly GCF_033807575.1 of Cydia pomonella. Taxonomy (NCBI): domain Eukaryota; kingdom Metazoa; phylum Arthropoda; class Insecta; order Lepidoptera; family Tortricidae; genus Cydia; species Cydia pomonella. Next base: position 23,805,252 of record NC_084709.1, on the reverse strand, counting down.
AGCTATAAATAATAGTTCCAAATCTCTCCAGAGTAGCGCTAGAGTAGCTAAGAACCTAGGCGTTACTGACGGAGTGAAGTGCGCTGTCTATGATCAGATTTTTTCTCAAGTATTCTAGGTATTGTAGCGCCACCTATTTATGGTTTTTTGTCGGACACTTTTTGATATATGGAGATATTATTCTTTAACTCCACCTTCCATAAGAGACACAAAGCGTTTCTTTTGCCGTAGCGCAAGCGATTGTCATTGTCACCTTGGCTAGGCACCCTGTACTCTCAGTGAGTTTTTCGTGTTCTTAAACAGTTTTTCCCCTCTCATTAAACTTTATGTATACAGGTGATACAGAGTGGGAGGAGCGTATATTATACAGGGTGTCGCCAGGGGCGTTTAATCAACTCTAATCTGGGCTTATTACATGCTGGAGCGCTAGATGGTATGTGGCTGACATATTCTAGAAAGGCTTCTAGGGACCTAGGAAATACCTGTATAAAGCATATTTTAAGTTTATTCTCATTTCTTTTTTACAAGCTTTTATTTACTTTCACCTGACCGTTGTCTGTTTGTAATCAAATCTTGCAAGTTAAATTTGATCCACTTCCCTGTTTCCGATTGAGCTGAAAATTTGCATACATATGTAAGTCGGGTGACAATGCAATATTATGGTACCATCGAGCTGATCTGATGATGGAGACAAGAGGTGGACATAGGAACTCTGTGATAAAACAACGCAACCTAATTGTGTTTGGGGTTTTTGGAATTTGCTCGATCAGTACCCCTAGTGTAAATAAATTCGATTTCCAAACGTGACGTACGCGTTTGCGTTTAGTCTCATTTTGTATTGGATTTCGAAAGAGCGCGCCAAGCGGGACGTCTTGGAAACTCAAAATCCTATACAAAATGAGTCTTAACGCAAACGCGTTCGTCACGTTATGATGTCGATCAAAGTTACACTAGGGGTACAGTATTAGTTACCTGTGGAAAAAAAAGTACTGTCAGCGATAAGAGCCAAAGTACCAAAAATGAAATTTTTGCCAAAAACTTATTTACTTTATAGTAGAATATAGTTTACTCATGATAACCTTGACAAGTATAAGGTTAATTTGGGATAACTTCGCTAGCGGAGTGATTTTGAATATTGCACATAATTATCTACTTAATCAAAAGCAATTTCTACTGTAGCGTAATAGTTGCTAAAGTGGAGTAGTTCTGTACCCCTAGTGTACATTTATTCTATGGCGTAACGTGACGTACACGTTTGCGTTAAGTCTCATTCTGTATGGGATTTTGAGTTTCCTAAACGTTCCGCTTGGCACGCGGTTTCAAAACCCCATACTAAATGAGACTTAACGCAAACGAAATCGAATAAATTTACACTAGGGGCTCTGGTTTTATAGATATTTGCCTGTGCACCTTACTATTAGTTATTTTTTTTAAAGTAATAAACAAATGCATACCACTGATTTAACTTTCGCGATTTTTACACATTTGCTGCCAACGTTTTCGTAGCGCTACGCTCGTAGCCGATCCCAGCGTTTTCCCGCTTTGTAGAGGAAATCGACTACGAACAGAGAACCCGCCGCGCGGGTTCGGGAACCCGCGACAACGGAACCGGGGTACTTAATGCGTTAACTAACACAAACGGCAAACGCAGAATGTTCAAGTCAATAAACAAGATCAAGTGCGGGTAGTTCGAAAAACTCGCGCGGCTAGATGTTGATGTCAACTTTAGCCAGTCTTCTCCGAGACCACGGGGACAACGCCGTCCTCGAAACGTCGGAAGTAAATTTAAAACTTAATACGCGATTAAGTCCCGTTTGTGTTAGTTAATGAAATGCATACCAATCACAAAAAACGTTATTCAAGTGCAAATAACAATTATGAGTAGGTATTGGTTCTTGTACGCAAAAGCATGACCTCTTATGACGTACGTTTATTTGTTATTCTCGTGGCAAATACAATACTTATGATTACTTTTATTTATTTAACGAATCACATACATCATTTGGAGTTTTCTAAAATTTATGCAACAAGTGATAATAGATAGCCACCAACCCTAGAAGAAAAAGGCAACCGAATAAAACTTAACTAAAAGTTGTTTTTAAAAATAATTGCTTGATCTCAAATTGGAGAATTGGACCATTCCAGGCCTATTTATAAGACCATAAATATTACGACGAGCATGAACTCAGACGTAGCTGTTAAAGCTGTAAAAAGATCTTAATAACCAACCCATTTAAAACTGTAAATGTTGTAGAAATTCACTGCCAAAATAGAACCCTATACCCAGAAAATAAATGTTAAATTAGCTGTGCAATTTCACAACTCTCTGATATAAAGGCTCATAACTGTAATATCATAAAATCCAAAGTTACAATTGGCTTAAAACAAACGAAGAAGATAGTTCGCAAACTATAAATCAGAATTTCCTCCAACGATTGCTGGTGAACTGAAATGTAGCTTGCCACCTGGATTTAGAGTCGAGATTCCTGTGCACTGCTTAATTAGACTCTGTCTTCACTCAAGTGTAAATTTCGTTCAGTTTTAGTGCAAGTCATAAGTGGTAATTGGCGACGACTATTAAAATACTTGCTGAAGCCCTTATTCTACTTAAGTTAATTTCATCTAATTTAATTTGGTGTTGTGTTAATGGTCTCTTGATTTTTTGGAAGCTTTAGGCACTTTCTAGGTATGTAAAGCCATAGCGAATCTAGACTAGGTCAAATGGGGAACAGAAGATCGCTGTTGTTTGTTTTTCTTATATTTGTAGGGTCATCGTATTTGATTGTGAGTAAGATTGTCAGAGCTTCTGAGGTGGTGCAGGATCTTGACATTTTTAACGCATTTCCGAAGTAAGAAATAGTCTCAGTGGAGAAAGGAAGAAAATAGTCCAGGGCAAAATATAAGGCACAAAGAGACGGTCTTGCTACCCAATCCAATGGGCCGACCTTACCCCTATAAATAATCTATAGTAGATTGTTAACCAAGGGATGAGAGGCACACATTTCTGTCGAGGTAGTTTGGCGGTAGAACATAGTGAGAGCGCCTATATTCCGAGGCTGAAATGGTGCCTTTCAGCCGAGTTAAACACTCTACTTTTAATTTCGAATACGAGGAAAGTAAAATACAAATGTGCATTTAAAAAACACGGCTAAGTATAAACTTCAGTAGTATTTCTTGAGGGTACTTTCAATTAACAATTTAGGTTAAAATATTGTTATTTATGGAATGGAAAAATTAACTATCAGAATGGAAATTGTAAAACAAATTAATTTAAAACCAAATTTATAATCTTTTATCGTAAAAAAGGGAATAAAAAGTACTTAGAATGTACAGTGCTCTAGAGCAGACACGTATCATTTTCTCCACACTTTTTAGAACAACAACGACCAACTTTCAAACCAAGAGAAATGAAAACATTTTTTTACTGGTTGAAATATTTAAAAGGCTTTCCTTATACCTTGTCGGGAGCGAACGTAAATCTATGTTTGCATAATTCATGAAGCTTTAATGCACCTAAGATAGGTTTTAGAATATACTTTAGTTTATTTGAGACTTAACCTGATGACAAATTGTAATATCAGTTGACAGCAAAAAGCATTTTTCCACTTCATCAGAAGATTAAAAAAATTTAATGTTTCCTAATTATATCCATTTCAAGTTGAAGCGCTGGTGGCCTAGCGGTAAGAGCGTGCGACTTTAAATCCGAAGCTCGCGGGTTCAAACCCCGGCTCGTGAGTGTTCGGAACTTATGTACGAAATATCATTTGATATTTACCATTCGCTTTTCGGTGAAGGAAAACATCGAGTTTGGAAAGTTCAGCCCGCATAGCCAACGTGCATATCGTTCACGCTCCGTGGCGAACGAAATGCAACTGTCACAGTCGCACTAATATGGAAGAGTAATAGAGAGAGATAACTACGCGACGCTACGGAGCGTTAACGATTGTAACGTTGGCTACGCGGCCTGATGGCAGTCGCTTTCGTACAAAACTAGTACTTACGCCAATTCTGGGGATTAATTGTCGAGCAAACCTCAGGCTCCCATGAGCCATGGCAAAATGCCAAAACAGCCCGAGGAAGAAGAAGGAGATCGAATTCAAGTTGAAATGATAGTTTAAGTATATTTATTTTTGGGTGACGATCAGTCCGGAGGGACGCTGGAGTACCAAATGGTCGACGACCTTCTAGACGTCTTAGGTACGCTGGAGAGACGAATTGCAAAAAGACCTTAGCGAACTCGCCACCGTCGACTGGACATAAACTGGGACTTTTGGACAAGATCCACTTCGGGTAGTCGTGCCAGTTATTTTTTATTATTACCAATTACCTACTTTTTTTTAAACTAACTAAAAATAACAATTCAAAATAATGATAATATCCACGATCCCGGGCACAAACAGCCGACTTGATCTCGCTCACGCTCAGTAAGAGTAAAAGAAAGATCTGGGGGTCTAGCCAATATGCCAATCATTTGCGCCGTAGCGAACGAAACGCTAATCTCTCCCTGTCGCACTTATATGGAAGAGTGATGTACTGTCTGTACCAGACCAAACGAAAATTTTTCGATTATCATCTTGGCTAAGCCATCTGGACTTACGTTTCCTTAATATGAGAACGTATTCTGTGACGTCACAAGTAACGTACGTACGTACGTCATTTTATTGAGTTTTAGTTGATTTTAAAATAATTTGAACCGCATAAACTTACCGATATTTAATGTATGAGTTTGATTTCATGACCGCTGTAAATCAAATAAATTGGAATGAAATTCCACCCTGTACTGTTCGTATAAACGAAGTCATTTATTTATTTTATTAAACTTTATACTACATCAAAAAGGTACAGATGGCGGACTTTATGCCTCATGGCATTCTCTACCAGCCATATGGCCAAACAGGAAAATGTCAAGTTGGGTGGCGTGAGAAGCGTGCTTCTCATTCAATTTGTTTTAAATAATTAACTAATTTAAGTAGTTATACTCGTAATTATAGCAATTACTACGGTTTTTTCTGTGTGTAAACTTTTTTAGTTAAACTATTCATACGTATACAAAATAAGGATTTATAGAAATCCAAGACAACTTCCAAGTAAACTCAAAAAGGCTAGGAAAAAATACCTCTGTACCTACCTACCCATTTTTTAGTGTAAACTATACAAGAAACGTACTTGCGCGGGATTCGTGTCACGTTGCCTCTGCGAAACAGTTCTTGAATGGAGGCCGTACAATACACGTCGAAATCACGCGGCGCGGGAAAAACCTTCGCAAATCACGCCACGCGAGGCTACATGTCATGAGCGGTAGCGATTTTATCTCGTTACTAACGTCAAGTATAGTATATACTGTCAAGTATAGGCAGTATCTAAGGTAGCGGAGATCAGAATACAGCTTATCAAACAGATAAATATCTGTCTATGTAGAACAATTTATTTCATATTTATTTATTTATTTATTGCAACCATGGTATTATCGATATTACAAAGTCTGGGTAGTTCCACATGGACCCTGTAAGGGCATAGCAATATAAAGTGCATAGGGTCTAATCTTAAAACTATGTGTATAATTTACAGTCTCATTATAAAATATTTTAGTAACAGATAATTTTGAACGCAAATTATAGAGATTTACATAATATATCTCTAATTGAAATATATTCGAGGGAGGTATAGTACATGGTAGGAGAGGCCGGAAGCCGGAGTGAGTTTGAAGGCCGACACGTTAGTGGAGGCCCTCAAATAATACGAGTCCATTTTTAGCGTTTCCAGCTGAGGCATTACATAGTGCTTTTCACGACTACTGCGAGGAAATAAGATAACATTTATATAACTATAAGTATTTTAATAGAAATTAATTTTCATATTTGCGTGAGGACAGTTGTTGAAAGAAAGCGATGTAATATTGCCAGGAATATTTATATTTTCTTCACTAGTAGAACTCATTTTTATACCGTAGATACATGTTTCTTGTATTTATTAGTCAAATAAAATGTACACTATCCAATTCAGTATGTTTTTTCTGATCCTACCTTTTTTACTTTTTTTTATCACTTTAAGGGCGTTTTTCTGTAGTCCGGAGGGGCAACATGGACCGAACGGGTAGTAAAATAGCTAGTGATATTACCGATGAATCTGACGAGCAAGAATTCAAACCGGAATATATGGTTAGAGTAATTGAAATGTACAAAATTCATTATTCAATTAAAACTTGAATTTATCTAGAAGCTGAAGGAGATTTGAGTGGCAAAAGACGTCAAATCATTTCTGTTATAGATTTTTGACTCTTGCCCGATTCACAGCTGATCGCTCAACGCTCATTACTTGCAACTAGTGCGCTGCACAATACAATTGGTGCCTTTCTGGCTCTCCCGAGGGCCCGACTCGATTGAAACGAAGGGCCGACCCTCGCGAGGGGTAGTTTATTTCATTGTAAAGGCGTGAACGTTCCGGTATTGTTACAAGCGTTGATAATTTCACTTCATTTATAACTTACTGGTAAATTTTGAGGATTGGTTTGCTAACATGGATATTAGATTAAGATAATCTGTGTTTGGGCTTTGTGAGTTTACCGAAGTTATATACCTGCAGGCGTATTATGGATAACTTCATCCACGTGATACATTAACCGTCACTTTTTAACACCGCGGGATAGAAAGTGACGGACACTGTTTTATCACGCTGACACGTAGACAAGAACGACCATCATACCCGTGCTGGCTTGACCCCCAAAACACCTGCCCTTATTGGTCCGGGTTTTGTGGTGATGCCTGCATATTAAATACTTTTTTAACAAAGTACCGCTGTGAAATCTTGTATAAAACTGTTAATGAACTGTTTTTGTACAACAATAATATTTTTTTGTTCATTTTTACCCGACTACGACACAGCCAAAAGGTAGAGATTTGAATTTAGCAGTCTATCGAGTACCGTTTGTACTCTTTTTATATTTAGTATTTGTTCTTCCGTAGAGCCTAATTAATTCCAGGCACCAACAGTGATGCTGGCCATGCCGAGTCTGCGGCAGAAGACACCAAACGCCGCAAGTACGCCACCCTTGGCAGTAGTTGCCTTGATGAGGCACAGATGATGAGATGAGGCCATTTCGTGGCACATTATTCTCTCTGTTTTTATATATATTTAGACAAATGGAAGAAATTTGATACTTGTAGCACAGGTATTCCTATTACAAGTATCAAAGTGCTATTAAGCAAGTGCTATTTTTACGACCGGTCTGGCCTAGTGGGTAGTGACCCTGCCTATGAAGCTGATGGTCCCGGGTTCAAATCCTGGTAAGGGCATGTATTCGTGTGATGAGCATGGATATTCGTTCTTGAGTCATGGGTGTTTTCTATGTGTTTAAGTATTTATAAATATTTATATATTATATATATCGTTGTCTAAGTACCCTCAACTCAAGCCTTATTGAGCTTACTGTGGGACTTAGTCAATTTGTGTAATAATGTCCTATAATATTTATTATTTATTTATTATTTAATGTAGTCTAGATTTTAATAGTAATGAATTGTAATTGTATCTAATTTGAAATTTCTGTTATTTTTATTATTTAATTTTTATTTATTAGTCAATAATTTTGTTCTAATCTTATAATTATACTCTAATTTTTTTTTTAATGTTTTATTCGGATTTTTGATATGGCTGTGTTATTTTGTAAATGTCAGTAATGTTCAAATATTTCTAAATGTCTAGTATCAAAGTGCTATTCAAATAATTTCATAATTACTATTGCGGGAGTTACGTTAATATTACATTTATCTCAACAGAAAATCATCGGTTAGATACCGATGTGTCCAATAAATAATATACAAGGAATTATGATTTTATTAAATGTATCGAATATCGAATAAACGTACCTTATTACCTAGAACTTTTTCTATCACCAACGAGTGATTGACAAAATGAAACATCGACAAATTTATTATCGATAAGCAAAGAAAATCAAAGATGATATATACAATGAATTATAAATCACCGAAATATAATTAAAATAAATAAATATTATAGGACATTATTACACAAATTGACAAGCCTTATTGACTTTGACTGCTACAGAGTATTTGACGCTGACTGTACATTTCGGCTTTGTCCAATGGCTAATAGGGACACACTGTATATTATGTATCCTAAACTCATTAAAAATGTCGAATGCATTTAAGAAGATAGCCTACTACCATTTCGCGGTAGACATTTGTTGTTGTTGTTGTACTAAAGGACGCCAGAGGTGCAAAGGGCCTTCACAAGCTCGCGCCATGCCTTCCTATCTTCAGCTCGCCTTCTGGCCTCGCTCCAGCTCAACCCGATTCGTAGCTCTCTTAGGACGGACCGTTGCCAAGAGTGTACAGGACACCCGGAGCCACGGCTTCCGTCCGGCGGTTTCCAAGCGAAAGTATGTCCTATCCATCTCCATTTCCGTATCGCGATTTCCATATGGTATATTAGTTGAGGTACATATCTATGTATCGATAACAGTTACGTTGACATTTCATTGTGTTAATCTCAAATTTTCGCAAGAAAAGTTCTTGATATTCTTATTATATTGTCTCATCCCTGACCTGCCACGTGGAGCGACGGGACAGAACTAATATTAAGGACTGCTATTCTGTAAATCTGTACCTTTATCGACTATGTAAACCAGAATAGCATGACCCTCCATTAGGTACAGATATTAGAGATCTTCGTGCCAAGTTATGTAGGTCATCTCATAAAATAGACAAGATTTTTTTGATTAAATAGTCCTTAGCCCCGCTTATAGAAGTGACAGCTCATGTCATTACTTGAAATAGGAAAGTAATAACATTTTAATAAAAGTGCGAATGCCTTAGAAATGACAGCAGTGTAGCAAAAAACAGAAGTAGTTTAGTAAATAAATATTTTTGCTACGACAGCTCAATGTTATTGCTTGAAATATGAAAGTAAATAATATTTACAGAACATATGGTACTTTGAATCAATCAATTATTTTTTTATTTCGTCATAATAAGTGTAAAACACATTCAGTACAGATGATAGTTTTACATGTAAAAATTTTTTTAAACCGACTTCAAACAAAAACAATAAAAAACATCGTGAGTTCGCAGCCGCAAAACAGTAGTAGATTCTAATTTACAATTGATTTCAAATTGATCTCATTTTGCCGTACATTACGAGATGCGCTGCCAGTAATAAAAAAATATATAAAAGATTTTTTTTTATAGATAATATATTTATTTTAGGTACAATTTAAAAAAAAACCATAATAATAATAAATTATATACTAAGATATTAAAATTAAAACTAAAATATAATAGAACTTAAAATAAACTTATAAATAAAAAATGCTCCCCAGGTCACCCTCATGCATTATGGTAGGTACCCAGAAGGCTGACAACGTTACCTTTTTGGATGGCCAGGCTTATCCTCTGGCCGAGATAGCTGCCAGCCCTCCGGTCACCTGAGGTGTCTGTTAGACGCTGGGAAATTTCCTTGAATATTATTTTTGCGCTAGGCCCCCGCGGTCCCAGAGTTTCTACGCAAAACGGCGCAAATATATTATAAAAGATTTTTGAATTTGGAATGTCACTGCAGTGCAAAATTCCCTTGGCGGTTTAATAATCAGGCAACGCCTAATTAAGTCTCATAATTGGACTGACAGTTCGTTCATTTGCGCCACGCTTTACATTTCTTATATTGTCTTGAAGCTTTCCTCGGGAATAAAATAGTATTTTATCAGTCGAGTACGCTGAGTTGCCTAAGTAAGGTACGAGATTGAAATATATATAGCGTTTAACTTTATATGATGCTTATTTTACATAGTGCACGTTTGTCCATCTGTTTCATCATTTCATTTTCATTTCATTTAATCCATTGTTTTATCATGTTCATCAGTACATAAAGATCTTATTTTTTAGACTTAGTAGGTACATGATACTCTGTTAGGGCATACAATATGGGACATGTTACTTAATCCTAAATAAAAAGTACAATAATAAAATTATCATGCAACACTAGGTTTAAACTAAAGGACTATGCGTCAAAATGGCCCCAATACCAACAGAGTTGAGAGTAAGGTCATTAGATAGGTATTTCTATGCACTTCATTTTGTTCTATGGGCACCAAGCGGAATTCCATTGCAGAACTGAGATATTGGTATTTTAGTCAAAATGTCGTCACCCTTATTACCTAGGCAATATAGTCCACCGCCGGGCCAGCGCGGCAAATCATTCAGTGTGCTCGCCCGGCGGTGCGCGAACATCTACCCTGCAGTAATTAATTTACTTACTTGGACTCTATTGCCTAGGTAATAAGGGTGACGACATTTTGGCTAAAATACCAATATCTCAGTTCTGCAATGGAATTCCGCTTGGTGCCCATAGAACAAAATGAAGTGCATAGAAATACCTATCTAATGACCTTACTCTCATTTCTGTTGGCGTTGAGTCCAGGCTCCATACAAAGTTGCCCATGGTCCAAATAAACATGAGAGCAATTTAGTAGGTTCATTATCTGTAATTGTATATATAAAATAAATCGTGTAAGAATACTATCCATAAAATCAATATAATTTATTAAAATAATTTAGCAAAAAGCTAAACATATGAAAATTGCTTCTAAAAATGCGTTATTTTATTTTTTACCAAATTCATAGGTTACTTATTTTTGTTAATCCTTACAAAAATAAAAATCGGACAAGTGCCAGTCGGAGTCGCCCACCGAGGGTTCCGTACTTTTTAATATTTGGTTGTTATAGCGGCAACAGAAATACATCATCTGTGAAAATTTCAACTGTCTACCTATCACGGTTCATGAGATACAGCCTGATGACAGACGGACGGACGGACGGACAGCGGAGTCTTAGTAATGGAACCCTAAAAAATCGAAAACATGAAATTCACGCTCCTGGACACGCATCTCGCTCACACTTACGCTTAGTGAGAGAGAGAACATGAACCTACGTAGTATTAAGCACATTATTCAGAGCTATCTATAATAACAATTGTCATCGGAACAAACAACTGACACATGCACAGCTTCACTGCAAAACTCAATCCAATTCCCAAGCCACAAAGTTCTATTTCAATCAACGGAGCACGCTCCATGCATGTCAAGCACACGCCAGGGTACAATAGGCGTCTTATTTGTTGACGGTCGGCGATTAATAGTGAATGAAACTTAGTGAATTAGTTTGAAACTGAAATTATAAACGTGTTGTGTAAGCGAGACAAAAGGATCGTATTGTGCTGTCTGGAACTGAAATGATCATTTTCTATTGTTTGAGCACGAGTTTATTAAGGTGAGTGGCGGAACGTACGTGAATGTGAATGCTTGAGATATTTTACTAGAAAGCAGGCCAATTCAATTTTTAGTTATTGGATCTGTTTCCAATAACGCTGATCGGTCAGTGTCAAAAGTGACTTTTTGGTTGAAGAACAACAGATTGTCGCTTCGAGCAACACCGACTTGCGACACGTCGGAAGGGAGGAGCCCAAGCGATATCTCACCGTACAAATCGTTCTGCCATTTTTTGCGGGGGGAAACGTGCACACAGTCGCACTTCTCACTCACTACATACAAAATCCAATTTCTAATGACCACACAAATACATAGAAAATGACACACGTCAAAGAAAAATCTTGCACACCTCGATCTCTTTTTGTGTACGGACGAGTCACGACATGCATCGCCATAGGTACGGTTGTACTTATGCTTCGGCAGAGGGGAAATAGTACGAATGCCGTAGTCTCCCTTTTGTTGCTCGAAGGATTGTCGACAAAAAGTTATAATTCGTAGCTTATGTTTGTAGATCTGCGCCGTTTTTGCTGGCACAACCATACATGTCCCGGTTTATTCTGGTTTGCAAATTTTGTGACTCTGGAACATGTGGCGTGTTAAGAATATCCCATCAGTTTGAAATTGCTTTTCACATATGCATTGTAGACGTAATTTTCCCGAAGAATATAATCCATATAAAAATTTGGAAAGCGCCAAAATTTTGAAACGTAATAAATATAAGAGCGTCGGTAGAGAGTACCATTTTGTATCATTAGGCGTGGAAACTCTAGGTCCATGGGATCCTAACGCGCGCACAAGTTTTTTACAGAAAACGTGAAGCGCCTGGTTGACGTGATGACCGAAGAGCTGGCGGCTTCCTTGCACAACGTATCAGCATTGCGATTGTGATACGTTTTTTTTTCTTATTTAATGGTTGTTAATTATTAGATGTAATGTTTTGAAAATATGTGTCCCGCCGAGTTTCTTGCCGGTCCATATTGGGATACCCTCCTCCAATTGAGGGGGGATTTAAATCTTCTCGGATCAAAGGTGTAGGGTTAGAGCGGGTGTAGCTTTATTTGACGTTCATAAGCGCATTGTAATATGCCTACTTGAATAATAAACTATCTTTATCTTTACAACAATGAAATGCCGCCAGCATCCTTGATACAATTCCCTAAGGGCCTATTTTAGATTTAAGCTAGTTATAGTAACACCACTACTTATATCAATTTAGTATCATATTGAAAACAAATCTAATAACTAAAACTCGAATTGGCCTGGTAAATTATTATCATAACCTAGGATTTGGGAGCGGGAATGATTTCGGTTATTTATTTACTTTGTCTATTGTAAATTATATTAAAAAAATAGGTAATAAGTTCCAAACGTTATTCAAGTATAACTACCTTATGAATACCAAAACAATTTACAAACCAAACTATTAAATATAAAACAACTATACACTTATACTCGTACTATCTTAATTCAAAAAATCCTAACAAATAAAATACATACAAACTTTACATTAACAAAACGAAATTTTAGACATTGCCTGAGAAATACAGACAAAATTAAATTATTTAAGCACAGAACAGGATACAGCAAAAGAACCATCATGTCCGAGGGAGCACAGATGTACAATAACTTACCTAGTGAAGTGAAAAATTGCAAATCATTAAAAATGTTTAAAACCAAGTTGAAGAAATATATCAGTGATAATGTATATTAAGTATCATCGACTAGCTGGATGTGATTGTAAACCACGTATGAAATTGTTTATAGTTTAAGCTCATTGTAAGTGAACTTTTGTTCTTTATGAGTAATAAAAATCTTTAAACCCACGTGGTTAGAAATGTTAAAATAGTTTCTGTTTTCGCAGTTAACTATGTTCTAGCTGGTGAAAAATATTCCCCCACCCAATACCTCGGGGTATGATAATAATTTAATAAGTTTAGATTTAGATTGAGATTCATGTAATACTGAATATTTTCATCGTTTTTTACAACCATAAAAAACGCGCGAGATGCAACTAGTGATATTAAAATGAGATCAAATTGACATCAATTTGTAAGTTTTAATCGAAAATCTCTCACACTTTTTCCACAAGACAATGGTATCTCCATCCAAGATGAGTAATCTTCATAGACAAAGACAAAGGCCAGTACCGCTACCACCAGTTTGACACTGAAATATCCGCTAGCGTGTGCGTAACTAACTTTCTATGCATCTCGCTCATATTTACAGATTAATGTAAGCGAGATGAATCGAAAGTAAGTCACGCAGACGTTAGCGAATATCAGTTAGACATTGCTAAGCAAGGCAGTCGTGGTAAGGCTACAGGTATAATATCAAAACGTATACTAGAAATTTAAGCAAAATTTCACAGGAAACAAAGGAAACTTTCATTTCAGAAATGGATAATTTTGATAGGAAAATATAAAACTTTCCGAAATCTTTCCACATGGAAATTTTGTCATTTTTAAAACTACATCCGACATCAGTAGTATCAGTAGCTCTTCTATGTTTATCTATGCATATAGAAACGTGTACTAGAAAATAACTAAATATTCAAGTTTAAATAATATTCAATTTTCAAGTTTTAGTCCATTTATTATTACTACGTTGATAAATTTGATCAATTAATAATGTTTTAAGTGTTTTTTGTTCCGTAATTACGTAACCATAAATTTTATGCTCCAACCAACTTTAATCGGATTGTTAAATTTAATAATGCGATATATTGGGTGTATTCATTTCAATTACGCATGTATTTATTTTTCATTAATTACTAAATTTTACTGAAATGTACATTAATGTTTGTAACGAGTAATTATAGGGAGACCAATACCTAATGATTATTTACAAGCTTTTATTTAACTTGTAATGCAATTGGGTACTTGACTTTGAATATTATAACAAAATTTAACTAAATGGATAGAAAATGAGCCATCCATTATAAACAAGTGGAATTTAAAAAGATATATTGAGATTATAAAAAAATTCAAGGCACCAAAACCTCAATTTTTTTTAATTTACAAAAAGAAAATGGTACCATTCGATTCCTTACATTTTATTGAAAAATAATTTGTATGACAACTATATACATAAAAACATGACGATTTTCTTGATCTTCCATACATTTAGGACAGACTAATGTAATGTGACGTCACATTACAATACCATTTTGTTAGAGGCCTTTCAATCGTCGAGTGCGAGCGTCAGACTTTAACTCTCATTTCTGACCTTTGTGTTGCTTAAATGCCATGAGTCCTATATAGACATTTGATCCTCAAGAAAATCAAGATCGATTGACATTCATTACAAAAACTGTTAAGTAGCCAATTGAAATTGCAATCTAATTATACCTTATGTATGTTATGGATATACAGGCCCGGCTCGTACCAATGAGTGTTAGAATAGAATAGAATAGAATTTCTTTATTTGCCAGCATACGTATGGTACAAGATGATAACAGAAAAGGTTTTACATATAAGTGTCAGTATTCAGTCGAAGACACGACATGCAAAAATTAACATAAAATAAATCAGTATAAAAAAATTAAGAAAATAAAACAGTGGCTAAATTTTTCATAGTAAAATAATAATAATAGTAACATCCACTTGTAACAACTTCGGAACTTACGTACGAAATATCATTTGATATTTGCCAGTCGCTTTTCGGTGAAGGAAAACATCGTGAGGAAACCGGACTAATCCCAACAGGACCTAATTTACCCTCTGGGTTGGAAGGTCAGATGGCAGTCGCTTTCGTAAAAACTAGTGCCTACGCCAAATCTTTTGATTAGTTGTCAAGCGGACCCCAGGCTCCCATGAGCCGTGGCAAAATGCCGGGACAACGCGAGGAAGAAGAAGAGAGGATATACAGACAAAATCTTGCAAGCTAAATTGAGCTAAATATAGACCCGCTTCCCATCATACTATAGAACTAAAACTTCACAGTATACATTATGTACGAGTAAGTTGGGTGACAATGCAATAACAGGAGGTGGCCATGGGAGCTCTGTAATAAAACAACGCACGCTAGTTGTGTTTGGGTTTGTTAGAATTGTCTCATGTATTAGATGCCTGTTGAAAGAAAAGTAAAGTTAATAATAAATGCTTCTACCAAAAATGCAATTTTGGACAAACATTTTATAAGAATGGGAAACTGTAATAATAATTACAATGACGGTGAGTGGCGACACCGCGGACCCCTATTCCAGAGGGCCCTTTTATTTGGCCCTCGCCTCTGCGCTTGCCTTCACCGGCCGGCCAGAGTGGAGTCGCAAGAGCGGGACCTATGCTCCAGGTTGGAAGTGTAAAATGTCATAACGCCGGCGGCCTGCTGAACGGATTACCGGGATCTGGCTTCCGCAGTCTCACCTCTCGACAACCTCACAGCCGCTCCAAAGTGTTGCCCTATTGTCGCACTGTGCGTGCGGCCGTTGTGGGGCCCACTCAATGAGTTGGCGAGTCACCGCCTTTCTTACACAATTCCGAGACTGATTGTCACGGCAGGTGTCCGCTAGTCTCCTCCCATAGCCTATTATCCAGTCCATCCAACTTTCAAATCAATAGCCTTATGACCTTAGATCCCATCGCAGCACAAAAGTGCTGCACTGCAATAGTCTTTGCACCTGGCGGGGACCATCTCCGGATGTATCATGTTGTGCGCTCGGAGATGGTATCCGCCACGTGTATCCCTTGCTTGTAGATTAATTTGTCTTAAAGGGCCTCTGCGCTGTTGGCTTCGGCCCCACGCATGCCTCCCAAAGGTCCGGGACCCCATGGTCCCGAGATATGGTAAGATTACAATAAAACTATAATATAAATGGTATAATAATTAGAGTTGTAGGTCAGGTACTAATAATATTGCTTATTTATTAAAACGCATAAAATACAAAAAAGAATATAACTAAAGTAAAGAAACATATCTAAATACATATATTTACAAATAAAAAATGGGGGCTAGCTCGTCGCCCGATGGTAGGGTGCCCAGAAGGCTGGTGGCATTACCGCGCTGTATGGCGATGCCAATTCGTCAGGTACTATGAAATTGCACAGATATACAAAGGATAAATAATTAAATTATTATTAAAAGAATGCAAGTATTATTCTTATTTTTTTAATCATTAGATATAAATAAGTTCAATTAAGTATAATGTAGGATTTTCCTGCCCTTTTGACAAATTCAAGTTTTTTTTTTATATAAAAAGATAGGCTGGCGATGGCGTTTGACCACGGTCTCACCTGATGGTAAGTGATGATGCGGTCTACGGTGGAGCACGCTTACCTATGAGATACCTATTTACTCTAGCCTTGAAGAGACCCAGATTGTACTCATGTAGTTTACAGCTTTATCCTTAAATGAGTTATAGTGAGGTTTAGAGGCGGTTGAAAATGCCCAGAATAGCATCGAGAAAACAGGTGACGAAGGGAGGCCTAAAGAACGGACCCTTCGTGTCGAGGTATGACCATTTTTCAACATTTAACAAAACACGAACACGAAGATCTTTTTGACAAAAGGGGAGATCATTCTGCCATCTATACAACTAAAGAACAAATCAAATTATTTTATGGATGATTTTATTGATTTGTGTTTTTTACTTAAAAAACTCAAACTTAAAAAACATTTATTGAAGAATTATAAACTGAAATATATGTCACATAGTTAATGAAACAGTCAACAATGTTAAAATAGTTCACTGCTAATTTGGATCCGTTTTGTAATTTTTGGGCGAATACTTTTTAATCTGAAATTATTTTCCACGTAGAAATATAACGCGAACTGTCACATTGAGAAGTATTTGACACAGTAAAATTTTTCTACAGTCAGTAATAATAGAAGCATATGAAACTATATCTGCTACTCTGAAATACTTTACCAAATAGGGATAATCCATTTGTGGATTAACGACCAAATGTACGTCGAAGAGGGAAGCCATATTTGGTACACTGATGGTTCCAAGAAAGGCAGTGATGTAGGATGTGGGATCTATGGTGAGAGACCTAAGTTCAGTGCTAGCGTCAGCATGGGCACACAGGCCTCAATCTTCCAGGCAGAAGTCTACGCCATCAACAAATGTGCGGAGATTAATCTGGATAGAAACCTAAGACACCAACATATCTACATCAACTCAGACAGCCAAGCTGCTCTTCTGGCACTAGAATCCCTGGAGTCAAACTCGAAACTAGTCCAGAACTGTAAAACAAACCTAAATGCACTGGCTAACTCCAACAAAGTCATACTTAGATGGGTACCAGGGCACTCCGACATTAACGGAAACGAACAAGCGGACGAACTTGCTAGAAAGGGCGCAGACACACCCCTGGTCGGCCCAGAACCGTTCTGTGGAATCACAAAACGGGATGCATATTCTCTGCTCAGCAACTTAGAAAAAACAAGAGCAATCGATTGGTGGAAATTCGTCAAAGGACAAGAACACTCGAAAGCTCTAATCAAAGGGTTCAACAACAAATTTGCTAAGGAGCTCTTAGAGCTCAAAAGACATAAAACCTGCGCGGTGACCAGAATATTGACTGGACACTGTAAGTTGAACAAACACATGTTTCAAATTGGGAAGAAACAAGACGCGACATGCAGGTTCTGCCATGAGTCAGAGGAGACTGCAATGCACATTCTCTGCTCCTGTGGACCACTAATGTCAAAAAGAAGTACCCACTTAGGGCGGCACGTATTGCAACCCTATGAGGTACAGAACATTACGGCCCAAAGAATCTGGAATTTCCTGGATTCAACGGGCATCAGTAATGAACTTTAAAGGGCTGTCACAATAGATCACTACCTGGTCGACGTGGCACTCAAAGGCCCGAAACCCCAATAATAATAATAATAATAAATAGGGATATATGTCTACCGTTCGCATTCAATAGTTATTTGTACAACAAGAGAGCAAAGTTTGATATTTCTTCGAGTGCTTGTTTTGAGTCCCGTGCAAGCGAAAGATTCTATAATAGATTCACGAGCGTAGCGAGTGAATCTAATTTAGTATCTTGAGCGTAGTAAGGGACTCAAAAGCGCACGAGATGTAAATAACTTTGATCTCGTGTAGTACACAAAATTTTTCACGTCAGTCAGCCATCAAAAAATACAACCTGAAAAAATATAATCCGTCTTCATCACTATTTCACTCATGTTTTCTGAAGGTATTCACAATTAACTTTAATTACCGCAATAAAACAAAACGAAAGAAATTTCAATAAAATGTTACGAAAATAATGAATTAACGAACATCAATTGACAGTTCAATCGTCAACTTTTTTTTGTTAAAAAAAAAACTTTGTAAGATACGGTCCGAATTGCGGATACTACTATTTGTCAACTATAGTAGAGATCGTTAAAAGCCGTTAAGTAGAATTATTTACTGCGTAACAATTGCGTAAATTTGTATAAGTATATTGTTTTGATTGTATATTAAAATACGTAAAATATGGTATTTTTAATAAATTTTAAACTTTTATTTCATTAATTAATTATTACGAATGAAAACTCGTAGGGTGTTTTGGAACGATGCGGTCTGACTTATTTCGGGGTCTATTATAAACCGTCAATATATCGTTGAATTACGTATGCACTTTTTTGTCTCTTTCTTTTTGCTAATGTCGTGAAAGGGACAAAGACAATAGAATCCAAATACTTCGAACTTGTATTAGGCCCCGCACGTTGAAATGACATTCGAATATGAAGGTCACTTGAATGTTATTTTGTCTCACTCAGTGAGCAAAATGCGATTTTTCTCACTGTTTTTAAGCAGCAAATTACCCTTGTTACAGCTGCTGACGTGAAAAAGTAAATGTTACGTAAGGGTGGTTCAAAAACCTTTTTTTTTTCGATGGGGCAGTCCCTTATTTTGTTACACTTATTATGCTGAAGATACACCAAGTTTTATGTTTTTATCTTATGGTTACTATGTATGTACTAAGTTGATATTGTTATAGAGGGGGAGGACCGGCAGCTCCTCACCATGGGTGCGGACTGGGACGCATCGGACACTCACCACTTATTTTGATGGCCGGTTAAGCTTTTTAAGGAACTATCCAAAAGATTCGCAGAGATTACTGGTGACCGCAGACCAACTAAGCAAAGCTTGTACAGTCAGCATCAAAAGTAGCGGATCAAACAAGGTTTCAAAAGTATCTACCATTCTATAACAGCTTAACGAAATGTGGTGGTTCTATAGGTAGAACAATGAAGACGTTAAAAGATATACTTTGGAACGTAAATTTTATAGATTTATCAATATTTGGAAAAGATATCCGGAATATCAGATACTTTTGGAGCGTTGTTTCATCCGCTACTATTGATGCTGACTCTACAGCAAACCTTATACTAGGCGACGATTTAAACATAATTATAATTATATAGATAAATACATACTTATATACATAGAAAACACTTATGACTCAGGAACAAATAAATATCTGTGCCCATCACACAAATAAATTCTCTTACCGGAATTCAAACCAAGGACCGCCGGCTTCATAGGCAGGGTCACTGCCCACCAGTCCAGACCGGACGTCATGGCTCGTATTAATTAGTGACAGAATATATATAAATATAAAAGTTATAACTCCCTTAGGAATCCATAACTCCCGTGAGAACAATATAGATCTTTGTCTTATAGTACACATGCATGAAATAAGATCTTTTTCGAGCAAGTGCGATGAAAATATAAGAATTACAACTCATTCCAGCGTGGCAGCTACTTTAGGTGCATTGTATCGTCCGGAGCTATTGATGCGGACTGCACATGATACACGTGTGCCCAAGGGACGTTATATTGAAATTGCAGCGCCCGATCAATTGCGTCGGTTGGACGTCCATCAGAATATTCAGAATGCCTTTTATTTTGCGTCAGTAATTACTGATAGTTCAGCTGCAGGGGTTTTTACGTATCAAATCAAAATAAATGTTAAATATATCTAACAATAGCAACTAAATTTAAAGACTAACAAAATAACTCAATACATACAACCGACCGGTTTGGCCTAGTGGGCCCTGCCTACGAAGCTGATGGTCCCGGCTTCAAATCCTGGTAAGGGCATTTATTCGTGTGATGAGCACCTTCATTCTCGATAGATCCAAAATGGATCTAGTGACAATGGATATTTGTTCCTGAGACATGGGTGTTTTCTATGTATTTAAGTATTTTTAAATATAATTTATATATTATATACCCGGTGTTTCCTGTAACACGAGCAAATAATTAAACAATATATTGTACTCCTAAAACGATATCACTTTTGATTAACAACTTTTTTAAATTATGATTTCTTAAGATTTTATCTTTTTCATACACATTTAATATTATTTTCAATGTACGCTGACATCAGTGTGTTTGACGTTGCTTGTCACGCCTTTAAACGTACCAAAATTCGCAATACATTGCGTCTTAGAATTAACTTCAATGTGTAATAAAAATTAAAACATAAGTTATTTTTAAAAGTTGCTAACCAAATGTTGGTGAGTTTGAGGAGTAAGGCTTACAGTTTAATTTATTGCTTGTGTTACAGGAAACACCCGGTATATCGTTGTCTAAGTACCCTCAACACAAGCCTTGTTGAGCTTACTGTGGGACTTTCAATTTGTGTAATAATGTCCTATAATATTTATTTATTCATACAAAAAATATAATACTAAACATTTTTTTTTCAACGGTTAACTGCAACGAAATAAAAGGCTTTTTTTATAATTATTGATGCAGACAGATTGATTCTTGGTACATCGGCCATCTAAAGGATGATTAATTTTTAATCATTTCAATTCAAAATGAATGTGTGAGAAACCTCATGAAAAATCCATGTGTTCCGTTCCTTCAAATAATAACATTACTTTTGATACTGACATATCCAATCCATATCGTAACTTTATGATTTTTTTACGTATCCTAAAGATTTAATCAGGCCGTCGGGCTAAGTGAGATTTATTTCAGTTTGGCGATAAATATTACGCAATATTGACAAAAGGTCAAAAAGGAAACCACAAATAAAATAAAATGAAAATGATGTTGAAATAGTTAAACATTATTGAAAATTTTACGAGTTATCATTGTAACCAATCATTCAATGTATATGAGTACTCATTACAAATAAACATATTATGTTCAGTTAAAAATATTCATAATTTTAAAAACAGTAACTAAAAAGATAGTAAAGTCGACTTAGCTGTACCAGTATTTTTTTGTAAAAAAATATTTTTATCCCCGAAAATAATTTTGGTGTATTTATTATTCATTTATTTTATTTAAACTTTATTGTAAAAAATATATAGAACAATATACAAATGGCGGACTGAATGCTAAGTTTAATAAACCACCCAAAAAACTCAGGGATTTGTTTTTTTGAATAAAAATTTTAATCATAGCCCATTGAATTCAATGTTTTATGCAATTACAAGTATTATAAGAATTCTCATATTGCTACTGTAAATATTGATTTGTCTTTCACCTGTTAGTGTTTGATCCTTTCGCATTTTCTCAAAGGTTAGCTGGAAGAGATCCCTTTTAGGGATAAGTTCGCCTTTGTACATAACATTTTTTTGTGTTTTGTTTTATCTGTTTTATGTTAACCTGTTTATATGCAATAAAGTGACATACATACATAAGATTTAAATGCTCCTCTAACGAATATTTTACTCAAAATAAAACAAAATATTCGTTATTTCAAGCATGTATTAGAGTAAGTAAGTAAGTAAATATTCTTTATTGCACCACAAAGAAAACAAATTTACAAACAGATTTACAATGTAAAGAAAGGTAGCAACAGGCGGTCTTATCGCTGTAGGCGATCTCTTCCAGACAACCTTAGAGATAAATTATTTATCCATAAATCCGTAGTAGGCTACTCCTCCCGCCGTCGTAGCAATAGCAGGCGCCGGGCGTAGCACAAGCTACTACGCCGTAGCACTTGTAGACTCGCTACGCCATTAATGTGGTTTATCACCGGCAAGGCGACAGGGTATTGATAAACGATACAGTCAGCGATAAATTAAATTACTGTTTTATCGCAGACAGTATAAATTTTCCCGCTCTGTGATGGTTTTTTCCGTAATATACATTTTCAAAAGACTAAATTTTAACATCAAATTATTTTAAAATTACATTATAAATCAATTAACAAAATAAAATTAATAGTAAGTGAATATAAGAATTTATATAAATGTTTAGTGGTTTTAAAACTTTCGCACTTAATTAATAACATGCATTAGTAATTAATTCCCTCCGTAATAGTTATCAATGACAAAAAAACTTAGTAAGAAATTTTGATATACTTTCTTAAAGGTATTGCCATAATTTTAGCGGCTTTGGTTTAAATTTCATTGAAGTATAAAACTATCTTAAATAATTCAAGCGATCGATGACTAATAATTAATATAATGATCGATTGATAATGTAAATCTAATCCAACTTGATTTATTTTAAGTTCATTTACGTATTTTTATATTACTGTAAATTTTCATTAACAAAAATTTCAAATAAGGCAGTAAATGAGCAGCTATGCATTATTATTATTAATCATACCCCTTCAATTTTATTAAGAAATCGAATTTATTATTCTTAAACTTTAACCAAATTACCTATAATACTTAAACTGCGTACAACAATATCTAAAACAATACCGTTTTTCTACGTAAGTAATTAAATATGCAAACTTAATCCAGCGAATTAATTCTAATTTCTTACCAAATTTCTTCATAAAAAACTCACCACAAAAATAATCACAAAATCCCCACAGCACTTACATAACGTCTAACACATTTCGCGTAAATTATCAAACTTTTCTTATCGCGCGCGATAAAATGCGTACCGTTATAACCACGCTCGCGGGCCAACTGAGCGCTCTGAGCGCCTCGTAGCGCTCCCAGCCGACCGATCTAGTTGGCTACATGATAAGATCGAAATTTGTTCACGCTTAGAATGAACGCTGAGCACAGCGCATGCGTGGGTTCGTTGACTTGGATGCTGCAACGGTGCATTAGCATTCTTGGAAGCGTTAACTTTGAACCATATTTTGGGTATCAGCGGTTAATGGTTAAATACGACTACATTGTGTTTAACATTTCAAATATGTAAAGCCGGGGGTATGTCCTTAAACTACGTTCAAAAGAGAGGTATGGGCACTGTGAATTACGTCTCGCTTAGTGTGGTAGGGCACAGCACAGCGGATGTCATTCCAGATCTAGAGTAGAGCCCAACTGGGGAAGTACCAAACAGCCACCGCACCTTAATTCTGGATTTAGTTCGACTCGAAATTACCACCTTACAGAAAACCGCAGCCAAATAACACTAGACCCTACTCATAGTGTTGTGTTCCTGCCGGAGAGTAAGGTTGCCAGAGCTCAGCGAGGGTCGGCAATGCGCATGCAACACCTCTGGAGTTGCAGGCGTAAAACAAATTCTATTCTTCTATTATATTCTAATATTACAGAGACTTATAGTCTCCACGGTTCGTACATTAAGTTTGAAGATGTATAAGGTCCCCACGGTCTAATGATACCCACTAACATCGCAATTATCTTCGTGGTTTTCTGGAACATGAACAGCATCATACGTACAATATGTTTTTAGAGCACAGTGTTTTTTCATAATCGTCATAATTAATTTTGTTACAAGTACGTAACCCTGTAATATTTTT
This sequence comes from Cydia pomonella, assembly GCF_033807575.1. Classification (NCBI taxonomy): domain Eukaryota; kingdom Metazoa; phylum Arthropoda; class Insecta; order Lepidoptera; family Tortricidae; genus Cydia; species Cydia pomonella. The sequence goes on along the minus strand of NC_084709.1, from coordinate 23,781,336 downwards.
TAGCCATGTTACCTGAGTAATCGTGATATTTTTGTAGCTATTTCATCCTTTCTTCTGAAAACCAATTTTGAAGTAACGAGTTATAATTTGTTTGAGAAAAAATCCACACTAAAGTTTTTTTTTCTTTTAATTGGACAAAATATTTTTTTTCCAGCCTTACAACTATCTTTACAGGTACTAGACCTAAGACAATAGTGTAACTATTAACAAAAAAATATTTTAACTTATATCGCATATAACATAAGGTGAACAATGTGGACTTTGTGAATTCAGTCAGAGAACATCAAAACAAATCAATGCGGCTACTAGGTTAAGGGTCCGCACAGCGCGCGTCAACGGCGCCTTCGTGAGCAGATTGGTGCGCCGCAATAAATAATATATATAATACCGATTTAAAAGAAAGGTCAAGTAGCCTCCTTATCTATATGAGAAACAAATGGTCACATAAATCCCTTCATAATTTTATCCTTCATCAATTGAGGAAGTAGGTAGGTTCACTTTCCTGCTTAATATACTGAACATTGCCAGAGAATAATTAATAGTACTTCATAACAGAATATAAATGTTAAGCTTAATTTTTCATTAATCTTACACTCAGCCTTCGGGGTGTGACTTCGGCGGCTTTCCCTGAAATCGGCGAAATCCCGAAGAAAGTCCAGGTCAAAAGCATCCTTAACCGGCGAGTGTGTATGAGCTTCTTCTTCCTCGCGTTGTCCCGGCATTTTGCCATGGCTCATAGGAGCCTAGGGTCCGCTTGATAACTAACGAGTGTGTATGAGCAATGTTATGAAAGTGAAGAAATCGAAAGAGGTATGTTAGGATCGCAGAAAGTAGACATCCGTGTTATCTGCCTACCCCTCCGGGAAATAGGCGTGATTATATTATGTACGTGTATGTATGTTACAGTAATGCTGGTGTAGCCTGAATCCAAACGGTACCTAAAACACAGCAAACCTTCAACTATACTCGTCACATGCCAGCCCACTAAAGTTGCAGACCTCGTATCGTACATATAAACCACTGACTCTCACATAGAGAAATGTTTACCATTTCAAACCAAAGCAACAGTCGTAGTTTTGGCGGTTAGGCCAAAAATAGCCAAGTATTTCAAATTTAGAGCCAGCCAGAGTTGAACTAACACCGCAAACTGTCTGTAGCGAGCCGGAACTTGGGGCCAGATACTGATTTAACAACTTGTTATGGTTCTGATCTTAATTTGATACGACCTTGGAGACTGCTGACGCTGATTTATACTTGTGCCGTTCTCGAGAACGTTCTCAGTTTTGTATGGGGAATATTCTCTTGCGAGAACATTCTCGAGAACGGCAGAACTATACGCTGATTAGTGCATATGAAATGTAGTGAAAGTCATGCGTATAGTTGTACTGCTCTCGAGAACGTTCTCAATTTCCTATGGGATTTCCCTACATGGGTTCTCAAGCGAGAACATTCCCCATACAAACGGGAAAACGTTCTTGAGAACGGCATAACTCTAGTCGTGCGTGAGATATGCGCCAATTACTAAGACGATCTTCAAATTCGTTTCAAAACCAGTTTTAAACTTAACCACTTGAACCCTTGAACCCCTTGATCAGAGCTTTCGATTATGCTTGTCCTTTGATGAACTTCCACCAATAGATTACTCTCATTTTTTTAAGTTGCTCAGCAAAGAATATGCATCCCGTTTTGTGATTCCACAGAATGGTTCTGGGCCAACCAGGGGTGTGTCTTCGCCATTTCTATCAAGTTCGTCCGCTTCTTCGTTTCCGTTAATGTCGGAGTGCCCTGGTACCCATATAAGTATGACTTTGTTGGCGTTAGCCAGTGTATTTAGGTTTGTTTTACAGTTCTCGACTAGTTTTGAGTTTGACTCGAGGGATTCTAGTGCCAGCAGAGCAGCCTGGCTGTCTGGCTGGTCTGAGTTGATGAGTTATGTTGGTGTCTTAGGTTTCTATCCAGGTTAATCTCCGCACATTTGTTTACGGCGAAGACTTCTGCCTAGAGGATTGAGGCCTGTCTGCCCATGCTGGCGCTAGCTCTGAGCTTAGATCTCTCACTATAGATCCCACATTATCTTTCTTGGAACCATCCGTGTACCATATATGAATATATGGCTTCCCTCTTCAACATACATTTGGTCGTTGATCCATTTGTCTCTAGGAGGTACTTCTACTGTGTACAATTCAAACCTTGACCAGTTATTAACCTTTTGTATGCGCCTGTCAAAAATTTGCCATTTATTTAGCAACCATGACATCTTCATGTTTAAGTTGAATTTGGTTGAATATATATGGAGCAGATCTGCTCCTAATCCATACCAAAGGTTAAATCTGAAATGACCTCTTGGAGCCAGTATCCAACAAAAAGACCCATATGGAGTTGCAGCTTGGTAGGTACTGTTGTTATTTGAGTAATTACTGTTAATCTTTTCTACAGACAAATTGAATTATTTTAATACAATTTTTTTATTTATTTTTTCAGAAATGCATTGCATTTCAGAAAATTTATATGCAAATATACGAGGGAAAAAATCGAACCATGCCGCGGTGACCCAGGTGGCTGAGCGGTTTTAGACTTCAGACACGATAGCAGAGGACGCTGGTTCGATTCTAGCCTTAGGCACTGGATGCCTTGGTCACGTTTTCTTTCGTATATGACATTTATTTAGTAAGAAGCAAAGTATCTGCGAGATTTTTTAAAGAGTTTAGCCGTGCGAGGGAAAACTATCCTTGAAATTCCTCTTACAGGTTGACCCAAAAATAAGTTGACGATTTTTTTTTCTCTGACACATTATTGATTATTGTAACAAATGTTTATAATGTTTGTTTGTAATGTTTTGAAGATAATACATTTTGTTTTAGATGAGATTATAATATAAGAAGTTCACTTTTTGGTTCGTATGCTTCCGCTTACGTTCATATTTAAGGTGACATTCGGATGTCAACTTCAACTGCATTACTGTCGCGGCGTCGTTGTTGCCGCCGCTGTATCTGTCAAATTCCTTTGTGAAATTAGTGACGGAATGAACATCTTAATCGTGGCAGTAATGCGATGGCGTTTCACAAAAATGTGATTGTTTGACAAGTCAACTGGTATATTGATTTAAACCAACACTATTTTCGTTCATAGTTAAAACGAATACGGGACTTAATCGCGTAAACTTACGTTTATTATATGGCCTGACGTTTCGAACGTGACGTTACGCTCGTGGTCACAGGCAGACTGGCGAGGAATTGTATCGACATCTTGCTGCGCGGGTTTTGCGAATTACCCCCACTTGATCTTGATTATTCACTTGTACGCTACAAGTCCCGTATTCGTTTTAAAACTATAAGTCAACTGGTATTGCCACAATGTCCCGCTTTTATTTATTTTATTTTATTTCCAGATTTCCTTGTAGCACTAGAGTCAAAGCAAAATAAGTTAGCAGCGATTTTGATAGACTAGACGGTGCACGGCTTATTTTAAACGTCGAATTTCTATGAAATTATGACGTTTAGGTACTTGACACTTACACAGTCTAGGCTATCAAAATCGCTGCCAACTTATATTGGTCAGACTCTGTAGACTCTGTTGGTGTAGTGTTTGAGGTGTACCTCAAATCAAAAATGAATATTAAAAACAAACCACATAAATCTTGAAATAAGAGTAATTTACCATAATTACAAATCTTTTATAAGTCCATATAAAAGTTGAATGCGGCGGGGTGAAAGTAGCATGGGGCGAATGTAACGGGCCGAGAAGATGAATACATGAATAGCTAAGCAACTTTGCCGGCCCAATATTACTGATTTGACGTTAATTGCCTACGATTTAGATTGGCGAGGCTAAAATGTTGCTTTACAAATTGCATTTTCACGAACTAGAGGCCAATTCAAACTAAAATGATTTTAGATTAAAAGGCTTGATGCGATTTATTTAATATAAATTTCACTTTGACACATTTGAGATACTTTACATCTCCAAATCTTATTACTAAATTAGTATTAGTACCTACTCTGACATTGGTGACCTTTTTCATCTCCAAATTAATGTATTATTAATCATAGATACTATATACATCTCTTTTATTTTGTAGTAATTTAATTTTTTATAATTATTATAATGTAATGTTTAAACAGTTATTTTGTTATCTATTTTTCATGAAACTTGTCACTAGATGACTCTGTATATAATATGTTGTATAAATAAAATAAAATAATAAATATTATAGGACATTATTACACAAATTGACTAAGTCCCACAGTAAGCTCAATAAGGTTTGTGTTGAGGGTACTTAGACAACGATATATATAATATATAAATATTTATAAATACTTAAATACATAGAAAACACCCATGATTCAGGGACGAATATCCATGCTCATCACACGAATAAATGCCCTTACCAGAATTTGAACCCGGGACCATCAGCTTGGTAGGCAGGGTCACTACCCACTAGGCCAAACCGGTCGTCAAATTGTATTGATTTGTAAAAGAGTCCTTGAGGCATACTTGCAGAATACATTTTTTAATTTTTACGATATTGTGGTAGGTATGTTGGTATATCTGCCAATTTAAATAAATAATTAAGGTAAATGAGGTTAAAACTATATCAATAGTTTTCATATACAACGTGTCTCAACTGAAATTGAACTGAAATTGTTATTTGTAAATATAGCCTTTACACATAAGATGCTATAAATTGTTTGTTTTTTGTTTACCAACATGCAATAGTTTGTGCCAATAGAAAATAGATATTCATATCATAATTAGAATAAGTGAACTGGACTGTGTATCTCGGTGAGGATTGTCGTGGAGGAAAATTCATGTTTTATGTGTAAGTTAGTTTTAATAGAACCTTATGTACATTTTACTCTGTTTGTTCTCCTTATAAATAAAATAAGACTAAAATAACTTTCTGAATATTTATCGAAATCCCGAGTAGAGTGTTCTTTCTCAGGAATGTTCTAAAATGATATATTATTTGATTAGATAAAATAAAAATAAAAATTTTGAAAGCTAAATTAATTCAATAAATCATCAATAAATAGAAGCATACTGTATTACTTCTTCAGAATGACGATAAGATTAAAATTACACTAGTGACATGACATACTCTTTAATTACCATAAATCATTAATTTCTGCATTAATATTGTGGCGTTTGGAACGAGACTTTGTACGGAGGTTAGAAATACCCTAATCGAAACGTTCTATGTCCAAAGGGTAGAGACACGTTTTATAAAATCTATTGGAGCACAGTATTACAGGAGCAAAATAAGCACATTTTACTATAGTTGTCAATGATTATAATAGTTACATAATATATGAAACCGGTATACCGTTATTCACGGGTCATGTAGTGCGCCTCACAGGCCGGTCACGCGGTCGCACAGAGCACCTCAACTAGATCCGTTTAGTCGAGGTGGTCTGTGCACTGCACATAAGACAATCGAGGTCACCACACATTAACCGGTCGAACGCGATTAAATTTCATTATTTTTCCTTAATGACCCCGATCCGTATTAAATATGTGATATACTACATCTCCCCTACCAGCTCCCATACAAATTTAGTGTGTCAGCGTGATCGCTTTTTTCAGTTGCGCCCTCATTTAAGACCAGTACTACTCCTCCAGAGTTGCAGGCGTACATAGGCTACGAAGACTGTTTACCATCAGGCGGGCCGTATGCTTGTTTGCCACCGACGTAGTATTCAAAAAAACTCGCGTAAAAAATAATGTAGAATGCAACTCAAACAAACTCAAATTGTGTGGAAGGTTAAAGAACGTCGGCTACGAATACGATGGTATGGACATGTACTCCGCCGCCCTGAAGAGCACATGGTACGAGTTGCCTTGAACATACCCACGCCAGCGCGAAGAGCCGGAAGACGGCCCGCCACCTGGTTGACGACGGTCCAGAAGGACCTAAAAAAGAGGAGTAGATGACACCGTAGCTCAAAACCGGGAACAATGGAATAGGCAAACAAGGAAAGCCGACCCTAGATAATGGGATAAGGCTTAGAATAAGAAGAAGTAGAATGCAACTCGGAAGCTCAACTCGGGTGTGCAGCTCAAATCGAAGCATTTTTCAAGTAAAATTGCGCGTATGTGTGGTGACTTCGTGGTCTTAGTAAAGGCTCCATAATGCGGTGTCTGTTTAGTATGTGCGCGAGCGAATCGCGAATGACCTAGTTGCACTACACACTGTCGCTGCACAATGTAACCGCAAGGATCCCAACGATTCCGTATAATATTGTGAAACACCTTGTTCTCTTAGTGGAGATTCTTATTCTTATTTAAGTGTGGATGGACTAAAGATGTGAAAAAATGGACATTGTAATATAACTACTTAGATTATCCTCAAAAATTTGTGGGGGAGTGTAGCTTTTTGTATGGGAAGGTTTAGTTTTTAAATTTTCTTAAGTAAAATATAATCTACAGTTTTAAAGACATGCAATAACACTTTATACTTATTTGATAGAAGCCACCATTACAAGCGTAACAGAGTGGTCAAACAAGACAACGAAAAGAATATTGACTCAGTTATATAGAAATAACCGGCCAAGAGCATGTCGGGCCACGCTCAGTGTAGGGTTCCGTAGTTACTCTTCCGTCATAATAAGCTAAACTGGAGCTTAAAGTATAGTAAATTGTTAACGAAGGGATGAAACGGTACCCGAGTTAAACAAATAGGCAAATTTGCATAATCAGTACCTAATTAAAGTAAGTCTTTTTACTATGAAGGAAAAACTTTTTGCGATAACTCAAAAACAGCTAAACTGATCATGTCCGCTATAGTTTTCATTTAATGTCTTTCTTAAGCTCTACTTCCACGATTTTTTTCATATTTTTTAAATTTACAAAATAAATTAAATTTTTAGATTTTATTGTACGACTTTGTCGGCTTTATTGATTATATAAATTTCAGCTTTCTAGCACTAACGACCACGGAGCAAAGCCTCGGACAGACAGACAGACAGACAGACAGACAGACAGACGGACATGGCGAAACTATAAGGATTCCTAGTTGACTACGGAACCCTAAAAAGTGTCAGACTTTGACGTTTCGGCCCGGAGCGTAAGCCAAATCAATGTTAAAGAATGATAGTAATAGAAATTTAAATAAAATACCACTTCTACGTTCACTATCAAGTTATATAATTATTTAAATATGTAAAGCGTCATTTTAGGACCCACTAGCCGTCACAGGCGCCTGTACCTGACGGCCATAGAAGTTATTACTGTTATTAGATTGATTTCCAATCTAATATACTTAAATGATATTATCCCCCTCAATGTTGCAGGTTTTAACTGAAATAGTTTAAACTGCGGATAATTGAGTAGTCTGTAGCTAATAGGAGGGGAGTCCAAGAGGGATTTTTTGTAGTGGAGCGAGTCCGATTAAATTATAAGTAATACCTTGTTAACAGTGGGTAGACTTTTGGCCGTCTACGTTGGTGATTAACATTTAGTTTGCTGTTTAAAATAAAGATTTAAAGTAAAAGTACTAGATATACACTGCGTTAGCCACGTTCAGTTTATAATTTATTATACAGGGTGACCTTAGCCATTGGACAAACCCTGAAATCCCACGTAGGGTGACTTCTCAAGAATGCTCTGACGTTAATATTTTTTTAATTAGAACAAAAAATAAAAAAATAAATTTTTCGAACAAAAGTTATTTGCAATAATCGACAACAAAAAGAAACACACTGTGTTAATCTTTGGCAGTGTTTTGACAATTTGTTCGAAATATTTGATAATGAACGCATTTTTCAAAAGCTTATTAGTGTCATAAATAAAAAAAATAATCAAAAAGGTCGAAGAAGGGACCATACTATTCTTTGAGGATATTACCTTAGGAGCTACTAACACATGCAGACTGCTCCAAAGTAAAAAATGGTAATTTGTTAATTTCTTCGAAATCGCTACACCGGTTGTTATGATACTTTGTACACTGGTTCTAAATACCCTAAATGCATATGTACATTTCGGCTTTGTCCAATGGCCAGGGACACACTGTATATTAGTGTGGCTACTTAAAAATACTAATCAAAACATTTAATATCAAAAAGGTGGGGTTTGTAGCTGTACCGTTAGTTGTAACCCGAAATCTTACATAAAATAATTTAAATTTCTCCCTATTTGAAGTGCCATAATGTCGATAATACATACTTAATTACTAATGATCTAGGTCAGTAAAGTGGGGCACACTGAATTTACGATCAGTACATCGGGGAGTGATTCGGGAACTTAGTTACGAATTGCAAATGTATCAAAGGGCAATAGGTATAATTTACAGTTATGAAGTGTTCTGTTCGCTAAAGCGGCTGGGTTTCGGCTGTAACAATGTGGTTTTGGGGCGAAATTTACCGTGTATAGTTGAAATTTTCTGAGGTGATATTTTTGGGTTAAACCGGCAATTAGTAAGAACCAGGAAAACTATACTCGTTCCTTTCTTTGGCTGCTAGAACTGGCGTAAGACACAGACGGTATGATTATCTTTGTCTATGTTTGAAATGAGACATCCTAGGCCAAACATTATAGCATGATTTTAAAAATTCCTTGTTTCATCTTCAACAGATTTACTCAAAAGTCAAAAGTCAAAAGTCAAAATATTTCATAAATCACCTTTGTTCGACTTTTGGTTAGGAAGTCCCAAGGTAAAAATTCAAAATTTATTTTGCAAGTAGGCCTCAAGGGCTCTTTTACAAGTCAATAAAACATATTTATAAATACAACAGCCAATACCTGGGTAAACATAACATTATAATTTTAAAATAAATAATTACTATAATTAATAATTATTTTATTTTACTATAAAGGTTGTCTGGAAGAGATCGCTTCTTAGCGATAAGACCGCCTGTTGTTACCTAACTTTTACGTGTTTTTTCATTTCCTGTCTATTTTTAAATGTATGGTGCACAATAAAGAATATTTACTTACTTACTACAATACAACTGAGATGTATATAGTCTCTATGGTTAATAATACATTAAATCTGGAAATGTAAAAGGACCCCAATCTCAGAGTACTAATACTAATAAGATTTGGATGTGCAAAGGACGCTATAGGGCAGCTGATAAAGTTGCTTCATATTATTAGGTCTCAATACCTAACAGTTATGAAGTGTTGGAATTGACGTAATTTTTTTTAAACCTAATTTAGTTCTTAGCTTAGAGAAAATTTCCACCCTTAGAGCCCCCATTCAAAGATTCCCCTCCCTCCCCATATATTCGGTCCCCTTTGAAGCCCTTATCCTCCTCCCTGACGTAATCTTAGATTGCAGCATTAATAAAAATTCCCTTCAGGCAAACTTAGAATTTAATAAATTTGCACACAATAATTTTCCAGATTATATCTGTTTCTACCCGGATGCCTCTGAACTAACTGACCTCGTCTGTGTAGGGTGCGCAGTAGTATGCCCTTCGTTAAATCTTTCAATCAAATATAAACTCCCTCCTGAATGTTCAGTTTTTACTGGTGAAGGCTTGGCCATTTGAGCGGGAATCAATCATATACTCTCTAATAAACTCCCTAAAACCGTTATTTTCACTGATTGCTTAAGTGCCCTTCAGGCAATTTCTGTCGACCTTTTTTTAAATTGTCCACGCAGTTATCTAAAAATCAAAAAATCTATTTTCCCCTGCCACTTAGCCAATATAGACATATCATTTGGAAGGATTCCGAGTCACTGCGGTATATTAGGTAACGAACTAGCAGACCTGGTACCTGGCTCCAAAAGATTCTGTTCTACTCGGAAATGATTCCTTTTTTATTTAATTTTTCCCTCCAGACTTATTTTGTATTCCCACAAAAACAATCTTTAAAGAATGGTCCTCACGATGGAGATCTTCCAAAACATGTTTCTGTTCGTATAGTCAACCCTCGATACCTTCTCGCCCTTGGTTGTTAAGGTTCCGTAGTCAACTAGGAACCCTTACAGTTTCGCCATGTCCGTCTGTCTGTCTGTCTGTCCGAGGCTTTGCTCCGTGGTCGTTAGTGCTAGAAAGCTGAAATTTGGCATGGATATATAAATCAATAAAGCCGACAAAGTCGAAATAATAAAATTTAAAAATTTAATTTTTTTAGGGTACCTCCCCTACACGTAAAGTGGGGGTAAATTTTTTTTTGCTTCAACCCTACTGTGTGGGATATCGTTGGAAAGGTCTTTCAAAACTAATAAGGGTCTTCAACAAATATTTCTTGATAAAGTGAATATATTCGGAGATAATTGCTCCGAAAGAAAAAAAAATGTGTCCCCCCCCCCCCCCCTCTAACTTTTGAATCATAGGTCCAAAAAATATGAAAAAAATCTTGGAAGTACAACTTAAGAAAGACATTAAATGAAAACTATAGCGAATATGATCAGTTTAGCTGTTTTTGAGTTATCGCAAAAAGTTTCCCCTTCATAGTAAAAAGACGTACACCATAACAATCTACCATACTTTAAGCTCCAGTTTAGCTTATTGAGACGGAAGAGTAACTACGGAACCCTACTCTGAGCATGGCCCGACATGCTCTTGGTCGGTTTTTTTATATCGATCACTCTCAAAAAGCCACACCAGTGCCATTATTAGACTCAACTTGGGTTTTTATTCTTTACCAGAACTCCTGCATCGCTTCAAGCGTAGAGACTCTCCTATGTGTGATTGTAATGAGGAAGTAGGATCATTGGATCACGTTCTCTTTACCTGCCCTGGAAACTCCCCCTATTTTAATTTATACTCCGTCCTAACAACTTTGAAACTTCCCCTCCCTATAAAATCTACGCCCTTATCATGCCTCACTGAAAATAAAAAAATATGTCGGATTCTTGCAAGGTTTGAAGAGAATAACATCGTGCTAGCCTTATAGTATAGTATTACATATTATTCCTATAATGTTTGTGTCGTCTGTATCTGGACTGATCACTCATCTTTGTTTTACTTAGTTATAACAAAACGTGTATACTATCCGCAAAACTATCTGGCCGGTCAGGTCATAATGCCATCTCTTTCACTCTTGGTTGGTCTTAACAAGGGTAAAAGAGGTAGCATTATGATCTCGGTGGCCAGTTAGTTTTGCGGCAAGTATAGTGCTTTTGTTCTGTATAAGCGATGGTATATGTTTGTGTTGTCCTTTACTGTTCTCAGGTGTACATCAAATGCTTGAAATTGGCAAATTTGTGTCAACTTGTTTGGCCAGACCGCCATTAAAATAAAATAAGAAGAAAAGTTATTCGCGACCACAATCAGTGAAACCTGCGTCGAAACGTCAACTCGGATTCAAAATGTTTTAAAATAAAATATATCCTAACAAAAAAATTATACACATTAAATATTTGAGTATTAATTGTTGAAAAGATCACGATTAACGTCAAACAGTGTGTGATTACGAAATATTGTACAAATTTTGCGTCAATATCGTTAATTACCATAGACCAAACAGCAAGTTCATATTAAAAATAAGAAATATAACGATACTACAATGAACAAGAAAAAACCGGCCAAGAGCATATCGGACCACGCTCAGTGTAGGGTTCCGTAGTTACTCTTCCGTTACAATAAGCTAAACTGAAGCTTAAAGTATACTAAATTGTTAACCAAGGGATGAAACGGTACCTTTCACCCGAGTTAAACAAATAGGCAAATTTGCATTATCAATACCTAATTAAAGTAAGTCGTTTTACTATGAAGGGAAAACTTTTTGCGATAACTCAAAAACAGCTAAACTGATCATGTCCGCTATAGTTTTCATTTAATGTCTTGCTTAAGCTCTGCTCCCATGATTTTTTTCATGTTTTTTGGACCTATGGTTCAAAAGTTAGAGGGGGAGGTCACATATTTTTTTCTTTCGGAGCTTTTTTTCTTTCAAAAAATGATTCTTGAAAACCCCTATTAGTTTTGAAAGACCTTTCCAACGATACCCCACACTCTAGGGTTGAAGCGAAAAAAAAAATTCACCCCCACTTTACGTGTAGGGGAGGTACCCTAAAAAAAATTAAATTTTTAGATTTTATTGTACGCCTTTGTCGGCTTTATTGATTTATATATCCATGCCAAATTTCAGCTTTCTAGCACTAACGACCACGGAGCAAAGCCTCGGACAGACAGACAGACAGACAGACAGACAGACAGACAGACAGACAGACAGACAGACATGGCGAAACTATAAGGGTTCCTAGTTGACTACGGAACCCTAAAAACCCCCAGACATATAAAAGGCTAAATATATAAATCATTTACGCATGGTCGATAATATTTGACATATTCAACAAAGTTGCTTGCATACACGCGTGACATATGGGGGTAAGTTGAGGAGTCGTTAGCAACTCATTGCGATAACACGGACCCGACTATTCAGCGACACCTTGTACACGTCACTTGTATACAATGTTGGCATAAAGGTAAGGTAAGTGTGTGGGAAGCAGTGAATATGTATACTTACTTAGACGAAGCTCAGTACATTTTTGAGTTCGTAAAACATTCCATATGACTGATATTATCTGACACATATCACTGAGAGATATCTCTTCTCCGTAAATATACTTACGGCCCGATTGGAAAAATGATCAAAACACGTTTAAGATCGTGGAAAAATCTTTAAAAGATCGATAACTAAACGACATGTCAAAATTTACGTTTATTTCGATTCTGCTGTGATCCCAATAAGATTTATCTACGATATTTCTAACGTCAAGTGACATTGGTTGCCCGAATCGAGCTGCTGCTGTCAATTATACGACATACACATGATTAAATATCATTATCTAAACCAGAACTTATCGTTATCGTATCTCATTTTTCGAATCGGGCCGTTAGCCCGCAGATTTGAATACGTGTCTTAATCATTTTTCTAATCGGGACGTAGATATCAAGCCTAGGCTCATGCAGTCATGAGCAGCGTTATACATGAGTTAAACCGTAAAATAATCTTAATGTTAATAGTATAAATTTTACAACAGTTTTAATTCGATTACATAAAAGGTTTATGAATATTTAATAATCTATATCGATCTATGTCGGTAGGTAGTTTTGGTACACCAGTAGACCCAAACCCTAAAAAATCGAAGTTTATCACTCATTCATATAATTATCATTTATAAGTAAAATATTTAATGTGTTTATTGTTTTATTTAGTTATATGATTGGATATTAAACTTTGTAACTTGTAAATTACAATAAAGCAATTGTAATAAAAAATGAACAGATTCTGCAGTGGCAACCCTAAGTGGCAAAAACGATGATCGCCCGTTACTCGGCCGCCATTGTGTTTTTTTCGCCGATTAAAAATATTGAATGAAAATATTGGAACGAGACCAATGAATGAAACTCGGAGCGGAAATGGGATGAATCGTTTTATTTAACTAACTGATGCTCGCGGCTTTGTCCGCTAGATTATGTTTTTGGTCCAATTATTGGAATGTTTATTTTTCATATTTTAATACAAATTGATTTTAGACGTTGAATACATACTGCGAGGTACTTTTGCAAATTCATTATAATACTCCGTGAAAGCTGTATTTATAAAGGCAGTTAGGCGATGCTTCAAAAGGCCGTGTCTAAAAGCCAAATATACAATTTTGGCAATGTCTTTCCATTATATTGAGGATTTATTAAGTTATTTTTTATAATACTTATATTAAAAAAAAAAAAAAAAAAAAAAAAAAAAAAAATACAAATCGATAGCTCAAGTTTATAGTTATCATGATATTCGGTAATGTGACAGACAGATGGACGGACGGACAGAAGGGTTCCTTTTGTAACTTTTTGGTACGGGACCCTAAAAAAAATTAACATGACTAAGGGCCTGTTTCACAATGTCCAAGTAAAGTATTGGATAGCTAATTAACAAATAAATAAAACTTCCTGCAAAACTTACCACTTTATCTACCAGTTAAGCTTATTTGAAGATTGTGAAACGCCAACGATGACTTTATTCGTCAGATAAGCGGCAAGTAGCTTATCTAGGACTTTCTTTGGATATTTTGAAACAGGCCCTATAAATAAGAAAATAATTTAGTAAGACATAAACGACGGTTTATTAAATAGGTAATTCTACAAAAATCTCATTCCCCTGGCCATACCTATTCGCAAATTCCCAGGAGATGCCGCTTTATTAGCATCTCATTTTTGGTTAATGTGTAACCGTTCCAAGTTCCATCTACAACCATAACCGCTGAGCTGATTCCCCTGGCAATTTGCGGACAGGTTGCCAGGGAAATGAGAATGCTGTAGAAAGACCCAAATATGATCACAAAGCATGGATAAACTTTTGTTCATTACTCGAATTATGCCAAAAGACAATCCTAACTTAACTCTGCGGGGAATTGTGCTTAATTTTTACCAACTATTTAGCCAAAAAGTAACAATTGTCGGAACTTACATTAAAGTTGCCAGTAACAATGCTCGTCGAGTTGAAATTAACTGGAATTGCTAAATTAACCAAAGCACAAGTTTGTGTTAATAGCAAGTCGGTGTCCCGCGGGTGTCCCCGGGTTCTGTGTTCGACAATATCGCTAACTTGTGGGACTAAAACATCGCAAGTTAGCGCAATGAGGGGGCGTATTCGAAAACGGAAATAATAATTACAATTTAATAGATGCCACTATGATTTCATTATAACCTTGTTCCACTCACACACACTATAATGCATCTAAAGCGTCTATTAAGAAAACCAACATAATGAATGGTATATCCAATTAGATTTTTTTAACGCGGAATTTAAGGCGGTTCGGTTTCCATACAAAAAACGATTGCGTTTTATGAAGTCATTACACACTATTACTACATAAATATGTGCGCATCTATCTACTTTCGACTATTAGTTTGCGCTAAATTAATAGAAAAACTATGTTTCATACAGAAATCACGCAAAAAACGTTATATTTTTCTATCAAGGTAACACCAAAATAAACAACTCTTTCGTATGGACCGGAGTTCTCGTCTACAAGTAGCATTTTTCAACCGCTTTTATTCAAATTTGCTGAGCAGGTTTTATTAATTACTTACACTTTTTTTGGCGATTTAATTTTTGGATTTTTTTCAAAATGGCGGAGCCTTGGGGTTTGCAGCTGCTCAAAGAGCCACTAGTTTTAACTAGTCATAATATATTACATTGGCATTGGCGTCTATTTACAGACTTTGACTAGCTTGATATTCTTCAAACTTAGGCGGCCGGGCCGGTACACTTGTAAGTTTTACTTACGTAAGTAGGGACACAGTTATACTATAGAGTGAGAGATGAATATCATTATCTCATTCTAACAAATAGCTTTGTCCTTACTTACGTAAGTAAAACTTACAAGTGTACCGGCCGCCTTACTATATTAATACCAATCACGTAATATCATAACAAACCCGAAATCCGAGAAGGGTTCGCACAACACATTTTATTTTAGGAAAATAACAAATTCCATTCCAAATAAACTCTCTTTTGTCAGTGACTTTAATCAAAATCCACAGTTCCGAACTAAAATCAACTGCCCAAAACTAGTTCCGAATAATATTTATCCACTATTAACGAAACAAAAGTGAGCGTAGCAAGAACTTTGCGATCCCGACGGTCGGTGTTTCTCTTACTACTGAAAAATCTGCTTTAGTACACTAAATTAGAACTCATTTTCGAATGAGCTATGAACTTTTTTGTTCTCCACAAACGTGTGAAATGTTTGCTTATGGTATTGCAATGGATAGTAAGTCTTGTTGCCTTAGGGTTAGGATTGGTTTTGGATTAGCCACGGCTTTTTCATGAATTTGACGCGTCACGCGGAAGGGTTGGAGTTCACTTGAGTATATTTTCCTTTTTTCCTTGTCCAGAGTGGTTTTATGCTTTTTAAAGTAATTTGTTTTATTGGGAGGTTAGATGTTTCTATTTCTATTGCTTTTTTGGTTCGATATATAGCGTTTTTTTTCTCATAGCGTCTTCTTTTCAACGGTAAAAGAAAACATGGTGAGGAAATTGGATTAACTATCCCAATAAGGCCTAGTTTCCTAGTTTGGAAGGCTAAGGCCTAGTTTGGAAGCGCTGGTGGCCTAGCGGTAAGAGCGTGCGACTTGCAATCCGGAGGTCGCGGGTTCAAACCCCGGCTCGTACCAATGAGTTTTCGGAACTTATGTACGAAATATCATTTGATATTTACCAGTCACTTTTCGGTGAAGGAAAACATCGTGAGGAAACCGGACTAATCCTAACAAGGCCTAGTTTACCCTCTGGGTTGGAAGGTCAGATGGCAGTCGCTTTCGTAAAAACTAAAAACTAAAACTAGTGCCTACGCCAAATCTTGGGATTAGTTGTCAAGCGGACCCCAGGCTCCCATGAGCCGTGGCAAAATGCCGGGACAACGCGAGGAAGAAGAAGAAGAAGAATAAGGCCTAGTTTCCCCTCTGGGTTGGAAGGTCACCGTCGTAAAAACAAATGCCTGTGTCAAATATTGGTATTCGGTTGCCAGGCTCAGGAAATGTGAAAGAGGATATGAGAAAGAAAGGAGTGAATGCTGGGGTGACGAACCACATAACGTAGGATAAGGGCAGGAGGAAAAACAGGTTGCCAGGCTCCCAAAGTAAGCCATGGAAAAAATCTGAGCCGTGGCATTCCACGAGAATGTCGCTTATGTAACGCTTTTGCCTTGTTTGACAGCTAATTCAGTCAAATCCGTAAAGCTCAGGAATTTACAGACAATTTATTAGCCAAGTCATGAAATATTAACAAACCCAATACCGCTGTCTCAGCATTTTCAGAAGTATTAGAAGAATAGCGTTACGTAAGCGTTTCGTTATAACTTGCGGAAAAATTAAAGGCAGGTGATTCTGTAATCCCTAAAAAACCGCACGTTTGTTTTTTTGGCACAAGCATTCAGCTTTCACACGCAGCCACGTGCGGTTAACCACGGCACAGAAAACATAGAATTCTGTACAGAATTCTCATTAAAGGTACAGCTTGGATTTTGACTACCGACTATATGACAGCTCGAAATACCTACCAAAAAGGTAGGTAGGGGAAAAGATAGTGAACACGTTAAGCTAGCTTTACTAGACATAACAGAAAAGTTTAACAAAGAAGAAATGAAAAAAATGTCTTTAACCAGTCTTTATTAAATAATCTTTAAAATAAAAACAACAGTCAGCCTCTAATGTTTAACAATTACTGAATTTTTTAAATATACGTAAAAAAAGTTCGCATTACCCAGGGTGCCGGGCAAAGTGAAAAAGCCCCCGCAAAGGCAAAGCAAATATCAGACATACAATCTTAATAAACTAAATGATTAAGTGAATGTTAATCAACACAAGAACATTTCAATAATATTGATTAGAAAAAGTTATCACAAGTAACTTTTAGTAACTTTTCACTGACTTCGTAAGCTGAATGCGTGATAAATCTCTCACAGTGAATCCATATTCTTATAGCTATTTCCATGACTTCTGTTGAACAGAATCCCTGATCGATCGGTTTTATTTGATATTTAAACACGATATGTAACAAAATATTTTCACAAAAACCAAATTTCATTAAATTAAAGTGAACACTGTATCCGCTTTGCCCGATCCACTTTGCCCACTCAGTCAGTTTACGAAATTACGAATGTAAAAAAATAACCGTTGTTTTGTTTTAAAAGAAATACACTGTACATGGAAGATAATTGTAATAGGCAAAAGAAGCATCGACAATTAAAATTCGAGATTATTTCTGTAACAAAATAACAGACAATGTATATACACGAAGGGTCCCGAACGTCATGTAGGCGTGTGATGCGACAAAAACGAATAGATCAGGATTGGTTTGCTTTGCCTGGGGTGTTCACTTTAGCTGACCTTCCCCGAATTTGTATCATATTAATTTTGACATTTCCTTCAGTAATGCAGTCGGCAGCATGACTGCAGTAGTATTGGAGAGCAATATTATTGCCCTGCCGCAAATTTCAAAATCGATAATTATCTCGACAGAAATTTCGCACCGCAATATTCCATCCGATCTTGAATCCGAACGTTACCTTTACAAAACCGATGTTTAACAGCGAACAATATTGTCACTCTTTAACACGTGATCCATTGAGTGAAATACTAGTCGCCGAGTGACGCGTGATCACTGTTCACGTTTTTATACGAAAAAAATGAATATGGGGCACAGTGGCTCATACAACGTTACCGTGAGACGATCAATCGCAGAAACAATTGACAAATGTTTTGATTGACTCCACCAATTGATCGTTTCGCTTTGTGATTACTTTATAAATAAGAAAGTCACTAATAAATTAATATACTTTTCAATGCACTCTTCACCATCACTTGTGTTAACAGAGCTTCAAAAATAGTTCAAACTTACATGGATTTTCAAGACCCGATAATAATAAACACTAAAAAGATGAAGTTCGGAGTCAACGTTAAAGTGCCCGTCGAACTTCGTAAACTCACGATCGAACGCAAGGCGCGAGTTGCGCTTCTGCGCGATTTAAAACGTTGTAGCGAGTTGCTGATATAGATTAGCGGAGACTGGGGTCAATTGGAACGTTTTTGATTACTCTGCTCCCAGGTGCTGATAGCCAGGCTATGTGGCTTTAAAAACAATATGAATTTTTTACTTTTTACGTTTATATTTTTTTTTTGTAATATCGTGTTTTACAATACTAAATATATAGTCCATAATTGTGACAATCTATATCGAAAGGGGCCCTTATGGGGTACTTACGTCGCATAGTACAGTCAGCGTCAAATACTTTGTAGCAGTCAAAGTGGCCAAATAGTTCGGTACACCATACTAAATATATGGTGTACCGAACTATTTGGCTACTTTGGTTGCTACAAAGTATTTGACGCTGACTGTACCGCATTAGCGCCGCTAATAAAGCGGAGGCGCCGACCACCAAAAGATCCCTTTAGATATAGATTGTCACAAATAAGTTATATAAAACTAACTATTGTGGCGCAGTGATCCAAAGAGGGTTACGTAAAGTGGGGGTGAAACTACAGTGTGGGATATCGTTGGAAAGGTCTTTCAAAACTAATAGGGATCTTCAACAAACATTTTTTGATAAAGTGAATATATTCGGAGATAATCGCTCCAAAAGAAAAAAAATATGTGTCCCCCCTCTAACTTTTGAACCATAGGTCAAAAAAATATGAAAAAAATCGTGGAAGTAGAGCTTAAGAAAGACATTAAATGAAAACTATAGCGGACATTATCAGTTTAGCTGTTTTTGAGTTATCGCAAAAAGTTTCTCCTTCATAGTAAAAAGACGTACTATCCACAGTTCATCCCTTAAGAGGAATTCCTAGTGGTGATTTTTCCATACAAACGCTCTCGACTATTTCCTCCCTGGATTTTGAACCTAGAGCAATGATTTTTTCAAATAAGATCAATATCATCAATATCTGTGCCGCTATGTTTTGCTTTTTTGGATTATTTTATTTTGAAGAAACTTACAGCGCCTCAAAAATCGCAAAAACGGCTCAATTGAATTGGCTGTAAAAAAAGGCACAGTATACAAATATGACAATAAATATCCAAAAAATCAAAACATAGCGGCATAGATTATTTCTTCCTCTTGCAATTTCCAAAATTTCATAATGATTGGTTGCGTTTTGGAGGAGGAAACAGTCGAGAGCGAAACCTCGATTTTTGAGTTTTTTGCGAGTGAATTTTAGTCCGAGCTGCAGTTGTCCTTATCGCACGAATTGGAGGCGGAGACAGTTTATAAATATACGTACACAGAAGGATTAGTGATGGGCATAACATCCTTATTAGGGATTGCAGAACCGGTACTGTTTTAAAGAACCGGGATTTTCGGTACTGGTGGAAATAGGAACAGGGATTTCCCGGTACTTTCGGAACTGGTCTAATTATTTCATTATTTTAAATAAAACGACAGCATTTTGCGAATTTAATAATTAATTAATCACAATAAACAAGGCAATTTTTTTTAGAAATACTTATAGTATTTTACATTGCTCACACTTGTGCGTCACAAGTAAAAGATAACTACTTTCATGTTTGCCACTAGATAGCAAAAATGAAATTACATTAACGAGGGGATTTATATATAAGTATCGCAGTCGTATTGTATAATCCACCGTATTACAATACGGCTAGCCGATATCAAAATAAGGGCCATTTTGAAATGCGGCGGTTCAACGATTAAGGTAGGTATGTTGGGTAAATACCGGATGCGGGTGAAGAACGTAGGACATTCATGTCTCCCTAATTTGGCTTTATTTTTTTAATGTTGGCAACATTGTGTAAGATGCCATTTCATTGCGCCTCGACTGCCAGTGTCCCCGCGTCGCTCAGGGCGTCGGGCTTGTGCTATGCGCAATCACAGGGAGCAAGATATTTTCGCAATTTTTTTCTTCTATCCGATCTTCGCCCTGTAATTTATTTTGCGTATTGTGACGAAACTGTTCTTGTTTTAATGTATAATTTCTTTTTCGATATTTTTTATATAACTATCCAATCAAAACAGACCTAGGACTGCTGCAGACCGATATCCGATCTTGACCCTTCCAGGTAAAGATCCGAGAGAAACAACCCTATCTTTACCTATTTAAAAAACAGCAGTGATTGTCAAACTTTACATTTTCTTCAATTTACCTACTGAGCTACTTAATTATCACATTTGTTTTCTTGATCACACTTTTGTACCATTATTTTTATCCAGTACCACTACCAACGCGACGGTAAATCAAAAGGAAGAGATTTTGGGAGTCTATTTTGTATGTATGTATATTGTATGTGTATGTACACCTACTTACGGACAATGTCATTTTTTTAATTTCCGTAACTCAAAGGTAGCCTGGAAGAGATCGCTTTTTAGCGATAAGACCGCATGTTGTTTACCTGTGCTTATGTTCCTGTTTTCTTTTGTATTGTTTTCTTTTATTGAGGTGTGCAATAAAGAGTATTTATATTGTATAGATGATGATACATGTTGAATTTTATAACAAAATCGAGTAAAATAGATAGCATATGAGCAATTTTTTGCAATAAAGTACCTACACATACAGATGCATATGTAGATGTGCACGCATACATACATAGCTAGTTTCGGATACAAAATAGAGATAGGGCTTCGAAATTAGTTTCCTTAAAATGCTTCAAGAGGGCTCCCTTTTCCTATATATTTACTTTACTCTTTACATACGATCCTTACATTTTATTAAAAAAAAGATTGTATATCAACTATATATATAATTTCAAAATTATACCAATAAAATCGCAATTTTACTTATTTTCCATACTTCAAGATGGGCTCTCAATGACTTTGACCTTTTTAAAGAACTACTTAGTCTTTTTGATTTCTAAGTTTGATTCTTATTTTTTTGGCGACCTTCATTAAAAATGACTGGGCACGATTATTTTTTTATTTCGATTTTTGTCCCTCCTACTTAAGCACGTAATATCTTCCAGTACATTCCTTTCAATAAACAATACATTTACACTTTCACTAAACCTGTACAGTTCACGAGATCTTAAATTGTCAAAACTTCGAAACCTATCTATTATTTTAGTCGTTTTTCTTATTTTATTACTTCGGGTAAACCTTACAATAAGAGGTTTCTTAGCACATTGCTTACATATCAAATTGCCTTATATTAGGTATCAAAGTTTGAGAGCCACAATTTCCTTCTGACATAGGTATCAAAGTTTGAGAGCCACAATTTTACCAATTTTTGTATCAGGGTTAAGATCGGATTCAAAAATACGAATTAAAAACTTTCGATGACAACTTTTAAGTTTGTAATTATTGGTGGCTGCAATTTATATACATTCGAGAAGGGTAGAAACCGGACCTATTTTTTTGTGATATCTTATTCTCTTTCCATTAGAAGCAACTTTTTTTCACCATCCTATGTTCTCCCTTGATGGCAAAACACTCGTTACCCTAAAAAAAGTATGTCTCATCTTTACACAGGTACAAAACTGAAACCGTTCTATATTGAAAATTACCAAAATTCAGGCCGAATCTACGGTTATTATTTAACGATTTGCTCCGTACTTCAAGAATCTATCATGTGCTGAGATCTTGAAAAAACGTTTTTTCACGAGTTCTCTCAATTGGTCCCAAAATTGTCCGGCATTACCCCAACATACTTTACTCAGATTGTCATTGCGATACGTTCTTCAATAAGGCGACCCAAGTTTAGCCCCATCGTACTACAAGTAAAATAGATTGTAGTTTAACCATATATTTATACCTACTTACAAAATTTCACAACACACCGTGATCACACCCAACTTACTGTCACGGATAGGTACAGTCAAGTGTAAAAATATGGGTGTACACATCTTACTCAAAAATATGTCTCATAGCATCTTATACCAGTGTAATAAGAGCGTAGTACCATATTTATGAGAAGATTCTTTCGATACATATTTTTGCACTTGACTGTACGACGACGACCGAAGCAGGGACATCATTCTTTTTTGCAGTTTTTACCTATATGGTAATTAATAGATACAGTATAATATAAAAATGAAAAACAATATTATGTGATCAAAATATGAGATCTGTGATATGAGACCAAAAACAACTTGCTTCGGGCAGCGCAGGATGAATTCCGTCCGGCTCGCGGGCGACGTCGACATGTCGACGCAACGGCGCGCAATGAGTGAGCGCTCACGTCTCGCGTCTGTGTGTGCGCACTCACACTTAGATAGCTCCCGCTCCCGCCCACCGCAGCGCGACAGAAACATAGCTTCAAAAATTCGAGATTTGAAAAGTTGCTCAGCTAGGAATTGCTCTTAATAATCTACTATACTTTAAGCTCCAGTTTAGCTTATTGTGACGGAAGAGTAACTACGGAACCCTACTCTGAGCATGGCCTGATAAGCTCTTGGCCGATTTTATATAATTAATATGTCTCTGTGATTAAAAGTATTAAAATATATTAAACAACAAAATAATTTGCCGCCAAATTATAAATATGAATGTCCTAACAATATTTTAACGACGTCAAAATGATTAATTTACGCAATAAATTCCCCATCATAATATTTCAAAATAAAATAAACCGTTAAACAAGCACAAATTAAACTCGACAGAAACACAATACCGTCAAGTGTCCATTCATTATTTAACCCCGTTATATAATAAAACACGAAAACATCAGCGAGCCGAAAGTTTCGGAACGGTGGCCGATGAAATATTAAATGGAGTTTTTTTTTTTCGATTGGCCAATGCTGCCAACCTGCCAGCTGAGGCGGCTGTAAAACCGAGACGTGACTGGCTGGAGACAGGCGGAGTCGCCTTAAAAAATCAAGTTGGACACGTTAAGTTGGCAATATATTGCGGAGGGGAAATCCACGCGTGCGCGTGCAATTTGAACGAGATTGTGGGTTTTTTATGAACGTTGAGTAACATATGCGTTTTTTGGGTTATACAACGTGTTACGGCAACTGACATTCAAAAGCCTCTGATTTTAAGGGTCTTTTTTTGGACTATACTGACTAGTACGTGCGAAATGAACGATAACTGAATGGCATCAGTTAGATATTATTTTGATATCAGTATACAATTCTAATTGGTCTCTTAGTGAGAATTCTTATAACCAAATAACCGGCCAAGAGCATGTCGGGCCACGCTCAGTGTAGGGTTCCGTAGTTACTCTTCCGTCACAATAAGCTAAACTGGAGCTTAAAGTGTAGTAAATGGTACCTTTCACCCGAGTTAAACAAATAGGCAAATTTGCAAAATCAGTACCTAATTAAAGTAAGTCTTTTTACTATGAAGGGAAAACTTTTTGCGATAACTCAAAAACAGCTAAACTGATCATGTCCGCTATAGTTTTCATTTATTGTCTTTCTTAAGCTCTACTTCCACGATTTTTTTCATATTTTTTGGACCTATGGTTCAAAAGTTAGAGGGGGGGGGACACATTTTTTTTTTCTTTCGGAGCGATTATCTCCGAATATATTCACTTTATCAAAAAATGTTTTTTGAAAACCCCTATTAGTTTTGAAAGACCTTTCCAACGATACCCCACACTCTAGGGTTGAAGCGAAAAAAAAAATTCACCCCCTCTTTACGTGTAGGGGAGGTACCCTAAAAAAATTTAAATTTTTAGATTTTATTGTACGACTTTGTCGGCTTCATTGATTTTTATATCCATGCCAAATTTCAGCTTTCTAGCACTAACGACCACGGAGCAAAGCCTCGGACAGACAGACAGACAGACAGACAGACAGACAGACAGACAGACAGACAGACAGACAGACGGACATGGCGAAACTATAAGGGTTCCGTTTTATGCCATTTGGCTACGGAACCCTAAAAAGATGCCGGTCTATATTGTTTTCAATCTACGAGTATGTCAACATTTTATTAATTATTCCGTGATATTTTTCAGAATATATATAACATTGTAGCTTTTTCAGGTTAATTAATTGTGTTTTTAATTCCACGATATTCAAATACCCAAATTTGTTATTTCATTATCTATAATAAAATATTCCAAAGAATGAATTTAATACATGGTCTTAGCTGAAACTTGCGCTCCCAATGCCTTAGCTTCAGATATTTCAATATACAGCCCCTGTCAGGCAGGCTTCGACTTCGGTACATCTTAACATTAAGCCTCGCGTTTGCCCCTAAGGATTCTAGACGTTTCTAGTTCTAAGCCCTGAGGCCTTATTCTATTTGACGTATCATTGTTATATTGAAATGTATTATTATTTAAGTGTGCGCAAAAGGGTTGTTTCCGATATATATCTAGTAATATTTCCGTCAATATTTTATTTAGAAGTAGAACGAAGTCAGAGATGTCTGCTAAAAGTTATGCACCAAAAACCATATCGCTATCCAACACAAGAACTTTATAAAATTAGTGAACAGCTTACTATGAGAAAATTATATATTACAGCGGCGGTATTACGAGTACATAGAACTGTAAAGTTTGATACAACGATCTTATCACGTAGACGTAAAAAATCTGTTATCCCTCCAGTGAATTGTAAATCTAAATTTGGAAGAAGACAATATCAGGCATTATCAATACACCTTTATAATATGATAAACGAAAAAATTTATATCTACTGTTTGCCTGTTTGTTTTCTACTGTAGCCCTAATAAATTGGCTAAAAAATATAACATACGACGAAACAGAATTTCTATTCGGATGACGAGTACGATAGTGACTGAAACATACACATACACTCACACACACACACACACACACACACACACACACACACACACACACACACACACACACACACACACACACACACACACACACACAACACACACGAATTGTAAGCTAATCACTTCTTTCTTTCTTTTTGAATATAAGCAGAATTTAAAATGTTAATAATTATACAAATATTGAAATAGTAATAATAATATTATGTAAGTTATTATTTTCTTTTATTTAAAATAAAAGAAAATAATAACTTACATAATATACGGGGCTTCCTGTCACAGGTATTATATATATACTTACTAGGAAGTCCCAACCATGAATGTGTTATGTTGTATACTATTTAACGAAATAAATACTTTTTGATATATTTTTTTGATATATTATGCAGTCATATACAGTGATCAATCCCAATAAAGTCAGGTGGAGTAAAATAAATAGTTTATTTTGCTCGAAGAAGACCGCCTGTTGTCATAGTTTAATTTATAATATGCTTAATTTGTATGTCATGTATCTTTTCATATTTGTAATCAATAAAGAACATTTGTTTTGTATTGTATTTTATTTCCTACAAACGTTTCTCTTGCGCTGGTGTTTCTCTAACCTTTACTTTAATTTAAAGAATATTGATAGCTTGCAGTGACCTAACGAGGAAGTGGACAGCTAATGAAGAATTAATCTTGAAGCGCGTTTAACCTTTCTTTAGTCAACACCCGGCAATCCATCGTGGTTTTTTTTAAAGTACAGCTATCACTTTACCTATCGAGAATCGTCAGACTCTACGAGCACACTTGAAACTTTATCGAAATCATTACAAAAATTATGGAAATCATTTTTTAAAGTAGATATTCCCTCATGTTGTTACAGACATGACTAAACTACAATTGCGACCGTAAGTTACAACCTCAGATTTGACGTACCTACCTATCTTAAAGTTCAAAATACAAAAAACATTCAAAATACGCCAAGTAGAATACACTTTCCTTCTTGACCGTAAGTAGGTAGGTATGTTTGACAAGGTACGTCGATTAAAATCCGCGACAGGCTACCTGTGAAAGGATGCGAGAGCCCGTTAATTGATGCGAGTGCATTTAGATTAAACTGGTATCCGGTTGTTCTTAATGAAAAGCGAGCGCGCGTGAATCAGAGTTCTAGAGTGCGCTAGTTTACCGTGACCTTAAAGCTACCCAGCCTCTTTGCGCTGCTAAAGCAGAGACGCTTACGTTGGCTGGGGCATGTGCATCGAATGCAACCTTCTCGTTTGCCGCGACGTGTGTTACTTGGCGCCATAGCTGATGCCAAGAGAAGCGTCGGTTGGCCTATGTTACGGCATAAGGACTGCGCCAAGCGAGACATGCACGCCTTCAACATCCCTGTTCATAAGACGAGGACAGAGATAAGTGGCGCAAACTGGTGTTCGACGGACGTAAAATCCATGATGAGGCTTGGTTGAAGACACTTGCTAGTAAGCGAGCCAAGCGTCATCAGCCCGACACCTGTTCGCCACGGACATACTACACCTGCCTGGCTTGTGGTCGTGTTTGCCGCTCCTGTATTGGCCTACACAGCCATGAAAAGCGCTGCCGCCCTACCTGACACTGTTTGAATAGTCTGTAATAGACTCAAAGGCCAATGATGAAGAGGAAATACCAGCTGAACCCCTTTAGTTAGTTAGTGCTTCTGGGCATTTTCCGCAAATCGATAACCATTGTGCTTATTTTGCGTGAAATCGAGGTAGCGCTACTCTAACCACCCCAGCTCCTCCACGAAGCCTAGCAAGTCTTTCAGGTTGCTAACTGCCTCCTTTAGTGTGCACGGATTCCCTAGGTATTTGCTCCTGTATACTTCTACCTGTTTGCAGTCTATGGGAATGTGTTTAGTTGTTTCCTCTTCTTCCATGCACGCTCTGCACATGGGGCTGTCTGTTTTACCCATATTGTGTAGGTGTTTGTTTAGTGTGTTGTGTCCTGTAATTAATCCTACTATTTTACGTAGTTGGTGTCTAGGTGTTTTCAGTAGTATTTTGGTGAGCTTTAAGTTTAACATCTTTGGTCTGCCTGCATGTGTCCATTTCCTTCCAGTAATTATTGTGGAGCTGAACCCCTTTTCAAATTTAGGTAAATATCTCCATCGCGCTGACGGAGATGGCTCCAAAAATTAGCGCGATTAGGACAACTGCAGCTTAGGCGAAAAATCCTGGGTAAAAATCTCAGAAATCGAGGTTTCGTTCTCGACATTTTTTCTGCTTCAAAACTTAACCAATCATAAAGAAGTTTTGGAAACGGAATGAGAAAAATGTGCTTGAACGTTTTGATTTTTGCATTTATTGTTGCCGATTTTGTATGCTAGGCGTCTGTTGGCGGCGCATTAATTTGACCGTATTTAGCGCTTTTTGAAATAACCTAGTTTTTTATAAAAAACATTAATATAAAAAAGTAAAATGTACAAGTATTGGCAATATTGAGCTTATATAAAAAAAAAAACATCAAACCCCAAAATCTTGCGCGGAAAATTTCGAAAACTTTGGTATGGAAAAATTACCACTAATGTTTCCCCTTAAGAGTAGGCAACGTATAATTGTACTTCTAAAATCTGGTTTTTAAAATCTCGGGTCAGAGATGTAGAGTTAGAACCGGTGTAGCTTTATTTGACGTTCATAAGCGCATTGTAATATGCCTACTTGAATAATAAACTATCTTTATCTTTTCATATTGTTTTCTTACACGTTAATCGGAAAAAAAAATAGCATGAAATATTTTTAAGGGAAAATCCAAAAAAAAATTATCTCCAAATATATTCACTTTTTCAAAAAATGATTGTTGAAAACCCCTATTAGTTTTGAAAGACCTTTCCAATGATACCCCACACTGTAGGGTTGAAGAAAAAAAAAATTCACCCCAATTTATGTGTAAGGGAGGTACCCTAAAAAAAAAAATTTTTAGATATTATTTTATTACTTTATTGATTTATATATCCATGCCAAATTTCAGCTTTCTAGCACTAACGACCACGGAGCAAAGCCTCGGACAAACAGACAGACAGACGGACATGGCGAAACTATAAGGGTTCCTAGTTGACTACGGACCCCTAAAAAGGACCCGAATAACCTCAGTTTTCTTGAGCCTAATAACTATAACTCTCGCCCTTGTTCGGGACGCTGTTGAAATGACACCTCTGCAGCGGACGGCTGTATTAGCACAGTTAATAAGCTAAATAATTAACTAGCCTTTGTCGAGCTATGTACTGAAGCGGAACAAATAATTACACGGATAAAAAAGTATTGAACCAAGGAAGCGGCCCACTAGATACAAATACAAACTTTACTCTCCATTATTTCGTTTAGATTTATGTAAGAGAAATGTGTTTTATATGTGCATAGTAATATATAATAAGTTACCGACTCGGTTTAAGGAAATGCCCTTATCAAAATATAAAAGAAAATTAACTGAATGGCTCCAGGAGGAATGTTTCTATAATATAAATGAATTTTTAAACTGTAATGAAAACTGAGATATATTTATTTTGAATTTTGTGTGATATTCGTATTTTTTTTTTCTTGTATTTTCCTGACATAATCTTTTATTTTATTTTCTGAATTTTTATTGTTGAAATGACCGATTGAATTTTGTATATTTTATTAATGTTTCTTAATTTTAAGTTATATAAATTTCCTGTTGTATATATTTCTACGCCAGTGATGGCAGAATATGCTGTTCTATACCAAAAAACAACGACACCAGAATTGTATATACCATATTCTATGAAATAAATTATTATGAATTATGAATTATGAATTATGAATATTATTTGTTTTTATTGTACGTAGCCTATTTTGTACACTGCTGGGCAGAGGCCTTTCTTCCGCCACTCATCACGGTTTGGTGCATGTCACCAGTCGCTGCAAAAATCGTCGAGGTCATCCCGCCAGCTATTTTTGGTTTGCCTCTGCCTCAGCTAATCTGCGGTGTCTATCCGGTAGCCAGTTTGGTCCACCGGTCCCGGTGCATACGGCAGACGTGTCAAACCCAACCACATTTAAGCTTAGTGGCCTTAACACTCACATCTTACTGTCATCCACTGTCATCTTAGTAATTTGTAAGCTTTACCTTTTAATCCCTTAAGCATACAACAGTTCAGCTTCCAACAATGTACTTTTAACGCACGGTTTTGTTGTATCCAAATTTAGCAAAGTATTATCGACGACCGGTTTGGCCTAGTGGGTAGTGACCCTGACTATGAAGCTGATGGTCCCAGGTTCAAATCCTGGTAAGGGCATTTATTCGTGTGATGAGCATGGATATTTGTTCCTGAGTCATGGCTGTTTTCTATGTATTTAAGTATGTATTAGTACATTACGATACAAGTGCGAAAAATAGGAAATTCGAAACGAGTGGCGATAAATTAAAACACGACCGAAGGGAGTGTTTTAAATCGACACGAGTTGCGAATTACCTATTCGCACATGTATCGTACAACGTTTTACAGTACATATGGCCCTTTAAATGTTCGACACAGTAACATAATATGCTACTTCTCGCACTAGTGCTATAAAGTAGCCCCATATGTACTGTAAAAATATTTATGTATTATATATATCGTTGTCTAAGTACCCTCAACACAAGCCTTATTGAGCTTACTGTGGGACTTAGTCAATTTGTGTAATAATGTCCTATAATATTTATTTATTTATTTATTTACTATCGCATTGCGCATCTGAATATACTATGTGTTCATAGTGAGATATATCCAAGGAAACATCTGTATCTATACATGTTTGTTCTATTGTTGTTTCTTGTATGATTGTTTCTGTGTTATCTCCGAAATATAAAATAAAATAAATAAAAAATCTACGATACCAGTTCTGGAACGCAGTTCGGTCATTTGTGTGAAAATAAGAAAAATCTAAAAATTTAATCATCAAACATAGCGTGATCACTTTTGCAATTACTTACAACATGTATGAATACCCTACAATGAAAATATAAAATTCATTATTTACATATAGAAGTTTTACTATTAATAAGCTTGAATCTAAAATAGGTCCTTGAGGCATTGCACCGAGGATGATGGCGACATTTCCTCGTTGTACCGCAATGCTGATACGTTGTGCGAGGAAGCGACCAGCTCTTCGGTCACCAGTTACGTCAAACAGATGTCAGACAGACGTTACGATTTCTGTAAAAAACTTATGCGCGCTGG
This sequence comes from Cydia pomonella, assembly GCF_033807575.1. Lineage (NCBI taxonomy): Eukaryota > Metazoa > Arthropoda > Insecta > Lepidoptera > Tortricidae > Cydia > Cydia pomonella. Next base: position 23,751,043 of record NC_084709.1, on the reverse strand, counting down.
GTTCCATGGACCTAGAGTTTCAACGCCAAATGATACAAAATGGTGTTCTCTACCGAGGCTCTTATTTATTACGTTTCAAAAATTCTGTAATTTTCCGAATTTATTATGAGTACATACGTGGCCTAGCGGTAAGAGCGTGCGACTTGCAATCCGGAGGTCGCGAGTTCGAACCCCGGCTCGTACCAATGAGTTTTTCGGAACTTATGTACGAAATATCATTTGATATTTACTAGTCGCTTTTCGGTGAAGGAAAACATCGTGAGGAAACCGGACTAATCCCAACAAGGCCTAGTTTACCCTCTGGGTTAGAAGGTCAGATGGCAGTCGCTTTCGTAAAAACTAGTGCCTACGCCAAATCTTGATATTAGTTGTCAAGCGGACCCCAGGCTCCCATGAGCCGAGGCAAAATGCCGGGACAACGCGAGGAAGAAGAAGATTATGAGTACATACGTGAAAAGCAATTTCAAACCGATGGAGATATTCTCAAACAACACGCCATATGTTCAAAAGTAACAAAAAGTTACAAACCAGAAACAAACCGGGACATGTATGGTTGTGTCCGCAAAAACGGCGCAGATCTACAAACATAAGCTACGAATAACTTTTTGTCGACCATCTGTCGACCATTCCATGTAAACGGTAAGTTTTTCATCTAACCTTTTTAACAAATTCGTTATTTAAGCAATGTAGTTATTTAATTAATCGTAGCTCAAAGTATTTGCGTAATTATGAGTACGAGTAGCTTACATAAACGTTTGTTTTAATACCGAATTTCTCTGTCAAAGTACTTATTAATATAGTAAAAGAAGATTAGCCAAACTACGATAATAAAAGACTAGCCAAAAGAGTACCAGGGTGCATAGACAAGATGCCAATCGTTGTTTTTTAAATGAAATGAAATGAAATGAAATCGTTTATTCACAATGAACATATGGTAACATAAGATCTTAAATTACAAGCATTGTGTCCCATGATATATTCAGTCCATGTAGACATGTGAACAGTTGTCAGTGATAACTTGATTAGATCACTCGGTCAATTAAAATGAATTATATTTATATGATTAAATACCTATAATTTAACATCAACTAATAAGAAATAATTTAATGAGGAGTCAATAGCATGAAAATATTAAAATTACAAAAAATAATAATAATAATAAATAGGATGAAATAATTATAAAAGATTTTGCTCCGTAACGTAGGGTAGTTATATCTCTCCATCACACTTCCATATTAGTGCGACAGTGACGCTTGCGTTTCGTTCGCTACGGAGCGTAAACAATTGGTAAGTTGGCTACGCATCCTTGGTTTAGAAAGCCAAAAAAATAGTGCAAATGTCGACTTACGTAACTGTGAAATGCTGCCGCACCGGATTTTTCTTACAAAGATATAGATTGTGTCATTCACGAAGACGCATGCCTTAAGTCGTAAGACCATGTTATTAAAGGTTAGATTTGACAAATCTGCGTGTCATCATGTATGACACGAAATATACGAACGTTCACTTTTATCAACTAATTGCGTGCAGTAATTTTTAGGGTTCCGTAGCCAAATGGCAAAAAACGGAACCCTTATAGATTCGTCATGTCCGTCTGTCTGTCCGATTCTGTCACAGCCACTTTTTTCCGAAACTATAAGAGCTGTACTGTTCAAACTTAGTAAGTGGATGTATTCTACGAACCGCATTAAGATTTTCACACAAAAATAGAAAAAAAACAATAAATTTTGGGGGTTCCCCATACTTAGAACTGAAACTCAAAAAATCTTTTTTCATCAAACCCATACGTGTGGGGTATCTATGGATAGGTCTTCAAAAATGATATTGAGGTTTCTAATATCATTTTTTTCTAAAATGAATAGTTTGCGCGAGAGACACTTCCAAATTGGTAAAATGTGTGTCCCCCCCCCCGTAACTTCTAAAATAACAGAATGAAAAATCTAAAAAAAATATATGATATACATTGCCATGTAAACTTCCACCGAAAATTGGTTTGAACGAGATCTAGTAAGTAGTTTTTTTTTAATACGTCATGAAATTTAAAAAAAAAATTTTTTTTCATCATACCCATACGTGTGGGGTATCTATGGATAGGTCTTCAAAAATGATATTAAGGTTTCTAATATCATTTTTTTCTAAACTAAATAGTTTGCGCGAGAGAACCTTCCAAAGTAAAAAAAAGTGTGTCCCCCCCCCCTGTAACTTCTAAAATAACAGAATGAAAAATCTAAAAAAAATATATGATATACATTGCCATGTAAACTTCCACCGAAAATTGGTTTGAACGAGATCTAGTAAGTAGTTTTTTTTTTAATACGTCATGAAATTAAAAAAAAAAATATATTTCATCATACCCATACGTGTGGGGTATCTATGGATAGGTCTTCAAAAATGATATTAAGGTTTCTAATATCATTTTTTTCTAAACTGAATAGTTTGCGCGAGAGAACCTTCCAAAGTGAAAAAAAGTGTGTCCCCCCCCCTGTAACTTCTAAAATAACAGAATGAAAAATCTAAAAAAAAAAAAAAAAAATTTACATTACCATGCAAACTTCCACCGAAAATTGGTTTGAACGAGATCTAGTAAGTAGTTTTTTTTTTAATACGTCATAAAATTTTAAAAAAAATTTTTTCATTAAACATATACGTGTGGGGTATCTATGAATAGGTCTTCAAAAATGATATTTAGGTTCCTAATATCATTTTTTTCTAAACTGAATAGTTTGCGCGAGAGACACTTCCAAAGTGGTAAAATGTGTGTCCAAAGTGGGAAAATGTTGAACAAGATCTAATAAGAAGATTTTTTTTTAATACGTCTTAAATTGTACGGAACCCTTCATGCGCGAGTCCGACTCGCACTTGTTTTAATGATATAAGAGGCAAATGAGAAGCCTAATAATAAGCAATTACCATCGCACATGGACACTAAAAACACCAGAGGGATTGCAAGTTCGTTGCCGGCCTTTAAGGTGTAAATACGCACGTACCCTCGTCCATGAATATTCGTATTCGTATTCCTATATACGAATATTCGCATCGTTTTAAAAATTCGCATCGACATTTGCATTCGCATTAAATAAAGCGAGTGTTTGCGAATACCAATGCTCGCAGGTCGTGTCTTGTCTCGTCGACTCGCGTATGGGCAGTGCGCGCAAACTGATTTTAATTAAATTATACATTTTGACCGGTAGACAGCATTTTTCAACACTATACGAGTAACATGTATCATTTGTGTACCTACCTGAACTTTCAAGTACTTGGAATACGTGCCTGTAATGTACAGCTGAAATGCAATAAATAAATACAATACAACATCCTCTTTTAAGGTAACATGTGTGTTATGTACTAACAGTTTTTTTCTAATGATTACTTTATCTGATTTATAAATCTGTTTGGAGTTAGTGATATGAATTACAAGGTAATACTATTAATTAATTGTATCTGAAGGGAAATAACTACGGTAACACGAACCTTATTCTAAATATGATTCAATCAACTAAATCGTTAGTTTAAATGACCATCCGTTTGAATAAATTTACTTTTTCTAATCATGATTGTGACAAAAATCATATGATTTAATTATATATAATTCAATATTATTGGTAAGTAATATCATGATTGAATTCACAATAAAGTTGATATGATTAAGTAGGACGTTTCCATTTTTAATCTTAGATATATTTTTTTTTCTAATACTTACTTACTTACTCCGTTGGCTCAGCGACCCAAAATGAGACTTGGCCTCCGACACAAGACATCGCCACTTTTCTCGGTCCTGTGCGACCTCTCGCCAATTGTCGACTCGAAGCTCGCGCAGATCCGCCTCCACCATGTCGCTCCAGCGATACATAGGGGTTTTTTTCTAATAAGGAATAATAATAAACATATTCCCTAACATTCGTATTAGTATTAGGGCATCCTGGACATTTGGATTTGCATTCGCATTCGCGACATCCCTGAAATGGTAGTGGAATACAAAAATGACACACAGCTCGAAAAGTAAAAATAAAGAACATGAATAAAAATAACTTAAGTTAAATCTAATGGTTAACGAAAACCATACAGCATGATTTCGTACATAAAGTACCTATGTAAATTATAAGCAGAAATGTGAAGAAAAGCTAATGTTTAAGCATAGTATAATGCCGCTTTATATATTAGCCCAAAGGAGCAATGAAAGCTGACCTAGATCTGGTCCAGGTCAAAGCCCCTGCACTGCGATGCATCGCAGTTTTACGACTTACTTTTAAACTAGTATCGTGTAAAGTATTGAATTATATGGTTTAAGAATTTATCGCTTTACTAGAATATTTTATGTACCTATTTTAATGGTAGACGCGCTAGTAGCCTAACGGTAAGGGCGTGCGACTTACAATCCGGAGGTCGCGGGTTCAAACCCCGGCTCGTACCAATAAGTTTTTCGGAACTTATGTACGAAATATCATTAATTGATATGGTATACTCGTATAGGATTCGGCAGATTCCCACGGGCTGCAGAAATACAACACCCTTCGGCCAGAAGCCCGCGCTCGCGATGCCCAGCAGCAATTTAGTGTGGGTGTGTGGGTGTGTTGTACAGACGTACAATAAGAGCCAATGAGGCCTTTAAATTTGAAACAGATGTGTTTAAAGTCGATTCTGAACTGTATCGACTAAAGGAATAAAATAGTGCGTGTTTTTTTTTGTTCTTAATCAGTTCGATTCCCGGTCATGACACTCAAGACAAGTAAATAAAAATAAATGTATCCTTTTAAAAATAAAATAATGTTTCCTTTAAGTAAAATTATCTGACTTGAGGTTGGCCCTTTCCCCCCAGGGCCCAATCATTTTTTCGACCTGTTTAATATTATGTACAGTGTTCTAATGCCTTCACAATAAAGTTCAGGTAGTTTTAAGCTCGTTCTCTCCAATATATCTAACGCATTTTGACTACAAAATCCTGTTGACCGACTCATGCGTAAAAATTTGAATATTAAACGCGCGTAAATTAACTATAGCTCATACAGCCCAACCATTAAATTCACAGGTAATTGAACATTTTCAACCCATACAGCGTGTACATATTGTACATAGTAATAAGTAAAATTATGCGGGCTGAGTAACTTATTCACGAGAAAGTAAGCATACTGAAACAATATTGTTCGGAGCGGCTCGGCGCCCGCTAACTGCTGTATTTGTATGATAATAGTGCTAATAATGGAAGTATAGGATATTCAGATTATTAATATTGAGGGATACATTTATATTACAGTATTTTATCTAGATATTTTATATAGAGACGCGTAGTGAGTAGCTACAGTTTGGAGTCATCCACGATGACGCGCAGATATGTCAAATTTAACCTTTAAATTGTGAGTTCCTGTAATTGGCTCTCTGTGTTAATCTTGTTGTCCTATTGTAAGTTTAAAGCTGTTGGTTCTCCTGAACATAAATAAATAAATAACAAGATATCTCGAGTGAAGGCACGCGTCATCGTGAATGACACGTTCTATATATTTATTTGTTTCTTAAAAATATGTTTCTTAATAATACGGTTGCAAAAAAATATATGAATAGCAATTTTGAAACCTGTAGTAACTCTATTGATTCGAGACCGGATTAAACAACTTTTAGTAGATAGAAAAAACAATACGAACATAGGTCTAAACCGCACAATTATCGCATCGGCATTAAAGAAAAACACATAAAGGAATAAATTGTAATAGCCACGTAACTTTTCGTAGCATCTGTCATTTCGGTACATTTTTTTGTTTGGCGTTCGTACGATTATCATCTTACGCTAGGCCCCCTACGCTAGACAAGGTTATTAAAGGTTAGCGTAGTTACTACAATTATTACCGTTCCAATATTAACTATTCTTGATTTTCACTAAAACTAAGCCTGATGTTGCTTGCTGGCCGTTTTCTGGTCAGTCGCAGCCAAAGTTTAGTTTAGTTGCGATGCCTCGAGGCAGACATAAACGAAGAGCTGGCTCCGGAAAATGTTGTATGATTTATTATAATTGCTCTAATTACTGACCAGAAAACGGCCGACAAACAACATCAGGCTTAGTTCTAGTGAAAATCAAGAATTTTCATACCACGTCAGTGGCAAATAAGTATACGGTCTGCCTGAGCCTCTAGCCTTTAGACGCCCGCAACTCCGAAAGTGATAGATGCGCGTTGCTGACCCTTCAATAACCTGTAGAAGTCTACTCCTTTTTTGTAGAACCCTGTACTGTAGTGCCTCGAGAACACCTCGGCAGAGAGCACATTCCACAGCCGCAGCGTCCGCGGGAAGAAATTCCTCTAAATTCGCAGAGTGCTTGACCATTTAGGTCCTAAGAGTGCGGTTACATTGATATACTATCCTTATTACTGAATCCAGGCATCTGACTGTTGTTCATCGGTAGAGGTCAAAGAATGCAGGCGACTAAGGATGCAAGTTTTAGAGTTATGTGTGTCGTGTAGTATTAAAGGAAAATTAGTATTTAATCTGATTATAAAATTGCCAGGACTTTTTGTTTGTGGAAACAAGGGCCGTATGGCATCTAAAAATATTTTAATTTTTCGCCTGCGGGTGATTTGTGCGCAATAATGCGAAACATTGTTTTTTTAATGATGAAATATAGGACCTTATCTCTATAAATGAGAATCTATGGCACGTTTCGTTTCGCACGCTCCTTTTGTCCAACTGAAAAGTTTGTTGACATATCACTGACCTCCGCCATATCATGTACAGCTGCCAGACACCCACATAGCAAACTAGTTTTTGTTGTTTTCATTATCATATAGATACTATTTTCAGGGGTTAGCTCTTAGTCTATGAACTAACGCGGTAGTCGTTGGTTCCCTCCGGCAATACTAGACTTACAGTTAGATACTAACTTATGTTTACTAGGATTTATGTTACTTTATATTATACTTTAGTTATTTATATACATTATTCAAGCCCTAAATTGAAACAATGGTTCGAAAAGTGGAATCCTGAGCATTGTGGTGGTTCCATGGCGCGAGGGCTTAACAAACTTTGCTCCTGAGTGAAATACAAAAATGTTTACCATACTAACGCGAGGAAAGTACTAACTGTAAAGGATTACAAATCGTATTTAGATGAACGTTATTTAAAAATCATTACTTTATTTCGGAACTTATATAGGTACGATATATCGTTTGATATTTACCAGTTAGTTTTCAGTAAAGGAAAACATCAAGCAAGAGTTGGAAGGTCACGTCAGAAGTAAAAACAAGTGCTTACGCCAATTCTTTCTTCTAGCAGACCCCAGGTTCCCATTGAGCCGTGACGTAGTCCTCATTTTCCTCTCTGGGTGTTACTTTTTTTTGACACAATTTGATGTAAATAAACCACAGCTTTGTTTTTTATTAGATAAGTATATATTTTAATTGTTGGAAGATTTAGGAGCATTAAAAATTTGTATGGAATTTAGGTACATTTCGCTCCTAATTCTTATAATAATCAAAAAACCGCCCAAGTGCGAGTCGGACTCGCACACGAAGGGTTCCGTACAATGGTAGATAATGATCTATAAACAACATTCAAAAATCATGTTTGTTGTATGGGAGCCCCCTTAAATATTTATTTTATTCTATTTTTTAGTTTTTGTTGTAATAGCGGCAACAAAAATACATCATTTGTGAAATTTTCAACTGTCTAATTATCACGGTTCATCAGTTACACCCTGGTAAGAGACGTACAGATGGACGGATGCACGGACGGACCGCGGAGTCTTGGTAATAGGGTTCAGTTTTACCCTTTGGGTACGAAACCCTAAAAATTTAAATTCAAACGAAGCATAGCTATGATTATTTAATATACATTAAATTTTATAAAAATATTTTCCATTATGTCAAAACCAATGACCAAGCATAGAAAAGACTTTGCAAAGGTGGCCGCCGACGCCCGCTAGGAGAAGAAGAAGATTATGCCAATATCGAGAGAGTAAAATGGAGACTACGTTATAGAGAAGCGGTCCCCATTTTCTCTTTAAACAATACTGCGCAGTCACCTCCATAATGTGTTTCTAATCCTCTTTGACAGCCCGCACATCTCAAAGTACACATTGACATAATTGAGTAACATAAGCGTAGCGTTACTTGTGAGATCTCCCTCTACGGTGGATTATACGGTAACGAGAAATTTCTAACTGACATTGCCAACGGATGCACGTAGGGCGATCTCGATGCACTTAGAACGGCAACTCCTATCCGGAATAAGAAGAGGTTTTCTGCAAAAGCTCCAATCAAATAGCTACTTTAAGACAATAACTAGAAGTCTCAAATTTGAAAGACTTGAGGAATCCTTAGTATCTTGATTTGCGGAATCAAAATGATGTAGTCTTAATGCGGTGATGAAGAGAAATCAGCTCTGATGTTAAAGGTTTAAGGTTTGAGTTGCATGAACGAGTAAGTATTTTACGCTTTTTTGGATTTAGTGAGACGTATAGCATTTGTAGACTAAACTGCGGGATGGCAAGATAGAACTAGATGCGTCGTAAGTAAGGGACTTATTTTATTTTTTCAATTATGTTTAATGAAATATAGGAAATGAAAACGCAGCATGATTTCGCACGCATTTCTTCTTAAGCTAGATTTCTAAGAACACACGCACAAAATGGAGAAAAGTAACTGCACGTTTTTAATTTATTTTCGATTACTGGATACTAACTTGTATCTAGAAAGAGACCTAGAGAGAGAGAAAAGGCGTAACCGTTGATGCTACCGGTATTAACCGGTATTGAGAGAGATCGATAAATATCATTTTCACCTCACCAACTGGTAAAGGCCCTCTTGATTGTTCAAAAACTAATGACAAAGTTGCATTTTATCCACATGTGGGGCATATTAATCAAACGCAAATTTTGTTTATTTTGTTTATTTATTACATTTATAAGCTAACAGGTACACCAAATCGCTTACAAACTAGATTACAGTAGGATATACAATACAAATTACATTATATACATTAAAACACAATTCATTATTTGCAGAAATATTAAATATAGGATTATTAAATAAATTAAAGTTGAATTTGAGTTGTTTCTGTATGATAGCTAGTTGAATTGACTTTTAAATTATGATTTTGATTGATATTTTTTATTACGTTCATTTTGATTTGTTTTTTTTTTTTTTTGGTATTTCATAGTTAGTAGTTCCCTCACGTCGGTGTGGTGAAATATAATTTACTTGTTGAAAGTTGTATTTTTAGGAAACTATTCTGGAACATGATACTTTTCTTTCATTAATAGCGTAGTGATCCTACCTACGAAGCGGGAGGTTCTGGGTTCCAATCCCGGTGAGGGCATTTTTTCATCACGAATATTATGTTGTTCCTGAGTTATGGAAGTATTTGTGTTTTTATCTATGTAAATATGTGTATATGTATTGCGATATAACAAGGAAATGCCGCCAGCATCGTTGATACAATGCCTCAAGAACCTATAGCTAGTTATAGCAATACCTCTGTACTATCCATCTACTATGTAAATAAAGAATTTATAATAACTTAAAACAAAAAAAAACTATCGGAATTTAAAAAAAATATGTATGTATATCGTCTACTAGTGTCCATAGTATAAACTTTGCTTAATTTGAGGCTAGTTTAACGGTGTAATATTGTCTCAAAATATTTATTTTATTTCATTCAACTTCATTGCTTTCTACCTCTGACTGCCACTAAAATTTAAGGTTGGAAACCGACATTCTCTTCCTCGGGAACCAACCGAGCGATATACGAGTGTTCCAATTCCCACGCGTACGTCAGATATGAACGTGTATTAAATCGTTAATCGTACGCAACAGAGTCCAATACTCGATGATCCAATGAACTTAGTAGCTTCCTAGTCTTAACCAATTTCTGAAAACTGTGAATCTATTTTGATTTCGGGATCCAGATATACCGTATGCTTACACAGAAGCTACGTCAACCCATTAGGGAAATCCAATCTGTGAAAATATGCATGAGTGTTTCTTCCGTCTTAAGAGATGCTGCACTGTCTTGTGTCATGAATAGGGTGCATGTTCATATTTATAGTATACACACAAACCCCCGTGTTATGAATAGGGTGCATGTTCATATTTATAGTATACACATAAACGTGTACTAAGGTTACGATGCTGATAATCGTTTGTCCCTTTCCATCATACCAATACGTCGGAAAGGGACAAACGATTATTAGCGGCATCGTAACTTTAGTACATGTTTATGAATAAGGGGGTAAAGGTACAGTTTGCATTCAGCCTAAATCAGCATTACTGCAGCATCATTACAACACGGCATTACTGCTAACTGCATTACGGTCGCAAATGTCAAAAATCTTTGTGGTGAAGGCCTCTAGACTTGAAAGGGTTTGAGTGATTAATCATTTTTTTCCTGTGTGTACTGTTCAGTATAACATGGTTTCACTTTTATAATCTCTCTTTTTAATGTGTCACTATATACGAACACATCCGTGGCAGCCTTGGAATTCGTGCAGGAAAGTCGCCTCCGATGGTATGGCCATATAAGCCGCAGACCAGTAGACTACGTCGGAAATAGATGCCTCAACCTCACTGTCCAAGGCCCTAGATCACGCGGCCGCGGTAGGCCTAAGAAGCACTGACTGGAGGTCGTGACAGCGGACATGGAAGAGAACAATCTCACACCTGAGGATGCCGAAGACCGGGCAAAGTGGAGAAGATTAAGTAGGAAAGCGGACCCTGGCACTAGGCCGGGAAAACGTTGAAGAAGAAGACTACATACGTCTTCTTCTTTTTCTTTCATTTAAAATATAGCCTCCATCAAATCTATGATGATTTGGCGCTGTCAAGTGTCGTTATACAGTAGAAACTTAAGTGTGCTCGTAGAACATAACGTTGTTCGGTAGTTGCTTTTAGTAAAGATGTAACTGGACTAAACTAAAAGCCACGATAGATTGCCGGATGTTGACTAAAACATGGTTAACCGTGTTTCAAGATTAGTTCTTCATTATCTGCACACTTCCACGATAGTTCACTGCATAATAAGCTATCAATTTTACACTTTATACAACATTAATGAGCGAAACACAAGAAAATATTCTCGAGATGTCTTCACCATCTTGAATGTCAACGACAACCACGTACATACTTGACAGATGTTAAAGGAGCCACCGCCTGTCACACACATATAAGGTCAGGTAGGGGAAGTGCGCCATGCCGTCTAAGTGCGCCTACCTTGAACACTCTTAGAGTCTAAGTGTTGTAGAATACTAGTAATATTAGTAGTATATAAGTAGTTTTCGATATATTTAAGGTAGGCGCATTTGGACGGCATGGCGCACTTCCCCTACCTCACCTTATGTCACAACTACGCTTAACCAAGTAGCGTTCTTATTCCAGGACGCCTAATTGCTCGTCTCACCAACTCCCGATAAGCAACGAGAATGAGATTCCTGATTTCGTCATTAATGCAAGCTCTGAACGCGATGATTGAGGCAGGACTTCGGCCGGCCCAATGAATCCTCACGAAGATGTCCGCAGGTATTCATTGGGCTTCGGGCCGGATTAGTGACCACTGACGTGGATACTCTGGCTGCTGCAATTTCTAGTGAGTACTTTATCGCTGTTACTATTTACAAGTTTTTTTTTAACTTGCAATATGTGTATGTATGATCGGGTTAAATTAGACCCACTTCCTACAGTTCGATTGAGCTGAAACTTCACATACAGGGTGATTCATGAGACGTGAGCAGGACCAAGCCTACACAATCAGTAAATGTTAATGAATCGTTCACCGTCTTATTTAAGTAAAATAATCACGCTTTTTTTCTGTTATCTAACTTTATTCAGCACAAATTTGATTGTCTACAATCATGGACACCCTACAACACTTAAAAAAAACCGGACAAGTGCGAGTCGGACTCGCCCACCGAGGGTTCCGTACTTTTTAGTATTTGTTGTTATAGCGGCAACAGAAATACATCATCTGAGAAAATTTCAACTGTCTAGCTATCATGGTTCACGAGATACAGCCTGGTGACAGACGGACGGACGGACGGACAGCGCAGTCTTAGTAATAGGGTCCCGTTTTACCCTTTGGGTACGGAACCCTAAAAAAACATTTTCATTGAAATTGCATTAACGTTTAATGCTTTACAGTTCCATATGAGCCTATCGAACAAAACAGTAAATTTTACTGTTCCGAAAAGACAGTAAATTTTACTGTTTTACTTACTTACTCCTCTGGTGCAGCGACCCAAAGTGTGTCTTGGCCTCCAACACGACTGCTCGCCACTGATCCCGGTCCTGTGAAGTTTCTCGCCAGTCTTCAACCTGGACTGTTATGAGTAGCTAAAATGTACATGTAGTGACTGTTCGTTTATTTTTATCGTTTTTTTAATACTTAGAACTGTTCAAACTAACTGTTTGTAACGTTACCGTTTTGTATTTTACTGTTTTCAAACATTTGTCGATATTGTATAAAGCAGTTAATCTTAATGAAAATCACTTTAATGTGTGCGATCGATCTTTTTTTTTCAGTGAATACTATCATATGGTACTATCGCGCTGATCTGATGGTGGTCATAGGAACTCTGTAATAAAACAATGTAACCTAAGTTTAAACTGAAATAAATGTCATATATAAAGAAAAAGTGCCCAATGCCTCAGTGCCCAAGGCTAGAATCAAACCAGCGTCCTCTGCAATCGCGGCAGATGCCTAAAGGCGCTCGGCAACCTGGGTCGCAAAGACTAATCTCTCTCGCTGTTTCGTAACCCCGTAGGCGATAGGAGGTGCGTACGAAGGGTATAGGTGGGGTATAGGAGGGCGTAGGAAGGGTATAGGAGGTGCAAGCACATACTGCTCACCCTTAGAGACGCCTAGTCTTACGAAGATGGCATAGTCGAGAAATTGTGATCAGTTCCGCCGTGGCGAGGTGGCCTAGGGGTTCATGGCCTTAGCTCGGATAGCTAAAGACTCAAAACTGGAGGGATAGGATCTTCAAAACTGGAGGGCTTCGTCACTTTTTCTTTAAGATGAAAGATAAAGATATTGTACAATTCAAGTAGGCATATTACAAAGCGCTTATGAACGTCAAATAAAGCTACACCGGCTCTGACCCTACACCTCTGACCCGAGAAGATTTAAACTTTAATATGTAACATCTATTTCAGTTTACAATTTATATATAGTAGTATGATTACATAAAAAACAGAAATCAAAATATTTGTTAAAAAAATTATTTTATTTGTTTTCAAAGTTGTATAATATATAATGTTGAGTCCAAACTAGTGTCGAAACTAAATAATAAGTTAATTTTGAAAGTCGTATTTCAATCGTCTATATGACGTGTCTGACAAAAAAATGGCTAAAGCTACATTTTAACGTGACTAAAAAAGAAGGATCTACACGAAACTAAATATATTTTTCTACTCGTCGACTGTTATGGTAGAATTAATATTTCGTATACCAAAATATAATTGCGTTCTAATACAATAGTCATATAATCTAGCTTTTCAATCTCGCACCTTATTTAGGCAACTCAGCAAGCTTCGTTGCCTAAACACGGTATTATATCACGATTGTATAAAATACTATTATTCGGATTACCGTCTTTCAAATATTTTATATTGTTTGCATTTGAGAAAGAAAATAAAAATAAAAACTTACGAAATAAGTGCGCTTGTGGTAAAAGGAAAAATTTTGAACTTTTACTCAGTGATTTCAAAACACTTTCTCGTAAATTAGTCCTTATTGCGTCGCTTTACAATACAAATTACAAGTTACTAAATAAGTGCTTTTAATTGTACATTTCCACGCTAATGTTGTACAATGTTTTATTAGTTAAGCTATTTTTGTATCGCTTCTTTTATACATATATATTTTTTTTTACTTATTTATTAATTACACGTCAAGATTAGGTACATTAAATTGAATTACATTAGAGTTGCCTGGGGCATCGTCCCCAGAACGCTTGCTGCATTTCCCCGTTGAATTGCCAGACTTAGCCGCTGAGCGAAGTATTCCCCCGCACGAAGGTCGCCGGACACCCACACAAGTTTGTGAGAAATTTCTTTCACGACTTGTTTGGTGTCCGATGACCACGGCCCAAAGGTTTCAACTGCAAGTGCCGCAAATATGTATCTCGTAGTAAGACAAATGTACAGTCGACATCAAAAGTAGCGGATCAGACCGGAGTCGAATGTAAACCATTTTCTAATAGCTTAACGTATATATATTCAATCCAATTAGTTATGTTACTTTGTCACTGATTTTAGTTGTCACTAATACGGTTGTTGGCGTTTCCGACAAAGTCTTCCTCTAAAGCTTTCCAGTCTTCTCTGTTCCGACCGGTTCTTGTCCACGTTGGTAGGAAATCATCCTCCCATCTCATTTTCGGGTGAACCAATTAGTTATATTTCATTATTATTATTAATGATTTATTCTCATAATACACGGTACATATGTGTTACATCAGTATAGTACTGCCAAAATGCGAAGCGGTTTGATGGCAGTTAAATTCGCTTTTTCGCTCTTTTTCGCTTTTTGTGTCCATTTTTTTATTTTTGATCTTGACATATAACCTGTCCACCTCAGTCAGAGACGCAGCCAGAGAAATAAGAAAAAAGAACAAGAAAATGGACGTGGATCGTATATAACACCCTATCAAATTTTGGGGATGGATTTCAGATTTGTCTCAGACTGAATCTGTGCTCTCTATGTCAAAAAATGACGCGGAGCCACATAACCGTTTTTTTTTTAAGATATGAAAGTATTTACCATATGAACCTTGATCGAGCCCTCCAATAAATACTAAGTATAAATACCACAGTAACTACCAACGTACTGCAAACGCAATACATTCACGATTATTCCGATTGCGGGTCTAATGCGAAGCATCATGCATGCTACCACATAACCGCGGCTTTCAGCTATTTTCTAATTTGGACTTTATTAAAAATGGAACAAAGTTGTTTCTGCATTAGTGAGGTAGTTGAAATGCGAGCTTGCGGGGAATGATAATCGAAGCTAGTGTGCCGTCGCATTAGCTGCTTACATTTTTGATGGTACTTTTGAATTGTATGTGCAGATGATATGCTTTAACACACTACACTCCTAATATAACGCATATGGGGTCATACAGGCAGAAAGGCAAAAATATCTCGCGTGTACCCTAAGTAAAAATATGATAGTATTTCCGAACGTCTATCTTGATGATAAAGATAGTTTTCATGTGTGTCAAAAATTTGGGCGACAAATACCAATAAAATCAAGAAGTAACTATTGAAAATGATAGTAGACGCTCGCTTCTCAATGCAAACTTAGATCTTTATAGTTTTAAATATCATTAATTAATAAGAGCTTTAATTTTTTTTATAAAATTTGTTTTTCGCTCCTCACTCTTATAAAAATTAAAAAATCGAAAAAAATTAAATGAAGGAGCATATCTGTAATAAACACATCGAATTACGTAAAAATATTTTATATAATGTCCATGAGTATATTTATTTGGGCCAATTAGTCTCCTTCCAGGCGCGTCAGGAAAAAGAGGTCGAAAGACGGATTGAAAACGCCTGGAGGAGCTATTGGTCCATGAAACACCTGATGAAAGGTAATCTTCCGATATATCTCAAACGGAAGCTCATGGACATGTGCATACTCCCAGTTCTAACCTACGGGGCACAGACTTGGTCTTTGACTAAAGCTCAGAAGTCCAAACTCGGACTTTGCCAACGAGCTATGGAGCGTAGCATATTAGGTGTCAAATTGGTGGATCGAGTCCGGAACACCACGCTGCGCTCCAAGACACAAATCAGCCTTTGCCCAGCAGTGGGACACGACAGGCTCCAAATAATAAATAAATAATAATAATAATGTTAATATTCAGAGGGGAAAATACAGAGTACGTTTGTATGGAGAATCGGTGACGTTACGTGAAGTGAGGAATCCATATGGTGAAGAGGAAAGGGGTCCTCTTCACCATATGGATTCCTCACTTTATTATTTATATTTTATAAAAATCAAAGTTACATTAAAACCAAGAGATCCAATGCCAATATTGACTACATTGATTAAAATAACACAGTAAATTACAAATACGTCAATAACATATTGCATATACTATTACGTACCTGCTGATTAATTTCGATTGACTGTAATTAAAATACCGATACCATGCGGTTTGCATAATTGGTCGGGATACTAGGTACCTAATTAGTTCTCATACAATAACCTCAGCCCGGATCTTCGACCCCACTTTTATTACTTAAAAACACATTTATATCATTTTGGCATCAATAAGTTCGAATTGGCCTCCTAGGATCATCGCATTTAATTTTAATAAACAAACACACAGCGTGAAACCATCGCCACGGGGCGTAATTCCGTAGCACGTAGTCGTAGGCTGCTACGTCGTTCGTAGCTCCGTAGCGTCCCTCGTAGCGTAATCAAAATTCAACCCGACGCTCAACGATTTCGCATCAGCTGCCGCTTGCTTACAAGTAACATGTGGTATCTGAGTTTTTTGTTAAATATTAATTAGATTAAAATTGTTACATTAATTTTGTATTAAGCAAAACCGTCTGCAAATGATACCACAATAATTAGAAATAAAGCAAAAGTGGCTACTACTGGTGAATTTCCAATATGACTTGCAAATCCGGTAGCCTTTTAAAAAGTGTAATACTCTTGCGATAGATGTCGCTAGGCGCCTCTCTAAGGCGCATTATGTGATAAGTCTCGGTAGCTCAGATGCCAGAGCGATGGGCTGGTATCCCAGAGTCACGACTTCGAGTCTCGCCCGAGACAGTGAGCTATTCCACTTTTATTTTAGATTATACCTTTAGCAAATAAAAATTCTAGTACTTACTGGACTGACGCGATGACTCAAAATGAGTCTTGGCCGCCAACACGAGAGCATTTTGTTCGGTCCTGCGCGGACTCACGGCAACTTTCGCCAACGCGGAGCTATAAAAGTCCGGAGTCTTATCATAACAAGATCAAAAGCTTCCTAAATCTTAATAAAGTTTCTAGTAGTTTCTAAATGTTAAATAGATAAATGATTAAAATACTATTTTTAAATTTTATGTATGTATCTAAGTACTTTATTGCACATAAACAAGTATATAAAATAGACATAATAGATATCTCTTCCATCTAACCTTTGAGAAGAAACACTAAAAGGTGAAAGACAAACTAAATCTGTACATATAACAATTTTAAAATAATACAGTAGGACAAGAACATTAATAAAAAAAAGGAAATATAAGCCAGTAATATGAATAAATACGAAAACTTATAAAACATGTTAACATGTAAATAATACATAATTTAGAATTTGACACATACCCAATTTTGATCCAAAGCAGCCGGCACAGTCGGCTCGCGACAGAAAATTCATTATTAGCAGTTTACACAGCGGATCCAGGTAGCCCTTTGTGCTGCATTCGGCTGCATATGTGATGCTGAATTGGGGATCATGCCTAAATATTACCGCACCCCAAATTACTGCACACATAAGTACAGTCAGCACCGTGTGGATAAACGATGCGCCAAATGTAATAACCTATACGCAAATTAGTAAAAACATCTTATTCTTCTTCTTCCTAGCGCTTGTCCCGGCTTATTGCCATGGCTCATGGGAGCCTGGGGTCCGCTTGGCAACTAATCCGGAGAATTGCCGTAGGCACTAGTTTTCACAAAAACGACTGCCATCTGACCTTTCAACTCAGATGAGGACACTAGGCCTGATTGGGATTAGTCCGGTTTTCTCACAATATTTTCCATCACCGAAAAGCGACTGATAAATATCAAATGATATATCGTACATAAGTTCCGAAAAACTTATTTGAACCCTCCTCCAGATTGAAAGTCGGACACTTACCGCTAGGCTACCAAAGCGTCAGTAAAAAAATTATTAAATATTTCTTATAATTATGACGTAAGCAACATTCTATGTACTGACCTACTTTCCTTCAAAGCTATTCTATAAAGTACATTATTCCCAAGTAGTTACAGTTTAAATTTACGGCACCATCTCCTCTGGATTTTTCCGCAATTCCTGTATTGTTCTTCCGTTCGTGGAATAACAGAGTAGCTTCAAACGAAATTTATATAGTAAAGAAGTAATCCAGCCTCAGCAGGTACTCCGCTATATTTGTTATAAAATGTGCCGCGGGACGCTCCTTTTATTGTTAGTGGAAACTGGAGGACTAGATCGGCTAAGTTGCTTTGAATCTACTTTATTGTTAACTACTTTCTTTGTTCTTAAATTGTAATAGAAGTAATATAGGAAAAAAAATTACCAATGCCTCCAGTGCCCAGGGCGAGAATCGAACCATCGTCCTCTGCATCCGCAGCACCGAGCCACGTCGGCATTTCGAATTTTCTCGAGTATATATGGATGCCTTGGTCACTTTTTCTTTCTTTTATGAGTTAGGTATCAGTTTATAGTAGTAGTGTTGAAATTTGAAATAATATAAATTAAAAATATTTCATAAAATAATTTGATTTGTTTCCTAGAAAATATTTTTTTGACATAGACAATGATTTGACGTTGACAAGACCAACCCTACACAGTCAATAAATGTTCATGGATTGTTCACCAATATTTTTATTTGAGTAATAAAACCACACCTTTTCCTTGTTTTGTAATTCAATTTGACACTTATCACGGGTAATGCAAACAGTAGGGCTAAGATGGTCGGCTCTTTATCATTTGTCACCATGCCTGTCACGTTCTAACAAGTATGTAAGTGCGAAAATGACGGGAATAGTGACAGGTGATAAAAATGGAACCATGCTGCCACCGCAGTAGGGCTAAGATGGTCGCCTCTTTATCATTTGTCACCATACCTGTCACGTTCTAACAAGTATGTAAGCGCTAAAGTGACGGGTATAGTGACAGGTGATAACAATGGAACCATACTGCCACCGCTGTATTGGTATTTGACAGAAGTATTCTAATTGCAGAGTGACCATGCACGTGCATGCACTAATAAAATTAAAACTTTATTATTATGGCTTATAATTTACCTAGGTACTAAACACTCAGGGTGGATCCCCCCTGAATCATTCTGTATATTTTTATTTGAAAATGATATCTGCATCATTGTAATACACATGAAGCATGTGATTCTGCTTTATATGCATATATTATGTTTAATCAAAATTACTAAAAGCTAGAATTAGGAATATAACCACCGTATTAGCCGGCTCACTTCTTTTACGAAATAACCTATTGCCCAAATCATCTTCACATCTTCATTTTTTGACGACCAGTCCGGCCTAGTGGGTAGTGACCCTGCTATGAAGCCGATGGTCCTGGGTTCAAATCCTGGTAAGGGCATTTATTCGTGTGATGAGCATGGATATTTGTTCCTGAGTCATGGGTGTTTTCTATGTATTTAAGTATTTATATATATTATATATATCGTTGTCTAAGTACCCTCAATACAAGCCTTATTGAGCTTACTGTGGGACTTAGTCAATTTGTGAATAATGTCCTATAATACTTAATTTATTTATTTATTTTATTATCTTCATTTGTCATATATACCCGCCGTCCTAATGCTCGCTTTGTACGAAATAAACACTCTAAGCACACAGATTTTCGTCTAACCCTAAACGTGCCTTAATACATTGATCAAGATAAATGCCAACGCAGTATCATTCGGTTCAGCTCTATTAATATTGGAGCATTTTGCTCTCGGCAGGACGTACGGCGTGTAATGCCGACTGGCGATACTAGGCGTTTTCCGATATTGATGAGTTGAGCCAAACGCCGGACCACCGCGCTATGAATCCACTGGCATTACCTGGACCTTGCACACACCGACTGCTTCCCAACTACAGCTAACTCAAACGCACTTCCATCGCTCCTTGAATACAGCTGTGTCGCCGAATTAAACATAGACAACAACCAGTGGATGGTGATCATGCCTGAAGAGTAACAAGCTGTATACGCGATAACGCTATTGGGTCAGACCAACGAGCGGAAACCGAATGCACAAGTGATATATTCCGTAGATATAGTTCTGTATAAGTTTAATGTATCC
Organism: Cydia pomonella; assembly: GCF_033807575.1. Taxonomy (NCBI): domain Eukaryota; kingdom Metazoa; phylum Arthropoda; class Insecta; order Lepidoptera; family Tortricidae; genus Cydia; species Cydia pomonella. The sequence continues at coordinate 23,731,034 of NC_084709.1, read as the reverse complement.
TTGTTGACAAAAGGGTTTTCTGCATGAAATATCTAGCAAATACAAAGCGTTCTATAACTGCAACTGATATAGTATCAGAGTCAATATGCAGTTCATGAATAGTACTAACGCGAGCTAACCGAGTGTAAGCTAAACATTAACGAAACTAAGTTTACGATGATGCAGCCAGCATAGCCGCCTGTAATTCTATCGACGCGCCAACTGCATAATGCATGCCTGCACTTACACTGTGCTCCTCTCACGGTGGAGTTTGAGCATCATTCAACCGTGTCGATATAAAGCGACATTACAGCCCAAAGCGTTTTCCACTGCTCGCTTTGAAATAAACTCCTAGTGCGTCGTTGTAGAAAATGCTTATGGATGTTGCGATAGATGAGATGTTCAGGTTATTTGAAGATATCTGAGTAGGGGTTGAGAAGCGCTCGTTTCTAAAGCAATAACTCGAGTGTACTGACGAACGCGTTTCGAGTGTCGGCCTCTTAACTAAGATGGAGATCGTTTTGAATGCTCCTTTGTAGTCCGAGCGTAACGCGTTCAGTTGTTTCTTGAGCCGTGGCGTCTCCCGGCGAGACGGGAAATATCCTAGGAACTACTTTAACTGTATTTACGGATAAGTCTATTGCTTTACTAGTAAATACTGAAAACTGAAAAAATAGTCTGACGTCTGTCAGAAATAAAAAATAATGTACCTTATCCAATTTTGGGGGTGAACATAACTAGTAGAGTAAGATGTTATTATAGCTCTCGCGTCGAATTATGGTCCCTATAACCGTTCATTATTATATGGATTAGCTGTCACGTAACAAGTTAGCAGACATTATTTGAAAGGTTACAACTTTTTTTTTATATATTTATTACATTTAAAAAATACTTTAAAAACATACTTATTCGATTATTTTTTAAATCAAGCCCAGCCCTAAGAGACTTTCTTCACGGAACTGTCATAAGGACATTCCCATTATTAGTATAATAATATTTAAATAAACCTCCATTTTCATTGCGCCTTTCAACCTAATTATCAATGCGTCGCGTTCGTACTTTTTTTGCTTTAAGAGGCTGTCAACACCCACTGTCCTTGAAATTGATGTTACTTAAACAGTTTTTCAAGAAAGACTATTTGTTTTAGTCAAGTAAGAAAAATATATGTTCATATTAATTATATTTCAAAGACCGTGGTTGTACTCGATACATGATTGAACGAAATCGGCTCAATAGAAAATAATTGCAAAGATTGGTCTTAAAATCACAATTAAACGGTTTTATGTCTTTATTGTTTTGACTTATGGGTCTGCAATTAAAATCACAATTCAAAACATTTATATCTAAACCGTGGTTGAGTAAAATATTACACTAATAATCCACTTTTTTATTTAAATATTTTTCTTATTATTCCCTTGGCCAGGCCCAGTAACATGCGACAGTGCTATCTCATTTACTCCGATAGAAATAGACAGTGTGCGCGCTTTAGGTATTGACAGCCTCTTAACGACTCCAAGAAACAATAACATTCGAATTTTACAAATATATTATTAATAAAGAACAAACACATAATATGTTACCATTATTTCTGAGACAACAAAAAATGACAATAAGATGGTAATAGAGGAAAGCGGAAATAAAAATTGTTTCGAATTGATTTATTTTCCATCGAGAATTGACATCCCGTTTAAGCATTAAGAATATTTCCGTCCTACGTTACGATTTCATTGCCGAATGTTAATCAAATAAAAATATCGAAGTACTAAGCAAACACAGCCCGCCCCGCCCTAAACACACAGATTTAACCCGAATCGAGTATGATTACGACTGATTCAAAATTATCGTTGTTAATTTAGGTTTTCGGGCATAATACTTTGATAACATAGGATTTAGGCCAATGGCCGCTTTGTGGAGCTTTGTAGACAATATAGTTTCTGTAATTAGAAATGTTTAGGAACATAGGGAGATTTCGGTAGGTCTAAGTATTCAATATCTAAAATTGATTAGAAACTTTATATTGACTCAAAAATATGATTGAAGCCGATTCAAACTTAGGTACATTTTGACATCAGTATAATGTCGTAATGATCTCAGTCGCGCGTGTATTTCGCTCGTAATTAGACCGTACAGTCAACTGAAACAATATGTTACTCTTCGAAGGCCGTAAAAATATGTGACACGTTCTTATGTGTCAGATATTTTTGCGGCATTCCGTGTGTGACATATTATTGCAGGTACTGTACACTGTACATGTATTGGATGAGCGAGACAACTGACATCATTATGATGTCGCATTGTAAGTTTAAACTGGCCTCATTGATATGATTACTAACCTGATACGATTTGCAGGAGGCCGATTCACCAAAATCGTCCTCACAGATAAATACCTGTACCCATAGTGTTGATGTATTCGATAGCGAGACGTGGCGTACGCGTTTGCGTTAAGTCTCATTTTGTATGGGATTTTTGAGTTTCCAAAACGTTGCGTTTGGCGCGCTGTTTCTAAATCCCATACAAAATTAGACTTAACGCAAACGCGTACGTCACGTCACGCTATCGATTAATTTACAATAGGGGCTCTGGACGGCCAAGAAAACCAATGAATGTGTCAGCATAACCGGTCACCAAATTTGTTACAAAGAATTTTATTTCAAAACGAAACTTAGCACATTAATTACGTCACAGTAAGCGGTTTGTATATGTATATTTTTTTTTTGCATATGTGCTGTATACGCGGAGTGCTGTATAAACAGATTCCACTGTATTTAAGTACATTATAGATATCGACAAAATGAAAATCCTCTGAACTTGCCAGCTTCCTTTAGCAGGTTTACTTATACATATATGAGCAAAGCGTATTTAAAAAAATCTGAAAGTTCAAGTAAGTAGATACTTCCCAGTCCTTTTATTAGACGTAGCATTAAAAAAGCACTTAATTAATATCGGAATGACTAAAGAACGAATTCATTAAAGTCACCTTTGTCAAAATGATTTGGCTTATTGGATCAACTTAGTTTAATTTATCGTAGCACACAGCTACTAATCAGTGCTGCAACTTATTTCGGGTTTTTAATATACTAAATGGGTGAATTGCACAAATTTTTTACATATGTAGTTAAGGTCCTGTAATTAGTCTGTAGTTAATTGATTCCATTCTGTTACGATAATGAAGCCGTTTCTAGTTTAGTATGCGTGAAAATGTGTTAGCGTTTGCTATATACTATATAGACCTATACATACATTGTGTCTGAATTACGTACAATTAATACAATACAACTTACATATTTATTTTTGTAACACAATTGAATCAATTAACTTAAAACTAATTAAAGATCGTCAACTATGCAATACTACGTAACATTTTTTGCAATTCACCCAAATAAGAAGAAAAAAACTTAAAGGAAAGTGATACTTTTATTGCATACAGAAATGAAGTAAATCAAAAGCCATCTAATGAACATTAGTAATAATTTACTTCAAAGTTCAAAAATCGACGCAAAAAAATCTACTTATTTGAAATCTGCTTCACAAAAGCTTGTACTGGCTCCTACACTCAAGTAAATTACGAATATAACTAAAATGAGTTCTAGCCATTAACGTTACCTACTCTAAGGTAACATACTCATGTTTTATGTTTTTATTTTTTTTAATTTAAATAATTTAATTAATGTACTTTAATTATATAGCGACCGGCTTATAATGCGGATTCTTTGGATAGACAAACTCTATAAAAACTCTCATAACACGAAAAGCCCTGCTTTCGAGATGAATCGAGTTAATTAAGTAAAGTTATTTTATTACCCATCATACCATATCACTGTTGTAGATGATTAAAAATAGAATTGTACCTCTCAAATACCTCTTCATGCAATTCGTCACAATTATTTTGGTACAAAACGACAACGAAATTAATGTTGACTTACTGCATTTTAGCTAGTCACTGTCTCCGTGTCCGGCGAAGACTTATTCAATTGGAAAATCGACCCACTTACAGCCTCCATCTCCGAGTGTCTTAGCTACTCGTACATCCGGATGCCGGCTTTATACATGAAATGGTCTTGTTCACTCGCTTTGACTTCCTTTTGTATACTTAGAGGGTGCCTTCAGTGCCACTTTTTTTTTAATTAATGAAATGAAAATGAAATGAAATAAATGTTTATTCAAAACAAACCTTAAAACTAAATCACAACTTCCGCCAAACCAGAGTATGGTTTGTTGGCAGACGAGGCTCCAAATAACATTAAGTGAAGGTTCTTTGACATTAGCATAAAGCAAATAAAACAGAGCAAACAAAAATAGTGGTCAATATGAAGTATGAACTTTTCACCACACCAGCTCGTAAAGGCTCTTTTTATTCCTCAAAAACTGATGTGAGTTGAATTTTATCCACAAGCGTGTTTTAAGGCTCAAGGTTCCATATTTCGATAAGTGGAATTTTGAGTGTTGAGAGGGTTTCAAGGCACGAGGGTTAAACAAACTTTGCGTCTGAGTGAAACACATTTTCCACCACACCAACGCGAGGAAAATACAAAAAAAAAATCAAATCCAAATGAGCGTAATAAAAAAATATTATTCAAAACCATCATCTAAAAGTCAATTCTACTAGCTAACATAAAGAAACAACTTAACATTTGCATCCGATTATTTTGCCCCACATGTGGCTAAAAGGCAACTTTCTCATTAGTTTTTGAAAAATCAAGAGGGCTTCTACCAGTTTGGGGTGGTGAAAAGGAATAAGTAGCATTTAAAATAATAAAGTTAATACGTTTTGAGCTTCTTCTTTAAAGTTTTCTGTTGTGTACATACGCAGTATTTACCAGTGCTACTTACTCGGATTTGCGCTATACCAGACGATATCACTAATCTTTCCCTTCACCAAACATTAAACCATCAACACCCGTCTGTATTATGAACTCCCATTAATAGAGCGATATCAATGGCGTGAACTTGATTTACTGCTCAAATAGTTACATTGATCCGGCGCAAACTAATCACGGAGCTTAATTACCTCGTCGTACAGTCGGCTAAATGCTAAGGTACAGTCAGTCAAACTGGCGGTAAACAATTTTTCAGTATGGAGGCAGGACACTTACGAATTCAAGTGAATGTCATTGGGTTTAAAAACGTATTCACGCAAAAACTCTTTCTAGCTGTATTATTTTTATCAATTGCTTAAACTATTTCTCTTTCTAAAACACACACACACATCATTAATACAACTATACTAACTATTACCTCGCACGGGAAACATTTTCATTCCTAGATTTGTTACATAGATTTAATGTTATGTTTTAGATTGAGACAATTAACCACTATCGAACCAGCTACTCGTATCCTAAAATTTATATTATTGTTAAGAACACTTACAGATGGCCAAATGACAGGCTCAGCCTAGTTTGGTCTGATGAAAAACTTTTTTTTATTATACTACATATGTGGCAAACAAGCATACGGCCCGTCTGATGGTAATCAATTTCTGTAGCCTATGTACCTCTGCTACTCCTGAGAAGTTACATGCGCATTACCGACCCAAACACCCTCGTTGAGCTTTGGCAACTTTTTTCACCGGCAGGAACACAACACTATGAGTGGGGTCTGGTGTTATTTGGCTGCGGTTGTCTGCAAGGTGGAGGTACTTCCCCAGTTGGGCTCTGCTCTAGATCTAGAATGACATCCGCTGCGCTGTACCCTACCACAAAAAGCGAGATGATATTAATTCACACGGGCTCCGTAATCCCCTTGGAGATTTGACCTCAGCCTACTTGAAAATTAATTAGTCCAACAGTAACAAAAGTGTGTTTCCATGTACCTACATTTATTCTGAGTTTGTGCAATAAAGAGGATTTGTAGTGCATCGTAAAATCTAAGGTTTTTGATAGATACGACTTTTTTTGAGATTATTTCGGTATCACGATTCGTGTCCAGACTCTATCAAAATTTACGAGCTGAGACCAGAACCCACGCTAGTTTATTAAGCTGCAATTTAAACGTAAACTGTCGATGAACGAGAACTTTTAAGCTGACGGTTGAAACACATCCGAACTAATAATGTTAAAAACAAGAGCATCGCAACCGGTTGATAAGATTACTTTATAAGTTTATGGCAAAAAGTATTTTTTTTTGGTACAAATCCAACTTTTTATCACTCACTGTACTTTTCTTTACTCAACTAATACTCATCGATGTAGTTCTAGCAACCTCAAACACAATTATTTTGCGTTGTTTTATCACAGAGTTCCCAAGGCCACCTAACCAACCAATATTGCATTGTCAAATTGTTATCCGATTTACATATGCATGCAAAATTTCAGCTCAAACGGAAATCGGGAAGTGGGTCACATTTAGTTTCCAAGATTTGATCATACATACCGACTCGTACATACTACCAGAGCAAGTAAAATAAAAGCTTGCAAAACATATTATTTGCATGCAATCGGGCACAGCAGGAACACGATTCATACTTAACTACTTGTTCCGGTTTTGATCTTAATTTGACACGACCTTGATGACCGCAGACACTGATAGATGCAAGCGAAATAAAGCGAAAGTCGTTCTTGAGATGTGTTTCACCAAAACGATCGTCAAGGTCATATCGAGACCAGTTCAAAACCATCGAAAGTTGCAGTTAATCAGGGTCCAAGGCAAAATTCTCACCACTAGGTAAAAAGTTTGCGCATATTGTTCTAACTTAAGTAAGAGACAAGTAAATAGTGGACATAATTAAATAATGTATTCATTGGGTATACTTTTAGTACATAGGTCTCGCTATTTAGAGAGAGATGAATTAAATTAACAAAATCAGTAACACAGATACGAGTAAAAATAGCTTAGGGACGAATTTCTAATTTAACATGACGCTGACAGAGACCAATCAATGACGTGTCAATACCATTAAATACAATCATAACTAACTGACATTATTTAGATATGGTTTTGACGTCAAGTGTAAAAATTGGCCTCAGCGAATCATCTGTACACACATCATCATCATCATCATCATCTGTATCATGTGTACTACATTTGTATTTCTTCTTCTTCTCAGCATATATGTGTCCACTGCTGAACATATGCCTCTTTCATGGATTTCCAAGTTGTTCTTTATGCGGCGGTTCTATACCAGGTCGGCTCTGCCATCTTTCTGTTATTGTCCGACCATTTGGCTCGTGGGTTTCCGTTACCTCAGCGTCCCAGTCGAGGTCTCCAAGTACTCGCTGGCCCTATCGGTTATCATCTCTGCGATAGATAAGTATGGCCGGCCCATTCCCACTTCAGCTGCGCAATTCTTTTGGCGATGTTGGTAACTTTTGTCCGTTACATTTATAATTCAAAAAGATTGAGCCATAATCTCCTTTATAATAACTCTTTCAGGATGCTGATGGGGCTGCCGCGCTACTGCAGTGCATCGGGGATGTTCGCGAAAGCACGCACGGACGACTTCCATTCAATATTGCGTAAGCGCGTCCCATCCCTAATGCAACGCATGCGCGGCAGCGCCAACAGCCTTCTAAGGACGATAGCGGAGGCTAATGACAGCCCTATAGTTGGCCACTGGGCAAAGTCGCATGCTTCATTAGTAAGCTATGATAAATGACATTTAATGAGACCTGTTTTTTTTATTTTTTTATGTCTATTTCAATTGTTTCTTAATCTTATAATTCTCTTTAATTCTATTAATTACATAATTTTAAATCATGTATGTCAAATTTTATAGTGTAAATACTTAAGTGTGATATGAGCAAAAGCTTGAAATAAATGATTTTATTTATAATCACTTCACTCATCATCATCTTCCTCGCCTGTCTCGGTTTTTTTCCACGCAACTAATTCCAAGAATTGGCGTAGGCGCTTTCCAACTCAGAGGAGAAACTAGGCTTTATTGGTGATTAGCCCGGATTCCTCACGATGTTTTCCTTCACCAAAAATCGACTGGTAAAATATCAAATGAAAAACTCGGTATAAGCCGGGGTTTGAACCCGCAACCTCTGTTTTGAAAGTCGCACGCTGCAACCGCTCAATCGTTTTTACTCGTTGTGTCAATAATGTTTTATAAAAAAATCACGCAGCATGTATATTTCATTAGCTTTAAATGAGCATGGTATTATTTTTTTTCCAGTAACCAACAAAAATGATTTGTTAAATCTTTCCCTCAAAAATATTTTTACAGAATTCTCTTTCAACATATTTTCGTGTTCTGAATTCGCAGCTACATTTATTCTATGAAGCTTATTTTTACAAGTTGCGTTTTCCTCTGACATTTTTCTCATAATTTTTTTCCCCAAAGCCGATGAGTACTGAAACAGTATCGTCGGAGTTTCACTGTTTTGTTACAAGTATGTTAAATACTTACACAGAGGCACCAGCACAGCTACTGTAAACCTAATCTTAGTTACTGATTTTTTTTTTAAGTGTAAAAATACGGATGGTTGAATTAAGCAAACATTGTTAGTCAGTATTTTTGTTACGAAACTAGTAGCTGTAGACCTCGAGATATGCTTACGGCACGATTCGAAGAAAGCAATAGGATAACGATAAGTTCTGGTAACTCGGGCAACCAATGTCACTTTGGCGTTAGAAATGTCGTAAATATATCATATTGGGATCACAGCGGAATCGAAATAAAGGTCAATTTTGACATGTTTAGTTATCGATCTTTTAAAATCTTTCCAAGATTTTAAACGTGTCTTAATCATTCTTCGAATCGGGCCGTTAGAAAATGTATAAGTGATAAACATTTAGTTCGATGAGTCATAATCACAATGAACTCACAATGTTCTTAAGCGCCATAAACGCTAATGGTGTTTAAATTCTTAAAGCCAATTTCTGCATTTTAGATTTTTTTCTCGAGAATCGGTTGAGAATTGCGATCTGTAAAGGAGAACATCCGGACATACTAATGCATTTGGCCCGAGTTAAAACGGAGACCTTCGGTAATGCTTCGGTAAAAAAAGATTGGTTATCTACACAAGTATTACCAAACAAATGTTTAGTTTTATAGTTGCCCAATATCACACTAGATGTCGTCTTGCTATAGGCTAATTCGCGCTATTAAGATTTTTATATATGTAGCCCCTTACGCTTGTATGTCTGCTATCAAATACATTATTAAAGTCAAGTGATCTTGTATGTCTTTCTAGCTGTAGATTATATTTTATTAAAACAAAATATAATCTCATACAAAATGCTCCACTCTCCACTCTGTCACATTTTTGTTCATATGTCTAATAAGAAAGGCCTCTGATATTTTTTCAACGATTTTAACACCTTTATAAAAGTTTAAGTTTTGGCGAAAAATCCGGTTTCCGCAGGACACTAGCAATAAGGATTTCGAATTGACAGTTAGCTGTGAGGAAGGTAGGTCAGTCATATAATTATAATGATCTCTGGTATTAGGTACCTACATATTCATGTTCAGGCGGGACAATCAACCTATTGCGAGTTGATTAATAGCCTTCAAATGCGGTCGTGAGATATATGTATGTGGTGACCGCAGGGCCCACAAAGAATAAGCTGTCTCTGTTATTGCCATTGGATTTGTATATGGATGTAAGGAACGGTACAGGCGGACTGCAACCCGACTGCAACTTGTACAGGAACTGCACGCCGATGACTTTGCAGTTGGCGTGCAGTTCCCATACAAATTGCAGTCGGGTTACAGTCCATCGGTATCGGCCCTAAAAGACAGCAGGCATCAAGTGTTCCTCATTGCCTATCATTTGATCCATCATATTATTACAACCTTTTATGTAAGGTGTATGTATGTATCTATGTATGTACGGGTCAAATCTTGTAAGGCGGATGACAATGATGGTACCATCGAGCTGATCTGATGATGGAGACAGGTGGTCATAGGAACTCTGTGATAAAACAACGCGACCTAATTGTGTTTGAGGTTTTTAAATTGTCTCGATGAGTTAGTTGTCTGTGGAAAGAAAAGTACATTCTACGATAAAGACATACCAAAAATGAAGAAGTGCACCTGTTAAGATGACATTTGGATGTCACCTGCATCTGCATTACTGTTATCGTCGGTATATCTGTCAATTAGGTACTTTGATAACGACATGAGTGACGTTCATCGCCGCATTACTGCCGCGATGAGGACGTTCAATTCTTCACTCATTTTATCAAGGAACTCAACAGATATGTAGTTCTCGCGTCAAAGTCGCAGCACTACTGATTGACGTATCTACGAAGCAAGAGGTCCCAGGTTCGAATCCTGGTAAGGGCGTTTGTTTGTGTCTTCTTCTTCTTCTATCTAGCATTTACCCGGCCTGTGCCAGGGCCCGCTTTCCTGCTTGCTTTCCTTGACATTGCGCGATCCTGGGCATCCTCTCGTGTGAGCCCGGTCACGCTTATGTCTGTTTTTTTTTTGTTTGTGTGTTTATCTTAAATATTTAGTTCCTGAGTTATATTTTATATTACCTATATATCGTCATCCAGTGCCAACAACACAAGCTTCATTTAGCGTACTGTGGAACTAGCAGGCCAATTCGAACGTACACTGACATAAAAATGATATTTGAATTATAATATTTACTTATCGTCCATTTCGCTCATACAAGTCTGTAAATATATTGCCGCGAATATGATGCACAATAACTAAATAACCTGACCCAAATATCGTTCTGAAGTCAGTATACGTTCAAATCGGCCTGTAGGTCATCCGAGTAAAAACGTTCTGAAAAAAAGTGTTTTAGCAACTCATAATTCAAAGAATGCAAGCTCATGACCGCCAACAGAAACTCTGGCAACTAAAGCTACCAGAAACTCAACACTGCACAACTATTTACAGAGGTAAGCGCCACTGTTATTAAGACTGTGACTCCAGATTTGCGAGATAACATTACGCGTCCTAGTCTCACACATTAGAATACACAGCAAGATAATAATGCAAAGAGTTATTGAATAATTAAATTTGCAACTGTACAATCGTGCAGCGATTTGCTGGCAATGCAACGGAATTAACGACATACGGCCGTAATGCGGACTGCGGTACGATACGTTAAGGGGCGAAGCTCATTTCACTGTTTTAGTTTTACAGCCTGTGTCAAAGCAAATTTTTTGAATCCCGTCGTCGGACAGAACTGGACGGCATGAGCTGAAAGCCCGACCACCAGAGGTGATCAGCTATAATTATGTTGATGGTGGTGGCCGTTGTGCGCACGGGTCTTTGTCAACAAGATCGGCTATACAGCCACACGAGAGCATATAAACGCCAACAGAGAAGTTGAAGCAGTCGCCGTGGCCGAAAACGGTCAGGAGCATATCTACATAAAGCAAATGAAATTTCACAGAAATCCCACACTAGTTTATGTATTAAGAAATACTTATTCGTCACATCAGAAGATATTTTATTGTCTTTTTTAAATCATAGGACAATCCGCCAACTTGAAATTTTGGCTAACCGCCTTTTAAAAACGTTCTATGCTATATTCTGAGATGTACATCTTTTTGCTTAATTTTTTGAGGTGATTTGCTGCCTGAAATTCCCTTAAATAGTTACAAGGCTATATTGACTGTACTTTACTATTGTTATGTGTCATCCGTTACTAGATATGACATGATACTGTGGGGTAATTAACTAGATAGATATAACTAGAAATATAGGTAGGTAGGGTTTTAAAATTTAAAAAATGATGGTGCGGATGCCGAAGAAAGCAAGATTCCGTTACAATTCCTAAGAACCTGTGAATACATTGTAGTAACCTGATGAGAACATAAAGGAATATTTTGTAAAACATCATCAATTTGAGTAAATGAGCCTTAACACGCTGGAAATATTTCATCAAAATTATTGCTCTCAGCGATCAGTGATTACCGAAAATACAGAATGCTAACGAAAAATATCTGTCCTTTAATAAATATCGCTCCCAATCATTTTCAACTTTCATCAACGTCGTCATTTAAATGTTGGTCAAATTTATTTCAATAATTATCCATTACGAAGCTTTAAATTAAAAATATTTTTTCCTGTAATGGAACCTAAAGGAGCCCAAGATTTGCTTGTAAAGCAATTTCTAAGAATTTGCAGAAGCATTTACCAAAGCCACTGGCACCTATGATTTTAATTATTTATTACAAACTGGACCTTGTTAGGATTAACCTAGTTACTACTGATAGTTACCGATGTATAAAATTATATGATCCTTACCATAAGTTTCGAGAAACTCATTGGTACGAGCCGGGGCTCGAACTCACGATACCTTGTAAGGTCGGATACATTACAAGTCGCCTGCCTTCCCGCTCAAAAGAAATGACATCAAAGTTCAATTGCATCACTATATTCCGGTGTCTAATAATGACAAAAATATTCCGTCGCTGGTTAATAAGATAAACACGAGATTTTCCCGAGGAACTACAGTATGGGGTTCTTTGTCCATTCGACACTGAAGAGAAACAGGCTTGAACCATTCCAAAGCGCTCATCACGTCATCAGCAAAAAGGCGTCCACGAACGCCTTGGCGCTGTCTAGGAACCAATTGCGCAATTAGGTAAGGGTGCTTACCGGATACTGTAGGCTAAATAAGTATATTATATAAATACCTAGGTCTGATAATTGACTCTGGGCTTACGTGGAGTCCGCATATTGATCAGCTATGTGACCGCCTGTCATCCGCTTGCTTCGCCCTGGGCAGACTTCGCCCCAGTCTAAATATAAATAATGTTAAGAAAGCTTATTACGGCTACTTTCATTCAATACTAACATACGGTATTGACCTATGGGGCGACGCTGCGGACCGACTGAGGCCATTCAAACTCCAAAAACGAGCGATTCGGTGCATATCTGGGGTCCCATGGGACCATCCAGCACAGGAACTGTTTAAACAAACAGGAATTCTCACCCTACCGTGTTTATATATCTTCGAAGTGGCAAAATACGTAAGACGTAACCTAACGCAATTTCCGACTCGCGGCAACGCACGCGGTGCGAGTTCCAGAAGGCAAAATGAACTTTATCCCCCTAAAACGCGACTTGCCAAGTCTAGAAAGTGTATGCACACGGTAGGGCCTAAAGTATATAATAAAATACTACTTGAGTTAAAACAAACTGCGAGCGACGAAATTTCAATAAAAAACTTAAATCTAAACTGGTGTCTGATGCATACTATTCTGTCGATGCCTTTTTCGAGACCTAGCACTGTATCTGGTGAGTAAAACTATGTACATTATATATACATACAAAACAACTGGTTCGTTAACTCAGCCTTGCCTCTCAACTATGAGCAATATTAAATAATAAGACTTAGCTATAAGCACAATGGTACCTGACATGTAAAATTTTATTTTATCAATAAAGTATTGAATTGAATTGAATTGAATATACATACTATGGGGATATGGGGAAACGTTTTTTATGACATAGGAGGCAAACGACCAGACATATCGCCTGATGGTAACCAATTACCGTCGTCGCCCATGGACACCAGTAGACTAGAGGGGCCGTGCGAATTGGGTTGCCTGTTTGATTAGATGAGAGTACGGCCTTTTTTTTATGATTTGAAAGTCGTAACGGTATGGAAATACCACAGGTGATAGTTCATTTCACAGTTTAGCTGTGCGAGGCAGGAGGCCGTAGCATAAAGGTGACAGTCCATTTCCAACTGCAGCTGCACTACCGTTGCGACATTACTGGTGCGACATTACTGCAGCGGCCGACTGCTGCTGTTTGCGGCGTGCAGTCGCGGCAGCGTTCGTCAGTTGATTGTCAAAGTCAATGAATAATGTCACTGTCAGACGTATAAATAAAATTACTAATTTACTTATTTGTATTTTTTACGAGAAGAAGTAAGTGACGATAATGCTACATGGTACACGAAAACGAAAAACAGTTTGCCTTTCTACAAAAGTCGCATTCAGTCGAAGGCAGCTACGCAATATTATTAAAAAACCAGATATTGTTGGTGATCGTTTGTTTGCCGATTAAATGAATAACAATTTAACTTCAAATTGAAGAAATATAACCAAATTACTCGAATTAAATGAATGCAGAGGAGAAATATTTCTTCACTTAAGGTAAGTTAACATTTTGAAATTATCTTCCCCATCCTCTTGACTAAATGCGTGACCACCGCACACAGCAACCCGACAAGAGCGGGACTCATGTTGCTCGTGATGGATACGGTATGCGCACTTGATCCACTTGCATCACGTGATGCAGCCAAATCCAGCCGGTGGTGTCTGCACGTTTTTGGTGGCCTAGTACCGCCTGGATGTAGAAGTCTGCGATAAACGTCCCCTCAAAAAGCTAGGTAGGCTCTTTTATCCCGGGTTTACTTTATTTTTGCAAAGGGATTCGTGGGTTTCGGAGATGGCGATGCGACAAAATAAATTCTCCAATGCAGTCGTTCAATGTTAGCAAAATATTACAGATTTATCTTTCTGAGTTTTCATATTAAACCAATCTTTCATTAGTTACCTAAAAGAAAAGAATAAACGAATAAATTTGATTTGTAAGAGCTATAATTACGCAATTTACACTTAATATTGTCCAGTTTCCTATTTCAAATTAAAGCACAAATTTAAATCTTATAATCGCTCTTGTGTTGCAGGTGTCCATGGGCGACGGCACTCGTGGTCGTGGCAGATACAGTTTATGACTAGACCATATAAAACTTGATGGGCGAGACAAGAAATCCTTTATGAAGAAAGCTATTTACGTTAGCCAAGGGGCTGATAGAAAGAATATTTAATAAATTAATTGGAATAATAAATATTTTCCTCGTGATGGTGTGATAAAATAAATTCGTGTTGCGCTCTGTAGCAAAGTTTGTTTAACCCTCATGCCTTGAAGTCCCCGCAACTGTCAATATAATTTTATTTTAAAACCGCTGTCGCTTCTCTTGTGGTTAAATTTTGTAATTTTTCTTACGTTTGAGTATCCATATGCTACCATGAGGTGTTAAACAACAACTTTGCCTTTTGTATTTCTAGGTAATACAACTGAATTATTGCTTCTTTTATCTCAGAAATGGGTTTGAAATGACAAAGTGAGAAAGTGTCACGATATTATAGGGTAGTTTAGCCAGTTTTCGGCCAGTTAAGCTAAATTTTGAATAAGAATGGAATTTGTGAATACTAGACTCGACTAATCTTAGATATTACGTTACTTGTAGACTAAAAATATGATCTAGTTGTAATTTTTTAATTAAAATACGCCATATTAGATATAGTTATTTTATAAAAATAAGGAATATCAAAATGTGGCCATTTAGCTGGTTTTCGGCCATTTTTTTGATTTACGGCCGCTCACCCACCGGTTCTCGGCCACTGTTATATAATTTTTTTAAATGAATCTTATTTCATAGTCAGTAAGCTTTCTTTTTCAATAAAACAAAAAATATTTGAACCAAGAAGTGTATTAGAACTACAAGGAACATTGTAAGGAACTTTTATGTCGGTACTTAATTATTATTTTATCAATATATTCTTAACTATGTCGGTGGCAAACAAGCATACCGAATGTGTATGGCTGCATACGGCCCGTCTGATGGAAAGGGGTAAGCGGTAACCGTAGGCTATGAACGCCATAACATCAAGGACATTACTTGCGTGTTGATGACCCTTAAAAAAATGAGATCAATGTACGAGTTGTTTGTTCAATGTGAGACAAATGTGTTAACAAGTCTTAAAACTTAATAGGAACTTTTCTTAAAACACAAAAAAAAACAATCATTACATATTAAAATAATGAAAAATCTTCGTTGCTGCTACTCAAAACCTGTCCTCATCTTCCTTATGAATCCTCTCGTGTGTTAAGTTTTCTTCTTCTCCGACTTTAGATTGTGTATTTTCTTTATGTAAACCGCTATATTCCTTTTCAACTTGTTCAATTTCTACTACTACTTGTTTTGTGCATGATTCAGCCTTATTCCTTACAGGGTTACTTATAGACTGTAAACAAAAAACATATTTTTATATAAAAAGTTATCACTTTCTATTATTTAATCAAAACCATTTGCTACAAATAGTACATTATAGTGAAACAAATAGTACATTATAGTGAATATTATTACCTGGTTAATCGTTGCTATATCTTCACATTTCTGTTTTATTTTTTTGATTAAGCTTTTTGTTCTTAGTTTTCCTTAATCTTTATTTGTTTTCCAGTCAGTGTATCTTCTTGAATATTTTAATTTTTTTTTGTTCTTTCCTGATCAGTATTTTTAATGTTCTTATTTGTTTTTTTGTTAGCAGTTTTTTTGTTTCTTGGCAGCTATTTCGATTTTTTTTTGTTCACGTTCTATCTTCCTTTTATTTTTATCATCTATATTTTTTTGTCTTTCTTTTTCCTTTGACTCATAATAGTCTCTTCATATTTTGGCTGAAATAGCACTAGGATACTTAGTAACGTTCCTTGTTTTAGCTTTAGTGTCAGTCATCTTATTTACAAATTTTAAAAGTTTTTTGAAGGGGTCAATTGGGGTTTCATGGTTTGAAGTAAAACAGGGCCGGTAGTAAAAAATAATTGTTTAATTTTCGGGATTGGACACAAGGACACAATTTTAGGGGTCGATAACTAAATGCGAATAACTTATTTTTCGGCCGCTCAATTAAAGAGGGCCGATAATAAACAATGTGCCTGTCAATTTCCGGCTACACTGTCACCAGTGGCCGAAAACTCACTTTACAAAATCTAATTTTTGGCCATGTTTTAATCAGTTTATGTATAAATCACTTCATGAATTAAAAAAAAAATTGACGTAGAACTTAAGAATAAATTAAAAAAATAACTTGAATACAGAATGTGTAGATTTAATCTATTTTCTTTCGGTTTATTTTTAAGGGCCGAAAACTAATTGCGTAGATTTGTTTTTCGGCTGTCAAAAATTACCAAGGCCGAAAAGTAGCTCCTCATTATTCTGTTCCCGGCCGCCAATCACGAAATAATTGAAAGCGGATTTTGATCAAGTATTTGTTTATACATATGTGGCCGACTGCTGACTACGTTAATCAACTTTTATTCAAATCCACATCGAAAACAATATTTCTCACATCTGTTTTTATTTTCAATCAAATGTACTCAATTAACTATCATGGCCTCCAAGTCCGTTCTCGGCCGGGTGGCCGAGAAGAAAAAATGTTTGTAAAATTGCATTTAGTTCTCCGGCCACCAAGTTTTAATATATTATACCTAATATTTTATGAATTTTAGTCAAAATAACAATAATTCAACTAATCTGCAACACACCTAAATACAATTTATGTTATCAAAACTAAAGAAACAACATATTAACTTACCTCAAAAAAAACATTGATTTCAATTTTTTTCACAAATTTGCGACACATCCACACTGCCTAAATTTTGCCGATTTACTGACGAGCCAATCAAAACATTATTAAACAGACAGTTGTAGGAGGTGTAGGGGTCAAGTGAATTTACTGGATTATAGTGTTTTTTTGCATAAGTCGGGTAAAGATTTCTTGTTATTACCATTTTACTACGTAATGGCCGAAAACCAGAGGTGGCCGGCAAACCGGCTAAACTACCCTACACCGTGGGCTGGTAAAACCTGATAGTTTTAAAGTTGTATTCTTAATCGCATTTAGAGGCTAAAATATCATACAAATTTTTTGTAATCGGTCTTCTTTCAGAGATAATGGCAATTCTTGCAAAAAATTGTTTCTGCTATAACTTTGTGAAAAATGCCTTTTTCGCTGCGGCGCTGCCTCTATGTGACTTGGTTTAGTCATACCTTCTGACAAACATTACTCAACTAAAAAGAACACTCGCAATTTTGATCTATAGATGAATTAAGAAAACTTTACTTCTTCGTTGTAATGTTTTTTTTTTCGCCAAGATGTAGAAAGAAATAACGTGCTGTGTGCAGAAAATGCCTTATAAATCGGCTAAAAAAAAACAGAACATTTTTTATCCGAATTTTACTAAATATTTTTTGATCCTCAGGAATGCGTGGTTAAGATCTGTCGGATTTTACAAACCCACGGTGTATATAATATGATATTACGACACTTTCACATTTTATCACGCCAAATTCACTGTGCCACGGTACTGTCAGCGAGAATTCAGTAATTAATCCTGTTAAATATAAGCGTCACTGAAACTCCTAAGCACGCCTCCAACTCCAGAAGTGATACATGCGCGTTGCCGACCCTTTAAAAACCTGTACACTTCTTTTTTCAAGAACCCCTACTGTAGACCTTCAGAAAAACCTCGGCAGGGAGCTCATACTAAAGCCGGAGCGCCCGCGGGAGGAAATTCCTCTTAAGCCGCACAGTGCGCGACCATTGTTGCCACTAAAAAATGTAATCTACTGTGGCTTCGTAGTATCCTAACACAAATATAGAGGATACAGAGTAAGCTATTTCATTCGAAACATTTTCTCAGTCAAAATTTAGAAAAAGAGAGAAAGAGGAAAGAGAGAGGAAATTGCATACGACCACTCCGTTCAGTATTAGAATCATCATAGAAATATTATGTTGTCACATTTTTATGCTATGTGTACATGATTGTACGATAATGGTTAGCATACCTACATCGATCTTATTCTAACACATACGTGCGTCCTGTAATTTAGTAGTGTAGTAGTAGTAAAACTTTTTATTGTACAAAAATGAACACAAAACAGGAAAAAAACACTCATCATTAATACAAAGGCGAACTAGTTTTCCAGTTTTTTCACTATTATTAGTTTGTAAATAATTTATATATACACATACATACATAGCTACTATCTACTTATTGCCTACCATGAAAATCTTAATTTGAAAATCGTATATTTGGCTCACTATCGTTCTTGCCCTTTCGAGCTTATAGCTGTTCTCGGAAAACTACGAAAAAAGGAAAGAACTGTTTATTTAATGAATTTATCAGGAAACATTAAACAAAAACAATAAGAGCAACGCCAAGATACAGAGGAACTACCGCGAAACACAGAAACTATCGGGGTTGTTTATCCACGGGTGTAATAAACTCCTTATATTGTAGTGGTTATATCCTCTTTGCTTAGAGCTACTAATATCTGTGACCAAAGACATTTCTGTAAAGATTTGACGTGCGGTTTGCAGTTGCGGTCGTATGTACACCAAACACTAAAAATCACCATGCTACGTGCAGTCGGTCTTGTCATCATTTTACTATGGAATTTGACAATAACACTGACGTATTCAGGCCGCTGCAGTAATGTCGGAGCAGTAGTGCAGCTGCGGTCGGAAATACGTTAAAATTACCATATTACGTGCAGTCGGTACCGTCATTGATTTTACTATGGAAATTGACAATAACACCGACACGATCAGGCCGCTGCAGTAATGTCGGAGCAGTAGTGCAGCTGCGGTCAGAAATGGACTGTCACCTTAAGGCGGTGAAGACTGCAAAGACGTAGAGGAGATGCCTTTGCAGATCCTACTGAAGATAATATATTTTATTTTAGTTACTTAAATGATTTTAACTTTTAAGTACATTTTTTAAAAGACGTGTAAATAATACACATAAAGATTATTTGTCAACATATTTTTGGGCCATCATTACGCCCGGACGAGTTGAATATTTTAAAATTTTAATGAAATTTCATTTTTTGGAGCAAACTAAGTACATTTTATGGTACTCGTTTACCTCCATCGTGGTATAAAGCAAATATTATGTGCATTAATCACAATATTTGTGTCATAGAAAAATATTTAGGCTTTAAAATTGCAAGCTTTGCATTTGCAATACAGACGGCTCAAATGTCGGAATTCCCGAATCGTGTCACGCCCTCGAAACCACCCGGCGCACTTTAAACGCACCTTGCTGTCCTTCCTACATTAAATAAATAATTAATACAGAAACCAAGCATTAAATGGTTATTGAACATAGATAAATCTAGTCCCACAGTAAGTTCGATTAGGTTTACTGTTCGGATGAGGCTGTACCGATGGCTTTCTTTTTAGGGTTAGAAGTTTTTTTCATCTATTCGAGAAAGAAAGGACTTAATATAGCTATGCATATTTTTTGGCAACCGTATCGTAATCTATAAAAGAGCTATGATTTTTCAACAAACACTTGGCTAAACCCACTGCACCTTAAATAATACCCTAATCAACGCCTTTGAGGTTTGTCAAGAGGACATATTTGCTACCGTCGAGAACTTTCTCTAGAATTGTTTTCTTAGCATTTTTCAATGTTCGTTCCTTTTATATCTAAAATGCAAATTCAATACCGTAATCGATACGGCAGCAAGGCAAATAGTAATAAAAACGACCGACCAATTCCCCACGAATGTTCACTTTTAGTTTATTTCTTTCAAGTCTTGCTCGTCACTTTTATTCCGCACTTTAGCTTCCACCTCAATTCAGCCACTCTCGTCTTTCCTTGCATCAGAATTTACGAAATTACCTTTCCAAGCGGATATAAGTTTTACGCATTTATTTTAAGGTTGGTTTTTGGATGGCAGCGTGAGCATCTGCAATGTTTTTACTTTTCATTGCGAAAGCCGGAATATGATGCAGAAATGTAAAATGTAAGGACAATTGACTGGAGAGGGGAGCGCAAATGTGTAGTATGCGCTTCACTTTGCCTCCCTACCGTGAAATAATATTTTTTGCAATTGTTCTCCTTTTCCTATTCGGTTGAGAACATCCTCAGATTCTGTTGCTTTTTTAGTTAGATCGTTTGTGGAATTTTCGAGTAATATCTAGGTTAAATTTGTTTTAGTAAGAAAATTTCGCATGCTTTTAATGTGTTTTCATTGTGTAAATAGTGTTACTACGGCCACTTATAAATACAAACAAGTAGTTTAGAAGAATGCACTCTGTCAACTGCTATACTTAACATATTTTCTACTCACCGACTGTAATGATTGAATTAAGATTTTCTATACCAAACTATATTTTTTCCATGTATGGGCTCCCAACTCTGTAATATTCATTTTGATACGCTGTATCATCAACTATAAAAAAAATATTGAAAAAAATGGCCAATCACGTGCCGCCGCGCTCCCATAGACAATACTAAACGGGAGACAATAGTCGCGCGTTGTCTTTTTTACTACATTTTTGTCTACTGAGATATTAAGCTTAGAAAAAAAATTAAAAGTGGAAAAATTACTGCTCTGGGTGAGACTTGAACTCACGGCCTCTGGATCGATACTTCAGCGCTCTGCCATCTGAGCCACCAAGACCTCATCCATAGGCAGCAAATTTTCCCACCATATGGGTCTAGGGGACCCTAGCGAGATCTACCGTAAGAACATTACACTTCTTAGACTGTTACCGGAGTTCCAAGTCATATTGGAAATTCACCAGTCATTGTGCTACGTGCTACCCATACTAAATTAATTTTTTATTCTAATTTCTATTAATTATTCTAAGTGTAATAGCATCGTTCACAGACGTTTCTGCTTGTTAAAAATTCATTAACTGAGATATTTAGCAATTTTCACTAAATATTTAGATTTAAATTTAAAAAAAGTTTTATTTTAGATGACTCGTAGAAAAAGTATTGTATACAATAGTGATATAATCAAGCTTTTTAACCTCGTTGCCTAAACACGGTATTCGACTAAAAAGTTCCCTATAATATAACGATTGTATACGATACCATTTTTTATCCATCATTAATTAAAAAAATTAAGTTGGCTTCGTTAAATTATTTACCTAAAATTGAAGCTTAATAAAAAATTATGATATTTAATATGTCTATATTTTTAGGTGCCAAACAATGTAAAGCTTAAGTTAACTCTATTTTAATGAATATCCTGTTACTCTTTATAATATTGGAAATAGATAAGAATAAAGTTTGAATATTGTTATATTTTGTTAGCAAAAACGGAAGAACAAATTTCAAATACCCGTTCGTTTCACGTCAGTGCGCTCGACGCATGGACCAATCTATTACCTCATTCCAGAATCACCCTCAAAAAGTCAATTTAAACCTGTGTGTCAACCACCGAAGCATTCATATCAGGTCCAATATCTAAAGCGGACTTTTGTTTTCGGTAGTTGGCGGGCAATAAATCCCTTGAATAAAACAAGTTGTTCGGGGACGGAGTGTATCGCCGATAACGCGATCCAATATCGGCGCCGACAAAGGCTTACAAGAGTTAAGGCACGCCCCGGCTGCATATTCAACGGGCAGAGTCAACATGCTGTGGACCGGGAGGCGGACACTAAATTTAATATATCATTTTGACGACCGGTTTGGTCTAGTGGGTAGTGACCCTGCCTACGAAGCGACATTTATTCGTGTGATGAGCATGGATATTTGTTCCTGAGTCATGGGTGTTTTCTATGTATTTAAGTATTTATAAATATTTATACGATTATAACCGTATTTTTTGCGTTTTCCTAAAATAAAGCTCTATAGGTATGTCTAACGCGGCATTACAATATTTGACGTTGTCAACATGCGCGCAGTATAATTGAGTCGCTCGCGGCAGTCGTTTCCCTTGGGGTCATGCCCCACGGTTCGTTTCTTTGTAAGGAATCCAAGGTGATGAGGATAGGATCCATGAGGAATTCCAGGAATTTTTAAAGGTATGTATGGATATTTGTGTATTTTCTTAAGCAACTCAAGCATTCCTCTCAAAAACCACCAATTTTATGGAGTGGACCTGATTGTCCACACGACTATCAAGGATGGTATTATTACCAAATATAATATGTGGAACTTCCCTATAAATAATGGAAATGTTTGACGCTCGCTTATTATCCATTATCAAGCACCATCTCCCGGCCCCATAAAATGCAAGTCTTAAAAAACCTTAACCCAAATTATATTCATTCATGCAAAAGTCTATAAATAATGTAAATTATGCAGCACCAGCTCCCGGGTCAATCACGCATGGCTTGCCACTGTCCGGCGCCACGCACGCCCACGGTTCCCAAACTTTGCATAGCCCAGAACCCGTGAAACATTCATTGCGCCTGATCAATACTTGATGAAACGGGCGCCACTTAATTGAAAGGCTACCTTTGTTTACTAGAACACAAGCTGTTCCAAACAAACCTAGCAGAGGTACATGGGATCGAACTTGAATCATGGGTTGGCCCAAAAATATCGTAAAATGAGCCTAATTTGCTCCAAAGTTTGCTCCGAAATTTGAAATTCAAATTTTAAAATAAAATTATTATATTGTGGTAGCTATGTCGATGTGGGGCTGGGTCGATTTGTGTAAGATTGTACCATTATATTTATTTATTTATATAGATCGATTTAAAGTTTTTGTAACAAAATAATTTAAAAAAATATATATATATATTATTATTTTAGCTCTTTCAAGTACCCAATACCCAACTTGACCTAGTATCTAGTCTTTGAAATTTTGCCCCCTTTTAATATTTGTCATTTTCCGTAGTTAATAAAAATAAAAATAAATTAAAATAATAATACTTTCGATGTGTTTGGGTTAACGTTGTTCATGACTCATGACTATTCCAAATTTTGACAGATTTGATAGAGGTGAATGTATTTTTCCTCAGTCTCCCGTGGACCACGCTGTAAATTGTTCGAAACGTCGGGATGTATTTTAAATTAATTATACGCCTTATAATCTGTTTACATGTTTTTATTTCTTGAATTACTATCGCGGTGACCGAAGACAATAAAAAAAGTATATGTTAAATGTATCAATCGTATAAATGAATAAACAAATATGTTTTTGATAAATTACAGTATTGGCCGAACGTTAAATAAAATTGGCCAAGAACCATTACAAATTGAACCGTAAACCGTAACGAACGGTTACAATTTACGGTTCAATTTATAATGGTCAATTCTAATTAACGTTCAGCCAACACTGATAGATGACACAGCTAGGCAATATTATTTAGTTACCATACAAATTCCAATATTTTTTTCTTATCAAGTAAATCAGTTAAATTCAGTACTATTTTTAAAATTTATAGTTATAATGAATTAGTATAATTTTGGATTTAATTTAACTTAGGTCAATACTAGTATTAGTTGGATCTTACTGTAATCTAAGTACCACGTCAATGTTAGCTACTCCGTTATTGTCGTATATAAAGTTATTATACCAAGCAAAGTTGTCAGCGATTCTGATAGCCCAGATTGTGCAAGTTTTATTCTAAACTTCAAACTTTTATAAGTCTGGGCTATCAAACTTACTACCAACTTAGCTTGGTCTAACTCTATCAGTATTTAATACCTTTTAAAATGTGTATGTAATTTATTAATGTAATAAAATAAATATTCCATCAAACAAAGAATTGCACTTGGTAATTGAGTCCATCCCCCTTCTGGCTCTTGAGCCGAACATTAGCGAACGTGAAGCCGACACCGCCCGAAGTCACCGTCGCCTGCGCACCGCTCTTATCCTTATCTATAGCTGAGATGCCCTGGAAAACGTTATCATTTGGTAAATAAAATGTCCTTACACAATAAATATCTGGGAACAACCAACTACATAGATCAAGCTAGCCCCAACTTAACAAACCACACAATAGATAAATAGATAAAATCCATAAGATAACCTCAAGAACATATTCGTGATAAACACACAAATAAATTCCCTTACCAGGATTCGAACCCAGGACCCCCTGCTCCGTAGTTAGGGTCACTACCTCTCTCTACTACTCGGAGGCCGTTAAATATTATTATGACTCTTTAATTTTATTTTTACGAAAAAATGTTATTGAACCCTATTGCCTAATAAGGCTGGCTGATAACTCGAGCTACCATAAGAAAGTGAGATGTTATCGTTCTCACTATGTACTCTCATGGCTGCACACACTCGTCGAGACACCCTGAACCAGGCCGAGAACAAGTGTGTACATACAACTCCTTTCTCGTCTCACTCTTCCTCGTCTCGCCTTGTGGTTCTGCGATTGGATCGGCGAGAGGATCTCGGTGAGTTTGTATAGCCTCCATCAGTGAGGCATGAAGTTTCCAATGAGGTGAGAAACATAAAAATTTTCATTAATAGATTATACTTTTTATACTTTTTGGGCTTGAACATTGTAGTTTTCAATGAGAGTTTTAGAAAATTAGTAATTTTAAAACTCTTAAAACCCTGAAAAAACCTAAAGGTTATTTATTACTATTGCGGCGTCGTTGTTTGTGTCGCTGTATCTGTCAATTTCCTTGATAAAATGAGTGACGTTCGCCGCCACATTACTGCTGCAATACGTTCATTCTGTCACTGATTATATCAAATACATTTTCAAGGACGCCGCAACAGTACCATTACCAGCCACCTTAATTAATTACCTACCTTGAGAGTCCTATTGTTTCCGTCGGTATAGAACACGTTCTTAGTCCTTGTCTTCAGCGGCCAAGATGACAGCTCGACGTCCTCCGAATAAGCCAATTGGCCGTTCAGGCTGGTACCGACTTGCAGGTCCTCTGCGGTTGCCATCGCTAACAAAAAACACGCGAGCATAGCGAGTGACGCCATTTTGAAACTTGGAGACATTTCAAAAGCTAATTACGTGGGACAAATTGAATATTCGTAATACAGTGTCGCTCATATACAAAATAAGCACAATGGGTGACTGCTGGAAAATTCCTTATAAAACTAAGTAAGTAACTACAGAATTAACTATTGCTGAGCCTCGTCGATCTACGTAACTGACTTAACACTTTCGCGCGAGCACCGTCATTTGACGTCAAAAATTGACCAATGTATCGAGACACAACGTCTAAACACGTCTTTACAACAATGCATTTTAAGGGTACAACGTTTGTAAACGTCGGCTGGCCTTACTTTACTCCTATAGCTACGTCATTGCGCCACAACACGGCTCAATTTTAAATCCCTAGCGCCACGCTAAGTCGATATTTTTTTATTTTCTGTAGGGCTCACTCACACATATGCAAGTGTTCCCACAAACACATACAACGTCAATGGACGCCGTCCGTTCCTATACGCGCGGTACATTCGGTTCGCCTGCGCACGCGAAAAGGGTAACGCGCATGCGGTTATGTAGCGGCCGAGATTTTATATTCGCAACGGCCGTTCTGTGTCAATGTAAGTACATTTTTTATCGATTTTGAGTGTAAGTTTGTAATCAAAATTTATGTTACGGGCAGTAAGTGTTATCTTCTACGTATATCAAAGTAATTTAATCGTCTTATACGTAGATGGATAAGACAAACCACAAGAAATTTATGCAGGTGTTTGAATGATCTTCGTCACGGGAGTCATCAGCAGACCCATATGAGGACGATGGAGAGTTTTGGTCTGATAAGGACTACGATCCAGTCGATGAGCAACATAACAGTAGCGATAGTTCCATAAGTGTTTTTGCTGAAACAATACAACCACTGAGACACAATTCAAGCGTAGATATGGATACTGCTGATACGATCTCAATAGATTCGATCTATAATTACATATTGGGTACACTTGAGACATCGCCACTTCCCGAGCCCGTGGCTATGGAGGACAATCCTCATGCCTCGCCGCAACCCGGTCCTGAAATAGAGGCTAACGCCGTCCAGCACGCGACGCTGTCTCCTAATCCTCTGGAAATGGAGGACAACTTACCACCGCACGCTTCGCCGTCTCCTGTAACGATAAACGCTAATGTCCATCAGCGATGCCAACTCCAGACCCCGTGAAGTTGGAGAGAGACCCATCACCGCACGAATTACAACCTCTTGATTTAGTTGAGATGCATGCTCCGACCTCTCCTGATCACCCGAACGCCGCACTCCCTCAAGTTCGCGAGCATATAGAGGGCAATTTGTCGCCGAACGCCTCACCAGCTCCTGATCTCTAGGAAATAGAGAGGCGTCTATCACCGACCCTCTCACCATCTCCCAGTCCCGCGGAGATAGAGATTAACCCGTCCTCTATCGCATCGCTTCCTCTTAATCTTGAAGGAATAAATGGTTATATTTCATCTTATGGACCGCCAACTCCTGAGCGCGTGGAGATAAAAGAAAACCCAACACCGCTTCCTAATGTCATGGGCAATGAGGGCAACTCACCAGGCACGTCAACGCTTCCTGATTCCAGGGGAGTAAGGAGTGATCCATGACCTGATGAACCTTCTACTCCTCCGTTATCAACAGATGTCTCTCGCAACCGTACTCTAAGCAATCCTTCAACAAGTAGACGAGGTCCAAGGTGCAGGACTCCTCCTAGAGATGATGTTTGGGAAAATACAACTGCCGAATTATATACTTTTGATTTCGACACTATTTCTGCAGGTGTTCAATCTGATTTAGGATCAAACGCTTCAGTTAAAGACGTTTTTGATAATTTATTTCCTACGCACATTGTTGACTTCAGTACTTCTTCATTGTAGTAGCAAGAATAAATGAAAACGGAAGAGCTCTCTGCGCTACAAACAGGCCTTCTACTAGAAACTCGCGTCGTTATAGATAAAGATACCGACTGCAAAGAAATACAGGAATTTTTGGGTTTATGTCTTTTTATGGGACATATTGATGTCCCTAAAAACGAAAACTTTTTACCTGCACTGTTCCCCGTTATTATCATCAGATTTTTGGGTATATCAATTACCATCATGTCTGGGCGCAGATTCGAACAAATATTGTGATGCCTGTGTGTATCCGAGTTAAACGCAACAAGAAAAGAATTAATCGTAAGGTTCAGAGATGCTATTGCTAAGAAATTCCGTGATTACTACAAGTGACTACTTCTGATCGTTTCATACGTAATATTTTCATGTATACAGGAAGTGATGAAGAAGTAAGTAGAAAAAGGGAAAAAGACTGAAAAAATTGTCATGCGACTGATGTTTGTATGTGGCAAAAAATGTTATCGGACATTGATTTACTATAATAAATATTAAAAATAACACAAGAGCATAATGTCGATTATTTCCTTTTTTTCCTACGAATATTTAGATGTTTGCAGAGGGCTACAGTTGTCAAATGTCTTCGTTATAATTGCCGTATAATAACGTTGCTGTTGAATGTACTTTTAAAACATGAATATGATAGGCAGGAACGTACATAAACGTCTAAGTCATAAGACGTTGTAACCCTGTGCAAACAAATACGTTAGTAATATGTGACGGAACGTTTTTAAACGTTAACGACGTTACACGTTGGTCACACAAATATAAACGTAGACATGCTCTTATACGACGCAACGTTTATAAACGTTAACGTCATATAACGTTGAGTACTTATATATAAACATACATCGATGGCATAAGGCGGAACGTTAATAGACGTTGACGTGATCAGACGTTGTTTCCTTGTTTATAAGCAGAAATTGGTAACATATGGCTGAACGTTTGTAGCCGTAGACGTCATTGAACGTTTGTGTCACGTTTCAAAAGATCGTTTCACAAGTTAAAAGCAGTACGTATATTAACGTTGGTTTATTTTGTATGGGAAAATACTGTGCACTCCAAGTACTATTGGTGAAGTGGGGTGCTCGCGCGAAAGTGTTAAGAAGTAAATGAATATTGTGCAACTGAGACTCAACGTATCTTATAAAGTATATTGTATAATTCAGATGAGATAAGTGGGAAATGATAAAGATTTATCCCAAAAGCGATACGGTGAAGTAAAGATATCAGCAGTCTGATAAATAGATGATACAACACATGTTTTTATACAGTTTGTTTTCGTTTTAGGGATAGTATGTGTCATCTTTCTAATAAACCGGGTAATAAGTAGGTACCTGCATGACAAAGCAAGTAAGTAGATAAAACATAACGTGTGATCTCGCGTCTATACGCCAAAATTCAAAATATGAATGCAGTCACCCATCCGTCACATCACTATATCGGTCTCGTAATCTCCCATCGCTATTAATTCAATGCTCGGAAACCGGTTAAATTTCCAAACCGTTATCATATACTTGGCGAAAATCCTTTTAGTTTCGGTTTCTTTCGATAAACCGTTATTTTAAAACCGGTTTTTAGGATCACATTCTCATAAAGTTCTTGTCAGATTAACCGGTTTAGAATAATAAAAACCGGTTTCTTCCTATATGAGTGTCTTTGTTTACGCGGCACACCACCAGGTCGGATGGCCGTCTCGTCGCTCCTCGAATAAACCGGTTTATTTATGTTACAATAAAGTTCTTAAAACGTTTCCGTGCGTGTGATAGTTCAGAGTAAAACCAAAATAAACCGGTATTTACCGCTATTTTGAAAACCGGTTCCAAGCCTTGTGTTAAATTGTAGCTGTCCCTAAACTCGTTTGTTCAACCTTAGTTTACCTTTGAGAATTGAACTGCACTCCAATAGAACATAATAAAACCATAACAGCCCAATCCCAGCCATACAATCCCCGGGTCCTAAAATCGACAAAAATATCTTTCTGTCCGAAAATAAAAAAGGTCCCCTCAGCATCGCGACACATCATGTGCGAACATGAAATTGTGATTCAGCGTCGTCAATTTATTCGGCTACTATGGCTTTATCAAAAGTTGGATACATTAGCGCCAGATGTGACCGTTGCCGGGTACCAAAAACTTTTTTTCAACCCCTTTTTGCCAGTATAATAATGAAAAGGATTGTGCTCATTTGTTATTTTTTGTCGCATTTAAAGGCGTAGGCGAAAAGTTGAATAAAACTCCCACATTTTTTCGTAACATCGAAGTGAATTAGAGATGTCTGCATGTTTTTTACATAACTTAAGCGACCAAGCGATGCTAAAGATGTTATTTTCCGACCATGAGATTCTTCTTCTTCGTCCTCGCCTTTTCCCGTTATACGGAGTCGGCTTTCCTTATTCTGAGTTTCCAGGCAGTTCTATTCTGAGCGTCTTCCATACGTAAGTAGAGGCTATCCATATCCTTCTCAATAGTTTTCGTCCATGAGGTAAGCGGCCTTCCTCTTCCTCTTTTTATAGTATTCATGGATAGGCATTTTCTGACGATGTGATTTTCCGGCCTTCGCATTATATGATCATATGATCTCAGTCGGGATTCAGATATTTTATCCGTGATGGGTGCGACTTTAAAGCTGCCTCTAATGTATATATTACGTATCTTGTCTTTGAGTGTCTGCTCTGCGACCATGAGATTGATTCTAATTTAACAAATTGTTATGGTTTTGAACTGTACGGCTACCAGCAGTTTGACACTGACATATTCGCTAGCGTGTGCGTAACTTACTTTTTATGCATCTCGCTCGTACTTGCATATTATTAGTGCGAGCGAGATGTATTAAAAGCATTGGCATATATTAAATGACTGGCCTTACGGGCAATAAGAATAGGGCCAGTACAGCGGTGTCACACACACAAACTCGAGCCAATCTTGCAGTCAACGGAACGCCACAACGCGATTGGTTGATGAGTTCGCATCACGCAAAAGAATGCGATGAAGTCGCAACAAGTTGCGTTACACTGCACGATTAGCTCGAATTCGTGAATGACACCACTGATCTAGCACCATTATTAGTGCCCGTAAGATTCGTCCTTAGATATATGTGAATGATAAAAAGTAAGTTACGTAGACCAAACGTTAGCGAATATGATAGTTTTATGCAACCTTAACGATCGTTTTGGTGATTGGCTCGCATCTCACCCACGACTTTCGCTTCGTTTCACATTCATCAATAAGAGTGAGCGATCATCAAGGTCGTGTCAAAACCAGTTGAAAATAATTACAATTTTTTAAACCAGAATCGGGATTCAAGAGATGTACTCGTAATGCGACTTATCTTTGTCTGTGCGACTTATGGTCTTGATGACGCACGCTCAAGGTCTACAAGACTAGGTAGTGGTGGTGACGCATGAAAAATCAGGATTACTAATTATCTGTATATTGATTTTACGTGTTCACACAATAATAGCACAGAAAAAAGTGGCGGAGCCCGTGAGAACATATATGGATACTAAACTCCCCGCACCGATTTAATTTAGCTGCGTAGTGGGATTAGAAATCCAAGTGTGTTCCCACATGTTTTCTTTCAAAGCTTGTACCTGTGCACAGTACAAGGAAAAGATCCCATTATTAACATATCTTAATAAATATTTTAGGCATTAACAAAGACTCGTAAAAAAAAATACAGGCGGTGACTTCGGTTAACAAACTGTCTAAATATCTACAAGTTGTTTGCTACATTTTCCATTTGTCAAATTTTCTACTGGTTTGACCAATTTCTCATAGCATGCAAACTAAAGTTTTTATGAACTTAAATTGGCAGAACTTCTTTGCTAGCAACAATTATTATTATGTCATTAACTATCACTAAAAAGCAGAACTGTATTAATCAGTACTTTCCGACAATAGGGTTGTTTCCATCTACAAATCTTAGGGCAGAATTGTATACCAATAAATTCTTTTGGTTTATAAGAACATGTTAAACTACTTTTAGGGGACCTGTAATGACCATATTTTTGTAAATATTGAATTTAAAATATCTTTTGGCACACGTCACGTGACCAAACTCGAAACGTCTTTGAAGATTCTGATGACGTCACAACTCTCGGATTGACACTGTTGACAGTTAGGCGATAAACAACAAATGACAAATGTCAGTTGACAGTTCGTATCTTCTACGTGTGTATGTAGTTATGTGTAAAACCGTAAACTGTGACGTCACACAATTTTCAAAGAGCGTTTTGGGCGCGAAAGCATCTGTTAATATATTTTGTTAATTTAACATATTTAAAGCCATTTTTAGTATAAAAGTTGAATTTTAGGGCAACTTTTAGTTAATATAGAACGTAATACAAGCGTTTCAAAAAATTGGAAACAACCCTGTTAGCGCGTTATTACGCTATTTAAATAAAAGACAAGTGTTTAAAGAAGTACCATTATTTTAATGGTGTATTACAAGACGTTACTACAGGTTCTTTGTCTAGGACACGCGCGTTCAGTTCAGTGGTTAAGATGCAAGAGGTCGATGCTCGGGTCGCGGTGCACGTCGATGCGTCTCATATGCGAAACTTCGGCGCTGGCATCGCGCTCTCTGGTTGGCCGCCGTTCTGTCGTCTATGTTGGCAGATTGGAGCCGCATCTCCATCAATCATTGGTTGTAGAAAAACTAGCGGTGTTGCCACAGCGCTAACATACTCCGGGGCGCTGAAAGATCCATCTTTCAGGACTCTCTCTGTTGTACAGGCAGCGGGCACATTCGGTTGAGCGCTCGCTTGACTATCCCTCTAGCGGTATTGATGTCTGCAACGCGTGGCACGCCATCCTTTCCGTTATATAGTTTGACGACTCTGCCCATGCGCCATAGCAACGGCGGCAAGCCTTCCTCCTTGATGAGTACGAGTTCTCCCAGCCGTAGATCGCGCTGCCTCTCGCGCCACTTGTAGCGCTGCTGCTGCAGGGACACGAACTCGGCCGACCAGCGCTTCCAGAAGTGTTGCCGCAGCTGCTCCAGCCTCAGGTAGCGGTCCAGGCGGTTCGGGTTCCGGTCCTGCAGGGGCGGCGACGGCAGCGACGTGAGCGGCCCACAAATGAGAAGAGTGGGCAGAGAGGCCTACTGTTCAAAATTGCCTCCACTTGGCTAAAAAGAGACGAAAGCTCTTCAAAGGTGAGATGTGTGTTACCCAAAATTCGTTTGAGGTGAAATTTAGCGCTTTTAATGCCGGCCTCAGCGTACCCATTAAAGTTAGGTGCATAAGCTGGTGCAAATTTAAATTTCATACCTTGACCAGCTGCAAATTCAGATATATCGTTTTCATACAATTTAAAGAAATCATTTATTTCTTTAGCTGCAGCTACTAGATTTCTACCATTTTCACAAAACAGCTCCGCAGGTTTGCCGCGCCTGGCGATAAATCTGCGGAGTGCTAGCACAAATGCATCTTTAGACAAGTCGCTCACAGCCTCTAAGTGAACACATTTATATCTTAAACATATAAATAGACACAGATAACATTTCGTGATTTTACATCCACGCCCACGGCGATCTGTTATTAAATAAGGACCGGCTAAGTCTACAGCTGTTGACGTGAATGGAAAATCAGCATTTAAGCGTTGCGCTGGTAAATTGCCCATTATATTTTTTAAAGTTTGGCCAGCGATTCTTTTACAAGTGACACAATTGTGGGCCGTGCTTCTCGCGAGGTTTCTGCCTCCGACCGGCCATATCAAGTCCCGCACTGAGCATAGCAATAGCTGTGGTCCTGCATGTAGGAGACGTATGTGTTCATGTGTAAAAATGAGTTTGGTTAGTGTGTGTTTAGCATGTAACAACATGGGATGCTTCTGTTCATAACTACAATCTGAAGCATCTAGCCTTCCCCCGACTCTCAAGAGGCCTTGTGAGTCAATAAATGGGTTCAAGGTTATAACGTGTGATCTAGGACTCAACCTGTGACCTTTGCGCATCGTTTCAAGTTCAGAGGCAAATGACTGCTGTTGTGCAATTTTAACTAAAGTATGTAAAGAGTCTGTAAGTTCTTGTGACGATAGCGAGCCAGTTAGTTTGGGCAGGCTAGGCTTACAATTATTTATGAAACGGCGCACATAAGCCACAGTATGTTGTAGCCTTTTATATTTTGAAAATCTATCAAAATCTATGATAGATGGTTCATTGTCGATGCTTGTTAGCATAGACGTTACTTTGAGTTCAGGCAAGACCTCCGGTTCTACTGAATTTAGCTCTGGCCATTCCTTTTCAGGCTTTAATAGAAACTCGGGGCCCCCCCACCACAGAGCGTTCCCAGAGACATGCTGTGGATCCACACCACGTGTTGCAAGATCACTTGGATTTTCTTTTGTAGGCACATGTCTCCAGGTGGCTCCGGACGTGAGACTGGCTATAGCGGCCACTCTGTTTGCTACAAACGTTTTAAGTTTGGCTCTGTCTGTCTTTAGCCAAGCCAGGCAGCAGCTAGAGTCAGTCCAGAATATAGTGCGAGAGACAGGACGCCTCCAGGCTCTTACTACGGCTGCATATGTTTGTGCCGCTAACAAGCATCCAGCTAATTCTAATTTCGGTATGCTTGTGCGCCGGATTGGAGCTATTCTGTCTCTCGCACACAACAGGTGGACTTGTTGTTCACCCGTGTCAGAAATAGTTTTTACATAAATGCAGGCTGCATATGCAGTCTCTGCAGCGTCAGAAAAGCAATGCAACTCTATTGTGGAGGGTGCCTCGCACAATACATATCTAGGTATACTGAGTGCTTTAATGTGATGCAAATTTTTAATAAATCGAGACCAGATTCGCTGTATTTCAGGAGAAACTGGTTCGTCCCAAGATTTGCCTTCTTTCCACAAAGTTTGTATTAATATTTTAGGTTTGACTGTACATAGGCTTAAAAGACCCAAGGGATCAAATACTTGGAAGGTTTTAGATAGAATTGTTCTTTTTGTGGCCTTTTCATCAGAGTGATCATTTTTAATTGAAAAATTTAATATATCTTGGCTAGGTTGCCACCCTAGTCCAAGTGTCTGACAGGCTTGACTCAAAGCTAGATGATCATCTTGATTAATGAAATCTGACTTTAGTAACGCGTTTGAATTTGAACGGTATTTACGCAGATTAAAGCAACCAGAGGCTAAAGACTGTGAGACGCCAGCTTGTATTTGAAGCAGCTCTGATTCAGAGTCTGCCCCTGTTAATAAGTCATCACAGTAAAAGTCATTTTGTATGAGAGAGCGTATAGGTAAGTGCTCGTCTTCGCGCCATAGAATCACTTGTAGGTTTCTGTCTAGTTCATTCATTAAAATTTGCCTGTACTGTTTTTCTATGTCACCGGAGAGCACATACCTGTATTGACGGAATCTAAGCAATATATCGAACAGAGAGTTTTGGATATTAGGTCCTACCAGCTGGATATCATTGATAGAATATCCAGAGGAGGTTGGGCAACTAGCATTGAATACAGTTCTTAAGCGAGTAGATTCACTCTCCTTCATCACCGGGTGATGAGGGAGGTGGTTGGCTGTATAACATTGCCTAGACTCCGACAGATGCCCTAAATCTCTATATTCATTTATAAAATCAACGTACATTGATTTAAGCGCAGGTTGTTTACTAAAACGCTTTTCTAAGTTAAGTAAGCGCTTCTTAGCTATGTTCAATGTGTTGCCTAAGCAGTCTGGTGTGTCTTTTAAAGGTAAACGCACTACAAATCTGCCGTCAGATTGGCGATAGGTATTGTCCACAAAATGTCTTTCTATAGGATGAGAGTCGAACTCAATCCCATTTTTGATGGAGTCTGCCTCTGGCGGCAGCTCCTCTGTCTCCCAAAACTTTGTCATCTGGGTCGACAGATCAGCTAAACAAAAATGACTACGCGTGGTTGATGTGTTTATATGCGTAGTAGCTCCCTCTACCGGGCCAGCTACAAGCCACCCAAGTTTAGATGGGATTAGGTAGGTGCGCTTGCTCGTTGGCAATGTTTTTGCAGCACCTGTTACTATTGCCCAAAACATTTCCACTCCCAACAGCATATCAATTTGGGCTGGAACATTAAAGGTTGGATCTGCAAGTTGTATATAAGCAGGTAAGTTAAGGTGACTAACATCAACATATTTCTGTGGGAAGCGATCAGTTATTTGGTCTAAAACTAGAAAGTCAAGATTAGCATTGAAATCGCTTAATTTAGATTTAATATGGGCTGCACAACGTACAGGCTTATAGGTCAGAGGGGTATTTCCTATTCCTGTAACATTTGAGGCAGTTAGAGGCTGAAGATCAAGTTGCAAACGTTGTCTTAATGCTTCAGTAAGATAGTTCGATTGCGAACAGCTATCTAAGAGACACTTAACAGTCTCTTTTTTATTATTGAAAGGGTTAACTATTTCAATTAGAGCTGTCGAAAGTAGTGCTTCACTATTGGTAAGCAAAGTATTAGCAGTGAAGGTGTTTGGCACCTCTGCACTGTCAGAAGTTAGCATAGTGGAGGAGCAAGCGACATCTCCCATAGCACTATTGGTTGCCTGAACTGTCTGTTCCTTGCTAGCTCCACTAGAAGAAGTGTTATTTGGTGTGTTGTGTAAGTATGTATTGTGTCGTCTTCTACATACGCGACAGCCATTTAACTTGCATGCACGGGTCTCATGGTCCGGTCGGAGGCAGACATGGCACAGCTTCAGACTGGACGCCCGTGACCAGCGCTCGTCGACTGACATCTTTCTAAAGGTTGGGCAGTCATACACCCTGTGATCACCATGGCACACGACGCACGGCCGACCCTTGTGGTCACTTTGTTTTTCTGAAATCATGAAAGTTTTTATGTTTTTATCATGTTTAAATAAAGTTTTAATAGCCACAGGCTCTGGCTTGTGGTTAGCTTGTTTGTCCCGCTTTGAGCGGTATAGGTTTTCTAAAATGTCTGCACGATTCTTTAGAAATTCCCTAAAATCATCAAGTGTTGGCCATTCTTTAAGAGTGTTTCTATGCTCTTCCCATTTTGAATTAGTATTGGTGTCCAATTTTGCAGATAACAAATGAACTAGCATTGTATCCCAGTGTTCCGTTGGTTGGCCCAATGTTTTAAGGGCCCGGAGGTTTTTAGTAACATGGTCACTCAAAAATCTTAAAGATTTATCAGATTCTCTTTGTATGGGGTCTAAATTAAATAAAGCATTTAAGTGGTTAGTAATTAGTTGCCTTTTGTTACTGAACCTGTCACACAACAGTTTCCAGGCTTCAGTATAGTTGTCAGTGGAAACTTCTAAATTTGCTATGACTCGTGAGGCCTCTCCTTCAAGATAGGAAGTCAAATAATGGAATTTATGGATGGGCTTAATATGTTCATTATTATGAATTAAAGATTCATAAAGGTCTTTGAATTCCATCCATTTATAATAAGAGCCATCAAATTTTGAGATTTTAATTTGAGGAAGCTTGAAGCCGAGATGCTCCGAGTTACAGCCACCTGAGATACAGGTTTTGACAGAAGCTTCTGGTGATGTTTTTAGAGCCTGAGAGCGTTCAAGTATACTCTGAGCTGTAGCTATAGCTGAGTTAATATGGGTCTCATTGATGTCCCGTTCTGAAAGTTCACTTTCAAGATTATCAGAGTTAGTTACTTCTATCGAAGTTTGCAGCTCGTCAAGGCGCGTGGATAACTCTATAACTTTATTTAATCTTAAGGTCAGCTCATTGACTTTAACACCGGTTAACACTTCATCATCTTTGATTGTACTTAAGTAACCACGGAATTTAGAAACCTGACCCTTTATTGAGCCACGTTTAACACGTAGTTCTGCCAGAAGAGCTTCCCTTTTTGCAGCTTCAGCCATGTTGAATTATGTTTTTAGCTGAGCTAGCACGTCTAACAATAAAATTTTATTTTAAATCAAAGTTTAAAGTCATCCACGTAAGAAAATAAAAATTGGCAAAACAGCTTACGCCCCTTATTTGACTTCAACAGCTACGCAGAGGTGCACTTGGCGTGTAGCAGCAGCATGCGGCTTTGACACTAGATAACTTGCCACGTGGTGACAGAAGTGTGCGTGGCACGGTATATTCGTGGCACGCGGCACGCACTTCGACAGGTTGTCCACTGAAATCGTGCAAACGAATATGTGCATATGCGAACACAACCAAGATGCAAGCAGGGGTGAAGTTAGAAAGAAAACTGATTAGGTTGGCGAAAGTAATTGGGTTACAATTTAAGTGAAATTTTAAAAGAACACACGTGTGGGTCCTTAAGTGCAAAAGAATTGAGCGTAAATGCGTGGTCAAAACGGTTTCTTCACGAAATAAAAAGATGCACATGCAATCTCACTGGTTTTACAAAAAAGTACGTCTTTAAAATTGGAATGTATAATAGCACTTCACAGTAGTTTATGTAATTAAGAAAGCCCCGATAGGCGCTTTAAGCAGAAATAAAGTTAACAGTAGGTATATGCAAACGTGGCTTAAGAGGTTAGAAATTTACGAGTTCACACACGATTGTCACACTTTGAAGAACTATTCTGAAAGTAAAACACAAATGAAGGCAATTAATACACAATAAGCACTCTTTTAAGAAGGGAATTCAATGTTCTTTAAGTTTAAAGTCAGTTGTCATGTAAGGTTAAGTAAAGGTCAATGCACTGAGTTTAGGAATGTTCAAGTTTTTAAATTTACGATGCAATTTTTGGACAAGGGATTTAAGTTAAGTTAAAGAAAAAGGTGTAGGAATAAACAAGGAAAGAAACAGGAAAGGAACGGGCACCCCTCACGGCACTTCCCTCGTTTCGCCGGCTGCCACGCGGTGCCGCCTTGTTGCTAGGCGCCGTCGTTCGTCGTTATTCCGATCCGGTCCCAGTCGCCGCTGCCGTCCCTCTTTGGTCTTCGGGCTGTACTTCTGGCGGCGATGGCTGGCGGTGATGGTCGCTGGCGATTTGCGTCGGCGTCGGCGTCGGCTCCAGGCCCACAGCGTCCCAATATGGCGGCTTTTGCTCAGGCACTGGAAAAATGCTTATAATATTCCGCGCGTGTCCTGTCCGCGGTCGCCAAATGTTAGCGCGTTATTACGCTATTTAAATAAAAGACAAGTGTTTAAAGAAGTACCATTATTTTAATGGTGTATTACAAGACGTTACTACAGGTTCTTTGTCTAGGACACGCGCGTTCAGTTCAGTGGTTAAGATGCAAGAGGTCGATGCTCGGGTCGCGGTGCACGTCGATGCGTCTCATATGCGAAACTTCGGCGCTGGCATCGCGCTCTCTGGTTGGCCGCCGTTCTGTCGTCTATGTTGGCAGATTGGAGCCGCATCTCCATCAATCATTGGTTGTAGAAAAACTAGCGGTGTTGCCACAGCGCTAACAACCCTATTTTAATATGAGTAAACACAATAGCATTTCTTCGTATCGTACATCGTACTAAGTAAATTCATATTTCTCCTGATACATTGAGCATGAAAAACACCCGTACACACCGGTAGAACATCCATGTAAATGAAAACTAAATGGTGCGTATAACAGTAGGTGCGAGGAACGCGTACATCACCTTGTCAACGTATAAAACCAATTTTTAATGGAAAATGAGTTTTGTTACGAGGAAAGGGGACAGTCGTTTCTCCATACAAACGTAGTCCCCATTTTCCTCTCTGGATATTGACGTTATGGAAAATATTTTAAAGATAATTTGGTCTAAATTAACCATAGCTATGCCTTTTGACTTTTTCGATTTTTTGATAATTAATTAATTCTTATAATAATTAAATCGAAATAAATCAAATGGCTGTGGTTGGTATACAACAAAATGGGTCAAAATATTTTCAATATTGTTAACATCAAAAGAGGAAAATGAGGACTTAGTTTGTACAAAGTTTTATGTTCGTCTTAAGAACTGTCGCCTGCGATATTTCCGGACCGATACGACCTTCAAACCTTCAAGAAAAGAGCGTACTCCCATCTTGCAAAAGAGGGTAAGGGGAGGGAGGGTAAGGCCGGCAACGCACTTACAACCCCTCTGGTGTTGCAGATGTCATATACCATCAAGTGATCCGTCTGCTCGTTTGCCTCCTGTATCATAAAAAAAAAAAACAAGAAGCGCCCATAGCTTCGCGGGCGTCTGCATTTTCAACATTGACTTAAGATATAAGGGAGATTCATTCAAAAGTACATTTGACTTCAAAATGATAAATAATGTCATTAATTTGTTATTCCCGCATGCATTTCGCTCGTACTTGTCCGTACATGCACTGGCGCGAGCGAGACACACGGGCGAATGATAATAAAAATACATTATCTAGATTAAAAATGTAAGTTTGAATTGGATATTGGATAACATTTACAAAGTCTGAAACATATACTTTGTATTTAATTAGAAATAGCCTGTAAAGAAATGGTCTTAAAATTGCCAAAAAAGCCTATTTAATGCAATAAAATTTCATATAGTTACTACTTAAAGTGAGGTTCAATAGAATAGCTAAGTGAGAGTCAGAATGGCGGGTGTACCTAAATAAAATTAAATGAAAACCATACTACCATATTTTTGTACCTAATTTGTACTATTTAGTACCTCCTTTAAAAAAAATTGTACCTCACGGTACTTAAAGTTATCACCAAAAAACAGTACACCCGCCATCCTGACAGTCAGAATGGCGGGTGTACTTTATTACGCTATGTTCCCGTGGTTATTGATAAATTCTATAAAAGCCAAATATTTGTACCTTTTTTGTACCTTCATATTCAATTATAATACGAGTCATTTTATTTGTGCTTTCTAAGTTTTACTCATTTTATATTTTGCTTGGTATTACAATTTTGCAGGCGTTATAATTTTTCAAGTTATCGATTTCATTTTTAGGAAAAACGCTAATGTACAATTATTTTTATTACGCTAGGATTTAGTACCTTTAATGTTTAATCTGTTAAGTTCAAATAACTCAGTAAATTATGTCTTAAAAAAGGCTAGGCGCCAATTCAAAGAAATCTTCCTAAGAAAAATCATTTTAAGACATGATTTTCTGAGTTATTTGAACTTAACAGATTAAACATTAAAGGTACTAAATCCTAGCGTAATATTATTATTCGTTTCCCCTCTTCGAATAGTATGTCCTATCCATCTCCATTTCCGTGTCGCGATTTCTTCGTCAATGGGTGTTGGCCGGCATATACTCCATCCGGGTGCACTAGTTGATTCATCCTTTTATTCACAAAGCAGTACAGGCTCGGTTAAACGTCAGATGTACGCATGGCAGAAGAAAAGAAATTGTTGTTTAAAAAACAACCACCGGTCTGACACAGTTGACAACTGGACTGGCCTAATGGGTAGTGACCCTGCCTATGAAGCCGATAGTTTTGAGTTCCCGGTAAGGGCAATTATTTGTGTGATTAGCACGGATATTTGTTTCATGAGTCATGGGTGTTTTCTATGTATTTAAGTATTTATATATTACATTGT
Source organism: Cydia pomonella (assembly GCF_033807575.1). NCBI lineage: Eukaryota > Metazoa > Arthropoda > Insecta > Lepidoptera > Tortricidae > Cydia > Cydia pomonella. The sequence goes on along the minus strand of NC_084709.1, from coordinate 23,690,401 downwards.
GGGTACAACACAAGCCTTCTTGAGCTTACTGTGCGGCTTAGTCAATTTGTGTAATAGTGTCTTATAAAAAATAAAGGAAGAATACCATGGTGCAATAAAGGAAGAATAAAGAATAAAAATATATATTTGTTATTTATGTATCCCATGTACAGGGACCGTGCGCGTTGGAGGGTCTGCCATCTTGTGGCCTGAATCGGAACCATAAACATGGACATTTACACGTCACGTGTTTTCTTTTGCATAGTAGGTTCTGCCATCTTGTGGGCTACATCGGAACAATAAACATCACATTTACGCCTCGCGCCAAAAATCTGACGGCTCCCGTGCTGCCTCCTACAGTTCATGCACGCTCCCTACATGACTGAGCAGCCTCAGGTAACCTAAAATAATTACTTGTACGATCAAGAATCATATTTAATTTATCCAAAGCAACCCTAATAAAATATAAGCGTATGATTATGCTAACTCATGAGATCCTTCCACTGTTTACCGACCTACTCCTAAGAAAATAAACACTTTTGTAAGCGAGCGAGCATTGCGCGCTCGATTTATTCGCAACCGCGCCGAGCCTACCTAGAATTATGGCGTTATCATATAAATAAGGATTTAAAGAAGCATCAGGATAAATTCCTCGGAGCCTCGCCGTATTATTTTACGTGCAATTTGTTTGTTTTTATTGCTCGGGAGATCTTGTCGCTTTAATATTCGAACACTTGCTTTCCTTCAAATTCAATGTTTTGAGGGGGAGGGTAATGTAATTAATTTATTCGTTGGTCATGGTTTTTGAAATAAAGGAATAAAATCACCTCTTCGAGCCATCGCAAGTCTCAAATACCAGGGGGACTTAGCAAGATGCCAATCACTTGCGCTTTGACAATGAAATGTCTTTGATGAAACTTTTTGTCTCTCTATCAGTCTTACATATTAGTGCGATAAAGAGACAGATAGCATTTCTACCGACTGAGCTATCGAGACTAACCCCACCAACAAGTTTTTTCTAGACACCTTTAATTTTTACGTACAAAATTGTTTAATGCCACTGTTTTTTCTTGCTATTGATTTTGTGTGAGAAAAGAAGAGAGTGTATGTTTTTTAATTAGCAGTGTTCAAACAATCAGTAATAATTTATTAAGTTTTTTTTTTAAAGGTGGACTTAATGTTTTATTGTACTCTACCAGTCGATCATTATACTCTGTATCTTTAGGTATTTAAATAAAACTAAACAAACAATTCGTTCATTTTCGGGTAGTTATAAAATTTATTGGTTAACCGACCAATTACAAAAACCGGTCCGTGACTGAACGACCTGACTTTAACCTACATTATTTGATCATGTAATGTTTTTATTTACCTTTAACTGGCTTCAGGAGCCACTCGTGGGTAGATTTTGTTTACTTTTATTTCAATACCTAAAGATATAGAGATAGATCAGGGGGGCGATTTTTGAATCTCGACCGTTCGAAACTAAAAACGAATGGCCGACAATAATCGCACACAAAAATTTGTCAAATTTTTTTTCGCATGATCCTAATAATAATTATTTTTAAAATCACCATTCGACTGCTAGTGATTGACTATCGATATTTTTGCGTTTCGTTTTACGCAGAAAATCGATAATTACCGGTTATTAAAAAGTGCTTATAAAATAAATTTAAGGTAAAACACCGTTCAAAATTGTATTACAACTTATCATTTAAACGTATAAGTGCATTAAGCTCTTAAATAAAAATATTTATATGATCACAAACAAGCTAAGCTAATGAACACAAAAATTTAATAGATCCATCGCCTTAAAGATATTTTTTTAATTGGCGGCATAGAATCCAAATGCGACTTAAATTATGAATCCCTACATTCTACCGATAAAATTGAATACGAGTGGTCAATACCACTCGATTCTCAAATTCTATCGCCCGAATTTCAAAAATACCATGTCACCGTTTTTAACTGAGTTTCGAGTGACGAAATCGTGCGGTCGAGATTAAAAAATCGGCCCCCAGTACAGAAACATGTTAAGTAAGAGAAATATTTGTTAGTTTAAGTACTTTAAGTTTCACTATAATAAATGGCTGAAATTAAACTTCACAAAATTAATGATTCAGATTAATATAGCTATTATAAATGTGTCTAAATGTCATTCAGTCCGAGAAGAAAGAAATAAAGATATGGCTTATTTAATTATGTTTGCATAAAAAAAGGTGATTTCATTAAGAAGATTGCAGATCTGTTATCCAAAATGCTCTCTTAAAAAACATAGTTTTCCTAATTACCTACTGCCGCGTTTTTCTTTCGATGAGACCGATTCCGAGCCAAGAAAGCCAAGTTTGAGGTGCATTATTTCTTATTGCTGAGGTGTAAGAGAACAATCTCACACCTGAGGATGCCGAAGACCGGGCAAAGTGGAGAAGATTAAGTAGGAAAGCGGACCCTGGCGCTAGGCCGGGAAAAGGCTAGTTAGAAGACGAAGATTTTGGCTGCTTCTCGCTCAACACATATTGCGATACAGCAGGGAAATGCTGCTGGCGTCTACGGCACCATGCCGCATTGAGAGAATTGGTATTAATTTATTTAATGATTAGTTTTAATAGTTTTTCATTATTTCCTAAGTAATTGGTTCTTTTTATACCACGTAGGTGGCAAACTAGCATACGGCCCGCCTGCAACACCAGAGATATAAACCTGTCCACTCCTTTTTTGAAGAACCCCTATAGCCCCTCGGCAGGAAGCTCATTCCACAGCCGAAGCGTCCGCGGGGGGAAATTCCTCTTAAACCGCACAGTACGCGACCTTTTAAGCTCTAGAGTGTGAGCATCTGCCCGACGTCACCCTGCCGACGGCGAATCATTTTATAAATATATTACTAATCAAGTTAATTTACTTAAGATAAATTGTAGCAGCTATTGTGATCATAAAATAACCGTAAAAGTGGCGATCGGATGGCAACGGCAGCTGCATTGCAACAGCTGTTGCGACATTACTGCTGTGGCTTTGACCCGACCTCCAGCTGACCAGCCGACTAACAACAGTAATTGTTTTTTTTTCTTCCTAGAGTTTGTCCCAGATTACCACAGCTCATGGGAGGGTCTGCTTGGCGAATAATCCTAAGAATTGGCGTAAGCACTGGTTTTTAGAAAACGGCTGCCATCTGACCTTCCAAGAGCGTTAATTTTGGCCTTATTGAGATTAGTCCAGTTTCCTCGCTACGACGAATAGCGACCGGTAAATATTGAAGATCAAAGGATATATCAAGTTTATTCAATAAGCTCATTAGTGCGAGTCGGGGTTTAAACCCGTGACCTCCGGATTGAAAGGCATACGCTCGTACCGCTAGGCTACTAACGCTTCCGTGTAAAACAAATAATCTACAGTGTAAACTCCCTATAATGTCACTCGATATAACTTCGAGCAACACCGGCTTCCGATACGTCGGAAGGGGCCTATGCGACCCTTCTTACCGAACAAATCATTCTGCCATTTTTCGCGGGGGCACTACGTACAAAATCCAATCTGTAATGACGACACAAATACATAGAAAATAACACACGTCAAAGACAAATCTTGCACACCTCGATCTCTTTTGTGTACGGACAAGTCACAACATGCACCGCCATAGGTACTACTACGGCAGAGGGGAAATAGTATGAATGCCGTCTCCCTTCTCGGTGTTGCTCGAAGCGATATAACGATTCACTTCCTATAACATCGAAATTTTTGGGTCTAGTTGGTTTACTTCAAGATTCATTTCTCTCTATTTAAGGAGAACTATCTATGACGTCAAAAAATAGTCCGATCCCTTGAGTGCCGCTAATAGAATTCACACTGTCTTTAAAAATAATTGCGACACGTTTTCCTACTTTAAACGAAACAACACCATTATCTCCTTACTAGTTGCACTGAAGGTAGTAAACGTAGACTGGATTAGCGGTTTGTTATTGTCGTGCTGGTTGTGTTGTAAGACGGAGCTGTCCTCGCCAGCGGCCCGCAACCACATACCGAGCGAGGTGCGTGTTGCAACTCATAAGCGACGCTTACTTAATTTATAACATTATTATCGTCATAATAAATGATTGTTCTATAACAACAAACTGTATTTTTGAAGTGAAAACTTCTTTAGCGGCGCTGTGCACTTTTGTGATGGGGAAAAAATGTTAAACTCGCGACAGGTCACGTGACCGACAGATTCGTCAGATTGAAAAGTGACTTGATCGAAAAATGGTAACAATGTAATTGAAGCCAGTAGACCGCCGGCGCGGCGTAGGAGAGGAATAGGGAATGCAAAAACCGGAGGTTTTTCAAAACCGGAGGTTTTTCAAAACCGGTTTTTTCTTCGGTTTTACCAAAAAAAAACCGAAACCGGTTAAAACCGGTTTCGGTTTTTAGAATCAACAATTCTTAAATTCATCGCCATGGAATAAAGAAAAGATTGCTTCACGTGTAAAAACGAATGCTAGTATAGTACTCGTATATACACGATTTTATCACGAAATTAAAGACAGAATATTGACTATTTTATTGTATTGTATAGGAATTGTCAAATGACTTAATGTTATTTGTAACTAGGAATAGGAACAAACCAATTTTATTAAATTATTTTTTTTGTTTGTTGTTTAGACATTGTCATTTGTAATTTTTTCTTAAATATATGACAATATCAATTTATAATTTAATGTTATTTGTCTTAAATCAAATGGCCCAATCCGAAATCTTGCTCTAAGTTTTTCGCTGTTTTCTAGTATATTAGAAACTGATGGTGTTAGCTTAAACTGGGCAAACACAGGTAGTCAAGTAATTCCATTCTTTAGGGTTTGAACTACCCTTTCCTATTAGTGCGAAAGAGACAAAAAAGGTTGTCGGTAAGTCGTTATCACCGAACCAACAAAAGACTCTAAAGCTGCCATTGATATAATTGATTACGTGGAATTTTTCTATAGCGCATCGCATAATAAAATTATAAATAAGACCTTTTATACCCATTTTTATTAAAAAGTACTACTATACAATTCGTACACCAGCACGGATGTCCTGCCACTGCCAATACTTTAAATTATTTAAATCTTTCGTATTCTTGTATTTTGTACCGTAAAAATTAATTTAGCGTTACAAATGATCAAACTAACACAACACCACATTACCTATTTGATTTGATGTCGATTCAACCGGTTTAGGACGGATTTATACCCTTATAATGAATAAAACATGCAACTTAGTTAAATAAATAAAAAACCGAATAAAACCGAAACCGGTTTTTTCAAATTCTAAAAACCCGGTTATTTCGGTTTCGGTTAAAACCGGTTTGCATTCCCTAGAGAGGAAGTACTTATTGTATTTTACCACATAAATGATAGTACTTTTATACTGATAATTAAAGCAATTCGTGCAAAATTATTCCCTAACCATTCCAAAATATCAAAAATGCACAACGTTAATCAAGTTTTCACTTCTGCCGGCAACCCGTTGTTTTTTTCATGTAGGTAATTGTATGTATTTTTTAAGGAAAATTAGCTAAGGTTTTAAGGTACTTTCTCTTCAGAGCCCATTTTTTTCCACCCTGTATTTTCACATATTTTGAATGCATCATGTTGAGTTGCGATATGATGCATTTAAAATATATAAAAGCCTAATAAAATAAAAAGGAGAAAGAAATGCAAAATGTCTAGGATTGTGTTTTCTCATATGACAAACGTGAATGAAAGTTTAATTACATGGTATATGCTAACTTTATTGAATCAATAGCTCGTTATGATTTTAAAGCTAAAGCAGTCAATAGTGACAGTTTTGGCCCTGGATATAATAACGGATGTAGTTCAATGAGTTTATCATTGTGCGTACATTATAAAAGTGTCATAACTTGACGAATCTTCTTGACAACCAATAAATATAATATACGCGACCACAATAGTCCCTACACGCATTTTTTCCCCAAACCTCTTTTAACTTGTGTGTTCATAACCAGCCATTCACTCGTTCCATTCCCCTGAGGCGTATTTTAATTGCAATAACAGGTTACGAATGTGATCAGTACCCCTAGTGTAATTAAATTCGATTTTGAAACGTGACGTACGCGTTTGCGTTTAGTCTCATTTTGTATTGGATTTAGAAAGAGCGCGCCAAGCGGGACATTTTGGAAACTCAAAACCCTATACAAAATGAGACTTAACGCAAACGCGTTCGTCACGTTATGATCTTCTTCTTCTTCTTCTCCTTGTCCTTTTCCCATTATTTGGGGTCGGCTCTCCTAGTTACATTTCGCCAGGCTTCGCGGTCCTGGGTCATGTCAGGTGGGATTTGGGCTTCTTCCATATCCCTCTTCACTGTTGCCAGCCATGTTAGTCGGGGTCTTCCTCGTCGCGACTGTGTGGGGAACATATCCAGCACCTTCACCCCTTCACCCTTGTTCGTCACGTTATGATGTCGATAAAATTTACACTAGGGGTACTGGATTTGGTATATGATCTGTCAGTGACATTTTATCAACCAGAAACGCCTCACTCACTAAATTGCGAGAACCGCGCTTCCGTTTTCACTTAGACCACTCTTACGTAGCCTTTTGCGCTCTCCTCAAGCTGAAAAACAACGATACGGCTCTTTTGTCAGTACGCCCCTTGTCTCAAACAAGATATTTATCAGGCATTTGCGCTCACCGGCGCCGGCCGCTTTTTAAATAAGCTATCAAGTTTATATTTTATCAGCGATCTCTCTGTTTATGCAAACGTTTTCCTGGTGAATTTGGCTGTTTCTAGCTACTTTCCTTTTTAAGGTTTGAGTTATCGCTGAATTTTATGATCTTGATTTGAGAAAAATGTTTTCGTACAAATTATAAATGTCGGTGTAGGCGCCTTTTAATGAATACTAAATGAAAAAGTTGACAATTTTGAAAGGAAATGCAGAATTTAATTTATGTAGTTTGTTTTACAAGCCTGGTTGTATTTACTTAACGAGTGCGTCCGTAAATAAGGCAGAGAGGCATTCGAGCTTTTAAAATATTTCATTGACTTAATATGTATTTCGCGCCCCAGTATTCTGAGAGAGAAACACTGCGAAGAATGTCAATTCAAAATCAAACACGAGTAAGTCGAGAATTTCATTTCAATGTTTGATTGCGATACCTGTAACTGGTTCTGTGAAGCTCATTTTACAATATTACAATTGTAAATCAACAATATTAATCTGGTCGTTATCGTTGAAATAAATAGTAAGTTTAATGAAAGTGAAAAAGAAATAAAAACATTTCTAGAACGTTAGTCTCATTGGAAATATAGTGTTCTTTGCAAATAAATGAAAACTTTAAGAGAATATGCTAAAAAGTGATAGACGTATTAAGGTCACGTTCAAATTCCGACCGCAGCTGCACAACTGTTGCGACGTAGCTGGCGCAACATTACTGCGGCAGCAACTGCAGCGGCAACTGTGGCTGTTGCGGCGTACAGGAGGAGGAAATTGACAGTAACACCGATAGATTACTACGCAAAATACGTTAATATCACCACGCCATGTGCAATCGATATTGGCATTCATTATATTAAGAAAAAAAAGCGGCCAAGTGCGAGTCGGACTCGCCCATGAAGGGTTCCGTACCATTTATGACGTATTAAAAAAAAACTACTTACTAGATCTGGTTCAAACCAATTTCGGTGGAAGTTTGCATGGGAATGTATATCATATATTTAGAAAGACCGTAGTTTAGAAAGACCTATCCCTAGATACCCCACACGTATGGGTTTGATGAAAAAAATTTTTTTTTTTAATTTTTATGAAGTATTAAAAAAAAACTACTTACTAGATCTGGTTCAAACCAATTTTCGGTGGAAGTTTGCATGGGAATGTATATCATATATTTTTTTTAGATTTTTCATTCTGTTATTTTAGAAGTTACGGGGGGGGGACACACATTTTTTCACTTTGGAAGTGTCTCTCGCGCAAACTATTCAGTTTAGAAAAAAATGATATTAGAAACCTAAATATCATTTTTAAAGACCTATCCATAGATACCCCACACGTATGGGTTGGATGAAAAAAGATTTTTTGAGTTTCAGTTCTAAGTATGGGGAACCCCCAAAATTTATTGTTTTTTTTCTATTTTTGTGTAAACATCATAATGCGGTTCATAGAATACATCTACTTACCAAGTTTGAACAGTATAGCTTTTATAGTTTCGGAAAAAAGTGGCTGTGACAGAATCGGACAGACTGACGTACATGACGAATCTATAAGGGTTCCTTTTTTTGCCATTTGGCTACGGAACCCTAAAAAACATTATTACACACAAAACATAAGACGATGTACATCTAAAATTAACAATAAATAAAACTAAACCTAAACTAAACTATAAAAATCTACTTAACTATTCAAATAACCCACCCCGCATTGCTCCCGAAGCAAAGGTGCCCAACACGCTTGTAGCGTTTCCGCGTTGAACCGCGATGGACAACCTTTGTGCCAGGAACGACGCGGACCGGAGGTCTCTCTCCTACAGGCGACGCCCCAGCTCCCTGAGAAAAGTTTTCGCCTCCGCGCACCGTCCAGCACCCAGACTTCTCTACCGGAGAACGAACAAGTAGTTTGTCCGCCCCGAATACTTGTCCCTCTTCAGGGACGCCGCCTGCTTAGCATCGACCGCATGGTGCGGCCAAGTTGCGTGGCAGCGAACGTGCTGACGCAGGTGGTGTCCCACAAATGCACTTACCTCTCCTTCTCTCCAGGAGATTGACAGTAACACTGACGGCATCCAGGCCGCAAATTCAAATTCAAATTCAAAAATTTATTCTGCAAGTAGGCCTCAAGGGCTCTTTTACAAGTCAATACAACATTTATAGTAACATCATAAAGTGACATGAAAAATACATAACAACATTTATAAATACAACAGCCAATATCTGGGTAAACATTACATTATAATAATCTTAAAATAAATAATTAATACAATACAATAGAGATGTATAGTATCTATGGTTAAAAACACATTAAATCTGGAGATGTAAAAGGTCCCCAATGTCAGAGTACTAATACTAATAAAATTTGGAGGTGTAAAGTCTCTCCAAGTGTCAAAATAAAATTTATACTAAATAAATAAACCGCGTCTGGACTGTCAAACTAGCAGTCTCATAAACTAATGCTACATTCTGTACATAACTAGTATGTACCAAGTCAATTATATTATACAATATGACAGAGACGTATAGTCTCCACGGTTAATACATTAAGTTTGGAGATGTATAAGGTCCCCACGGTCTGAGAAAAATAATAATACACAATAATAAGATTTGGAGGTGTAAAGGTTCTCCAAACCGCAACAGTAACGGCGCAATAGAGGTGCAGTTGCGGTCAGAATCTGGACGTTACCTTTAAGCTCTCTATGCGTCTGTGCTCTAGTACTCCAATATCCCTAAAACCATCAAATTAATTCACAAAGCCAGAAAGGCGCTTTTACAAGCCTAAAACCGTATTGATTCGGAAAAATTAATTCATACATTTTAGATGATTCTAAAAGCAATAGGCGAATAACCACTAACCACTAGCAAGGCCTTTTTTAGTAAGCTTTGTTACTATGTTGCATGTTCTGGGCATATTGATTTAGGCCCTAAATCCCTAAATTTAAAGCGTTTTTATTTATTGAGCGTACCGTCCGTCCGTGAGCAGACACCGTAGATTTACACTTCCAGGGGGCCTAGCCAAGATCACAATTGAACATCGACAAACGAAAAACGAAAAGAAAAAGTCACTCAAGTTCCCCCGTAGGTTCGTGTTTTTCTCTCACTCTCACAGAGCGTAAGAGTGAGCGAGATGGATAAGCGTGCTTGGGATCGCGGATATCTTGTTTTTGAATTTTAATTTGTAGTAAGTTTAAAAAAATAAAAAAGTAATCGACTGAGTTCACTCTTAAATAAAATTGCATATTTTTGGAAGCAATTCCCATATTTTTAGCTATTGTGCATACATTGTTACAAATGTTTAAAGTGCGTTTTAGAACTATGTTCGTTATTTTTATGTTTTTGGACAAAAAAAATTGGCAACCGTATTGTTATCTAAACCGGTACGATTTTACAAAAAACTGCGCTCTTTGAACCTACGGCACCCTAAATACACTGTCAAACGACGTTTAACCATTCTACGTAGTCAATACCCGGCAGTCCACGAGGCTGTTTGTAAAGTCCAGCTATCGCTTTACTAAGAGCTTAGATATTGGCAATATCGTAATTTTATGTTTTATATACAAGTTGCTAACGAATTACCTACCGATATTTTAAGAGATGATACTTTACATTAAAACAATAAACTTTAAATAGAAATTAAGAAAACTTTTTATATATTTTTTGTGTCCGAATAAAGTTAATAAATTATAATTCTATCGTGTGCATTTAACTGACAAGAGGTTTAACACTTTCTGTCATATCAACATTTGTGACGTTTTCAACCAAAAGGTTGAATTAATTTAATTTTGATAATAGCGTCTTATTGACAACTGACAATAAATACCCGTTTTGCCGAAAACGCCACAATTGTTTATCATAAATGTCATTGTCAACGTGTCATTTAGTATTAGGTAGTACGTAAGTATTAGGTAAAAGAGGTTCTAGAATCTGTTCAGTGCGGTCTCATTGAATTATCTCATTAATAGGGTGTTTGACATAGCAAATTTGTTTTCCAATTGTCTCCAAAAAGACATCATAATAGTACATTACGATACAAGTGCGAAAAATAGGAAATTCGAAACGAGTGGCGATAAATTAAAACACGACCGAAGGGAGTGTTTTAAATCGACACGAGTTGCGAATTACCTATTCGCACATGTATCGTACAACGTTTTACAGTACATATGGCCCTTTAAATGTTCGACACAGTAACATAATATGCTACTTCTCGCACTAGTGCTATAAAGTAGCCCCATATGTACTGTAAAACCTATAATGTGTTTGAAATATTTTTTATTGAGAAAAATATACACCAGGAGCTGAGTACTATAATCTGTATAAATATCGGTTGCTAGTTTGTTAACAGCTTGTATATTTTTTTTATTAGCCTATTTGTGTGTCCCACTGCTGGGCAAAGGCCTCCCCTCTAGCTTTCCAATCCTCCCTGTGCTGAGCAAGGTCCCGCCAGTCCCGCTGAAACGCACCCAAGTCGTCCCGCCATCTCTTTCTCGGTCTGCCTCTGCCACGACTACACCGGGGATGCCAGCTAGTGGCTATTTTAGCCCATCTGTCATCATTCATCCGGCAGACATCTCCAGCCCAGTCCCACTTTAGCCTAGCGGTCTTCATCCCAACATCGACGACACGGGACACCCTCACCCTGTCAGATCTTCGGATACCCAGGATACTCCGCTCCATTGCCCTTTGACAAATCTTTGGGCACCATAGGTGAGGATGGGTAAGATGTATATGTCGACGAGCTGGCGCTTTAGTGCAATTTTAATTATTCAATAATTTTACTCTCACTACCTTGTCACTGGCTAAATTATTCCAATAGACAGAAGCCATTTTACTTTAAAAAACTGCACTAAACAATATCAAACGCGTCAAGTATTGTAATTAGTGTAGTAATGTGGCATAACACAGCAGCTCGCTCTTGAGTCGAGGGCACTCCGCCCGAGAGCTCTCGGCCTGGGTCGATGCCTCTTAATTGCTATTGATTTACAGCTAAGCTGAGCATGTGACGATTACTTTAGAGCAAGTATCGAAGTGGAGCTAATTGGGAGTTTGATTGGTTCTATAGTTTTAATAGTTTCAAGATTTTTACCTGACTTCGGCAAAGCAGAAGAATGGTTATGATTTGTATGTATGTTGTATGTTCCATCAGTTCCCTCATAACTTTTAAAGTATTCATTATAATTTGACAAATGAGTTGTCATTCGAATTGTCTGGATTGTCCGCTGGTTTAACGTTATATGCATGACGTCACATTAAATTGAACATGGTGCCTTCTAGAGGTCATAAAGTCACGAACTAAAAAAAATTATCATACCTTTGCGCATTGAAGCACAATTAATAATAATCGTAATATTCTTTATTGTGCACCAAGTTTAAAGTTAAAAATTACACAGAAAACACGGTTACAATACAAGTTTAAGACTAGGTAACAACAGGCAGTCTTATCTTATTAAGTATATATCCGGTTCAAAACGTTACTAAAATATCATCAAATAAGAAACTGAACTAGTAGTTTCTACTTTCAGAATTCTAGTCATACCTACTGTCTTATTTTACGTATTCCAGTCGTGATTAATGGTGTCATTTACCTACCTTGAAACCGTAGTCCTCATACCAGACATGTAGTGAGATCTGCGTACGAAGTTGCACTCCTGCAAGTGTACTCCAAACGCGGTACCTTCGGACGGTTGCCTAATTTTTTCATGAATGCTTTTATCATATGAAAAGCAGTCGATATAGTTACACACGCCATTATCGTCGCATTTAAGTATCAAAGTGACAAATTCACATGATGGTCCCTTCAGAAAATCAGTACTGGATGTCGCCAGCATCATGCTGAGATGAGGCCATTTCGTGACATTTTCTCGTTCCCATGGTTTTCTTATTTATTTTTTATTGGGGTTTTAAATTGTAAATATCAACGACAATGCAAACTTACCTAAAGAACTCGAAGGTATCGGTTTTATATCTCTCGGGTTTTGGCGGTCTACATTTAATGATACCAAATTTGTGGCCCTGGAATTGTCCATAAAAATAAGTTATATAATTGTTTCATGTACTCGTATGTTTGTATTTTATCTTATACTATCTAAATTTCAATAGTTGAAGAACAAAGCTAATCAAAAATATGAAAATAGAGTCAGACCCTAGATAACATTTCCCACACGTGACATATGAATTTTTTATATCTTGTAATCATAGATTTATAGATTAGAAATCATAAATATTGTTATTAAATCCCACGACTTCACGTCCAATTTACATCACATCCGACTCACCGGGTCGTCTTGCTGGAACCGAATCGTATGCCCTTAATCACTATTTAATTACTTTAGCTTTGCCCCCACAGAATTAGTCTTGTCCCGAGTATCGACACTGAGGTACCTACTTACAATATCAGTTTCATAATTATACCTATATTTCATAGTTTTCAAACGAAAACGGGACTTAATCGAGTAAACTTACGTTTATTATATGGCCTAACGTTACGAACGTGACATTACGTTCGTGGTCACAGACAGACTGGCGAGGAATTGTATCAACATCTTGCTGCGCGAGTTTTCGCGAACTACCCGCACTTGATCTTGATTATTCACTTGTACGTTAGGGTTGTCACTTTGCCTACACACAACACTCACGACATCCGATGGTATGTGTTGGAAAGTTTTTTCACCCTTACATTTGCTAATCACTGGATTCCACGAAGACGAAATTCCCTGTCCCTCATTTTGATTGAAATTTCTGTGTTTTCTGATTTCGATTGCTTCACGTACTTTCCTGCTGTACGAACTAAAATCCTATGAACGAAAATCGTGTTGGTTTAAATCAATATATACCTATATTTACATCAGCTTATTTTTTTGTCCCAGAATTTAGGCGTGCATGATCGACGCACTCTTGATCGTAATTTGTAGGTAAATACCTATTTATTTTCTGTATTATTTTTAAAATTTCAGGTCTAATAATATCGGAAATAAGGAAGGGGAAAGCTAAAATTACGCAAAATTACTTTAAAAACTTTACTAGTAAGTCTTAACTTTTAAATTTGATTGACATTCTCACACCGAGCCCTTTCATTTTACATGGCACACGATATACTTTTAGCTTGTAACATTTTCGACCCCCAAAAATTTGACTAATGTTTAAATACCAGTTTTAGAGAAAATTCAAAATGGCAGACGGACAAACATACACACGCGTGATCGTTAAATAGTTCCGTTTTTTTTTTCTTTAGAAGTACGAAACTGTAACAATAAAGTAGGAAAATCAAGATAAAACTAAATACTTAGGTCTACTATATGTAAATGCGAAAATAACTATGTCTGTCTGTCTTTTACCTCTTTGCGCTTTAACCGCTGAACCGATTGATAATTCAAGTCCCGGAGAAGGACGCGACTTCAATGTTCTTGTCCGGAATAAAACTTATCCTGATAATTGACTGTTATCCCGGAAATCATCACTTAAAAACCCTCTTAAGAGATAATTTTTCACCCGAAAAGGGAGGAATTTGTTATGGAAATGGTATATGGAACTATGCGAGCAGAATCTAGTTGTAAATAAACTTCAAAGCTGTAACTGTATGTGTTCGTACAAAATTTACACGTAACATATACGTACTTATATTGCATGGGTATATTTGTTATTACGTGTAACAAGGGCGCTAATTGCTGAATCACGCGTACTTTTGCAATGTAATGTTACACTTAAGGAGACTTTAGCTCAAAATTATTTACGCAAAATAATTCGAAACCATATATAAAGTTTTGGTATTAAATGCGTTGTATTCATGTTAAACTCATGACAGATGTTATTGTATTATAATGAGGATGAAATACAAATTGTTACCAAAGAAAGACAAAAAAAAACAAAAAGGTCAATTGGAGTTGTGAATACAAATCGAAATGAAAGAAAATTTATAAAACAAGAGTAAGTTGAAGACAGGCCAATCCGAACTTGCGGGTCGTCAATCAGCCGCAAAAACAACCAGCAAACAATTGCTAAGCGAAAATAGGAATTGTTGAATTTGTTTCGTCATCCGCCCCTGATTTGTTTGACAACTTCGCATTCAGAACAGACTAACTTTCGCCTACACAGAGTAGGGACAGGCCTTTGCAGTTCGTAAATGGAATACCAGCATCGAAGCTTTACTTTGAATTGGTGCGCTTCTGTGGCTTTTTGTAATGAATTTGCTCAAATGTGTATAGCAATGAGAGTTGTCGGGGAGTGAGAGAATGTTTGTAATTTGCATTTTGTGATTGGAAGTCTCGAGCACACCTGAGCCGTTTGTCAAGCCGTACCTGCCTTGTGTAAACATCAAATATGTAAGGAATAATTCATTGCGGTCGCTTTTAGGATTTTACGTTCGAGCTCTTTTACGAGAGTTGTGAATGTTTTAGAGTTCAGGCGAGAGACGCGGCTGGGCTGGTCCGGTAAAATTCTTAAAAATAGACGCATATGGCGCAAATGAGGCTTAGCTCAAGCCACTGCTGGACAATAAGTTACAGCTAGAAAAAAAATGTCCTGGGTATACGTAAAGTTATCAGGATTATACATTATAGACATTTTGAGTTTAATTTCGTATCAGTTTCATAGTGTGATTCGTGAGGTGCACATTGTGTTTGTTTAATTACCAAAAATTGACCTATGAAACTAAAACTGATACCAAAAATAGGTATGTATTACAGTCATGATATGTGACCGAAACCGGCAAAACGGCTCACTTTGTCGCTTGCCATAAGGCCGCCTTGACTGATTATTCTTATAAATCTTTACAAGCAAATCTCGTCCTTATGGGAAACGACATAGTGGGACGTTTTGCCGATTTCAGTCACATATCATATTTGGCATAATTATGTTCACTTCGCTTTCTATGAATGATTCTCTCTTCTTCCTCGCGTTGTCCCGGCATTTTGCCACGGCTCATGGGAGCCTGGGGTCCGCTTGACAACTAATCCCAAGATTTGGCGTAGGCACTAATTTTTACGATAGCGACTGTCATCTGCCCTTCCAACCCAGAGGGTAAACTAGGCCTTGTTGGGATTAGTCCGGTTTCCTCACGATGTTTTCCTTCCCCGAAAAGCGACTGGTAAATATCAAATGATATTTCGTACATAAGTTCCGAAAAACTCATTGGTACGAGCCGGGGTTTGAACCCGCGACCTCCGGATTGCAAGTCGCACGCTCTTACCGCTAGGCCACCAGCGCTTCACTTTCTATGAATGATTGATTTCTTTATTAAATAAAAACCGGCCAAGAGCATGTCGGGCCACGCTCAGTGTAGGGTTCCGTAGTTACTCTTCCGTCACAATAAGCTAAACTGGAGCTTAAAGTATAGTAAATTGTTAACCAAGGGATGAAACGGTACTTTTCACCTGAGTTAAACAAATAGGCAAATTTGCATAATCAGTACCTAATTAAAATAAGTCTTTTTACTATGAAGGGAAAACTTTTTGCGATAACTCAAAAACAGCTAAACTGATCATGTCCGCTATAGTTTTCATTTAATGTCTTTCTTAAGCTCTACTTCCACGATTTTTTTCATATTTTTTGGACCTATGGTTCAAAAGTTAGAGGGGGGGGGACACATTTTTTTTTTCTTTCGGAGCGATTATCTCCGAATATATTCACTTTATCAAAAAATGTTTCTTGAAAACCCCTATAGTTTTGAAAGACCTTTCCAACGATACCCCACACTCTAGGGTTGAAGCGAAAAAAAAATTTTACCCCCACTTTACCTGTAGGGGAGGTACCCCAAAAAAAATTAAATTTTTAGATTTTATTGTACGACTTTCTCGGCTTTATTGATTTATATATCCATGCCAAATTTCAGCTTTCTAGCACTAACGACCACGGAGCAAAGCCTCGGACAGACAGACAGACAGACAGACAGACAGACAGACAGACAGACAGACAGACAGACGGACATGGCGAAACTATAAGGGTTCCGTTTTATGCCATTTGGCTACGGAACCCTAAAAAGAAGTATTTCTCCCATACGCTTTTACAGGTATTCCATATAGGTTACCTACATGAGTATACCGACCTGAATCCCCTTTGGAATTTGCTACTGCCACTAACATTTTCATCTTAATCATTTTAATGAATCAAGGTAGAATGTTAATGTATTTCAGGTTCAGGAACGTAACTGCGCACCATTAACTAAACTATACATATTTTATACTAGAAAACTCTCAGGAACAAGATTTTCAAAATCTTCCCCACACTTTATCCAGCGAAGCTAAGCTCTGCAATTAGCTGACGTAACTCATTGTTAGTAGAAAAATATTATGTGCCACATACTACTTGACTATTAAGTGTATTAAGCTTTTAACACATATATAATTCAACAGAGCACGCCAGGACTTAAGGCAAAACCCCTCATCTCTCTGCCATTTAAGTTTAGACCTTAGCCTGATCTTGCAAAGGTGCATTTTAATCTGTAGATGACGGTGACTTGTGTCCTTTAGAAAGTTATATCTGGATCTAGAGTGTCGGTACTGGTGCGAAGTTAGGTCGTCGCATCTATTATTGAGCGCATTACCTCGCAGTTCCCTGGAAGGGTCGGTCTGTTTCTATACGGTTTTAAAGTATTTGCTTGGCACTTTCAAGTGGTCTAAATGTGGGGAATGTTGTGGATTGGTTACTTAATATAATTGCAGCGAGGAACTGTTGTAGAAGCGTCCATAGAAACTTGAAATCACCGGATTTATATATTGAAAGTTTACGTCACAGATTTATATGAGATTTTAAAGAAAGCTACACCTGCATCATTAGTTTGTTTAAACAGAAGTACGTACATTTAAATACCTATACTTCATCGAATTACTTACTACCTATTGTGCGTGTGGTGGTGTCGGTGGTAAACAAACATAGATGCTTTCAACTGCAGGCTAACACGCTGCGAACTCTTTGAAAACCTACTAATTCCTTCCCTACAATACTTTTAGAGAAAACTTCGGAAAAGTTCACCGAACAAAAAAAATCCGAACTCATTGTGTAATTTCAAGAATAACTGAACTGAAGTTATTATAAATAATAATAATAATTCAGCCTATATACGTCCCACAGCTGGGCATAGGCCTCGTCTCATGTGCGAGAGGGCTCGGGCTATAGTCCCCACGCTAGCCCAATGCGGATTACGGACTTCACATACACCTTTGAATTTCTTCGCAGATGTATGCAGGTTCCCTCACGATGTTTTCCTTTACCGAAAGTTTTTGCATTTTATCCACCACCATGTCATTGTATCAAAGGGGCAAATTAATCTGAAGTAAATTTTGAGCTTTTTCCTTAGGTTAGAAAGGTTTCCTGGTAGAATTGACTTTTAAACTATGATTCTGAATGATAAATACCTACAAATGACTTTTTTTTGGATTTGATTTGGTTTGATTTTGTTTGGTTTTCTATCTTCTACCGAAGAGAAACTATCTTACAGTTAGTATTATCTTCGGTGAGGTGAAAATTTTTGTTCCACTTGGGGGCAAAGTTTGTTTAACACTCAAAGTGGCTCTTTGGAATCTTTCCCTTGCTTAGCACGAGGGGTTCAACAACAACTTTGCCCCTTTTAAAACAAATAACTATTTATTACCTAGTGTTTGCAAACATTTTTTTTCAGTGTTCATTTCACAGTAGAAGCATTCCCGGAAAATTCAACATGTTCAAATAAATTAAACATTTCTAGGTTACTCAAAACACGAGTAAGCATCTTGATTTTGTTACACATAGCTACCATGCAGCTAAGGTTTCTACTAAAATAAATTGTATACAAAGTGTAACTTTTTTTCGCGTCCGTGTATAGTTCGCCGCGCCGCGGCGCGCCTTTATGATTCTCCCTCGTTATAATTTGAAACATGTTCCTAATTAAGCGGGCAACGGTACTCTTGTTTCCATACGTCGTTAAAATGGAAGTCCATTTTTATCTGAATGAGCAGTGGTGGATTTAGATATTTTTGATGTCAGCAGTTAAAAATTAACTCTCAATAGTGATTGAGTTCGAAAAACATATACAATTTTATAGACAAATGAATAAAAACAGACTATAAATGAACTTAAAATTAATAAATGATAAAGGTAAACTTAAATCCTCAAGCTCGTTACCCGATCGGAAGTGTGCCCAGAAGGCTGGCCGTATAGCCACGTTGAATGGCAATGCTTTTACGTTGAGCGAAATACTGGCCAGCCTTCTGGTCACCTGTGGGGTCTGTAAGGCGCGTCGCTAAACTCTTGTATAGCCGCCGCGCTTGACCCCAGCGTTTCGACCCCTAAAAGTTAGAAAATGAAACTGGTATAACTTGGCAGACATTTTCATGTGTCTGAAGTGTTGATAACGTGATAATGGCTTCTCTATATGGCTCATTGATTTGAGCGTATACAGAAAACGTAACTAAGTTCAGAATCATGAGTACTATTGATTCTCATGAAGGTAACGTAATGGAAATTGCGCGATGACAATCTCACTGTACTGTACTTGTACTTGTCTTACCAGTTGCCGATTCACACTATGTAGTATATGTACCCACTTGTTTCTTACAAAAATAAATAAGTTGTTTTGTTTTAGAATATATTTTATGCTATTCGTGCACTATGTAAATAATGTATATTACGATTGTTTATATTTCTCTATGTAAGTGAATTGTAATATTCGTTTGGAGAAATAAATTCTTAAACCACAAATTCACAGTCAAAAATTATCGAAGAAGAAAAAACACGTGAACATAACAATTTTTGAAAATGTCTCTCTACCTATAGGATTGCGTTTCCACCAGAAATGTGCGAGGACGTGTAGCTAGGGATGTGTTAATAAAACTAGGACAACTAAATGAAGTAATTCTATTGATTTTTAATAAACAAATCTCTGGCTACACATCCTCGCACATCTCTAAATCGTTTAAAATTCATTTGACAAACTGGTTGCAAGAAAAGTGTGTCTATTAAGGTGTACCTGGATGAAAAATTTGGTATAATAAGTATTGTAAATATTGTATTTAGTAAGTAAGCGATGCTCTCAGCGGCACATTGCATGTTGTACCTACTTGCACTATTTGCACATCTTGCATGCAGGTTGAATACGACCTATTTAAAATTTTAAGATATGTAATTGTACCGTGTTCATGCGAAAAATAATTTTGATTTAGAATTTCTGGTGGAAACGTAGCGTAATACATATTTTGTATTAAAACAGGAAACTAAACAACAAATAACCGAAACAACACAACATTCAGCGACCTGCGGTCACGCCCACATAAACCAGGCTTTAACTAGCAAACCGTTACGACTCACAACTAGCGAATATTCATAGTTGAAGAATTAAAACGATTACCGCCTCCTTCGCCCCGGACCCTCGGTAATGTATTTGCATCTCATAAGACACCATGAATACGCAATGAGACCTCGGGGAATTAACCCTGACTTTGTAGTTTTTAGCTCGGAATTGGGTACTTGACACATGTTGAATATTATAACAAAATTTAGTTGAATGGATAGAAAATGCCCATTCCATCAGTTCCATCCATCCAAAAAAAAAAACCATTATAAAAAAGTGGAAGTTAAAAAATTATACAGAGATTATAAAAAAATACAAGGCTCCAAAAAATAAAATTAGTCTTTCAAAAATAGAAAAAAAAAATGGTGCCATTCGATTCCATACATTTTATTAAAAAAATAAATTGTATGACAACTATACACATAAGCGCGATATTTCAGGGTCAAAATGGCAATTTCCTTGATCTTCCATACGTTTAGGACAGACTTATATAATGTGACGTCACATCACATTATCATTTTGTTAGAGGCGTTTCAATCGTCGAGTGCAAGCGTCAAACTTTAACTTTCATTTCTGACCTTCGTGTTGCTTAAATGCCACGAGTCCCATATAGACATTTGTTCCTCAAGAAAATCAAGATCGTTTGACATTATTTACAAAAAACTGTCAAGTAGCCAATTTTGGATATTTGGAGAAATGTTCTCTTAGATAATTGTGGGCATCTTTGTTCGTAGTTGGCGCAAAAGGGTTGTTCTCTGAGAATATGTCTGCGGATGCGTATAATCGCCACGACTATTTTCATACATTTTGCATGGGACGCAGCGATTAGACTGCAGACATTTTTTTTGAGAATAACCGATGAATGAATTAAAAGCTACAGGAATTACATTTCCGTCAGCTACCGATGCACACATTTTACACAAAACGATTTAAGCGAATTTCTCAGAACAGAACAGAAAATTCATCTATGAACGTTTTAAATCCATTACGAAAAACTGTTTCTTTCTGTCTGCTGCGAGTTTACGGGCATCAGTTTAGATTAAATTTTAAACAATTTTAAACAGACGTAGACGTAATTGCTGCAGCCGTAAATGTATCCTAGCGGGCGCACAGCGACGAAGGCGCAGAAGGAACACAAGAAAACACAGTTATTTTTAACGGTTTTTTAATGATTTTATTCACATGCTTCTTTTCAACATATAAAGTCTTTTTAATGCTTATGCCACAGTATCATCGTTACCTATCTACTACCGAAGGAAGTCCTACAAAGCTACCTAATTTCAAATGCTACAAAAATCAAGAAAAGGTATATTTTTCCTTAAAGACATGATTGTATGGATTTGATACTAACCCTCTAGTGCATGTCATATAAAATTATTTGATTGAATTTAAACTTTAATAGCTGTCAATAGAGTTTAATATTATAACTGCCATATATGGCTTCGTATGCCCTAGAAGTCATTGCGTGCCTCTCAATATCGAAATGCAAGTAATGTCACATCAACATATAATCAATCAACATTATACTTTAATGGTGTCTTACATAAACGCCTGTTAAGTTTAACAAGTCCTTGATAATCGTTTATCCTTATTTGCCATTTTGACATTAACGTTTGTTAGAAAGGGACAAAATGTATCAAAGGTTTTCTAAGTTTAATGAATAAGGGGAATCCCGTAATGTTACGAAGATACTTTTAGGCCCAGTAGGTTCGTGTTTTTCTCTCACTCTCACTGAGTGTAAGTGTGAGTGAGACGGATATGCGTGCACGGGACCACGGATGTTTTGTGTGTCTTAATAAGAAAAAAGTAATCGCTGAGCTCCCTCAAGCATTATATTGCTCATTTTTAGAAAAAGAATCATATTTTTAGTTTTCATACAAAATATATTAAAAAAATATTAAAGTGGTATTTGGACCTATGTTCGTGATGTTTTTCTATTGATGGAAAGACAAAAACTCAGGATTCGAATGACATCTGACATCCCTAGAGACAAGCCTCAAGATTGCTAATAAAAATTTTGGCAACCGTATTGTGATCTAAAAAAGCGCTAGCGACTTTTCAAAACCTCCGTTATCTTAACCTACTCCACATTAACGGCCCGATATGAACTTTAAGATACGTCAAATATTAGGTCTAGATACGATATGGATCATATATGTCAGTGTCAAAAGTGACGTTTTTGTTTGAAGCATCTAGACCTAATATTGGGTTGTCGTTGAGATTCAAGATGGCGAAGACGTCTCGAGAATATTTTTTTGTGTTTTGCTCATTAACTTCTTTTAAAGTGTAATATTATTAGCTTATTATGCAGTGAACTATCGTGAAAGTGTCCAGCTCATGAAAAACTAATCTTGAAAAGCGTTTAACCATGTTTTGATCAACACCCGGCAATCCATCGTGGCTTTTAGTAAAGTCCAGCTATCTCTTTACTAAAAGCAACTACCGAACACCGTCATGCTCTACGAGCACACTTAAAGTTACTACAACACTTGACATTGGCAAAATCATTATAGACTTGATGGAGGCCATATTTAAAAGAAGAAGACCTAATATTTGACGTATTTTAAAGTTTAAATCGAGCCGTAAACGTCCCGAAGGTCATTACAACATGCGGCGCGTTTGAATCGCCACCACCACCACGCTGAAATACGCTATGGCATTGTAAGGTCGGAGATAACGAGCGGATAATTGTGTTACGTAAAGCTCGGGTCACACTGCGCGCCGGCGCTGATATCAGTTATTGTTACCATTTTTATTACCCTATTAATAGTTCCTTTCATAGCGTTTTGCTGGTTGCGTGATAATGTGGCCGCAGTTGTGCGGTTTGCAGTGTGATTACAAGAATTGTTACCAAATTCACTAGTTCTCGACTACTTACCTGTTAAGGTTCTTGGGCTTTTAAAAAAAACTATTGAAGACCTGATTCTCACAGATCCTGGTTTTTTATTGGATTTTTTCAACTCATTTTTTTTATCATAGTTTTTTTGAGTAATTTGACATTTAGAGACAGTATACATCTCTAATAAAGTATTTATTATTTCATCGATTCCATATTTGTAATTGTTTTTTTTTTATAGTTTGTAAAAATGGACATGTAAAAGTGCCCCTGTGGCCTATTTGCTGAATAAATGTTTGATATTTGATCAAAATCACTGGCATATTCAATGTTGACCTAAAAAAAATGTCCCAAAAATGTGTATGGAAATTGTAGTTTCCATTACGTCACGCACATACAAGTGAAAAAGATGTTCTCATTAAAAATGTGATGTAATGGAACGGACATTTTGAGAAATCTTTTTTTGATGGTAGGATTCATGCAGGCATGCATGCCGTCGATTCTGATTAGAATGAGCCAAAAAATGTCCAGATTTGTAAGAAAAAGGTTTTCAATATTTCTTTTAAAAAACGCCAACTTACGTTTCATCGTCGGTACGTATTATAGTTGACAGGTCACGACTTAGAGAAAAAACTTGAGCTTAATGGGATTAAGTTAGGCTAGGTTCATTTAGTAAATATCAAATGATATTTCGTATATGTATAAGTTTCATGACAAATGGACGGAAGATCAGCGCAGCACTTTCGGGTCAGAACGAAGCTGAGGCGAGCCCATTTTGTGGGAAATAGTATGTTTTAAATTTCTTTGTTATATAATACTAATTCTATCCGTTATTAAAGTTTGTCACGAAATAAATGATTTTATTATTCATAGTTTTTCGGAAAATAAATCATCACGAGGAAAAGCTACGTCATCAGCAGGCGTCCATAGGCTATGACGACTGCTTACGATCAGGCGGGCCGTATGCTTGTTTGCCACCGTCGTGGTATTTAAAAAAAAAAAGCCTTTTTTATGTGTAGTCCCGAGGTAGTCTCTAAATCGCACTGGGCCAGCGTGGAACGTATATAGGCTGAATTATTCATATATTTTTATAATAACCGTACATTTACCTATATACTAATATCATTGGATTTCACGGGCCTATAAATCCCGTAACCCTGTGAACAAGATGCATGTAACTGCATCGAAATATCGGGAGA
This sequence comes from Cydia pomonella, assembly GCF_033807575.1. Lineage (NCBI taxonomy): Eukaryota > Metazoa > Arthropoda > Insecta > Lepidoptera > Tortricidae > Cydia > Cydia pomonella. The sequence continues at coordinate 23,666,458 of NC_084709.1, read as the reverse complement.
TCAAAAACAATATAAAAGGTAATCACGGTTTATATCCCGGCCGATTTAAGTCTATTAATCCCGGTCTTTTGATAGACTTGCGTGGGGATATAGATCTAATACGTGAAGGCCCCTTGGAGAGCTTTAATGTCACGTAGAACGCCTGCTGAAACCCGTTCACAGGTGCAACAATAGACACCCATGAACCGGTCGCAGCAGGTATTGGAACTATTGTAAAAAAAGTGAACAGTATAACGGTCTATGGGTTGAAGTTTGTGTGGACCATGACACTGGGTTATTGCCAAGACGTCCGGACACTTACCATAACAATGTTGTTACTAGTTATCGAGGCAGGCGGTGACTCGCCGCCCACTAGATGGGCCCCTGAAACTGGCGTCGTCAAGACGACCAGGAGCAACACCGGTGTGAGCGGCTCAGGGGTGTCGAGAGGTGTACGCCGCTTTCAACCCAGTGGCTGATAATAGCCACTGTGCCAACTCGCGTCTTATGCATGTTTCCCTTCCATCCCTAGAGCATATAGCTCTAACAACTCCTCTCTGGACGGCCAATGAAGGCACGCCGGAGACGGAGACCCTGACCTAATATTATTATTCGTTCCTAAGAAACAATAAAGTCGACTACACAACTTTTCCAGTATTTAGCTTATTGCCCAATCTTTGTAACTGGCTAGCTTATCTCAACTGTTTCTCTAGATTTTGTGTTGTGTCTCCAGACCGTTCATCTTTTACTACACTGAAAAGTGTGACAATTGACGACAAAGAGATTACCGGCGTCCAAAGGCTACGGTAACCGCTTACCATCTATCGGACCAGACCTGTCCCACATGAGGTACAAAAAAAAACAGTTATAATAGGTCGGTTAAATTAATTAGATACAATTTTTGTAAAGTGCTTACTATTATAACTGAGTTATGGTTGTTATCTAACTATGTATTTATCTATAAAGCTATGTAAATCGTTGTTTAGTACCCGCAGTACAAACTTTACCTAGTTTGGGGCTAGGTCGATCTGTGTAAGACTGTCCCCAAAATATTTATTTATTTTACTTGTCACGGTATTTTTATATTAATCCCATTGCTTACGGGATATAAGTTGATAAATAACTCAATCCATAAGTTTACCCCCTAACCATTTAATTTCGCTCCCGATTAAAACGCAAATCCAATCTCTAACAAATCGAGCCATCTTTCAACCGACTTGGAACTGGAAATATATCATATTTGCGAGCACCTGCTCGAAAAAAATGGCGCTAATGAATACCGTGTGACGGATGCAAGAGAAATGTTGGAGATTTCATACAGATTTCATCTCGGGAAATTGGTTTGGATCTCTTAAGCCAGGTTGGATAGAGAATTATGGGGCAGATTTTACATTTTCAATGTGAAGTCTTAATTGGAAAGTTTGCCGGGTTGTGTTGGAATTTTAACAGTTTTGATACCGCAGCGCAGAGGTGTTATAGAAGTATGTGAAACCACCAATACGGCCCGATTCGAATTTTAAGATACGTCAAATATTAGGTCTAGATACGATATGGATCGAATATGTCAGTGTCAAGTGACGTTTCTTCAAACATAAACGTCTCTTTTGACACTGACATTGTCGATCCATATCGTATCTAGACCTAATATTTGACGTATCTTAAAGTTTGAACCGGGTTGATAGATTTATTTAAAGCGCAGAAACATTAACTTACTCATATTTTCGTAAATTTTACTGCATGACTTGTTTCTTTGTGAAATAAATCCCTTAGTTAATGAAAATTCATACAAATATTGTTGGCGCGGCCGAGATGCACGATAACTAAATAACATCATTCAGATACAGTTCTGATGTTAGTGTACGTTCGAATTGGCCTATATTTTTCTCTTAACCCCACCATGGCGCTGGTGGCCTAGCGGTAAGAGCGTGCGACTTGCAATCCGGAGGTCGCGGGTTCAAACCCCGGCTCGTACCAATGAGTTTTTCGGAACTTATGTACGAAATATCATTTGATATTTACCAGTCGCTTTTCGGTGAAGGAAAACATCGTGAGGAAACCGGACTAATCCCAACAAGGCCTAGTTTACCCTCTGGGTTGGAAGGTCAGATGGCAGTCGCTTTCGTAAAAACTAGTGCCTACGCCAAATCTTGGAATTAGTTGTCAAGCGGACCCCAGGCTCCCATGGGCCGTGGCAAAATGCCGGGACAACGCGAGGAAGAAGAAGAGAGGAATGGTATAGACTAATCCTGTAAAATAAGCATTTATCATCAGTTTTCAAACAATGGCAACATTAAGTAAGTAAGTAAGTAAACACTTTATTGTACGAGAAAAATAAATATTACATCAGATGGAAAATAATTGGGTAGTACAGTCAGCATCAATAGTAGCGGATGAAACAACGCGCCAAAAGTATCGGACATCTCAGATAACTTTTCGAAATATAGATAAATTTCTAAAATTCACGTTCAAAATTATATATTTTACGGTCTTAGTAGTTCTATATTAAAGACATCACTTTTTGTTAAGCCCTTATAGAATGATACTTATGAAGTGTCATTTGATCCGCTACTTTTGATGCTGACTGTACAAAGGCGAACTTATCCCTAAGAGGGATCTCTTCCAGTTAACACATACCAAAAAGAGTAATTAAAAACGATATCTAAAGTAATTATATATTATTACATACTGTAAATTATATATAAATCAATATATTTATATACATATATGAATAAATATAAATATATATTATGACATTTTACCACAAATGAGAGCCGTAGAGAGGCTTAACATTTATTAGGTATTCATAGATGTTTATTAGTTTTAAATAAATGGCGCCATACATCCCATGACTGCAGCAAAAACACATAGTTTTAATTTGTTAATAATATTGATACCAATTGCAGTATCTATAATCTACATCGAAAACCTAAAGGATGAATAGGACATTCAACTTTTAATGCATAAAACGCTAGAAATGTTCACAGGTATATATCGGTGAAGTATCAAAAATGCTCAAAATTTAGTAGGAGGAATCGTAGGACATTCCATCTCGCGTGTTTGTCAATTTTACACGCTGCACATGTGCTACTTTTCCTCCCTTGGGACACAAATAACTATTTCAAACGCGATGGGTACGCCGAAAGATGTCATTTCGATACAATTTTGCGAGATTTAACGTTTTTAGGTTATAAATTATATGGAGATGACACCTGTCATCATACCTATAGAGTTTGAAAAATACATCGTCGCACCCGAACTTCTATTTCAGCTAATTACCAAAACTATCTTGCCCTGCCTCAGTGAATTTGCATATACAGTGAAATAGTGCCGGCAATTATTGCTACTATTAAATTCTCTCAAAATGGCGCTACATACAACTTTGGAAGCGGCATATTTCGTTCCAATAATTTAAATTTGCGGCCACGCCGGTTGTTTAGGGGATGCAAAATTGGCCTAAGCCTGGGCTCTGACACGCTCTGCCTTAATTACATAGATTTACACTCTGGCAATAATTTCTGAATGAGAAATTTTCAGATATAGTGGCTTCTGTATCGAACCAATCAGATCGCACCTGGTGCTTGCAAATTAAGTTGCAGCTTTTTAAAATTGATTTCATTTTAAGTTTAATTGAAAGGTTTTTTGTACTTAGTTTTAAAGTAGGTAATACCTATAAATGCTAACGGAATGGTGGCCGCTTTCAGACGAAAGGAGTGCCTGGCGTCCGTTGGCTCGTTGGGTGGACGACATTCGGAAGACTGCGGGTCACTTCTGGATGAGATTGGCTCGGGACCGGGATAAGTGGCGTACTAGAAGAGAGGCCTATGCTCAGCAGTGTGCGATAAAAGGCTGATATGATGATGAATACCTATTCGATAAGATGTGAGACTTTTCGTAACGATACTGAGTTTTATAATAATATTTCGACGTAGCTTGTTTAAAAAAACCGGCCAAGTGCGAGTCAGACTCGCACATGAAGGGTTCCGTACCATTATCTATAAAAAACGGTCACCCACCCAAGTACTGACCCCTTTTTTTTTTTTTTTTTCTAGGGGGGAAAATGCATTCCGCATACCACCCGGGTGCGGGGGGTGACCCGAGTGGTTATGTGGGACTCCCGTCTAGGCTAATGAGGCCGACGGTATACCCACTAAAAACCCCCCATATGCCATCTCGCCGCCTTATTGGTGGGGTTACAGGAACGCTCGCGCACTCATCCGCGACCCCACCGGCGGCAGCCGCCCGCGAGCGGCTCCTTCGCAAATGCCCGAAGGCCCTTCACGCTAGGCGCGCCAGATGGTTCGACGCGCCTTCCTCCTCGGCCTCCGTCCTGCAGTGTAGCGGACCCCCCCGAGCCCGCCACAAGGAGGCCACGGGCGCCAGAAAACTCCCAGCGCCCGGCGGCAGATGAGGTCCATGGTTCTGCCGCAAACCACAACTCGGCTGCAGAGGACAGGGAGAACGGCACACCGTAACACCGACACTCCTCTTCCTCTGCAGCCCCACCAACGCCGCTACCGCGGAACGGCCCCGCCAAGGTCGCAGGGGATAGGGAGAGTGGCGCATCGTGATACCATCACGCCTCTTCCCCTGCGATCCCACCTCGGCCGTCGAGGATAGGGAGAACGGCTCACCGCAATACCGACACTCCTCTTCCTCGACGGTCCACCTCCAACGCGTCACAAGCGGGCTCACCAAGCCCACTTGGAGCGTCCTCCTCGGGCCAGCCCGCACCTCAAACAGGCCGGCCCTGGCTGCCTCTTCGCTTCACCGTGGGTGACCAAGCCACGGCTACTAAGCCCCTCCACCACGACAAGGTGGGCAACCCGCGGGGGGACCCAAGTACTGACCCCGCCCGACGTTGCTTAACTTCGGTGATTGGATGAGAACCTCGAGATTGGAAAGAAATATTTATTTTATTCTGTTTTTAGTATTTGTTATTATAGCGGCAACAGAAATACATAATCAGTAGAAATTTCAACTGGCTAACTATCACAGTTCATGAGATACAGCCTGGTGACAGATGGACGGACGGACGGACAGTCAGCGGAGTCTCAGGGCGGATTCGCACTACGTCCGATCCGAATCCGACCCGAACCCGTGAAAATATGGTCCATAGAAGCCGTAGAACTATTTCTATGGTTAGTTTCGCACTAGATCCGAAAGAGATCGGATGACGGAGATCGGATTTAGATTACAAAGCACGAGGGTTAAACAAACTTCTTACCGAGTGAAACTACTCTAAATTATTCACCACACCAACGCGAGAAAAATACCAACTGTAAAACTACAAATCATATCCAAATTAACGTTATTAAATATTTATCATTAAAAATCATCATAAAAGTCAATTCTACTAGCGAACATGAGAAGCAACTCAACATTTGCATCATATTACTTTGCTACTCTTGTGAATAAAATGCAACTTTCTCAACAGTTTTTGAACAATCAAGAGAGCCTACGAACTGGTACTGTGAAATAGTACATTACGATACAAGTGCGAAAAATAGGAAATTCGAAACAAGTGGCGATAAATTAAAACACGACCGAAGGGAGTGTTTTAAATCGATACGAGTTGCGAATTACTTATTCGCACATGTATCGTACAACGTTTTACAGTACATATTTAATTATGGCCCTTTAAATGTTCGACACAGTAACGTAATATGCTAATTTTTGCACTAGTGCGGTAAAGTAGCACCATATGTACTGTAAAAATTGTATCGAAGAGTCAAGCTGTTTAGGCTGCAAAACGTGCAAACTCCAACATTGCCGTCTTCTTTGTCAGCCGTGAAAAGATGCCCTGCTCTTTAAGTTTTAACCCCCAAAATGGCGACCTCAGGGTAATCATTAGCCCATTCCAAAGGACTAGAACAAAGCAGAAGCAATAAGCGGACATTCGTTCCCGAGCTCCTAATCCCTAAACTTCCGCACTTTCGAGCGTCGTAAAATTTAAAAACATTTGGCTACGGAACCCTAACAAGCAACCACATAAACTGGAAACAACAGAACATAATAAATAATGCAAAATATAAATTTTAAAGCGCTGTTATGAATAGGGAATCCGAAGTTCGCGCTGTAAATAACGTTTAAGTCGTCCCGCGGTTATCTTTTTACCTTAAAGTGGGTTCTTAGGGGGAATCGTAAATTTTGCCTTAACCCGAAGACGCCTACTGTAAAATGTTGGGGAAAATGCCTGTAAATTAACGGGTAGGTATTAAAATGTCGTGATATTGTAACACAAGCTGATTTAAAATACCAGAACACAATCGGTAATTCCGTATTGTTTTATAAATAAGTTGTAGGGAAAAGTAGATTTTGACTTATCGCAATTTGAGTACTAAGATAATATTATTAACCTTTTTTGTCCCACTTTGTTCAATTCGTACCTATTCCTTTTTTCTCATTTCCAGGTAGTTCACAGATGCTTCGCGTTTAATACATAAGAGTTTAACAGTTTGTATCCAGATTTAGATTTTTGACCAGATTATTTTTGGAGTCAACGCTTATGATTCCTCAGTACTAAAACACTTAAATATAATTTTTACTGTATACATTATAACGAAAATAATTTTATATTTAGGTAGGTACTAAATGCTTTTAACATAGGCTACATACATTTGACGTTAGCTTTAAAAATTCCATCGCGTTCGCACCAAAGTATCATTGTCCCAAAACAGCCGCAATCAGATGGAGGGTTAAGCGGCACTTATGAAAGCAGGGCCTTTATTCCTGACGCTAAATTAGTATCCGCCTCTGCCTCGCATACTCAATTATAAATGTAACCTTCTAGGTCGTACAGTTATGGGTAATATTATTTAATCACACATTAAGGATGACTCACGTTAGAACGGACCGTGTCCGCAAAGTGTCCGACACTTCGTTTTCTCTAGAAAGAATCACGTAATTACCGATCACCCGTCATAGAAAATGAACAGCCCTATCCTAAATTTAATTATAGGATATGAATTCGATCTGGATTTGATATGAATCAGATTTACCAGTGTCAAAAGTAACGTTTTTGATTACAGAAATGTCACTTTTGACACTGACAGATCCGATCCATATTTAATCCAGATTGAATTCATATCCTATAATTAAGTAGTAGTAGTAGTAGTAGGAGGGAGGGGCATGAATAACATCTTTGTGCCCCGGCTTATCTCGCCTGCACGTGGTCCTCCTGCTGCTTAACGGAAGAGATAGCAACAGAGAAGGGAAACTTGAAACAAACCCGGCTCGGTGCCAGCCGTTATGCACCTGCAGCCGATCCGACTGCGCGCGTATTGACTTGTCTTTCCCGCGGATCTAGTTGGTGAGGTCGAGAGAGAGTTACAGATCTTGGGCAACCCTGTATCTCTTCGTTTGTGTCCCAGGCGATGCAGTGTCTGTGGAGAGGTCACTTCATCCACGTTGGCTTTGCCGCGTGGAAAACAACACGGGGAGTGGCAGTCACCAGTGATAAGTCCAAACAGATAGGCGTAAGTTAGGACGCTAGGGGTCACTCCTGACACTACACCTGCCAGGCTTGTGGGCGTGTTTGCCGCACCCGTATTGGCTTACACAGCCATGAAAAAAGTTGTCGCCCTGCCTGACACTGCTTGTATAGTCTGTAATAGACTCGAAGGCCAATGATGAATTAAGTAGTAAAACTCTTTATTGTACTCATATTAAAAGTAGCATACAATTAGTAAGAACTACAAAGGCGAACTTATCCCTTTGAGGGATCTCTTCCAGTTAACCCTAAATTAAAATTAGATTGCGCATGTAATTGTTGGACGCCTCCGTCACACTATATTCTGTTGTCCTAACTCAGTATTTCCATCTTTTCGTAATGGGCTTGAACAATTTTTTTACGACGCTCTGGCTGTTTATGTAACCTATGTTATTTTTTATTTTCATTTTTGCTAACATAATCTTTGCGAGCCTTCGCGATCTCCTTGCGGAAACTTTCGTTCGAGATGTAAAGCACTGTATTTCTCATGCAAGCATTGGTCACTAAGCCAGAAATCATGGTCGGCAGAAGATCATCAGGTTCGGTAAGGCAAAAAAAGGAGGGGTACTCGTAAGTAAGTTCAATGCTGCCGTCCTCAAACAAAAGGGCCACTAAAGTCTTTCAGAACAGGGCGGTCAGATTCTAAGGGAACAATTCCGATAGTCGTGTCAGCGAACGGTCTTAGAGCGAAGAGTTTTGACCAACACCTAAAGACTTACGTTAGATGACTGGCTCAAGGATCAGTTCAGCTCAAGGATGCGGCGCGGATAGTTCGTTGGTTCCTCTCACTGCGGCCCTGACTAGCCCCGCTGTGGGCGACACCCTAGGTTAGGTTTGTTATCATGTGTTTATTAAGTATTTGTAACGTTTTTGTTATGTTTTTAATATTTCTATTCAAAAAAATAAGGAAGAAAATGAATACAGAACAATAATAACAGAAGTTCTTGGTTACTAGTCAAAAGGTCTGGGTTAAAAGTAATATTTTGCGTGCGATTTCAGGGGATGGGAATGCAGCAGTGCGCGGACACCGGGGCTTAATGAAAACATGGCGTAAGATAAGGTAACGACTGTTTTATTATTTAGGGTGGACTTAAAATTCTGCGGAAGTATGGAGGGTATTTTTAATTGTCTCTTGTTGAGCAATCCAATAAAATAACACTACAGTATTTTTTTATACGTGTTGACTTATTTTAACAAGTTTTTAAGAGTTTGCGCAGGAACATTTTATTTAATCTCTTGTAAAGTCATTTTAAATAGTATTTTATGCAACAGTTGTATAAGAAGGATCAAAAAAGGCGAGTGGCGTGAGTTACAATGTGAGCCGGAGCCGAAGGCGTAGGCGAACATTGTAAAGGAATACGCCACGAGAATTTTTTGACCTACTTATACAACGTTGCATACAATATTTTTCCTACGAGTCAACAAAAATAAATCTTAATTTAGGTAAACAAATTACAGCAAAAGTATATAGCCAAGACGCGCGAGCATACCTTGTTACGCGCCCGGCCCGCCCCGGGCCGCGGCCGGCCGGTCAGCGACACCTCCTCGTAACTCATGAGGCCCTGGTACTTGCTACTTGCTAAATTAATTTTTTGGACAGTTTTTTCTCAATTTTGGCCACCGTAGCCTACGGAGACTAATAAGCAACGCTAAGCGGTCTTCGTAGTCTATGGGTGTTGCTATATTACGGGTGTCACATGCGTGTTTCTGACTTATGAAGTAATTATTTTTACTATGCAACCAAATGAATATTTTGTAAGTTGGCAGCAGTGCACTTAGTTTAAAACTGTATTCGTTTTGGTTTTGTTAGGTTGGTAGCCATTAATCGCAGTAACGTTATAGCTTATAAAAGCACAAGAGCTTTTATGAGGAATAGACAATATAGACTTTTCTTGAAACCTTTTATGTATGTTCTTATATTCGTGTTAATGAATGCATAAATGACAGATAACAGTAGAGGAGTAGGAAAATAAATGAATTGGCCATAAGTCGTTTAAGTAAGTATACCTATCTGTGGGTTTTAATCCCAGTCACTTTGAAGAATTGAATATAGTATACCTAATTCAAATTATTCACTACAATTTACTTTCTTACAATAAAAAAAATACTTAACTGTACATAATGGAGGCGAATTCAATAGGTTTGTTACATAATAATTATTAATTCAAATCAAAATACAATACAAATACAAAAATACAAAACTATTTATTTATTTTAAATACACATGGCGATAATTTAGGGCATGGAGCCCCCCGGTAAGAAAAAAATTGGATGTGTTAGAAGGCACCGCTCTTCCCTAGGTTAACAACAAACAACAAGCAAACTATTTATACAATATATAAATAACTTAATATTATTATATAATTTTGAACAAAAATAAAACGCTCAGTCTTTCTCCAGGCCTTTACTTTTTGCAAATATACTTATATCAGTTTAGAATTGCCTCTCATTCTAATACCATTGGATCCCCGATGTATTAAAATGTTGTTACATGCATAGACGAGGGCAAGAACCGCTGTCGACAGTCCGAGGTGCTGCAATATTCATAGCCAAGACTTGGTACTGCGGACTAAGATGCAGCTAAAGAAATCTGCCAGAGGGACAAGCGAATGGCGAGTCAAAATAATTATTGGCTTCGTTTGGAAACCGAGACGTTCAAGACAATACATTGAAATTGAGGAGGGACTTCAATCTTCTCACGGCCCGATTCGAAGAATGAGATACGATAACAATAAGATCTGGTTTAGATAAGTTCTCATTTAGATATCGTTTATATGTCGTATAATTGACAGAAGCAGCTCTATTCGGGCAACCAACGTTACTTTGACGTTAGAAATATCGTAGATAGATCTTATTGGGATCACCGCGGAATCGAAATAAACGTCAATTTTTACATGTCATTTAGTTAACGATCTTTTAAAGATCTTAAATGTGTCTTAATCATTCTTCGAATCGGGCTGTGAGGCAAAGTGTAGGATTAGAGCCAGCGTAGCTTTATTTGACGATGTAATATATTGTTAAACTAAATACACCAATCATTATCAAATAAAGGATTTAATACAATAAAAACAGACATAACTTGGGAAACTGCACTACGGCCGCCATTGCCGCGATGCTCCTCTGTCAGTTCTTGCCGCGCTATAGGTATATGACCATATCCAATACCGATTGTAGGCTGCACTCGAGAAAGCCATCGGTTATCAATACCTACTTAAAAAATAAACTGATCTTTTCATATCAAGACAGTATACAAGGCGTTTCAGTCATTGAAAAAATGAAAATGAAAAATGATTTATTCTCTCACAAGCATATTTAACAAAATACAGGTTGGTGTCCCTTTTTAAGTATAGATATACCTGTGTTAAGGAACACCGCTCTTCCTTAGTGATTACCTAGAAGCTAAAAGCAAAACTATGATGGCTACAAAGTATAAACTAAATAATTAATATGTAAGTAAACTATGTAATACTAAACTAAGATGCGAGTAGCAAAGTAACTAATGTAATTTTAAATCTTCAAGTATAAGAGCCACTTTTAAGTGTTTTGCGCGCATGTGTGTGTGCGTGTGTGTGTGTGTGTGTGTGTTTTGTGTGTGTGAGTATGTGTGTGTGTGTGTTAAGGGAATGGTGCATTGATTGATTTATATTAGATTATGATTTAAGTAGATTTTCTATATCAACATAGTTTTTAGTATTTAACCAGTTTTTTATTTTAATTTTACATTCTCTGTAGGTGGAGGGATATATATATATTTCATTATTTAAAAAGTTGTACAATTTTGCTGATTGAACAATGTACTGTCTTTTAGCAAAGGCAGACTTTGTAGGTGGAATAGGGATTATGTTAGTTTTTTCCTTCTAGAGGTATTAGAGTCAGGGTAATAAAACGTAAACTTATGTATCCGTAAGATTACATTAAGCACATATAATTTTCTTACAGATAAAAGTCCACATAGATCATATAGATCAACGGTTGGAAACCTATAAGGCTTAAAGTACATGACTTTTAGCAGTGCTCTTTGAGCTCTTTCAAGTTGTAAAAATTTTGTTTTAGTGGCTCCACCCCATACTGAAACACAGTAAGAGAGGATCGACTGAGCTAGGACAATATAAATCTGATTTAAGAGGTTTGAGGACGCAGCGTATCTTAAGAATTTAAAGGTCCAAATAAGTTTCCGAATTCGGGACATCATTAGCTCCGTATGAGAGTGCCAGGTAAGTCTCTGGTCCATCATAACTCCTAAATATTTTACGTGTTCCACTTTTTCAATAGGAGGGCAAGAGCAAATTGATGAATCTATGTCATTACAATTATGGATTCTAAGTGTGAAAAACGGGTCAGGTTGAGTTCTACAATCTTTGGTGAAACAAATGTAGTTAGTTTTTTCTCTATTTAAAGTAAGGAGGTTGGCTTGTAGCCAGCGAGCAATCTTACTAAGGCCGATTTCCGCTGATGTACGCACTTCTTCCCAATTATCTCCATAAAACACAACAGCTGTATCGTCCGCGTAAGAAAAGATAGAGCCATTATCAATAGGCATGTCACAGAGCTGGTTTATGTAGATTAAAAAGAGCGTTGGGCCTAGAACACTCCCTTGCGGAACTCCGAATTTTACGTCACACTCGTCACTTATATATTTCCCGACTTTTACTTTCTGTTTTTCATTACAGCTATAGTTCATCTCATCCACCATAATGCGCAGATTTGTCAAATGTAACCATTAATAACATTACAATTCGAGTCAAGGCACGCGTCTTCGTGAATGACTCGATCTATACACTAAGATGCAACTAAACTGCTTAGGGTTTTTTTTAATACTACGTCGGTGGCAAACAAGCATATGGCCCGCCTCATGGTAACCAGTCTCCGTAGCCTATGTACACCTGCAACTCCAGAGGAGTTATATGCGCGTTGCCGACCCTAACCCCCCCCTCTATGAGCTCTGGCAACCTTACCGGCAGGAACAACACTATGAGTAGGGTCTAGTGTTATTTGGCTGCGGTTTTCTGTAAGGTGGAGGTACCTCAGTTGGGCTCTGCTCTAGATCTGGAATGACATCCGCTGTGCTGTGCCCTACCACACAAAGCGAAATGACATTCACAACGCCCATACCTCTCTTAAATAAGGTACCAGTTGTTTCATTGTTTGGAAACAACTTTTACTTACACCACACCCGCCATTCGCGCCCAAGAGCACATTTTATCATATTTTATAAAATTTAAGACCGTTGTCTTGGCACGATGTGAACAAGTATTTATTCATAAGAAACTAGAATTTGTCAGCACTTCGTTACATTGTTGTTTTGAACTTTAATAAGTTTTCCGAAAGTGATGTCAATTTGTAAAGAAGGTCGTGAATGCGTCTGCTCTGGGATTACAAAAATACATCAAAACATGAGGCCGGTTCTGATTTAGCAATTCGTTACTATTTTGATCTTGTTATAATACATTGATGCTCCATTACCTAAAGGTTGTCTGGAAGAGATCGGTCTGTAGCGATAAGGCCGCCTGTTGTTTACCTCTATCTTCATGTATTATATGTGTTTCCATGTATTGAGTTGGTGCATAAATCATTGGACACTTTTATTTCATAGAATTTTTTCAAGGTTTCAATTCGGTTACACGCTAGAATAATCTATTATTCTACAGAATGTTCTAGGAGCTTTACGCCAAGGGGTATAAAAGGGCGCGCGCGTTCCGAGTAGTTCAGTTTAGTTCAAAATGGAACCGCGTCAACTACGAGCGATCATGCTTTACGAGTATAATCTAGGAACGAGTGCAAGGCAAACGGCCGAGAAAATTAACACTGCGTTCGGACAAGGCACTATTGCTCATTCCACAGTGAGTTTATTGGTTTAAGTCTTTCGATAAGGGGGATACGAGTTGTGAAGACAAACCTCGCTCCGGTCGGCCAGTTGTCTTCGGCGAAGACCTTCTACGATCACATTTGGAAAGACAACCGGATGCGACTACCAGGGACTTGGAGAAGGAACTTGGGTACGACCATTCCACCATAATTCGGCACCTGCATGCAATGGGATACCACAAAATAATGAGTCGGTGGACACCCCACGCTTTGACAGACAGCGAGCGCGCAGCACGCGTGACCATATGCGAAAGTCTCCTGCAACCACACAGACAAGACTTTCTCAGGTCCATTGTCATTGTTGACGAATCCTGGGTTCACTACAACAACAAAACGCGGCAGGCCTATTGGGTTCTACGCGGAGAAAGGGCGCCAACTGAACCAAAGCCAGATCGTCATGGACGAAAGATAATGTTATCAGTTTTGTGGGACTGGCAGGGCATTCTCTATTGGGAATTGTTGGACAAGAAGCAGACTATTAACGCTACTATTTATGGAGAGCAACTGGAAAAGTTAGCCTCAAAAATAGCGACTAAGCGTCCAAAAAGGTTGTCTGTATTACTTCTTCAGGACAACGCTCGACCACATACTGCGAAGTCTGTCCGCCACATTCTGGAAAAGCTGAACTGGACAGTGGTACCTCACCCGCCATACAGTCCTGATATTGCGCCGTCGGACTATTGTCTGTTTCGGGCTCTAAAGTTACATCTAAGAAAGAAGAAGTTTGAAAACTATGAACAACAAGACGATATTGCCCAGTTTTTTGACCACCAGCCTCCTGCTTTTTGGGAACACGGCATAATGTCTTTGCCAGAGAGATGGTTACATGTTGTTGAACATGACGGTCATTATATTGTGGATTAATAAAAAATATTTTTAACAAATGTGTTCGAGTGTCCAAGAACTTATGCACCAACCTGATACTTTTTTCTGAGGTTGTGCAATAAAGAGGATTTGTATTGTATTGTATTTTATTGTATTGTATTGTATTGATGACGATCGAAATAGACCTTAACACATTCACTGCCAATGTTATCGTAGCGCTACGCTCGTAGCCGATCCCTGCGTTGTCCCGCTTTGTAGAGGAAAGCGACTACGAACAGAGAACCCGCCGAGCGGGTTCCCGGTACTCAATGTGTTAAAGAAGCTCAAATTGACACAAACGCCGCACGGAATCGTGCTCAAACTCAATCCCATCATCATCTCAATGGAGGATGCGGACGGGGAGGGCCGACCCCAAGTAAATGGGACTACCGGTCTAGGAGAAAGAAGAAGAGTGAAATGTAGCCATTTCATTAGGCATCGCACTTTTTTTTTATACTACGACAGTGGCAAACAAGCATACGGCCCGCCTGATGGTAAGCAGTCACCGTAGCCTATGGACGCCTGCAACTCCAGAGGTGTTACATGCGCGTTGCCGACCCTTTAAAAATCTGTACACTCCTTTTTTGAAGAACCTCATACTGTAGATCCTCGGGAAAACCTCGACAGGTAGCTCATTCCACAACCGGAGCGTGCGCGGGAGGAAGTTCCTCTTAAACCGCACTTATTCCACTCGTGTCACAGTCATATCAAAAAAAGAACAAATTATTTAATCACGATCGGCTATATTTGAAACATCAAAAAAACAACATGTTTAAATCTAGAATTAATTTATTTTTAATTCCGTCGTTTGGTCCAAGTTTCGACGTTCGTGATCGCGGACGATAACAGATATATTTGTTTTCAGATTTACATTTACTGTCCCATTTTAATTGCTCAATTTGATTGTATGACCCATTTCATAATAGGGACCGTGAGCGTTGGAGGGTCTGCCATCTTGTGGCCTGAATCGGAACCATAAACATGCACATTTACACGTCACGTGTTTTCTTGTGCATAGTAGGTTCTGCCATCTTGTGGGCTACATCGGAACAATAAACATCACATTTACGCCTCGCGCCAAAAATCTGACGGCTCCTGTGCTGCCTCCTACTGTTCATGCACGCTCCCTATAGATACATACCACGGCCATATTCCAATATTTTCAATATGTGAGATATCACACCGAATGCCTCAGGTTTTTTTAGTACGTCATCGACGCTGTCTAGACATCTACTAAGATTGAAGTCAAGTTGCATGCATATTATATTAACTCATTTTACGTGACATTTACAACGAAATATATGTCTGAGCTATCTTTTCGTAGTTTGTAGTTAGGAGCTGCAAAAACCTAAGATGATGCTGCAAACACGAAAAATGTATTGAAATAAAAACAGAAAATGATAGCGTGAAGATGATAAAACATCATCATTTTATTCTAAAGGGGCCGTGCGCGTTGGAGGGCCTGCCATCTTGTGCCCTGAATCGGAAACATAAACATGCATATTGACACTTCACGCCAAATCAAGAGCTGCCATCTACCGTTCTCGTACGTTTTCTTGTACATAGTTGGTTCTGCCATCTTGTGAGCTACATTGGAAGCATAAACTTTACATTTACACCTCACGCCAAACATCTGACGTCTCCTGTGCTGCCCCCTACAGTTTATGCACGCTCCCTATATTGTCTCCCTATACTCTCTTTTTGCACTCCGCAAAAACAAGGCGTAATCTATTGTTGAAAAACGACAGTAAACTCTGTTTTAAAACAAATTCTCAGACTAACAATCGCTTCGTCAAAATTATAGTGGAAAAGAACTTATCTCTCAAAAGTTACTCTATCGATATTATTTCCGAGCATGGGCCGATTTTTGATTTTCGAGCGTTAGAAATTAAAAACGAGTGGTCGAAAATAATCGCACACGAAAATTTGTTACGATTATTTTCGCATGAACCTATTTACTACTATTTTCTAATACGTATTTTTGAAAGTCACCATTTGATCGCTAGTGATCGACTATCCATATTCTTGCGTATCGTTGTACGCAGAAAATCGATATTTACGTTATTTAAAAAAAATAAGACATAACATAGTTGAGAATTGTATTTAAATAAAATATTTTTTTAAAGAATAAAGTTCTTAATAATATTTACAATACATATGGCGCTACTTTACCGCACTGCTCTGATAATTAGCACATTACGTAACTATGTCGAAAATTATAAGGGTCATATGTAATGTGAAACGATGTACGATACATGTGCGAATAGGTAATTCGCAACTCGTGTCGATTTAGAACACTCCCTTTAGTCGTGTTTTAATTTATCGCCACTCGTTCCGAATTTCCTATTATTCGCACTTGTATTGTAATGTACATATTACAATCATAAACTAGCTAATCACAAAAACGAATTCGCTCGTATTTCAAAAATAGTATTTCATGGTTTTCCACAGGTTATCGAATACTTAACGAATACGAGCGCTCGAAATTCAAAAATCGACCCCCTGAACTTCGCCAATAGATTGTCGATTAATCCACGATCGCCACTGGGGCCGTCTTGTAAAACAGCCAATTAGGAGCGCCCAAGACGTTGCCTGTCGAATTACGATTCGCGGGGAACTATCACTCTGTCTGATTGCAGCGCTTTTGACACTTCCGAAGATAATTCGGAGTGAAGTCGGTTTTATTGTTTTCGTATGGCTGTCGATATTGTGATTGCTTTTCGTGGGAGATAAACTAGTGGATATATCTCAACTATTCTACTTAAGTATCCAGTTGATTTTTTTGCGTATTTGTGCATGGGGTCTGTTAAAATAGTTTACCATTTTGATAAAAATGATAGAACCCGTTGAAAAATTAAACAAAATGCTTACATTCTCGTCGAGTCTTTAAAGAACCATATGTACTGTAAAACGTTGTACGATACACTTGCGAATAGGTAATTCGCAATTCGTGTCGATTTAAAACAGTCCCTTCGTGTTTTAATTTATCACCACCCGTTGCGAATTTCCCATTTTCTGCACTTGTGTCGTAAGTAACTATTTTCAATAAAAAGACACGTTAAAATCACTTACCTTTTTCTAATAAAGTTGCTAATAAAACGTACTATAGTTGCGTCAAAAACTGTTTTAGTATGTTAACAGGTTATGCATACTTTCCTGTAGACATCATAAAATAAATTGACTTTAAACGCTTAAAGCCTTATTTCCTTGCTAAACCATTATAGGCATGTTAAAATCTCCTAAAACGAATACGGGACTTAATCGCGTAAACTTACGTTTATTATATGGCCTGAGGTTGCGAACGTGACGTTACGCTCGTGGTCACAGACAGACTGGCGAGGAATTGTATCAACATCTTTCTGTGCGGGCTTTGCGAACTACCCGCACTTGATCGATTATTCACTTGTACGCTAGGGTTGTCGTTTTAAAACTATGAACGAAAATCGTGTTGGTTTAAATCAATATATTAAAATCTTCTGTTTCATTAAAGCTATATAATTAAAGCCTTAGTAAAATTTTCCTAAACCGTTAAGAGTCCACAGCAACCTACATACAAACGTAGTTACGCTCTCATTTTTTTTAACTACTAGTTAAATTGCTCTGAACTTTGCTCAGAAACGGACGTGACGTCATAATCTCAGCAGTAATGCAGCGGCTCACTTCACTCATTTTATCAAGAAAATTGATAGACAGAAGTACAGCGTGCAGCGGTGGCAACAACGACACAACATTAATGCAGATGTTGTTGAGATTCGTATGACACCTTAATGTCTTTTTTCTTTTTATACAACGTCGGTGGCAAACAAACATACGGCCCGCCTGATGGTAAGCATTAACCGTAGCCTATGGACGCCTGCAACGCAACGCTCGTGGCGAACGAAACGCAACTGTCACAGTCGCACTAATGTGGAAGAGGGATAGAGAGAGATGACTACGCTACGCTACAGAGCGTTAACGATTGTAACATTGGCTATGCGGCCAGAGGTGTTACATGCGCGTAGCCGACCCTTCTACGAACAAGGTTATTTCAAACCGAGCTAGTAATAAAAAGCCAATATAAAAAAATAATTTTACTAATAAATTTCCTATCTATACCGTCTTTCGTCGATGGGTTGTAAATACGCGCCTCCACATTTCGTAGGCCTCGGGGTTGGGTACGGGGCCTATTTTGACCTCTTTCCCTATATGGAGCAGTTTTAACCCCTCTCGAGAGCTGGGGAACCACCGTGGTAGATCCGTGGCAGACTCTGGCGTTGGATTTCTGTACAAAAAAAAAACAATGTACACAATGAAAAAATACAGGAGGAGTTTATTTTAAGGGGATGAAGAAACGTGACCGCTTCTCCATACGAACGTACTTCCCATTTTCCTCTCTGGATCCTTTCCTCTCTAACATTATAGAAAATATTTTACGCAAATTAATGTATATAGGGATATTATTTATTAATTAAGGTCAATACAAAAAAAATACTTAAAAAAAAAACTTAAGACTAACAAGTGTAGTCAAAATACCCCAGACATTACCACGTTGAATGGCGATGGATAACCTTTGCACCAGGTACGAACCCGCGCGGGCGTCAGAACCCCTCTCCCTAATTCGACGTCCCACTTCCCTAACGAAGGCAATAGCCTCCGACCCCCAGCACCCAGTCGTCTCGAACGCAAGGGGTTACAAAATAATAGTTACCACCCAGGGCCGCATATTTTTCCCTCTACTTGACCGGGGCAAAATCTGCAGCGGCACCAGCTGTCCGCACAGTTCGGCCGAGGTGTGAGGCTGCGAACGTACTCACGCACGTGGCGTCTCACAGGAGGCACTTTCCCCTCTGCCACGGCACCAAAGTCAAGCCGTCCGGCCTTTTACCATCGGCGCGGCAGAGACCCGGAATTAATGTATATTAACTACAGCCATGCTATACACCGTTTTTTTTTTTTATTTGCTTTAATTTCAAGGGTGCATTCCTGAGCTTAAATTAAGTAACTTTCTCAATGACACCGGTATTCTAATTAACTCCATTTCGGAGATAATCAATATTTTATTTTTATCTTATAAATCCCTTACGAGTGGGTACACTTACCTTAGGGCCCGTTCACATATTGATTAGTGTTTAGTACGGGTTGATACATTTGCTCCTAAACGTAAGTACTATCTCGGACGATCGATGTTCGAAATGACATTGACATGTCACAGTTTTCAATTGTTTGATTGAGATAAATGTAATGCCCGTGCAACAACAACGCTATATGCGACATTTAATTACTTTTTATAACAAAAACTTGTTTATAAAATATTTAACAAAAAAATTTTTTTTGAAAATTAACTATGTCATGTAGTTTTCCGAAACGTACTTACCAATACCCCGAAGTTAACGGAATTCAATAAAAACACGGTGTATACATTTTAACTCAAAACCGAAAAAAATTAAACAAAGGGGCATAGCTATTAATATACAATAAATTGTGTAAAAATACATTCCATAAAGTCGATATCCAGGGAGGAATAGGGTAAGGGCACCAGTAGTCAGACTTTTAACGAACCTGTAATTGGCTCTGTATTTATATTGTATGTTATAGAAATGTTTAAAGCTGTTGGTTTTCCATGTATGTAATAAAAAATAAAATAAAATAAAATAAAATTTATACGTTCAAGATTATCTAATTTGTCCACCAATTGACCAATTAGAACTATTAAAGTTTTTACTGTTCAAGAGTTTGATTATTTATGTAAAGAATAAAACGGAATGTAATTCCGTATTTGGAAATATTTAATAAAATATAAAGAAAGGATCTTTTTGTCAGTAAACAGACCCATGAAATAGACAGCCATCCCATTTTGGCGGCTGGCTTCTGAGTTCCGCAATCTCAATTTCCAGTGGACAGCCACAGGCTGGATATTTAATCAATCAAATACATACCAAATAATGTAAATGTTTAAATGTAGTTGATTTAACGACTTACATTTCATTTGAGATAAAAAAGTATAAAAGCTAATTTCTGGGTTTACGACATTTTTAAAATTTCTGCCTCGAACCCAGTAGTCAGCCAGGGGAGGCTGACTATTAGAGATTGTACGAAAAAGTAGTTCCCGATAGTCAGCCGCCTTAAAAAAGTTACTTTTGTATGGATTTTTATTAATTTTTTACTTTTATCAGATATGAAAGAGTTATGAAAATGACATGCGTTTTCCTAACTCAGTGGAGGATTTTTTAGGATCTGGAGAAATCTGACAGATTTTAACCACGCATTCCTTTCCAGGAGTAATTTTTTTTTTTCCTTTTCTGCACACGAAAAGTTATTTCTTTTAACATCTTGGTGAAAAAAAAACCTTACAACGAATAAGGAAAGTATTTTTTATTTACAGATAAAAATGGCGATATTCCTTTAAAACTTTAATGTCTGCCAGTAGGTATATCTAAACCAAGAAAGTCAGTGGTAGCGTCGCTGCCAAAAAAAGAATTGTCATTATCTCTAAACCAAGACTGATTTCAGAAAACTTTGTACTTATGACATTTTAGTCTCTAAATGTGATCAAGAATAAACCTTTCAAATCTGCCGGGTTTCTCCAGCCCACGATGTATAAATAGAATAGGGAACTATCTATGCGCAAAATTACATCGAAATATGACGGAAAAAGGGACAAAAATTTTACGTACCCGTATTTAGCAAAGTTTGTCCACAATTTAGTCATAGTACCTATTATTTCATTATCCTTTCTGTTCCAGATTTCCATATAATTTGGCCAAAAGTCTGGTTTGAACAAATAGAATAAGTCATCGGCATGGCAAGCCCCTTCAGAGTCCCGATATCCTGATCTAGCTTTCAAAATATTTCTGCTGCCCCAATAGTCGAAGTAGTAATTATAAATCGGTTTGTCTGTATTTTTTATCAAAAGCTCGCTTTCTAGCAACGACGGTATTTCAAAGTACAAGTGAGTATAAAGATCTGACATGTTCAGTATTTTTGACATATCAATAGTCCCCTCTCCGAAGTAAAATTCTTTTACTTCTTTCGCTGCTTCTTCAGCTTCTAGTTCTGTTTTGAATTCTAAATCAGAAGCAAATAAATAACGGCCGTTCCTTTCATTGACAGACTCAGGCGTAGTCTCTTCACTAATTAAAAATAAACCTTCTTTACTGTTCGATCCATGAATGATAGATATATTCAGTTTCTTCTTTTCAAGAATATTATACGGCAAATCTGTTATAATAGGCTCTACGCCAGGAAAAGATTTCTCAACGCACGGTAAATGTAATAGTTGCGTGTCGAAGAACTTGTCCAAAGGTTTCTTCGGTCTCGTCCTGAGAAAATCCTCTACGGGTAGGTCTTTGAATATATTGTACAGCTCGTACGGGTCTTCTGTATCATAGCCCAGCTGTTTCGCAATGAGGCTGTACACCCACACGGGCTTCCTGTTGATTGCCCAGTTGGCTATAGATGATCCGCTCTGTATAATAGCCCTCTGGAACAGGCCATTGGCTGCGTCGCTAGCTACAAGCATAGACAGTGAAGCAGCTCCAGCACTTTCGCCAAAAGCAGTCACATTCTCAGGATCACCGCCGAACGCAGCAATATTTTTCTTTACCCACCTCAAAGCCGCCAGCTGGTCCTTCAAGCCAGCGTTTCCAGGCGCCTCTTTTATATTTAGACACATGAAGCCTAGTGCCCCTAATCTGTAGTTGAAGGTAACTATGATCACATCATGTTTGACTAGATAATCTGGCGCGTAGAGGAACTTTCCTCCGCTGCCTAAGGCGAAGGCTCCGCCGTGGATGAAGACCATGACGGGCAGAGGGCGCTGCAGGGGCATGGCTGGGACGTAGACGTTTATCGTCAGACAGTCCTCTCGGCCAACTGTGCTCCACTTGGAGTTCTGTGGGCACATGTATATGTGGTCCGTGGCTTTGAAGGTACCCTTCCATGATGGGGGCGGTCCAGGTGCCTGAAATTAAGGTAATAACCAAACTAGAGCAGACTTAAAAAAAAACTTAAATATACAATCATGTTTAGACTATAGCGATCAATTTATAATTTTTATTGAACCTCTTTCATATCAGACCAATAAATATATACCAGATAATAAAAAATATTTATATATCGGCACCTTGGCCAAAAAAGGTGTCCAGTTTATTTATTTCCCATAAATACTTACAGTATTTTTTTCTACCATAATTTAAAAAAATACAGGTGGTGTATGGTGTATTAAAAAAAAAGTAAAAACAAAATCGCGTATATTATAAAACAAATCGTGATGGTATGAGTTATATCATATCTTATCTACTTTTTCTGTCGTAAACCGATACTAAAGTTATGCACTTCATTTAGGATCTCTAATAGGTATAATAACATATTAGTAGACATGTACCTTTTCTACCAGCTTATTTAAATAATCAATAAAGTCTAAATTGCAACCATAGAGTACTTATTGATAGTTTTAAATAATTTTATCTTATTTGTGTTGAGGTAAGAAATCTAAAAATAATAAAATTGTATGCCAATCCACAAGGTAACTAAATTAATAATCGCAGGTAGTGAATATGTATGTTTGTGTATTTATAGTAAATTTATAGTAAGGAAAAACTTAAAAATAATAACCTATATTTTCAAGGTCGTTGTCGTATTTAATAAAATACTTAACAATATCAGCTCGAAAAAATAATTGCAAATGTAAGCCGTGAAAAAAATTATTATAGTTACATTCTAATACAAATTGATTAAGTCCCACGGTAAGCAAAGAAAGCTTGTGTTGTGGGTACTTAGACAACGATATACAGGTAATATACAAATACTTAAATACATAGAAAACACCCATGACCCAGGAACAAATATCTCTGTTCATCCCAAAAAAATAAAAATAAAAAATCTTCTTTTTAAAACTTATGAACGGTTTTTTCACTTACCTATACAACTGTTATTAGGATAACAATTTCAACATAGTCCAAAAACTATGCCCGCTCAGAAGCGGGTAAAATACAATATGTAAGTAATTTTTCAAGACGTCAGCATTAATGCCAAAGGTCATACCTGATTAAAAACGCTTTATTGCGTTACGACACGATACTACTGTAACATCACATGTATAAAAGCGGTACAAACTCACTTGAAACCTGGTGCTGTGATTGGTCGTCGCATACGGTATGCCAACGTATTCGAAGTACGACCCGTCATCGCTGACCTTCCCGCTCAATCTCCCTTGAGTGATCTCCACCACCGGCGCTGGTTGGTCCACCAAGTTCACCGCGAACAACGTAAACAACACAAGATTTTTCGAATACTTCATTTTAAATGGCCATAAGGCCATAACAAAGCCCTCAAGAATCTAGAATTATTTTTATTTATAATTTACAACTATTTCACCATAGCGCGCACACTATTGACCTGATTATTATATCTGAGACTGACACTAGGCTTAAACTTCGCTTATCACCAATACGTAACCGATATAGCACTGATAGTAGATACCTAGTAAGGTGTATTTACAATTTAACAATACAATTCCAATTTGATTCAATATTATTGTTAGCTGTGTAGATCTGTGTACAAGCAGCTCGGTAAATCAAATTGGCTTTAAATCTTTACGTTTACGCACACGCCGGCGTTTAATAAAAATAGGACTTTGTACACACGAATTAATTTTAATAGATAGTATGTAGTACTCGACCGCTGAGCCGGCTTTGCGGCCTTCAACTGACTCGAAGAGGTAATAACACTGTGACGTAACAATTACCCACAAACGAAGCGATAACGTAACCTTAACACACGTTCATCTTCTTTATATTATAACAATCTCTGTTCGATAGTTTGTTAATCTGCAGGCCAATGAAAACGTAGATAGATAGATCGATTATTCATCACATATAGTAATAGGTACATTTAAAATATACATCACATACATAATAACTTTGACATCAAATGATATCTAAATGATGTCATTTAGTTATTCTATGTCATTAACCCCAATTTATTTTTAAGATTCTCTATACTGTACAACACTATATGGATCTTCCGATACAAATAAATAATTGAACACCGCACCTCCCGCCAAAGAAACAAAGTTCATCCTCACTTTCTCGACACGTGGCAAACCAAGAACAAGCGGGCATCTCGCTCGTTTTTTCTCAGAACGTGCAAGTTGTGGAATGAGCTACCTTCTGAGGTGTTTCCCTTGCGCTATGACATGGGGTTCTTCAAGAAGCAGGTTTTTAGGGTTCTCAAAGGTTGGCAACGCATAAGTGGCTCCTCCGATGTTGCTTATGTCCATGGGCGGCGATGACTGCTTCCCATCAGGCGGCTCGTCTGCTCGTTTGCAGCCTATTACATAAAAAAAAAATTGAATTAATTGAAAGTGAAATTAATCGCGCATGCATTTCGCTCGTACCTGTCCGTACTTGTATTGACGCGAGTGAGATGCAAGCACGAATGAGAACAAAATTACTTCATCTAGATATAATTTTTATGCCAAATGTATATTTTAAATGGCCTCCTTTACAGATAAACTGCATTAAGTAAACTCCGAAAACCATACACTACTATGGGACCAAGTAAGGAGACAAGTCAGCAAAATCAGGGTTAACATTCTACTATTTATAACTAGTTATCTTCAAGCATTACATTTGCGTCCTAAACACAACCTATCCTACCAAAAATAATAAATAGTGAAACCTGTTTATTTTATTTCACATTAAATTACTATTAAATATCTATTCTATTCCATAATCGCATTTGTTTCGTAACTAAGTAACTAGACTAATGCTTACAAATTACTAATAGAATATCTTAATGTAAAAAAGGCATTATCCTAATAAACCAGTGTCATCAAAACTTAAAATATTCTTCTCAAAATGTCGGTAAAAGAGAATAGGTAATTTGAAGCAAAATTGAATAGAATAAAATAGAATATAATGATTAAATTAAGTATTCAGTTTTTACAGTCGAGGGCGAGTTTCATAGACTGGATCTCGTTTCAACATTACATAACACAACTTGTATATTAAGTAAAAAGCTTTTCGGCCCGATTTGAAGAATGATTAAGACACGTATAAGATCTTGGAAAGTTCTTTAAAAGATCGATAACTAAACGACATGTCAAAATTGACGTTTATTTCGATTCCGCTGTGATCCCAATAAGATCTATCTACGATATTTCTAACGTCAAAGTGACATTGGTTGCCCGAATCGAGCTGCTTCTGTCAATTATACGACATACCTAAATGAGAACTTATCTAAATCAGAACTTATCGTTATCGTATCTCATTCTTCAAATCGGGCCGTTTGACTGTGAAGGTTCGGATAGACTTGAATGTCACTTGCTTCGAGCAACACCCGGGAGGGAATCGGCATTCGCACTATTTCCCCTCTGCCGAAGCACATGCCCAACTGGGCATAGCGCGGTGCGTGTTGTGTACTCGTTCGTGTACATAAACTGATCGATGTGTGCAAGATTTGTCTTTGACGTGTGTCATTTTCTATGTATTTGTGTCCTCATTACAGATTGCATTTTGTATGTAGTGAGTGAGAAGTGCAACTGTGTGCAAGTGTCCTCCCGCAAAAAATTAGCAGAACGATTTATACGGTAAGATATCGCTTGGGGTCCTCCGATCCGACGGCGACGTGTCGGAAATCGGTGTTGGTCGAAGGTCACTTGTAAAAAATAGAAAGAGATAAGATAAATATCGCTCAATATAATAATGTTAAAGGTTACATTCAGATGGCAACTGCAGCTGCATTACCGTTGCCGCATTACTGCTGCGGCGATAACGCAGGCGCTGTCAGCCACGCACATTACTCGCTGAGCTATATTTAAATCGAGTATAGGTAACCCCATAATTGTATACACGAATGCCTCTGTGGAAACCAGACCTGTTTAAAAAAACTGAATAATTTTATTGTTCTTTTTCATAGGTGCAGTGCGTTCAGAGTTCTTCTCCGAACGCAACTTATAAAGGGCGGCCGATATCATTATTATTGTTTTTGAATAATTCTTTATTTGCAAGAACATTATACATAATGGATATTATACAGACGATTATTATAACTAGCTTAAATCTAAAACCTATTTATTTTCTCTTTTAGATTTAAGCTAGTTATAGTAATCATCTATTCCAATATGTAAATAAAAAAATTGTAAATGATTTTTAGATATGGATTTAGTCCGATAAAGGACATCTTATAAACATGCACACAATATGATTTCTAGAAACGATGGGATGAATTGCGCAATACGCGTTGGTTACACCTACGTACCTTTTGCTCAATAAAACTGTATTTTAGCCGTGAAATGCAATATTTTTCTTTTCTGAAATAATTTCAGTTCAAGTTGAAAGACAACCAACTAACTATACTGTTTTTTTTTTATTTTCGTATAAATATCTTCTTTTTGTAAATATTAATTCAACCATTCACTCATGGGATACTGGTCTCCTAAGTATTATGAAAGAAACCTGTATCAAAGAAGTAACATAGTAATCGGAAATGAAAATATGCCCCTGACTGTTTTTATTTTGATATCTTGTTGAAAACTGTATGGCATTTTTGACAATGTCTGTCTTATGGGACGTTTAAGGTAGTGAGAAAGTTGGCAATGTCCTTTTAAAGTGACATTTAAAAAACAATAAACAACATTTTTATATTGTTATGCTTGCATATTTCTCTTAATGATTCCCACGTCAACGTAAAACTCAAACTTTTACTAAAAAGAGTGACCATTTAAGGGTTAATCAGTTTACGAATCGGTGAAATTACTAGAGCAAAGCCTAAAGATTGCTATCCATATTTTTTGCCAACCGTCTCTTAATTCCCAAATGAACGTAAAACTCAAGTTTTACTTCAAAAAGAGTGACTATTTTAGGTTTAATCAGTTTCCGAATCCATGAAGTTAGTAGAGCAAAACCTAAAGATTGCTATCCATATTTTTTGCCAACCGTATTAAGATTTAAAAAAAACGCTACGGTTTTTCAAAAACTCAGCTAGTAGAACTGCACCTAAGAAAGAAGAAAACGACGTTTTTGTTCTTTTCTTTGAACATAATTTCGGACGCGAAATTACCGCCACCCACACGTTACACGTAACGCTGGAAACAACATGTTAATGCCAGCAACGTAATCAAAAAGGCTCTCATTATCATTAATCACGCGCCAAAGTGACGTGACGTCACGACTCGGAAATTAATTATGTACGAATATATAAATTATGTGCATGGAGTGTTTGCTAAGAGGGTAAGAAGGCACGCTGATATTTTTCGTCACCTCTGTGTAGACTTTGACTATTTTCTTTGTAAACCTTAAGACGAAAGGGGAGAAAGTCACGTGACCGCTTTTCATACAAACGTAGTCCCCGTTTTCCTCTATGGATATTAACATTATAGAAAGTATTTTTACGCAATTGATGTTTAATTACCACATCTTCCCTTTCGTTTGAAAATTTTTGATTTTTTTTTCGCTCCTAACACTTTTAAGAATAAAAATATCAAATGAAGGTACATAGCTAATATGATTAATATACAATAAAATGTGTAAAAATTATATTATATCCATCAATGATATTAATATCGAAGGAGGAAAGTAGGGACTTTATATGATTTAGTTTCATCCCCATTCTTATTGATAGTAATCTTGTTTTTTTTTGACCATAAGTAAAACCTACATTTGAACTGATTTCAATGGCAACATGACCTGCTGGAGCGATGGTGTAGTAAAAACAGCAGGCTCATCAACCAACGGTCGGATCAAAAATATGCATCCAACAATGGATCGCCAAATAACGCAATTGAGCGTTTTTTATTGTTGTACGTTCAAGTGCCATATACCAAAAATGTAGGATTTTCCTTCTCAAAATCACGAACACGATTGATTCCACTAAGAAAAAAAAGTATCCCAATTTGTTTCTACTATTTTCACACACGACGCATATTAGCCCACGTAATTATAAAACGAGTGTTAAAAAATATTTAATAGATAATTGCCCACAGGAGTAGTAGAGGGGGGTCAACTCATTATGGAAACATATAAAAGTTGGCCCGTCTTTGCAGACCCTGAAGGCAAATTAGAATAATAAGGTTACATTCAACTGACACAAATGGATATCAAAAGCGAAAGTAACTGCCATCAAACCGCTTCGCAGTTTGGCAGTACTATTCTGATGTAACACATCGAGGGCTTCAGGCCAAAGGGGCGTATACGCAAAAATGTCATTTTTCGTTTTTAACGGCATCGTATTTGTCTTGTAACAATACGTAAGCACAATTTTTTTCATAATTTTATCATAACAATTAGTTAATTAAATAATTAAAAAATCATTTGGCGTATAACTGACAGTCATCATTTAATGTCGTTCCAAAAAGGCGTACTGAAGGCGTATAAGTGATATTTTCATTCAGTCCCCAATATTCATCGGAGTATAAAGGCGTACGTACATACTTCTCTCACGTGACAGTGCGAACCACGAAATAGTGTCACGCTATATAGGCGTACATACATACGACCATAAACTTTTACCAACTATCCTCAAAGTGCGTCGCGGCAAAGAGGCGTATGAACATACGACCGTACAAAAATTACGTTGGCCTTCAAATAATGCCGGGCCAAAGGGGCGCGGAGACAGCGTCCTTGATTGCCGCATATTGCTATCCCTTTCTGTCAAGCGGGTAAGCGCACTAGGACCGCCTGTCTCTCAGTCAGTGTCTAGTGCATTACAGAATGGTGTGCATCTAGTGCGAATAATAACAATGAAGTGGAGCGCTCTGATGCTGATGGCTCTGCTCTGGTCATTTAAGAATGACGTGGGCGGCTGTCTCCTCTGCCTCCATGTACGCTCTGCAGATGGGGCTATCTGTAGCACGTAGGGTTAGTAGGTGTTTGTTTAGTGGGGCGGGGCCGGTTATGGCCCCAGTCAAAAGCCGGAGCTGTGGCCTCTTCAGCTGTCTCAGCCTCCTCGACAAACCGGGGTCGATTGTCGGGAGGGCTTCCTTCGCCTGCCTGCACGTGCCTAGGTTAGACCGGTACTGTTGGTGTTTTACCTTGGTGTTGTGTCGCAGCATGTTCCGGAGCCAGGCATAAGGCAGAGGTATAATTGGCTCCGGTCCTGCCACCCTCAGTTCTGAACCTCCTCTCGCCAATATGTCGGCCGCATCGTTCCATTCGCATTGATCCACTGCAGAGTTACGCTGGTGGTGGTGCTCACCTCTGACAGAGCTTTGTGGCATTCGTAGATTAGCCCTGAGGTCAAAGTATAACTTTGCAGAGCTTGTAGTACTGACCGATGGGGATGGGGTAGTCCAATACTTTCCTTGAGGCGATTGCGTGTGCTGCCATTATGATGCCCATATATTATGCCTGGAAGACTGTGTTGTGGGCACCTAGTGGTGTTGAGATATGTATGTTTAGGTCCTCTGAGAATACTCCAGCGCCATTGCCTGACCTTGTCTTTGTTCCATCCGTGAAGATTCTCAGCTCTCTTGGGTTGAGCCCTTCACGAGGTTCTTCGTGTAACTGTATCTTGTATTTGTTATCGAAGACGAATTGTCTGGGTATCCTGTCAGTCACCGCTTCTATTAGCGGTTCCTTACCTATCGCCTCGTAGAGGATCTCGGTGTGTGGTACCCTAGGTGGTCTCCAGAGATTAGATTTTTTGAGACGTACCGCCGTAGCCTAGCGCTTCCTGTTGTATAAAGAGGTGCAGCGGCGGCAGGCCCAGTAAGGCTTCCAGGGCCGTGGTTTGTATTGTCCTCATGCAGCCCGTGGTCGCCATACAGGCCAACCTCTGGAGTCGTTGTAGTTTAGCTTCAACTATGGATAGTTTGGTGCGTGGCCACCAAACTACCTTAGCTTATTATTGGTCGTATGGCTGCCTGGTAAAGCCATAGAGTTATCTTTGGGGTTAGCCCCTAGGTTCTACCCACCATTTTACGACATTGCCAGAATACGACTGTAGCTTTGTCAATTTTGCCGTTTAGGTGATTGCTTCAATTCAAATTGCTGTCAAGTATTACCCCTTAATACTTTACCTCAGCAGATAGTTGGAGTTCAGTGTCGAACAGTTTGGGAAGGCGGAAGTTTCCCAAGTTGCGTTTGTTGGTGAACATAACCAGCTCAGTTTTGTTAGGATTGACTGAGAGTTCGTTGTTACAATCATTTGCAGTTGCATGATTGCCGCTCGTCAGTATAACTATGTCGTCAGCATCGCCGATTGTGTAATAGTGATTATTGTTTAGTGTGATGATCAGGTCATTCACCACAAGGTTCTATAGTAGTAGTGGCGATAGGACTCCTCCTTGGGGGCATCCTTTTGCTATTAATGCCTGCTGTGTTTCGCCCGTCCCGAGTTTGATGGTTTATTGGCTCAACATGTTGTTTATCCATTCTGTCATAACTGCATTCGCGCCATGTCTTACCAGTGCTGCTGTAATGCTGCTGACCAGGTTCAGCCTGTCGAAAGCCCCTTCTATATCTATGAAGGTTCCTAAGCACATGGATCTGTTTTTGATCGCCACCTCAATTTTACTTACATGCATGAAGTGCTGATTCTGTAGATTTGCTAGGTTTTTAGGCATGTTAGTTTGGATGCAAGGGCACATGAATTAGCACCCTCTCTCTAAGGTACCTGTCACACAACCTCTCTAATGTTTTCAACATGAAAGAGGTCAGGCTGATGGGCCTGAAGGATTTGGGGTCCGAGTAGTCGCTTTTACCTGGTTTCGGTATGAAGATAAGGTCAAGATCTCCCTCCATTGCTTCGGCACGTACCTATGAGTCAGACAGGCGCGCAGAACGTTGGTCACCTTCAGAGTGAGATGCTTCCCGCCCCATTTAAGAAGCGCAGGGAAGATCCCATCCATTCCTGGAGATTTGAATGATTCAAAGCTGTTTAAGGCCCACTGCGTGTGCTGCGGGCTGATTACCTCATATGTCTGTAGCCACTCGTCCTCCGTCGGGGTGGTTGTAATTCTTAAGTGTAACATTCCTCTGTTATAATTTGATGGAGACGTAAGTGGGTTAAGTTGTAAGCTAAACTACTTTTAGGTTTATTAGTAGAGAAGGTTTAATATTGTTTCTTTTTATGAAATGACGATAAATGATGTCGTATTTATTTGTTTAGAAGTTTTGAATAATATTTTATTGTTTAAGATAGTTATAATTTTGTTACCAGTGGTACCATTAAAGAAGGAGTAATGTTTATTGTATAAATACAAGTTTTGATACGTTTTAACCTTTTGTTCTAGTTAATGCACTCTAAATTTAATCGTTTGATTGTTTCTTGACTGCTTTTTTAGTAAAGCTGTCATTGTGTTGTCTTAGCAATTTCTATGCATCCTTTACTACCGATTTCAATTCTTTTCTGTAAAATCGTTCTGTACTACTCGACTTTTGAGTGACTACCATTTACCTAATACTATCACAAATAGTAAAAATTATCTTATTGGAATTCAGTTAAGTCAGTTTTCTTAAGTAAGCCCACACGTTTTAACGCTAACTCCCACCGAACGGCTAAACGACTGCTATTATAGGCAAAAATCCGAGTAAGCGGCGTGATTGTCTTTTGAAACACTTCTTCTTATCGTGTGGGTTGTAAGATTCTTCTTCTTCTTCTTCAGGTACCATATCCTCAACGGATGTCGGCTACCACAGTCCGGAACTCTTCTCTATTTGCAGTCTTTCTGCCCAGCGAGGCAGCGTCCATTCCCGTCCAACTCCTAAGGTTATCCATCCATGTAGTTTTTCTTTTCCCTTCGATTTTTCCCTCTATTATCACCAACGACTTTACACCGTGCCTTCCGAAGCACAGAATCATCTTACTTTTCGGACAATCAAGTGATTCAGCCTGCAATGTCCTAGCTAAACCGGGAATAGTCTCACAAAGTCACAAAGCGACTTTTGCTTGACAGTGTCCCCTCCGGGATTAGAACCCAGAACCTCCGAATCGAGAGACAACCGCTCTAACCACTAGACCACGGAGGCTATTGAAACACTGAAATGCTCAAAGTGGCTATTCAAAACAGTTACTTACCCAATCGGTAACCAGCTCGAGTCGACATTGCTTAATCTCGTGGACAGTTGTGACACTATCAAAACCATCAGGAATCATTTTAATGGTAAAATCTAGATGAACTTATGAACATTTACTCACAATATAATTTGGCGCCCTATTATACGACCACAAATAAAGGATACTTACACGATAGATTCGTCAGCCCAGACGGGCGTATAAAAATCAGAAAAAATAGAAGAAACTACACAATGATGACAAAATTACTGTAAAATTAAAGTATTTCGAATTATTAACAGTATTTCCACCTTACATGATTAAATTATCGAATAGAAAAAAAATATGAATTATACGACCATAAATCTCAAGTATTTTTCAAAAAATTTCAACCTAAATGTCGGAATTATTGTCGTGGTAAAGAGGCGTAACTACATAATTACTGCTTTT
The DNA here is from genome assembly GCF_033807575.1 of Cydia pomonella. NCBI lineage: Eukaryota > Metazoa > Arthropoda > Insecta > Lepidoptera > Tortricidae > Cydia > Cydia pomonella. The sequence goes on along the minus strand of NC_084709.1, from coordinate 23,633,838 downwards.
TAGAATACGTAGAACGAAACTAGGCATGACACATGAAAAAGATAGTAATTTAAATATTCTATGCAAAATTGTAGAACAATCGGTACATTGTAACAAAAGTTATTCAGGTTTTTGTGTCTCCTGAAAAGTAGGGTTCTTGCTTATACGCCCCTTTAGCATGAAGCCCTCGACATATGTACCGTGTCTTATGAGAATAAAATGATTAAAAATATGCACTTTATCTTCTAGCACCTAAACGCGACGTCAAGCAGGTCGTGTACTCGTTTACCACTATCACGGTAATTAAAAATAGTATAAACAAGTCAATTTTCGGATGATTTACTAACAAAATAAAGCAAAGTAATGGAAAATTAATAAAATTTTGAGTTGTATAACATTATCGAATAGAACTAATCTTAGCTTCAAGGTCTAAACTAAAAAAAAGCGGCCAAGTGCGAGTCGGACTCGCCCATGAAGGGTTCCCACTTATGACGTATTAAAAAAAACTACTTACTAGTCCTCGTTCATCATAACTTAGATAATATGTTCAGAAACAATAAGCTAATGGCCTAACAAAAACCTGTATAACTATAAAAAAACCTGTGAAACTGTAATTACATTCAAATTTAGAACATCTCTGAGAAACAAAGAAATTTAACTATTCTAATATCAGTCGAGAAGACGTTTTTATAAGTGCCAGTTGCAATTAATTCAAACGATATGGCAGAATTAAAAAAACTGCTGTTGCGTGACAATATGTGAAAAAGTTTTCATTTACCGCCATTAAGCTTCCAGTATGTCAATATTTTAAATTAAAAATATGTTATTTATTAAAGATGTGTATTTAAACTTGAAATAAAATCTTCGACCAATTGCACGCGTCGTGGCGTTTCCTTTTCTCTAAACACAAGATGTTTTTCAGACATTGCACTATAGATCGTCTGAAATAGATGCTAAGGCCAGTAGTAAACACAAGAAGTAGGGTTATTACAAATTCTAAATGATGCTTGGATTACTATTTTTTGAAGATTATATGTGTTATAGGGTGGTAATTTTTGTCGTATAACATCCAAGTGTGCTCTGTAAAGAGATAAGTTAGGTACACAATTCTAATACTTTTTTGCTTTTTTCACGACTTATTAAATTTCCTAAATTATATTGCCCATCCCTGTGTCTAAAGCGTTCACTTGCAAAATAAGCGCTCACACGTTTTAACTGGTAACAAATGAAACGCGGATTAGAGAGAGATCAATCAACGTCTGAGATAAGATGACGCCATAGATTTATTATTTCAGTTGACTCGTGTGTCGGCCGCAAGTTTGATTTATCTTTCTTTTTAAGAGATGATTAATTTTAACGTCTTCAATATTTATTAAAATGGTTACTTGGATATTGTTTTAATACTTTTCACCTAATTTATTTTAAGTCTATGTCGGCATGTATGAAAGTTCAGAAGTATGAAGGTTACTCTATGGTACCCTAGACACTGTACTAGAAAGCTAGCACATCCAATTGCAAGATGGAAATGGATGAGGGTTGCTGAAGACACAGCCCAATGGAAACAGTTGGAGAAGGCCTATGCATTACAGCACACCGAACTGAGGGATATACTATAATTAAAAATACTCATTAGAAATGTATATAGTTCGGAATAAATGGCTTTATTATTATTATTATAAAAGTTCGTGTGGGGTTAATTTTATATTATAGGATAATCTTACACAAAGCAACCTAAAATTAATAAATAGCACCTACCTAAGTTTAATAAGGCTTATGTTAGTTACCAGACGACTTTAAAATTGTATTCTAAAGTTGCAAATAACTACTTAAGTTGCAGTAGTTTCAGCGAACTGAGTTTTTGAAAAATCACAATACGGCTGCCAAAAATTTCTTGACTTTCGATAGAAAAAGATCAAGAACATAGGTCTAAAACGCACCTTTAAAATTAGTAAACATGTTTGCACAAAATTAAAATGTATCATCCCATCAAAAATATTTTCATGTAAAATGTTGCCAAGACGAAACCATATGGCTCGCATCGTCAAAAAGTTATGAGATCTCTTGTAGAGCCAAGTGTCTAACTCTACAAGCCCTAACTTCACAAACTCTACACCCAAGTAAAAAAAAAAAGTTGAAAAATGTACTTTGCCAAGGGTTGATCTCACATACTTGCACAATTTTAAATTCGCGCTTTTTCTGTGATAAATTGGTTTGCTGGACTATAAGTAAGTGTAGCTATAATCTATTTTTTTATCCCGTAGACTAAAATGATATTTCATGTGTTGCTGGTTTTTTACGTCTTATAAATAGTGATGTGCTACAACCGGTACTAACCGAAAATAAACTATTGGGAGTTACTTATATAGGCAAGTAACACCATTTTGAGGCATTTAGAAAGTTTGTATCCAGGTCTAAACACAATATTTCTAATATTTAAAAGCGATTTTATTGTAAGATTAACAGTCACCTCGAAGCTCATAATGCAATTTTTAAATGTTTGAGTGGATTATTAGTGAGTAGATTTTATTTATTGTTTACTTCCTATCATGTAGTGAGTAGATTTCATTAATTGTTTATTGTGGATCTAAAATGAATTTAATATTTATCGATTATTCACAAACCGAAATCAAAGATCAGCACTATTTGTTTTAAGCTGGTCACATTATTTCTGCGTTTGACATTTGTGGTTGTCATTTTAGTCTACGGAATAAAAGAACAGACTATAGTCAGCTAGAATAGGCGCATCAATTCACGTCCCAGACGCTGCACTGCCAAATTTCACACAAAAGATACAAAATATCCGAATGATTCCCGTAAAGAGCAATTTTATTATTCGGCGCGCGCCGCCACTCGGACACGTATGCACTGTAAAAAACAAAATGGCCGCTTCAAACTTCCCGCATCGAGTGGTAATATTCGTGCAATTAAAAATGCTGCAGTTTCGTAATCACTGCATTTCGGGCTTTTAGTTCATTGATGCCCTTTGTTCTTTTGACAATATGTGTATGTATTATTGTACGTTTTGTTAGTATCGTAGGTATTATTGTTTAAATTTTTACTGTACTTTAGCAAATATCAAAGCTATACATCTCCGTTCGGCATTTTGGTTGACTAACGAACGAATTTCTTTTAAATATTACATAATCTAATCCCCCCCATCTCCGTTCTGCTACCGTGGGACTAGTTAGACGTGGAGTTGCGTTTCGCCCTTACGTCGTTACTCTGCCTCTGATTCGCACTAGGCGCTTACGCATCCAGCTTTATCATGCGAACGGCTAAGGAGTGGAAATCACTTCCTGCAAATCTATTCCCAGTCCAGTATAAATTGGATCTTTTTAAATTGAGAGTGAATAGACATCTTTTAGATAAGCATGTTCCAGTTCCATCCTAGACTGCATCAGCACTTACCATCAAGTGAGATTTTGGACAAATGCTTACCTTTTCCTAATATTTATATTATAATATATAAATATATATATTTATTTTCCTAATATATGTATTATATAAAGTTGTGTATGTGTGTACAATCAATTTGTAGTAGGAAAGACGTGTCTACAAAACCAGACAGTTGCGAAATCTATAATAGAAGATTTACAATAAAATGCTGCAAGATCAGAATAGATGTCGTTAGGGATGGGATTAATACAAATAACGTGGTCGGCATTCCTGATACGAGTGAATAGAGCCGCCTTTTATTCCTTTTGCGTCATGGTCTGACGAATACTTTTAATTCATTTTATATCTGCGCTCTGCCTTTCATCATACACTTTCATAAAAATATACATTTTATGCTAATTGAGCTGAATTCAACGGTAATTTTCTTGGAAACTATTCCGTCTACGCCTCGAGACTCACTTTGACGGGCTTGCCGGAAGGAACGCCTTTAAAATTATTAAAAGTCCTTAAAATTCTTTAAGATGACTAAAGAAAGCTGTCGAGTCGCAAACTTTTGTTGTACACATCCAAGTTCTAAGAACATGATTAACGATAAGAATTCCGTTCGATTAATGTAGGTATTCATTGAATTGTTTTTATATGGCAAGGTTTTGTGAAGAATACTTGTATGTACTTCATTTACTTATAGAAACTGACAATAAAAGAAATAAATAAATAAATATTATAGGGACATTCTTACACAAATCCCCACTAAGTCCCACGGTAAGCCAAGAAGGCTTGTGTTGTGGGTATTCAGACAACGATATATATAATATACAAATACATAGAAAGCATCCATGACTCAGGAAAAAATATGTGCTCATCACACAAATAAATGCCCTTACCGGGATTCGAACCTCGGACCAAACCGGTCGTACTAAGCAGTTATTATAAACTTTCTTATGGCGCTGTGGCGCTGAATATCTAACTGTCCATTACGTGGTACAGGCGTGCCCCCTCAATGCCTATCCTGGAAGCTCCGATGACCTGTTCTCACTTACTCCTGACGCAGCTCAATGGCTGAAAACCTCGGATATAAACTTGTGTCATTTTGATTCTAAATATTTGTGATGTTTTGATGCCATTAAAACAATAAACTTTCTTTTAGAAATGAAAACATAAATATTATGGGAAGCAATACTTGTTAACAACGTGAGAAGTGAACCTCTAGCGATATTTTTACATTTAAGTTGGTAACTACTACGAGATTTCATGGTTGATGACCACAGCTTACAATATTATACAAAAATAAATATTGTTGCCAAAATACTACAAAGAACAGCATAACACTAATCTACAAAATTGTACGTTCGTTCCTAATGTCAACCTGACAATGTGTCAGTTCATGTCAACTAGTGGGGTATCTATAAGTAGTGGTTATAAATAACTATTTATTGTTTAGAGTTAATGCAATCATTCATATCACAATGTATCTGCAACGAACTAGATGTGCAGATGTGACTTTACGTGTATTTGTGCGACAAGCGACTCAACTGTACTACTTGACAACGTTGAAATAGTGTAATGCTGCGCAAGATCTTGGACAGATAGAATTTTATTTAAGACAATCAGAACTTCTGGTGACCAATCCAAACTTTTTTTAATAGCGATAAATTGTATATTGTGTGATAAATATTCAAAGCTGTCAGTAATACGTCTCCTTTGAAGTCATAAACGTACAAAGAGCTTAGTCCGTGTACATTCCGTCGCTGGGCATCTCTATACCTTCCTTGTGCGAACAGCCCTCGGTACTTAGCACTCTGAAGATTAGTTTCCGAGACGTCAGTAATAGCTGACTTCGCATCTCGTCCGGTATGCAAATGACCTGCGAATCAATTCAAGGGCTTCCAATCGCTTTGGCTCTAGTGCTCAGGGGCCCTACGGGTAAGGGTCCTATGGTAGCCCTTTGGTCTTGGGCTTTGTGGTGGACACTTTGTTAAATGGTTGGAAATTATGAATGGCCCTTTCTTAATTCTTGCTACTGTAATGTGCAGCACGCACGTCATGTAGATAATTGAATATTTTAACTGGGAATTAATAATTTTAGTTTAGGTAGATAGGTATAATGTTGGAAAGTTCTTAAAAATACGAGAATGTACAGCGAGCTGCAAAAATCCATTAATAAAGTGGGTATGCACGGAGCTAGGTGGACTAATGTCTAATATATGTCTTGAGAGTCGTAGGCGCCTACATAATATACATATAAGGTAAACGTTCTAGCTCGACATGTTAATGCCTCATAGGGTGTCCATGTTATCACCTCTGTATTGTCACAAGTTTAAAGATGACATGGAGGTACTGGTCCCCTTACTTTTGAAAATGTTGGTAAAATTTACATAATATAAACTAGAATAAACAATACTTACTAGCATGCCCCAGTTAAAGCATTACTAAGCAATTTTCCACCGAGGTATCGTTAGCAAAATTTTATGAATTCAAATCACCAAGCCATCCAAAAATGACCCTCGAATATAACAGTATGTAAGGGGCGTTGTTGCTTAAAATTCAGCAGCAGCTCGGGTTACGTTAAAATTCAACCGTTAGCCTCCTAATTTATTCAACTCAATTTTGGGCAATGAGAAAGCTATGGGTCACGGGAATAATATTGTGTCGTTAGTGTAATTATTGCTAACACCAGCTAATTTGGAGGCCGATTATACCGCTGGGCGGAATTGAACTACATTGGAGAGGAAATTAAAAATTACTGTCATAGTTTTTCTGGACGCGGAATTGAAATTTACTTCGTGGCGGATTTTAAGTAGGGAAGTTTTAAAGGTGTCATTCGGAGTGTAGCATTATTTATTTATTTAAAACTTTATTGCACAAAAGAAAAACTTAATGTACAAAAGGCGAACTTATTCCCATGAGGCATTCTCTACCAGTCAACCTTAGGGCAAAGCAGAAAATATTGTAGGCGGTGCGTTTAAAACTAAAAGTTGTTATTGAAAGAATTAGAGTCCTAATACACATAAATTAATTATAAACTACTTAAATACATAAAGACACATACATACATTACATAAATATACATATATACATAACATACATAGGTAACCGGTTCGTGAGACTGATACTTAATTGATGAACTGCCAGCAAATAAATCACGCACAGATTTTTTGAAAACAAACTTGTTGGGAGCTTTTCTAATGTTATGGGGAAGACCGTTCCAGAGACGTGCTGCCTGAATGGCGTAAGAGTTAGACATGAAGCCTGTTCTATGAGTGGGGATAGAAAGAGAGAGATTGCCAGTAGAGCGAAATTATTGTTACAACGTAAGGGATGACTCACACTAGACTAGGCCGGGCCCGGGCCGAGGCGACCGACACCGACACGTCATTTTCTGTGACGGCTGATCACGTGATGCTTTCCATAGAAAACGAAGCGCCGGTAGCTCCGGACCGGTCTAGCGTGGGCCGTGTAACTTAGTTATTTTCCTTGATTATTTGTATCTGTCATGCTCTGAGTAGGTCATTGTTGTTTTATGAAGCGTTCAGAAAGTGATACGTTTTCTGCACTAGAGCATTTTCCATTCCAAATACGTACATTCTGATCAGATTTTTAACTTCCCATTCCATAAAATACCGATACTCTTTGGAGCTGGTTCATTAAAAAATTGGAGCATTGATTACAATTTAATTGTAAATAGTTAAAGGAATCCATGCAGCCATTCCTCTTGCTATATGCCGCTCCAGATGTCTTATAAATTAAAACAATTTAAATCCTTCCAATACTTGCATTTTAATCTTTGCGTCATTTTCCTCAGTGCGACGGGCGACAGTGCGGTTACGACTTCTTTTTAAATGTTATAACAATTTTATGTCTGTATATAGTCAGGAATTTTTAGTCACGACGTACGTGACGTGAAGTGGACAACGCCAAAAGGTCTCAGCACACAATGCTTAAAAAAATGTCCACAACCGAATACAGAACCTCCTCCTTCTATGAAATTGAAGTCGGTTAAAAATGTAGACCTAGACTTTCCGCAACATGTATTAAACATATGTATGTACAAATTATGGTGTTAATATGGCTCACTAGAGTTGAAATGAAATTAACGGCACGCAGGCCAATAAGAGTTTTAGTTAATAAATCTCATTCCAATATGAAACTGACCTGATACTGATCTGTCAGTATCAAAAGTGACGTTTTGGGTTGAAAGTTAACATAATGCGCAATTTAGCAGGTCCTTTAAAAGATAAACTGAAATAATGTCATATAGGGAGTATGCATGAACTGTAGGAGGCAGCACATGAGCCGTCAGATTTTTGGCGCGAGGCGTAAATGTGATGTTTATTGTTCCGATGTAGCCCACAAGATGGCGGAATCTACTATGCACAAGAAAACACGTGACGTGTAAATGTAAATGTTTATTGTTCCGATTCAGGCCACAAGATGGCAGACCCTCCAACGCGCACGGTCCCTATACCAAGAAAAAGTAGTAGAGTAGTTTTCTTAGTATAGGACATTTTTTTCAGTTTATAATTTAAATAGTAGTGTTTCAACTTGAAAAAAAAAACAAATTAAAATATTTTCTGAAAATAATTTAATTTGTTCTAATACTTCTTGTCCTTTAAAGGAGATGGGAACCATCTCATATTGAAATAATGTCAGATCTTATAATGTTAGATCAACCCGCGTAGCCAACGTGCATATCGTTCACGCTCCGTGGCGAACGAAACGCAACTGTCACAGTCGCACTAATATGGAAGAGTAATAGAGAGAGATGACTACGCTACGCTACGGAGCGTTAACGATTGGAACGTTGGCTACGCGGCCAGTATATTATATTATCGTATGGCTTAATTGAAAAAAAAATTAAATCAAATTTACAAGGTTAACATAATACATCAAAATTGATGCATACAAAATAGCTGGGAGGCTCAGAGAGAGCGCGTCCAGCTAACCTGGAACAGTCTGAATCTTTTAACCGTCTTCTGCGAAGCCATTGCCTGGGGTGGACCACGAGGAGGTAGATTCTGACCAATTACCACCCCGGCCAATTCGAATGTACACTGACATCAGATCAAAATTATATCATATCTGAAGATATAATTTAGTTATCATTCGTCTCGCTCGCTCCAATACATGTCCGGACAAGTAAGAGCGAAATGCACGATAACTAATTGACATCATTTGATGTCAAAGTGTACATTCTCATTGGCCTCCAGGACAGGAAAACAAGATGAACGTGTGTAAGGGCCGTTACGTTATCGCTACGTTTGTGAGTAATTGTTACTCTTCGAGTCAGTTGAAGGCCGCAAAGCCGGCTCAGCGGTCGATTACCACATATTATCTATTTAAATTAATTCATTTGTGTGTACAAAGTCGTAATTTTTTATATATCGGTGGCAAATAAGCATACGGCCAGTCTCCGTAGCCTATGTACGCCTGCAACTCCAGAGGAGTTACATGCGCGTTGCCGATCCTAAAACTCCGCACCCTCGTTGAGTTCTGGAAACTTTACTCACCGACAGGAACACAACACTCTGAGTAGGGAATAGGGTCTAGTGTTATTTGGCTGCGGTTTTCTGTAAGGAGGTACTTCCCCAGTTGGGCTCTGCTCGAGATCTGGAATGACATCCGCTGTACCATATAGTTGCACCGTTCTAGAGAACGTTCTCCGGTTTCTATGGGGAATGTTCTCGCACGAGAATATTCCCCATACAAAACGGAGAACTTTCCCGAGAACGGCACAACTATAGCCCTACCACACAAAGCGAAATGACATTCACAGTTTAAGAGAGGCATCTCTCTTAAAAATCTTACTTTTATTACATGATATAACAATCAGGTCAAGATAGGCGCTATGGTGAAACAGTTAATTGCAAATAAACAATAAGTTTTTGTCAAGAATATCATTTTTGGTAAAAGCTTTTATCGCCGACTGTACTTTTCTTTTCACAGGCAACTAATACTCATCGAGACAATTCTAACAACCCCAAACACAATTAGTTTGCGTTGTTTTATGACATAGTTCCCATGGCCTACTCTATCATCAGATTATGTCTCCATCATCAGATCAGCTCCATCTCATCATAATATTGTATTATCAACCGATTAACCTATGTATGCACAATGCCACTAATGTCAGTTCAATCGAAAATCGGGAAGTGGGTCAAGTTTAGCTTTCAAAATTTGACTGACACTAACAGAACTTTACTAACATAGATACATATTAACAGGACAAGTTAAATAAGACTTCTAGATTAATGCTTGTGGGCATTTTGACTTTGTTATGGCCATTTAAAATGAAGTATTCGAAGAACCTTGTGTTGTTTTCGTTGTTCGCGATGAACTTGGTGGACCAACCAGCGCCGGTGGTGAAGATCGCTCAAGGGAGATTGAGCGGGAAGGTCAGCGACGACGGGTCGTACTTTGAGTACGTTGGCATACCGTATGCGACGACCAATCACAGCACCAGGTTCCAAGTGAGTTTGTTGACTGTTTGTATTAGGTACGTCATGTGTGATTTATTTATTGAATAAAATTTAAAATGACATTACAGCTTACGCCAAAGCGTTTCATAGATTCATATCTTAAAACTACTTATTTACTAGTCGAAAACTAACTTACATCTACGAATATCTGTCTTGCTCCCTTTTGAGCACTCCCTTCCACTCAGATATCAGCCTCCATCTATCCCTGTCGCAAACAAATCACATTCAAATAGTGCCGTGAGTAAGGAGTTAGCCAGCGCAGTTGCGCGCAGTAGGGGGGAGTACAGGCGGGGGGAGTATGGCCAGTAGATGCCTCCGTCTACTACAGTACGCATCAGGTACAGAAAGTTTTAGAAACTTTTATAAGAGGCCAAAACTGTCCATGTTACACCTCAAAACCTTAACTATAAAGCATGCTAAGTAGTCCTAGATATCTGCGCAGTGCAGCTCTAGTCTAGTGATGTCACAATATAGATATGCCTACTGCTATATTTAGAATACCTAGCGGTCCGAAACAATACAACAACTTGCATAAGTCTAATTCCATTAGTTTACGATATAAAAAACAGATAAGGCACATAAAAATAACGAGTTTGTTTTACGATATACACCATTTTGCTATTATATCTTCTATCTTAGCTTCTTCAATTTTATTTTCAGGCACCTGGACCGCCACCATCATGGAAGGGTACCTTCAAAGCGACAGACCACATATACATGTGCCCACAAAACTCCAAGTGGGGCACAGTTGGCAGAGAGGACTGTCTGACGATAAACGTCTACGTCCCAGCCATGCCCCTGCAGTGCCCTCTCCCCGTCATGGTCTTCATTCATGGCGGAGGATTTATTCTAGGCAGCGGAGGAAAGTTCTTCTACGCGCCAGATTATCTAGTCAAACATGATGTGATCATAGTTACCTTTAACTATAGATTAGGCGCACTAGGGTTCATGTGTTTAAATATAAAAGAAGCGCCAGGAAACGCTGGCTTGAAGGACCAGCTGGCGGCTTTGAGGTGGGTAAAGAAAAATATCGGTGCATTCGGCGGCGATCCTGAGAATGTGACTGCTTTTGGCGAAAGTGCTGGAGGTGCTTCGGTATCTATGCTTGTAGCTAGCGATGCTGCCAAAGGCCTGTTCCAGAAAGCTATCATACAGAGCGGATCATCTATAGCCAACTGGGCAGTCAACAGGAAGCCCGTGGGGGTGTACAGCCTTATTGCGAAACAGCTGGGCTATGATACAGAAGACCCGCACGAGCTGTACAATATATTTAAAAACCTTCCCGTGGAGGACTTCCTCAGGACGAGACCAAAGAAACCTTTGGACAAGTTCTTCGACGCGCAACTATTGCATTTGCCGTGTGTCGAAAAACCTTTTCCCGGCGTAGAGCCTATTATAACAGATTTGCCGTATAATATTCTCGATAAGAAGAAACTTAATATGTCTATCATTCATGGATCGAACAGTAATGAAGGTTTATTTCTAATTGGTAGAGAGATGGCTGCGTCTGTCAATGAAAGAAACGGTCGTTATTTATTTGCTTCTGATTTAGAGTTCAAAACAGAACTAGAAGCTGAAGAAGCAGCGAAAGAAATAAAAGAATTTTACTTCGGAGAGGAGACTATTGATATGTCAAAAATACTGAACATGTCAGATCTTTATACTCACTTGTACTTTGAAATACCGTCGTTGCTAGAAAGCGAGGTTTTGGTCAAAAATACAGATCAGCCGATTTATAATTACTACTTCGACTATGGGGGCAGCAGAAATATGTTGAAAGCTAGATCAGGATATCGGAACTCTGAAGGGGCCTGCCATGCTGATGACTTGTTTTATTTGTTTAAACCAGACTTTTGGCCAAACTATATGGAGATCTGGAGCGAAAAAGATAATGAAATAATAAATACTATGACTAAATTATGGACTAACTTTGCTAAGTACGGGTAAGTAAATTTCACACACGTTACACTGGAAATTCATTAACGGCGTTATTCATCTGTCTGTCAAATCAAACAAACCGTTGGTGGGCCGATTTTAATTTTTCGTCAATTTCGATAAAATTTGGTAGATATATATAATTCCCTATTCTATATATATTAAGCGCCATTTCAGCGCAATTTCAACGTATTTTCTCAAAAATCTTCCACTGACAAGCCAATTCGAGTTTTAGTTGTTAAATCTCATTCTAATAATGATACTGATCTGATATTGATATGTCAGTGTCAAAAGTGACGTTTTTGGATTTGAGTCTTAGTTATTAGATCTCATTCGACTATGACCATCATCATCAAATCAATCCTTTATCGCCCACTGGCATAGGCCTCTCTTCTAGTACGCCACTTGTCCCGATCCTGAGCTAATCTCATCCGAATCTTCCGAAGCTAATCTTTCGAATGTCGTCCACTCAACTATGTAGTTAGCGGGTGTTATACTGAACTGTCATGAGTCATAACTTTCATAGTTCAGAAACTCGTCACCAGCGTATCATTTCAGACGATAGTGGGCGACTGCTTCTCCATAAACTACTATACTACTACATAAACTGCCATATAGGGCTGCGCATGCGGTAAGAGGTTAAATAGATAAAAATATATGTAACATATAGACTACCTAGCTTGCATATTATAGGAGCTTCGTCTGCCAACAAACCACTCTGTGGTTTGGCAGAAGTATATTGTAAATATTTATAAGGCATGAAATGTGAATAAACGTTTATTTATTTATTTATTTATTTAAAAACGTAGTCCCCATATTCCTCCCTGGATATCGACATTCTGGAAAATATTTTTACACGATTTATTGTATAATTATTAACCATAGCTTTGCTCCTTCGTACGATTTTTTTATTAATACAAGAATTAGGAGCAAAATACAAATTCCATACATTTTTGTAAAGCTCTTAAATCTTATAATAATAAAAAAAAACGATACATCAACGAAGGACTATAGGTGTGGTTAACGTATATCGAGACGCGTAATTTTTTTTTTAATTAAAATATCCAGAGTTCATCCCCTTTCCTCTTAAATTTAACTGATCTACCCTGCATGTTTTCATTGTGTGTACATTGTTTTTTTTGTACAGAAACCCAACGCCAGAATCCGCCACGGATCTACCACGATGGTTCCCCAGCTCTCGAGCGGGGTTAAAACTGCTCCATATAGGTAAAGAGGTCAAAATGGGCCCCGTGCCCAACCCCGAGGCCTACGAAATGTGGAGGCGGGTGTTTACAACTCATCGACGAAAGACGGTATAGGGAGCCAATTGTATAGTAAACTATTTATTTTTATAATTGCTTTCAATACCTTTGTTCATAGTTTATAATAATATATAGACTATAGTAATTTAATATTACGTTTAGGGGGGATACAAGAAAATGTGACATGTATGACAAGGGGAGGGGGAATCACAAACTTTGTGACTTCATTTTAACTTCATGAGTAACTGAAAATTGATTTAATTGTTTTCATTCGCTGTACAGTGAAATAACAAGTTTTTGGACCGATAATCGTTTTTATTCGTTTAATTTTATTTCCTGATTAGTTTTGGGTTATAAAATTATTAATATTTATTTTATCAAAAGTAGTTCGGATTGTGTCAAAATATTTTTAATAATGAAAGTATTCAGAAAGGAAAATAGGGACTACGTTTGCAAAAGGCGGTTCGGGACGGTCGTCCATTTTTGTCTTACCTAACCACTACGAGTTTTCACCCGGGCCGCTATTGGTCATGTAAATCTGTTCCTGGCCCGCGATCCATTGTGACATTCAGATGTCTCCTGATTGTATTAAAGCTCGACCAGAAATATATTATCATTGTCAAGAGGGCGCTGGTATTCTCATGTATAGGGTGACAGTTCAGTTTAGTATGAAAAATTTAGTTCCAATGAAATTCCGCAATATGGCGCGTGATCATATATTACTCACATATTAACACAAACGCGTACGTCACGTTTCGCTATCGAATAAATATACAGGGCATGTCAAAACTCAAAAGACGGCACTGACGTGTTAAATTAAATGACTCAGCTATGGAAGGTGGAGGTAAGGAATACAATCTCCATGTACCAAAAAGTATCCGTCAAAAAACCTTAAATAGGTGGCTCTACAATACCTAGAATAACTGAAGAAAAAAATCAAATCATAGACAGCGCACTTCACTCCGTCAATATCGCCTAAGTTCTTAGCTACTCTAGCGCTACTCTGCAGAGATTTGGAACTATTATTTATAGCTGACAGCTGGACACTTTTGGAACAGTTCTGCCTATGGAGATTGCATTCGTTACCTCCACCTTCCATAGACTCAGTAGCGAAAGAAGAAGTATTCTGATTGTAATAACGGGTCATAAATTTTAATCTAGATTTTTTTTTTATATCAGATCATATTCGCTATCTATTTTTATTATCAGAATACGCCTCGTACAGTACAATAATATAACTAATTGAAACTACACCAGCATTTGACCATATTATCAATGATGAACATGAAAATAGAAGAAGCGCTGGTGACCTAGAAGCTCTGGTGGCCTAGCGGTAAGAGCGTGCGACTTGCAATTCGGAAGTCGCGGGTTCAAACCCCGGCTCGTACCTATGAGTTTTTAGGAACTTATGTACGGAATATCATTTGATATTTACCAGTCGCTTTTCGGTGAAGGAAAACATCGTGAGGAAACCGGACTAATCCCAACAAGGCCCAGTTTACCCTCTGGGTTGGAAGGTCAGATGACAGTCGCTTTCATAAAAACTAGTGCCTACGCCAAATCTTGGGGTTAGTTGTCAAGCGGACCCCAGGCTCCCATGAGCCGTGGCAAAATGCCGGAACAACGCGAGGAAGAAGAATGATGAAAATGAAGATAGTTGACGAGCCCGAAGGTAAGAAAAACTCCGTGAAAAGCGATCAGGGCATGTCAAAAGGCGTTAAATAATCGAGTTAAGAGTACCGAGCGCGCCTAACATCATAAATCTGGGGAGATATTGCAAAATGGCGGCTATCGCGAGATATGACGTTGAGGAATAGCCCTAACATCATTTGGTTGGGGGCCATTTGTTTACTGAGTCCGTACGCTATGGCGATAAGATACTTTTCACTTGGATATGTTTAGTTTTAATAGGGTGTACAGTCAGCATCGAAAGAAGCGGATCTTACTACTAGTATATTAAAATGAGATATGTCTCCATATGTATGTTGAACAATTAGACTATTATAACGGATACTTTTGAACGCGAACTAAAGAGGGGTCCATATGGGGTTGCATAAAAGTTTAAGTCATATCTTTGATACGCATAACAACTTGTGTCATAATCATCATTGCGCATACAAATGAAAAGTCATATTATATTGTGTCATACATGTTAGCCATAATATTTGATGACATACCTACAATAACAGTTGCCTACGAAGCTGATGGTCCCGGGTTCAAATCCTGGTAAGGGCATTTATTCGTGTGATGAGCATGAATATATGTTCCTGAGTCATGGGTGTTTTCTATGTATTTAAGTATTTATAAATATTTATATATTATATATATCGTTGTCTAAGTACCGTCAACACAAGCCTTATTGAGCTTACTGTGGGACTTAGTCAATTTGTGTAATAAATGTCCTATTATATTTATTTATTATTTATTATGTGCATACCTAACGGACTAACCTAAAATTTTATGCGAATTATGACTATAAAAATTATGACAACTCATTTATGACAAAAACCCAGTTATGCTCAGGAAAAATTCTGACTAAAGATTTTTATGACTTACAATTTTATGCATAAAGTGTTATGACAATTAAAAATATGACAAAAGTTGTTATGCGACCAAAGGGAGTCCCACTAAAGAGATATGATTTATATTTGGAACAGTATTCCAGCGTGGCAGATACTTTAGGCGCGTTACTTCATCCGCTATTATTTGTGTCATCCATGATGACGCGCGCATTTGTCAAATCTAACCTTTAACAACATGACTAGGAGTCAAGTCACGCGTCTTCGTGAATGACACAATCTATATAATGTACATAGGTACTAAACTACTTACTACTCAGTGGAAAAAAGTAAAACAAGATAATTTAAAAATGCTATGTTGCAATTTCCAGTTCTGTGGATACAAATTTATTCATATTTAATTAAGTAGGTGAGCGCGGCTTTCAGCCGCCCAGATAACGAGTGTCCTCAGAATGACCACTACCATAAGGATTCGTCGAGTTTTCACAATCTTTAAATATGAGCATTTTTTACGAAATGCATATTAACTAACACCCGGACCCGGGTACGTCCTTAAACTACGTCCAAAAGAGAGGTATGGGCATTGTGAATTTCATCTCGCTTTGTGTGGTAGGGCACAGCCCAACTGGGGAAGCACCTCCACCTTACAGAAAACCGCAGCCAAATAACACTAGACCCTACTCATAGTGTTGTGTTCCTGCCGGTAAGTAAGGTTGACAGAGCTCAACGAGGGGGGGGGGGGGGTTAGGGTCGGCAACTCGCATGTAACTCCTCTGGAGTTGCAGGCGTACATAGGCTACGGAGACTGCTTACCATCAGGCGGGCCGTGTGCTTGTTTGCCACCGACGTAGTATAAAAAAAAAAACTAACATTGGCACAGCTATCCAAAAAGAATCTTGGCCTCAGAAACGAGAGAACGCCACCTGTCCCGATCCAGCGCGGTTTCCTGCCATGAATTGGCATTCAGCCGACACAGGTCCGCCTCCACAACATCACACCAGCGGTACCCGGGGCGCCCGATCGGTCGAAATGTATACTAAGTAGCAGTAAATTTAAAAGTGGAAAAATTACTGCCTTGGATGAGACTTGAACTCACAGACGGATCGATACTCCAGCGCACTGCCAACTGAGCCACAAAGACCTCATCCACAGCCAGCGAATTTTTCACCATATAGGTCTGGGGGACCCTAACGACATCTACCGTCCTATAATATTTATGTCTTTCCCATCACGGAACAATGGTGTTCCGGACCTTTGGGAGGCTTGCGCGGAGCCGAAGCCAACACGTAGCGGATGTTGCCCTTGCCCGTGTCATGGAACGCACGCAGAGGCAGCACCCGCCAGGGTGTAAGGACTATTTGAGAGTTGATGGAATCTAAAATGAACTGGGCTATTGGGTGAAAGCGATGGACTAAATACTGGGCTATGGGATAAAAAACCGGACGCCTGCCTAATAAAACGGTATTCAATTTTATTTCCGGCAGACGATGACTCGCCCCCACAAGATGGGCCCCCACAAAAAGCGACATCTAGGATGGCTCAAGGGCAACACCGGTGTGAGCGGCTCAGGGGTGTCGAGAGGTGTACGCTGCATTTATTATTATTATTCTAGCTCCTTCAGCGAATAATCTAATATCAACTAGCCGCCCTGGTTCATCGGCAGGCGACGCTCTTGGTTTTTGGTCTGCTACGTAGATACATATAATGACTTCGATTATTTCTTAGACCCAAAATAGA
Source organism: Cydia pomonella (assembly GCF_033807575.1). Taxonomy (NCBI): domain Eukaryota; kingdom Metazoa; phylum Arthropoda; class Insecta; order Lepidoptera; family Tortricidae; genus Cydia; species Cydia pomonella. The sequence continues at coordinate 23,616,534 of NC_084709.1, read as the reverse complement.
TAAAAAATTAGGGGTAACGGGAATAACGAAATGAAATCAAATTCTTAAGGGGGTCCCTAACGCCAATGACCTTCGAACTGAATCCCTTCGTTTTCTAATGTTTTTGTAGCTTATCATATTAACAGCAACGGCTATAAGCAATACAGTATACCATATTTACTTCAAAGTTCACTGTGTTCGAGATATTTGGCATCAAAGTTGAACAATTTTAGGCCAAAAAACTGGTTTACTGGCCATAACTTTTATGTTAATTAGTTTGAAATTAAAATCTCTGACCTGTTTTTAGAGACGTCAAAGACGAATCCAAATATGTAGATTTCGTACATGTAAAATCCTTCACAGCAATCTAGTAACGAAAAATGTATTTTTTTTTGACATTGTTTAAAAAAAATAAGAATTAGGTAATTTCTTTCAAAATCCGGCAGACCAGAATGTAGATAAAGGATTGAAGAACCGATAGCCGTCTGTCTTATAATTCTATCTATAGTGCAAATGTAGGAGTAACGACTCAAAACTAGTCAAAAATCGATGTAAGCCGCGGGGAGCCCCTTAAGTAACATTCAGTTACCTAATAAATCCAACTATAATTTTGTTTTTTTCTAACTGCATTGTGTTGTGCTAACGTTTATTTCTGATGCAAGGCTTTACAGTAAAGACCGTGTCATTCGCGAAGACGCGTGCCTTGACTTGTATTGTGATGTGATTTAAGGCTAGATTTGACAAATTGTGCGTCCTCGTCGATGACACGAACTATAATTTTAGAATTATTGTTTGTACTTTCATGGGAATATTTTCCATGGGAATTTTATCATATGTTTTTGAAGCGAGTTTCAATGGTAAGCAGTTAACATGATACATAAGTATAATAAATGTTTGTAAAATGTGAGTGTTCCCAGTCAAAAACGTGGCGGTTAAATAACCTTTCGTTTGGTTATGTGACCGTAAGGTTTTTTTTGAGGAGGCAAATTGAATCGATATTGCCTAATGGAGTTTAATTGCATGACTCCGCCATTTTGAAATATTTCCAAAAATTTAATCGACATACAACCTGTAGTGGAGACCAGCCATATAATACGAAAGCTGACAACTGACATGCCCAAGCTGAATCGGATAACTTCCCTGTTATAAAAAGATCAAAATTATAGTCATTCTGATATTGAATCGGTAATCCTTTCGTAGCCCAAAGGTTGTCTGGAAGAGATGGCTATTTGGCGATAAAACCGCCTGTTGCCTACCATAGTTTAATTTATATGCTTAATTTGTATGTCATGTTCCTTTGATATTTCTGAGCAATAATAGTAGATTTAACCAAGGGATGAAATGGTTCACCCGAGTTAAACACTCTACTTTGCATGTCTATTAAAAAAACACGGTTGTATAAACTTCAGTAATATTTATTGAGTTTACTTTCAATTAACAATTTAGGTAAAAATATAGGTATTTATGGAATAGGGAGTTAATTGGCTACTTGACTGTTTTTTGTAAATAATGTCAAACGATCTTGATTTTCCTGAGGATGAAATGTCTATATAGGACTCATGGCATTTAGACAACACAAAGGTCAGAAATGAGAGTTAAAGTCTGACGCTCGCACTCTACGATTGAAACGCCTCTAACAAAATGATAAGGTGATGTGACGTCACATCATATAAGTCTGTCCTAAATGCATGGAAGATCAAAGAAATTGCCATTTTGACCCTGAAATATTGCGTTTATATGTATAGTTGTCGTACAATTTATTTTTCATTAAAATATAAGGAATCGAATGGTACCATTTTGTTATCTATTCTTGAAAGAAAAAAAAATTTTTTTTTGAGACTTCGGAGCCTTGTTTATTTTTTATAAACTCAATATACTTTTTTCAATTCCACTTTTTCATAATGGATGGCTCATTTTCTATCCATTTAACTAAATTTTGTTATAATATTCAACATGTGTCATGTACCCAATTATCACAATGGAAACTGTACAACACTGTACTGTGTCTGGCTGTATTGGGATACCCTCCTCCAATTGAGGGGGGATTTAAATCTTCTCGGGTCAGAGGTGTAGGGTTAGAGCCGGTGTAGCTTTATTTGACGTTCATAAACGCATTGTAATATGCCTACTTGAATAATAAACTATCTTTATCTTTATCTTTATCTTATCTTTACAACAAATCCATTTAAAACCAAAACTTTAATTACTTATCGTAAAATAAAGAAAAAAACCTACTTAGATTAGAAAGTACAGTGCTCTGGAGCAGAAAAGTATCATTTTCTGCACACTTTTTAGAACAACAACAACCCACTTTCAGAGTATAAGAAATGAAAAGAATATTTGTATCGTATTGTATTGTACCTAGATTGTATAGAAATGAAGGGCAAGGGAAGGAAGGTCGAGTGAGTTATCTCATCTCAGCATACCAATTTTCTATAAAATTAAGCACAAACAAACAAATTGCTCAAAGGTAAACTGGAAGAGATCCCTTAAAGGGATAAGTTCGCCTTTGTACTAATGATGAGTGTTTTATCTCCTGTTTTGTTTTCATTTCTGTACATTCAGCGTCAAATACCAAAGTATTAGTCAAATAGATCGGTACACCTTAGATTTAGTATGGTGTTCCGAACTATTTGGCCACTTTGTCTGCTACAAAGTATTTGACGCTGACTGTACAATAAAGAGTTTTACTACTACTACAAACGATATCGCGATATGCTCATTACGAATTCAACGTTCGTGCTTAGCATTGTTTATTCATGAAGTTTTAATTAAAGAGTTATATTAATTTTAGAATTATTGTAAACTATTGGAAATATTGGAATTTAATCGTGCTTCGAATATGACAGTAAAGTGGTATCTGTACGCTGTGCAGTTGCCTCATAATAGGGACCATATGATAGGGGTCTGCCATCTTGTGACCAACATTGGAAACTTAAAATTGACATTGACACTTCACGCCAAAGCAGGTGCTGCCCTCTACAGTGCATGCACGCCACCTCGCCCGCTGTATGTTATGCCACCTTGTGGCGTAAATCGGAAACTTAAACTTGACATTTACACTTTGCGCCAATTATCAAGGAGCTTATGTGCTGCCACCTACAGTTCATGCACGTTCCCTATATATGGTGCCGTACAGCGCCATCTACCGTCACTTCGGGGCACGATTTATATATAAGGCGTTGTAACTTTTATACAATTCTTAATTATTTGGTTTTAATATACGTATAGGTCCACTGTTTGACTGTGACAAAGGAAGTTGGTAAAAAGTTAGAGTTAGACCAAGATAAATCTGCAGCGATTGAGACATCGTGAGGAAACCGGACTAATCCCAACAAGGCCTAGTTTACCCTCTGGGTTGGAAGGTCAGGTGGCAGTCGCTTTCGTAAAAACTAGTGCCTACGCCAAATCTTGGGATTGGTTGCCAAGCGGACCCCAGGCTCCCATGAGCCGTGGCAAAATGCCGGGACAACGCAAGGAAGAAGAAGAAATCTGCAGCGATTCTGATAGGGAGCATGCATGAACTATAGGAGGCAACACAGGAGCCGTCAGATTTTTGGCGCGAGGCGTAAATGTGATATTTATTGTTCCAATGTAGCCCACAAGATGGCAGAACCTACTATGCACAAGAAAACACATGACGTGTACATTTACATGTTTATTGTTCCGATTCAGGCCAAAAGATGGCAGACCGTCCAATGCGCACGGTCCCTATAGCCCACGCTCCAGACTGTGCAAGTCTTATTTCTATGAATAGTTGCACAGTTATCTTGGTCTAACTATATTAAGGTTAGTTACGAGTTGGTTGAAGGCTTAGCTCCGTGAAGCTGTTTTTCATTATAGAGTGAAAATTTAATGTAACCAGTTATAATCGAGTTCAAAAAAAGATAAAGCTAATTAAAATTTGAATTTTAAAGGTAGATAATTTGACCCTTTTTTGTCCCGATCTTAGTTACCTTCTAAAAGAAAATCATCACGCAACTTCTTTATGAACCGCCTGAGATAAGTGGTAGGTAAATCTATAGGTAGCTATATTATAACTGTGCATTTATATTATACTGTGCACTGTGACGTTACATTCGCGTATAAAACTTTTTGACGGATGAGCGCAGAAATAAAAACAGAATGCGGAGAATTTTAACTAAACTAATTTAGCTACACGACTTACACGTGCCGCCGCCGAGGGCAAGCCGCGGGGAACTTGTTTGTTCTAAATGTAAGGTTACAATCATAGTCAAGTCTTTTTGTAGATGCATTCAGATGTTTAAAATGTGAAGCTGATTTGATATTACTGTTGACGTAGATACGTGGTGACGAAGCAAACCAATGAAAACCAGTACCCCTAGTGTAAATATTTTCGACAGCGAAACGTGACGTACGCGTTTGCGTTAAGTGTCATTTTGTATGAGATTTTTGACTTTCCAAAACGTCCCGCTTGGCGCGCTGTTCAAAAACCCATACAAAATGAGACTTAACGCAAACGCGTACGTCACGTTTCGCTATCGACTAAATTTACACTAGGGGTACTGTTCATTGTGAGATTAAATCATAAAAATATGAAATCAATATTTATTTAATTATAATTAAGGGTGCTGGTGCGCGGAGGCGAAATCTTTTCTTGGGGAACTGGGGCGGCGCCGGCGCTTGCAGGAAAGGGGTCTCGACCCCCGCTCCAGGTCGTTCCTAGCGCAAAGGTTGTCCATCGCGGTTCAACGCGGAAACGCAGCAAGCGTGATGGGCACCTTTGGGTTGGGAGCGACGCGGGGTGGGTTGTTTGACTAGTTTTTAGAGGTTAGTTTAGGTTTAGTTTTATTTATAGTTAAGTTTATTGATAGTTTATTTGTAAGACCTTAGGTATTTTTTTAATGATTGTATTTTTTATCGGAGGTCGCGGGTTCAAACCCCGGCTCGTACCAATGAGTTTTTCGGAACTTATGTACGAAATATCATTTGATATTTACCAGTCGCTTTTCGGTGAAGGAAAACATCGTGAGGAAACCGGACTAATCCCAACAAGGCCTAGTTTTACCCTCTGGGTTGGAAGGTCAGATGGCAGTCGCTTTCGTAAAAATTAGTGCCTACGCCAAATCTTGGGATTAGTTGTCAAGCGGACCCCAGGCTCCCATGAGCCGTGGCAATGTGCCGGGACAACGCTAGGAAGAAGAAGAAGAGATTGTATTTTTTATTTAATTAGTCTTAAAAAAATTGAATTATTGTTTATTTGTATGTCCAAAATTGTTATTAATAGTTCTCGTAAGTTACATTAATGAATAAATATTACAGTTAGTATTAAGTGAACAATTACAAATTAATTAATATTGTCCTATTCTGCTTTATCCTTAATCCTTAGTCTTTAAGTGCTACCACTGTACTATACTTTTTTCAATAAATTAATTATATTTGTATTTTATCGCGGCTGTACCAGTGCAGCAACGAATGTCTCTCATATAAATAAATAAATATTATAGGGACATTCTGAAATTGACTAAGTCCCACAGTAAGCCAAGAAGGCTTGTATTGTGGGTACTCAGAGAACGATAGGTATATATAATACAGGATGACCTTAGCCATTGGACAAACCCTGAAATCCCACGTAGGGTTACTTCTCAGGAATGCTCTGACGTTAATATTTTTTTAATTAGAACAAAAGATAAAAAAATAAATTATTCGAACAAAAGTTATTTGCAATAATCGACAACAAAAAGAAACAAACTGTGTTAATCTTTGGCAATGTTGTTGACAATTTGTTCGAAATATTTGATAATGAAGACATTTTTCAAAAGTCAGAAGCTTATTAGTGTCATAAATAAAAAAGATAATCAAAGAGGTCGAATTAAGGTTCCATACTATTCCTTGAGGATATTACTTTAGGAGCTACTAACACATACAGGATACAGGCTGCTCCAAAGTAAAAAATGGTAATTTGTTAATTTCTTCGAAACCGCTACACCGGTTGTTATGATACTTTGTACACTGGTTCTAAATACCCTAATGCATATGTACATTTCGGCTTTGTCCAATGGCTAGGGACACACTATATACAAATACTTAAATATATAGAAAACATTTTTTCTCAAGTGACCCTCAAGTCTATCCGAATTCCGAACCTACATAAAGTCGAAAACTTTTAACATAAAATACAACTTGCTTTCACCACCTTTCACATAACTTTCTTTCAATATACCTAATATTCTAATGTTATATACAAAGAGACCCCGTATCTGATTTCGCCCTAGATAGTAAAAACTGAATACCTAATTCAATAATGCTTCAGTTCTTTTCTATTCAATTTTGCTTCAAATTACCTATTCTCTTTTCGTACCGACATTTTAAGAAAAGTATTTTAAGGTTTTATGACACTGGTATATTCGGATATTCTATTCCCGGGTACGTCCTTAAACTACGGCCAAAAGAGAGGTATGGGCATTGTGAATGTCATCTCGTTTTGTGTGGTAGGGCACAGCACAGCGGATGTCATTCCAGATCTAGAGCAGAGCCCAACTGGGGATGTAACTCCACCTTACAGAAAACCGCACCCAAATAACACTAGACCCTACTCATAGTGTTGTGGTCCTGTCGGTGCGTAAGGTTGCCAGAGCTCAACGAAGGGGGGTTAGGATCGGCAGCTCCTCTGGAGTTGCAGGCGTACATAGGCTACGGAGACTGCTTACCATCAGGCGGGCCGTATGCTTGTTTGCCACCGACGTAGTGTAAAAAAAAAAAAAAACAAAAAATCTAATGGTAATTTGTAAGCAATTATGGAATAGAATAGATAACTACCTTCCATCTGGCAGTTTTTTTTTTACTTTGTGTATTATGTTTTTATACATGTTTTTGAAAAATGTATTGGATTAAGTAATATGAATTAGTATATTTTTTTCGTAGAAACTAAAGTGTTCCTTATTACTTTGATATCTGTAAATAAGGACGACCGACTAGGTCCCGTAGGCGACATCGTTATCAAAAGGCGTTATGCACAAAAACACGCAAAAAAATTTTTTTTTATTGTTATTAACTCTGAAACTAGGCGAATTCAAAACATAACTTTATATGACATTTTTTGTCTCTAGATACGATTCGGAATATACTGTTAAAAATTTCCGTTTCCTCGCGGGCACCCGTGTATATTATACTCGTAGTACGGGTGGGAATGGGAACCCTACTCGAGGCACAAACACGTGGGGTCATTTTGAGCTATAATACACTTCTATATTCTAGTTCGCTATAGGTATAGTTCCAGCTCAATTTCGAAGATGCTATTCTGTTGGTTTATGAGACGCCTAACAAAGGCGCCTGTGTCCGCCTGACCATTGATTTTGTGCTGGCAGATAACATGACTCCATTACCACATGGTTTAAATTAAATTGAAATTGTATTGCTGACATACAAACTTACAAAGTGTGTCATAAGTCGACGACCGGTCTGGCCTAGTGGGTAGTGACCCTGCCTATGAAGCCGATGGTCCCGGGTTCAAATCCTGGTAAGGGCATGTATTCGTGTGATGAGCATGGATATTTGTTCCTGAGTCATGGGTGTTTTCTATGTATTTAAGTATTTATAAATATTTATATATTATATATATCGTTGTCTAAGTACCCTCAACACAAGCCTTATTGAGCTTACTGTGGGACTTAGTCAATTTGTGTAATAATGTCCTATAATATTTATTTATTTATTTATTTAAGTGCGTCGTGTGCTCAGTACCCCTAGTGTAAATTTTATCGACATCATAACGTGACGAACGCGTTTGCGTTAAGTCTCATTTTGTATAGGATTTTGAGTTTCCAAAACGTCCCGCTTGGCGCGCTCTTTCTAAATCCAATACAAAATGAGACTAAACGCAAACGCGTACGTCACGTTTCAAAATCGAATTTATTTACACTAGGGGTACTGTACCCCTAGTGTAAATATTTTCGACAGCGAAACGTGACGTACGCGTTTGCGTTAAGTGTCATTTTGTATGAGATTTTGGACTTTCCAAAACGTCCCGCTTGGCGCGCTGTTCAAAAACCCATACAAAATGAGACTTAACGCAAACGCGTACGTCACGTTTCGCTATCGACTAAATTTACACTAGGGGTACTGATAATGTATATTCTCATTTCTTTATTAATTTTAGTTTTCCTTTCCTTTTGTAAGAATTCGATATGTTTTATGAAACTGCGGATTTGTATGATTTGATATGCATATATATTTTTTTATCAAATTTCTATAAAGAAAATTAGCTACTTCATGTAATATCATGATTTCTATAGTAATCTAAATTGTATTTTTCTTATTTAATGCATGTTAATTATAAGATGTAATATTTTGAAAAGATGTGTCCCGCGGAGTTTCTTGCCGGTCCATATTGGGATACCCTCCTCCAATTGAGGGGGGGATTTAAATCTTCTCGGGTCAGAGGTGTAGGGTTAGAGCCGGTGTAGCTTTATTTGACGCTCATAAGCGTCTTTATTGTCACATATTTTTTATATTTATGTATATAAAGTAAAACAAACTGACGATCAAAAAATAAATTCCTAAGAATTCACCATTTTAGGTGAAATTGTATATTGTGAGATAAATAAATCATATCATATCATTTTTTCGCTAAGGTCTTTTTGCACGAACTCGGCGCCGTCGATTGGACGCTTTGGACAGAGAAGCATGGCGGTCTATGGTGTCGGAGGCCAAGATCCACTTCGGGTCACTGCGCCACAGCAGTAAGTAAGTAAGTAAGTATATCATTTTTTTGTCCGAAACCGAACCTAATGCCGAAACCTGAATTTTATGCCGGACGTTGGTCGGATACGGAAAAGGTTGTCAATGATGATAAATTACTATGAACAGAATTAGCTACTCCAGAATGTAGGCACAGTTCGACACACAAAGGAGTTCTTGACTACGGCATAGACAATACACCGACACGTTAATTTGGACTAAATCACGGTAGACACCGGACGTTCTGGTTCACTTCCAGTTTGCGATACAAGTGGCAAACTAGCACACGGACTGATTGGTTGTCGTCAGGCAAGCAGTAGCTACTTAGTTTGATAAAAGTAAAAGATCGAAAACTGTCGCGAGACATACTAACATCAAACTAATTTTACTGTTTATACTCGCGTTTTTTTTACGTAAGTAAAATTTTGAAAAACTGTTCTATAATGTTTAGAAACATTTATTATGTACAACGAATAAGATATTTCTAGAGAAAATGCATTTTAGTTTTTAAATTTAAAATTGGCGCTATAACGCTTGTCGGTGTCATGGCGCCCAGAGCGACGTCACGTTTGTAAAAACAGAACGCAGACCTTTGACATTTGCTACCTAGAGATGCTTGATTGCTCATTGAATAAACATTAATTGGGTATTTGACACATGTTGAATTTTAGAAAATGAGCCATACATTATAAAAAAGTGGAATTTAAAAAATTATATTGAGATTAAGAAAATACAAGGCTCGGAAAATCTCAAAAAAACATTTTTTTTGTCTTTCAAAAATAGAAAAGAAAATCGTACTATTCGATTCCTTACATTTTATTGAAAAATAAATTGTATGACAACTATACACATAAACGCAATATTTCAGGGTCAAAATGGCAATTTCCTTGATCTTCCATACATTTAGGACAGACTTAAATGATGTGACGTCACATCACCTTATCATTTTGTTACAGGCGTTTCAATCGTCGAATGCGAGCGTCAGACTTTAACTCTCATTTCTGATCTTTGTGTTGCTTAAATACCATGAGTCCTATATAGATATTTGATCCTCAGGAAAATCAAGATCGTTTGACATTATTTACAAATAACCGGCCAAGAGCATGTCGGGCCACGCTCAGTGTAGGGTTCCGTAGTTACTCTTCCGTCACAATAAGCTAAACTGGAGCTTAAAGTATAGTAAATTGTTAACCAAGGGATGAAACGGTAGCTTTCACCCGAGTTAAACAAATAGGCAAATTTGCATAATCAGTACCTAATTAAAGTAAGTCTTTTTACTATGAAAGGAAAACTTTTTGCGATAACTCAAAAACAGCTAAACTGATCATGTCCGCTATAGTTTTCATTTAATGTATTTCTTAAGTTCTACTTCCACGATTTTTTTCATATTTTTTGGACCTATGGTTCAAAAGTTAGAGGGGGGGGGGGGACACATTTCTTTTTTCTTTCGGAGCGATTATCTCCGAATTTATTCACTTTATCAAAAAATGTTTCTTGAAAACCCCTATTAGTTTTGAAAGACCTTTCCAACGATACCCCACACTCTAGGGTTGAAGCGAAAAAAAAAAATTCACCCCCACTTTACGTGTAGGGGAGGTACCCTAAAAAAAATTAAATTTTTAGATTTTATTGTACGACTTTGCCGGCTTTATTGATTTATATATCCATGCCAAATTTCAGCTTTCTAGCACTAACGACCACGGAGCAAAGCCTCGGACAGACAGACAGACAGACAGACAGACGGACATGGCGAAACTATAAGGGTTCCGTTTTATGCCATTTGGCTACGGAACCCTAAAAACAGTCAAGTAGCCAATTCAAAAATTTACAAGTCCTGCGCGGTCTCTCAGTGTGGTAACACATCAATTAAAGCACCTGATAAGTACCTAAATAAAAAACAATGTATACATTTAATACGGTTTAAATATAAATTAGCATATCAAAGAGTTCATCCGAATTACATAACCTATAATATTAACCTACTATGATATGTTTGTATACATAATTATGATATTAGTAAAGAATTTACAGTATTTTCATTTAGTTCATTATCCTATTGTTATGATTTATATTTCATTAAAACTTATTAATGTACTTACATAGAGCTTTTGACATTTCTAAATCCTGCAGAACAAAAGTTTTTATGAGAGTGGTAGGCCGTCGACTCCCGACCGATTATATCATTTAAATTTCAAACTTGATTAATTGAAATAAAATCAAAATTCCAGTAACCCAAAAACGACATATGCCACTTGAAGAGTGGATGCAAAAAACCTCCCCAGCTTCATCGCATCGATTCTAGGCAAATTGACACTATTTGCCTTAATGAATCCTTGTTCCATGACTTATAAAAATAAATAAAAAAAAAGCATTTATTTCGGACAATATCCATAACACACAAAACAACAAACATTCAAAATATTTACATTAAATTAACATTATTCATTACATTAAATCAAAATTATCAATTAAATTACATTACTTACTTACTTACTCCGTTGGCTCAGCGACCCAAAATGAGACTTGGCCTCCGAAACAAGACAGCGCCACTTTTCTCGGTCCTGTGCGACCTAACATTAAATTACATTAAAATTATCAAATAAATTAAATTAAAACTATCAATCACATTATATTAAACTAATTATTTGTCGTAGTTGGCATGTGGCGCGTGAGATTTCGCCCAGTGGCCAAATATCGGGCTGTCATGGGCCCCTGCGACCGCGCTCAAGAGCCTGTTGGGGCTACCACGAACACGACGCATCAGGGACGCGACGCGTTTGCGCATAATGGCATGAAAATCGTCCGTGTATGCCTCCTGCCTTATGAGTCTATGAGTAATATTTATTTGATATAAACTAACTTGTATCCTAACCGAACGACGTAAAATAAAAGCGAAAAAGAATCACTTTATTTGGGTAATGGCCGTTATGGGTTGTATATACAAATGTGACATCATGCTCTCTGATTGGTGTTTAACATATCATGGCGGGCGTCCGTATTTTCCAGTTTAATTTTATCAAAATAAATAATAATCTCTGACTTAATAAAAACATATAAGCATTTTTCAAATTCTATGATTAAAATTACACTAAGAAAATAACATATTTTAGTGATTTTCAGTTACTGTCATCATGCCTAATAGCAGATCAGTGTTTTGTCCAGTTTTTGCCTATACAATAATTAATCCAATTCAGATTGTGCACGACCTCAAATTATTATTTGAGGCTTTGTATATTCGCCACCAGGGAGATGACACGTTATTAAAATTGAAAGATTCGCCATTCGGGAACACAACACAGCATTCGGCAACCCTCTACGAAGGCTGGTTGTAACGATCGGGCCTGTATTGTTGTTCCAATCTTAAAGACTACAGGAGAGCAAGTGTTTTTCTTAAAAAAAACGGACAAGGGTGAGTTGGATTCGCCCACCGAGGTTTCTGTACACTGCATCTATATTTCGTGACGTACGAGATTTATTTATGTAATTATTTATTTATGCAGCAAGCAAATTTCTATATCTTTCAGGTCTTATATTTTTTACCATTTGGTTCGATTTATATTTTTTTGTGTCGAATTTATTGTGAATAATAGCTAATTTTCTTTCAAACGACCCGATTCGAAGAATGAGATACGATAACGATAAGTTCTGTAGGGCTAATATGGTCGGCTCTTTATCATTTGTCACCATGGCTGTCACGTTCTAACAAGTATGTAAGCGCGAAAGTGACTGGCATAGTGACAAGGGATAAAAATGAAACCATGCTGCCATGTTTGTACTCGTATGTCGTATAATTGACAGAAGCAGCTCGATTCGGGCAACCAATGTCACTTTGAGGTTAGAAATATCGTAGATAGATCTTATTGGGATCACAGCGGAATCAAAATAAACGTCAATTTTGACATGTCGTTTAGTTATCTAAAGACCTTTTCAAGATCTTAAACGTGTCTTGATCATTCATCGAATCGGGCCGATAGATTCTTGTATTTTTTACCATTTGGTTTCACAGTTATATTTTTTTGTGTCCAGAAGTTATTGTGAAAAATTGTTCATTTTCTATCTAAGTATTTAACTAGATTTTGTTATAACTTTTGTTGTCATCATACTCATCATCCCTATTAGACTCGCCTGTGTTCTGTACCCAGTGACAATACGCGGGGTAGCCACTAGCCACACCGACACGTCGAACGGGCCTGATTTGCATCCCTATGTAAATGAGAGCATCCTAACGACAGTCCGTGTGTCTAAACCGTTTGTGATGTTTTAGTCGATCTATCACTGATTAATACCAATATCTTGGAGACCGAGCTTTGCTCGGAAAATATATAAAATCTCAAAAATGCGCGGTTTTCTCCAGAGATAAGACCTAGCTTGATCGATCGATTGGTTGACTGGTAGAGAATGCCTTAAGGCATTAAGTCCGCCATTTGTACCTTCATGTCTTGTGCAATAAAGATTAAATAAATAAATACATTTTTCGCCCCTGAGAACCCCCATTTAGCAAATTTCATCGAAATCGTTAGAGCCGTTTTCGATATAGAGTCTGTTCAGAAAAAGAAGAGTCGTGGAATGTATTGGGCCTCATACATTCCACGACTCTTCTTTTTCGCACAGACTACAAGAATTGCTCATTCAAAGGTAAGTATACATATGTAAAAAAAACCGGTCAAGTGCGAGTTCGTTTTACTCGCGCACTGAGGGTTCCGTACAAACTTTGCATTATCTCGTGTAACTGCAAAGGCGAAAGACTTTTGAACAGAACCTATACTAAATATAAATTTATACAGCGCCATCTATCGGCAAATTGTCTAACTAATTTGCGCGATGTAATGCACGGATGTTGGTTTGTCGAGGATAATTCTCTATCATGAAAACCGATTTCAAAAATTGATCTTTTATATGAAAAAAGGTGTATTTAATGTAATCTTATAGAAATTTCACGTGCAATAAACACACGTAAAGTTGGTTAAATTGCAATCTAAATTCTGAAAGGTTTTTGTTAATTTTAAAAAAAGCTACCAAGTTAGAGGTCTGATTGTATTTTTCCTGTAAAATTTATAGTAATGTTAATATTATGTAAAAATTTCAGTCTTTCGCCGGTAAATTCACTTTGACGATAGAAATATCGTAGATAGATCTTATTGGGATCACAGCGGAATCGAAATAAACGTCAATTTTGACATGTCGTTTAGTTATCGATCTTTCCAAGATCTTAGATATGGAGTGTGGAATTAAGAGGAGTGGCATATCTTATGGTAGAACTGTTGCAAAAGTGTCCAGCTGTCAGCTATAAATAATAGTTCCAAATCACTCCAGAGTAGCGCTAGAGCAGCTAAGAACCTAGGCGTTATTGACGGAGTATGCGCTGTCTATGATTTGATTTTTTTGTTAAAGTACTCTAGGTATTGTAGCGCCACCTATTTAAAGTTTTTTGATGACACTTTTTGGTATATGGAGATTTAGTTTCTTACCTTCCGTAATCTTAAACGTGTCTTATCTTAATCATTCTTCGAATCGGGCCGTTAATGTGATTAAAATTGTGACTGGAGTTATTTTTCTAATTGTAAGAGTAAATCATGATAATATCATTTATGGCAAGATATGGCGATGGCGCGCTGGGAAACTTAAATAAAAATGCATTTAATAAGTACAAAAATAGAATTATTTAATCTTATACAACAATGTAACATGTATAAAACATTAAAAACATTTAAAAAAATGTTTAAAAACATAAAATATATTTCAGAACCAATATAGAGAACCATCATATCGTCAGGTGACAAGCAAAACTCACTAATTACTAAAAAATAATTAAACAAAAATCAACCTTCTTTATTAAGTAATTAGTTCTGTAAAGAAACATACTTTTTGATGTTAAAAAGTTACCAAAAAAAAATTGTGCGTAAAAAAATAACATTAACATTAAAATTAACATTTTTTTTAATTTTAATTAACATTAACATTAACATAACATTAACGTTAACATTAACATCTGCCAAATTTTACTTTATGAATAAATAAAGACTGTTTTCTATTATTTAGTATTTTATGTTACCGATTATAGCGTTAAACGTTTAACGCAACCTTGTTGCAAGTCGCATAAGAAGTTTCACTTCAAAAAGAAAAAACCTACGGCTTCTTAAGACGAAAGTGGAGGCCCCGTGTGAAATCACCCTTTTATACAAAGTCCTCATTTTCCTTTCTGTATTAACATTATTCAAAATATTGTGACACAATCTGTTGTATATAAAACGTAGGGGACGTTTGACTGATGATAACATTTTTGGCCACCAACACTACTTCACAATCTATGCGTCCGGTAAGACCTTATAGGGGTTAAGGATGCCGTTGGGGTCCATGAGCCGCTTGAGGTCCCGCATGAGGTCCAGCGCGGCCGGCTCCTTGCTGTAGTGCACGAACTGAGGCTTACGGAACCCCACGCCGTGCTCCGCGCTTATGGAACCCTGAAATGGCAGACAATTTGAACTGGTTACAGTCAGACCAAGCTAAGTTGGCAGCGATTTTGATATAAAAAATAAATAAATATTATACGACATTATTACACAAATTGACTAAGTCCCACAGTAAGCTCAATAAGGCTTGTGTTGAGGGTACTTAGACAACGATATATATAATATATAAATATTTATAAATACTTAAATACATAGAAAACACCCATGACTCAGGAACAAATATGTCATCACACGAATAAATGCCCTTACCAGGATTTGAACCCGGGACCATCAGCTTCGTAGGCAGGGTCACTACCCACTAGGCCAAACCGGTCGTCATTCAAAAAAACATTGATTCAGAATAAATATAACCCATTTTACAAAATAACTCTTCTGCCAAGCTGCAGGACTGCTTGTTGGCAGACGGACTCCCTTAAAACATAGATGGGTAGACTTAGTTAAATGGCTAGTTACTTGTTAAGTACAGTCACTGTAAAACTCACTGTGTCACTGTGTGTAAGTAGAATATTTACCTTCTTGTCTAGTGAAAAACTTAGTGAAATGCTTTCTATTTGCTTCCTGGATCAAGCAGTTTGGGTTGAAAGACAAGCTTTCAACGCCCGGGGGCATGTTCGGGTCAAAATCAGATCCATGAAGCGCCTGCACAAATACTAAAGCAAAGCGCCACAGAGGTCAATCTCCTCTCGTAATAATTTAAGATATTGTCAAAATTTGCATGTCACTTAACTTATTCCTGTACCACAAGACAGATTACACGTCTCATATATTTTATTTGGAGTTTTTCTACTATAAGCCCGTCAGACCCTTGAACAGTCACGTCTGAAAATATCGGTACGAAAAATGTGCCAAAAATATGTATCTACCTTAATATATGGGCAATAAAGTCGTGTATACATATTTTTGACACCTTAGTCACGTCTGAAAATATCGGTACGAAAAATGTGCCAAAAATATGTATCTACCTTAATATATGGGCAATAAAGTCGTGTATACATATTTTTGACACCTTTTTCGTATCGGTATTTTCAGACGTGACCATACATCATATTGCTTATTGTGGTAACTTCAATTTGATTTTGTTTAAGAGAAACATTTTCATTTTAAACTTAAGCTTCCTAAGTGATTTACACTCCCTTATATCATACGGTATTTCATTATACAAGGTGCCCGTGAGCATTGCCAGAGATTTTAACGGTGCTTTCCTGGTAATATTTAGAAACTAAAATGTCATATAAAATTTCCTGAATTAGGCCTAGTTTCAGAGATAATTAAATGTTTTTCGAAATCATTCTTTGGCCATAAGTCGGTACAAAACACATTTTTGACTGCGGTATTGCCACTTTGAGATCTAGTCTGGACATACCTATTGATTGAAATCGAAAAATTAAAAAAATGTATTCGAGAGGCTACCCCCAAATAAAATAAAAACTTTTTAGTTAATTTTAAGTTATGTGTTTATCAATAAAAATTACTTTTTATGTACAGGAGTGTTCAAAAAAGGGGAAAAAAAAAACAAAAAAAAAATTTTTTTTCACGTTTTTTACGAATTGCATACATATGTAAATCGGATGACAATTTTATTTATTCATTTATTTTGAAACGTAATAATATACATCATTACAGTCGAGACCAAAGCACTGTACAATTCAGATTATATAATAGGATTACATACTAGGAAATTACATACAGATTATATAATAGGAAAAACAGATCACAATCAACTTTCGTCCATCACCTCGCAATACCGCAGACACATCTGATACACAGCCGTCCATCGACTTGCAAACATATCACAATCTGGTGCCCATGACAGAAGGGAGTTCAGCAGCCTTAGAGCCCGCACAGCAGGCCAGTTTTTATGTGCTACAGTGCGTGTAACTGGGACGGCCAAAAGCTTGTGACTTCGCGGTCGCAGGAGATTTTTGGGCACAAATGGAATAGCGAGTCTAACAGTTCGTCCTACCAGCTCAGGACAGTCTGTCTCGCCACGTAAAACTCCACATGCTGTCACCATGAGATTGTAATTGCGTCTGACTGCAAGGGAATTAAAACCACAATGCAATATTATGATGACATGGAACTGATCTGAAGATGGAGACAGGAGTTGGCCATGGGAATCTGTGATGAAACAACACAGATTAATTGTGTTTGGGATTGCTAGAATGGCCTCGATGAGTATTAGTTGCTTGTGGAAAGAAAAGTACATTCAGCGAAAGCTTGTACTAAAATAGTTATTTACGAAACAAGTGCAGAAAATAGGAAATTCGCAACGAGTGGTGATAAATTAAAACACAACCGATGAGTTTTTAGTGGAAAAAATTACCGTTATTTCGTTAGATTTGAAAAGCTATTCTTCCCTCTTAAGTAACATCAATTTCAAGGAATTGGGTGTTGACAGCCCCTTGAGTGTATTTTTAAAGTCTAGCTCTAGATGACATCTGACCTTGAGTTTAGCGACTTCCTCGAAGATAAAAGGCTCCAGCAAGGCCGTGGCCTGCTTGCTGTACTCGGGCACCGTCACGTTGATGTGAATGTTGCCGTCACCTGATAAAAAAAAAAAAAAAAAAAACATTTACATTTATAAATATAAAGCGGTCTTAAACTACAAAAATTGATATATTTACTAGCGTTCGCTATTTTTTCTTTAAACGTGTGACACCTACAGTCAACCAATTAGAATCCTAGGCCACTATAGAACCATGTCGCTTTAACTACTAGATATTTGACAGGCATCACTCAATTAGCACTGTCGTAGAAGTCATTATGGCATGGTTCTATAGTGGCCTAGGAATCAAATTGGTTGACTGTAAATGGATACATAATGGTACATTATCCAAGTGCAGTCGTTTTTGGCATTGGAATTGCATATTCTTGGAAAAATTCGACACATACCGCCGTGGCCCGCGTGGCCAAGGGGCTCAGGCACCTGCTCCAGCAGCAGAGGACGCTGGTTCGATTCCAGCCTGGGGCACTTGAGGCCTTGGTCACTTTTTCTTCGTATATGACATCTCGGTTTATAATTTAAAAAAGAGTCTGCGCGGAAAGAGAAGTCCCCACAAATTCTTAGTGTTTTTTATTGAGTTCACACAAATTAAAATATATTCAAATTGTAGTAGTAGTAGTAAAACACTTTATTGTACAGAGAGAAACATAAAACAGGACATACATTTGTACAAAACAAACTTATCCCTTTCAGGGATCTCTTCCAGTTAACCTTTGAGCAATGGAGAATTTGATTGAATTTGATTGTTTAATAATACATACCGATATGGCCATATCCATAGACCTTGGTGGTAACGCCGCTCATGCGCCCGCGCAGCATGGGCACCAGGTCGTAGTAGTGTGCGACGGGGATGGACACGTCGTACTTGTACACGTAGCCTTCTTTGAGGCCCGCGCCCGCGATGTTTTCGCGAAGGTTCCAGATTGTCTATGCAATCAAAATATGATATGGAGTGTCGTGGAACACTCGGTCGGAACGATGTTAAGAAAGGATCGTGGCGGGATCTCGTCACGGAATTCAAGTGTGGAAATCACATATGAGGAAATCATTTTTACACTCATGTTCATGTTCATGTTCATGATAATGATCATGTTCATGTTCATGCTCATGATCGTGCTCGTGCACATAGAGCGAGCATACGCGCGATATTTCCTCGCGCACAAACCGGCCAGTGTAGACGTACCTCGGCCGAGGCGGCGCGCGCGCTCTGTGTGGACCCGCCTAATCTCATTATTTCTTAATCGTATGGGTTGTGACGAAAAACTTACACCTTTTTCGCCTAGCCCCCATCTGCCAAGTACATACCGTCCAATAAGGAACTTCGTTCCAAAAAAAATAGTTAAATAGTAATTTATTATTACATAATGATGATGATGATCCTTCCGGCCGATTTCGACCATGGCGACCACTTCCCTAGTTAGCTCGGCGCTCGTGCGCCCGAAGATTGCTGACGTAGCCGATCTTCGAGGTGAATCCCCGTGCATTACATAATAAATTAAAATACGAGTGTGGGTTTATGAAACGAGCAGAAAGTAGATTTCATAAAACACCACATGAGTGTTTAATGCCTAATTATGTGCAGTACAGTTATATACACTGATTTACCTACACATATATAACAACTTGGGCCTCCCTCTGGTCGCATAACAACTTTTGTCATATTTTTAATTGTCATAACACTTTATGCATAAAACGTAAGTCATAAAAATCTTTAGTCAAAATTATTCCTGAGCATAACTGGGTTTTTGACGTGACAACGTCTTATAATTCGACGGAGCCGGCTGCACGCACGAAAAAACATGACTCATGCGGCGTTACCTCGCTCTGAGGCGTTCCATTTAAGGCTTGAAGTGCAAGCGAGAGCGCGCAACGAGCGACAAAGAGGCACAATCGGCCTCCGCGTTCGGCAGCGTTCGACATCTGTCTCTCTCCTACTTGAGTGAGCGATGCGTCCGCGTGGACAGCTGCTATACAATAATACATTTACATGTTTTCGTCAAGTATGAAGTGAAATATATCCATACAAAATATCTATCAAACAAATAATATTAAAATTTTCTTTGAAAAATGAAACCATTCCATCAGTATTTTCTTATGACGTTGTCACGTTCAACTATCGTCAGTAAACCGACTTTACAGACAACCGTTTTGTTATAAATGAGTTATGTCATAATTTTTATAGTCATAAATTTAATTCGCATAAAATGTTAGGTTAGGTTCGTTAGGTATGCACAAAAGAAATATGACAACTGGTATGTATGTCATCAAATATTATGGCTAAAAATGTGACACAAGTTGTTATGCGTATCAAAGATATGACTTAAACTTTTATGCAACCCAATATGGGCCCATAACTACTTATATAATAGAATTAACAAATAGAATATTTATTATTTCTAATGTACCTGCATTTTAGCGGGTTCCGAAGCGACAGTCCCGTCTAAGATGAGCCCACTGCCCATCTCTCGATCCAGGAATCGGTTGAGTTTCTCCGCGTCGTGAGTTTCGTCGCTGCCATGCGTCTCCACCAGCACGTAGAACGGGAAGTCCGATATCGGGTTTCTGTTCCAAAATCAATTATTTCAATTGTTATATCTTCTTCTTCTTCGCGTTGTCCCGGCATTTTGCCACGGCTCATGGGAGCCTGGAGTCCGCTTGGCAACTAATCCCTAGATTGACGTAGGCACTAGTTTTTACGAAAGCGACTGCCATCTGACCTTCCAACCAAGAGGGTAAACTAGGCCTTATTGGGATTAGTCCGGTTTTCCTTCACTGAAAAGCGACTGGTAAATATCAAATGATATTTCGTACATAAGTTCCGAAAAACTCATTGGTACGAGCCAGGGTTAGAACCCGCGACTTCCGGATTGCTAGTCGCACGCTCTTGCCGCTCGGCCACCAGCGCTTTTTTTCAATTGTTATATCATGACACTTATCTAAGGACGCTAAGCCAGACAAATGACAACATTTCATTTTTTTCAAGTGGGCTATTTTATATTGTTTCGGAAAAAAATCTAAGGTATACGTTTTTATTTCCCCCGAAAACCAACCTTTCATTTAAAAATGACACATCTAAAAGTAGCGAATTCCAAATGTGTAGTATGACGTCATTACTATGGCTGAAAGGATAAAAGAATATTTTACTCAAAGAAAAAGCCCGCGAAGAAGTGACAACTGACATTTGAATTTTATGACAGTCTACGTCAACCGGACACTATTAATTTTTTTTATAAAATATTGAATCTTATACAGTCACAGTAAATGACGTCACACTTCCAGTTTAAACTTTTTGGCGATTTTCCAAGAACACGATGGGAAAAAATTAATTACTTATTTTATCATTGAAACTACATTTTTTGAAACGTTTTCAATGATATAGATTATAAAGAAAACAGTAACCTATGTACTATTAAAATAAACAAGTATGATAAGCATGTTAGGTATTTATTCAACTCTTATCATCTCTTGTACATTACATAATCCATAAGACAATAAATCGACATATTTTAAACTACATATATTCGAATAATATTCTCAGATACAGAGACAAGATGAAATCCGGTGATTTCTCGTTCGTTCGTATCAAAGGTTTTAAATTCTAATTTGAATCCTAATAATGGCACGATACGAGACTCTGATATATCTGTAGCAGTTTAACCTCTTGCGTCCCACCGTCCTAATACTAGTACAAATAATCTACCTCCAATTAAACTTGAATCAATATTAAACGTAAACGAGTCGCTTTTGTTTTCTTTCGTTCTATTTTAAAACCAAATTCTATTTTCTTATATTGATTCAAATTTAACTGCCAATTTTAGACGATTCGCGGGCGCACGCACACGAGTGCCATAGTAGGTACCGTCCACCGGGATAAATAGGAACGGCTGGGGTGAATAGGGACAAAACTTATAATGTGATTTACCTGACAATTTCTTAAAAAAATACATATTTGATTTTCAGAGACCATAATTGTATATCCGCAACGCAGGTTTCGTCAGGTGAACACAAACTCATAATTAGCTACAGGCTTCGGCACAATACAATACAACGGTAAAATCTGCAACAGGCTTCGTCAACTTACTCTAAAAGTATACATAAAAAACAAAAAGCCTACAAATAAAAAGCACCCTCTAACTCGCCGCCAGCAGGCAGTGTGCCCAGCAGGCTGGCCGCATTTCCCCGTTGAATTGCGATGCTAATTCTTTGGGCAAAATACTGACCAGCCCTTTGGTCACCCCTGGCATCCACCAAACGCGACCCTAAACCCTTATAAAAACGCCGGGCGCTGGGCCCCCATGACCCTAACATTTCCACCCCAAGAAAAAGGAGATTTTCTAAGAAATTGTCAGGTAAATCACATTTTAAGTTTTGTCCCTATTTATCCCGGTTGACGGTACAGCCAAGCCAAGCCAAGAAAGTGGTTTACCACTTTTCGACTCTATTTGTGAAGTAATAGAGTCGTAAAGCACTTTCTTGGCTGACTGTACCTAAAATCTGTTGCGACCGCGCCAGTTAGCATTGCTCACACTATTTTTATTCAACCCGTTCACCCGCTCGTTGACCCCCCGCGCTAGCTAGCGGTCGCCCTTTTCTGGTATGGGTAGCTAGAGGTTAAGACTACTATTAGCTATTACTGCTTGGTACACTTACGGCAAATTGAGATTCTTGCTGGTACTCTGAATGGAGTAGTTGTCGGCCATTTCGAATGCCGACAGGATCTCCCCGAGAGACGCCTTAGCGCTGCGGTACAGACGCAACACACTGTCGAAGTCCTTCACACCTGAATATACATTTTTTGTTTATTTATATATTTATTACATGCCCCGCAACCATCATTGCAGGAAATCTTAATTCGACAGTGTGCAATTTGGCACAAACATTATTACAGATTACAAGCACAACACATATTGCGTGGCCCTTGTGAATTCTTTCAAAGAAAAAGAGAACAGATCTAACATAAACAACAATCCACATAGGATAAAAGGCTAGTAGACGATCGCTTCTCGTCATTCAATTCAATTACCTGGATATTTAATTTATTTCTACAAAATTTATTATACTTAAATAGACCATATAGGGGTCCATATTGGGTTGCATACAAGTTCAAGTCATATCTTTGACACGCATAACAACTTGTGTCATAATCATCATTGCGCATACAAATGAAAAGTCATATTATATTGTGTCATACATTTTTAGCCATAATATTTGATGGCATACATAGGTTGTCATATATTTTTTGTGCATACCTAACGAACCTAACCTAAAATTTTAAGCGAATTTAATTAATGACTATAAAAATTATGACACAACTCATTTATGACAAAAACCCAGTTACGCTCAGGAATAATTCTGACTAAAGATTTTTATGACTTACAATTTTATGCATAAAGTGTTATGCCAATTTAAAATATGACAAAAGTTGTTATGCGACCAGGAGTCCCACCATATAGCTATGATTTGACTTTTTTTGGTTTTTATTAAAGTTAGCAGCGAAAAACGAATACCAACAGAACTATAGGTAATATATACCAAATAAGCCAAGAGTCTGTGCTTTAGGTAGTACAGGGCAATGCACGGCGACCTTAGTGACCAGTCCTAGCGTCCCCACTAAACCTATGAAGAGAGGCGTCAGGCAATAGCCGTGTTTTTGACGATCCTTGGTGACCTAAGTAACCAACCGGTGGTAAGTATACTTACACCAAAGAAGCCAAGAGTCTGTGCTTTAGGTAATACAGGGCAGTGCACGGCGACCTTAGTGACCAGTCCTAACGTCCCCTCTGAACCTATGAAGAGAGGCGTCAGGCAATAGCCGTGTTGTTGACGATCCTTGGTGACCTAAATAACCAACAGGTGGTAATTATACTTACCAAAGAAGCCAAGAGTCTGTGCTTTAGGTAGTACAGGGCAGTGCACGGCGACCTTAGTGACCAGTCCTAGCGTCCCCTCTGAACCTATGAAGAGAGGCGTCAGGCAATAGCCGTGTTTTTGACGATCTTTGGTGACCTAAATAACCAACAGGTGGTAATTATACTTACCAAAGAAGCCAAGAGTCTGTGCTTTATAGGTAGTACAGGGCAATGCACGGCGACCTTAGTGACCAGTCCTAACGTCCCCTCTGAACCTATGAAGAGATGCTTTAGGCAATAGCCATATTATTGACGATCTTTGGTGACCTAAATAACCAACAGGTGGTAATTATACTTACCAAAGAAGCCAAGAGTCTGTGCTTTATAGGTAGTACAGGGCAATGTACGGCGACCTTAGTGACCAGTCCTAACGTCCCCTCTGAACCTATGAAGAGAGGCGTCAGGCAATAGCCGGGTTTTTGACGATCTTTGGTGACCTAAATAACCAACAGGTGGTAATTATACTTACCAAAGAAGCCAAGAGTCTGTGCTTTATAGGTAGTACAGGGCAATGCACGGCGACCTTAGTGACCAGTCCTAACGTCCCCTCTGAACCTATGAAGAGAGGCGTCAGGCAATAGCCGTGTTGTTGACGATCCTTGGTGATCTAAGTAACCAACCGGTGGTAATTATACTTACCAAAGAAGCCAAGAGTCTGTGCTTTAGGTAGTACAGGGCAATGCACGGCGACCTTAGTGACCAGTCCTAGCGTCCCCTCTGAACCTATGAAGAGATGCTTTAAGTGGTATCCAGTGTTGTCCTTCTTAAGAGTTCGGAGGCAGTCCACTATGGTACCGTCAGCTTTTACCTAAAAATAATTGTATATAATTAAAATTCAAAAAAGAGACTTAATGACTTTTGACGACCGGTTTGGCCTAGTGGGTAGTGACCCTGCCTACGAAGCTGATGGTCCTGGGTTCAAATCCTGGTAAGGGCATTTATTCGTGTGATGAGCATGGATATTTGTTCCTGAGTCATGGGTGTTTTCTATGTATTTAAGTTTTTATAAATATTTATATATTATATATATCGTTGTCTAAGTACCCTCAACACAAGCCTTATTGAGCTTACTGTGGGACTTAGTCAATTTGTGTAATAATGTCCTATAATATTTATTTATTTATTTAATTTAATTAACACCATGATTTTATCCAAGTTTTAATAGGAGTTAATTAGTATTTGGTGTCAGAGGAAAATATTCACTTTGAGGAGGGTTGTCACATAAAATAAACCGGAAAAGTGCGAGTTGGACTCGCCCATTGAGGATTCCGTACAAATTTAACTTTTTTTTACACATTTATAGTATCCAGATTTTTTCCTGTACTTGTAATATAAGACGATATTAGATACTTGTCGAATTTCATAGTACTAGGTCAACGGAAAGTACCGTATATAAATTTTTATTCCCTTGAGTGTAAAAATATACGTATATTTTTTTACGTTAACTTAGAAGTTTGATATTTTCACAGCTTCAAGGGAATGTAGACCTGAGAATATGGTTTTAATTTCAAACTTCAAGCCCCAAGACTCAGCCATGCAGGTTGACATAGCGTAACAACCTTAGCCCTCCAGCGTTAGTGCTCACGTTGCCTCCAATATGACTGGAACCCTTCGCTCCAAGGTCTATTGGCATGTTACCGGGATATAACTATAAAACAACTAGCAATACATCCTACTCACTGCTTCGAGCCCCATGATTGAGCCATGCAGGTTGCCGTACCGTAACAACCTTAGGCCTCCAGCGTTAGTGCTCACGTTGCCTCCAATATGACAGGAACCCTTCGCTCCAAGGTCTATTTGCATGATACCGGGATTTGGCTATAAAACAACTAGCATTACTTCCTACTCACTGCTTCGAGCCCCGTGATTGAGCCATGCAGGTTGCCGTACCGTAACAACCTTAGGCCTCCAGCGTTAGTGCTCACGTTGCTTCCAATATGACAGGAACCCTTCGCTCCAAGGTCTATTTGCATGATACCGGGATTTGGCTATAAAACAACTAGCATTACTTCCTACTCACTGCTTCGAGCCCCATGATTGAGCCATGCAGGTTGCCGTACCGTAACAACCTTAGGCCTCCAGCGTTAGTGCTCACGTTGCCTCCAATATGACAGGAACCCTTCGCTCCAAGGTCTATTTGCATGATACCGGGATTTGGCTATAAAACAACTAGCATTACTTCCTACTCACTGCTTCGAGCCCCATGATTGAGCCATGCAGGTTGACATAGCGTAACAACCTTAGCCCTCCAGCCTTGGTGCTCACGTTGCCTCCAATATGACAGGACCCCTTCGCTCAAAGGTCAAGTAGCATTACGGGATTTGGCAATAAAACAACTAGTATTAGTTCCTACTCACTGCTTCGAGCCCCATGATTGAGCCATGCAGGTAGCCGTACCGTAACAACCTTAGCCCTCCAGCGTTAGTGCTCACGTTGCCTCCAATATGACAGGACCCCTTCGCTCCAAGGTCAAGTAGCATTACGGGATTTGGCAATAATACAACTAGTATTACTTCCTACTCACTGCTTCGAGCCCCATGATTGAGCCATGCAGGTAGCTGTACCGTAAAAACCTTAGGCCTCCAGCGTTAGTGCTCACGTTGCCTCCAATATGACTGGAACCCTTCGCTTCAAGGTCTAGTAATTCGTGTTGACGAGGATTTACCTTGTCGAGGTTACACTATATAACTTTCACTTACTGCTTCGAGCCCCATGATTGAGCCATGCAGGTTGCCGTAGCGTAACAACCTTAGCCCTCCAGCGTTGGTGCTCACGTTGCCTCCAATATGACAGGACCCCTTCGCTCCAAGGTCAAGTAGCATTACGGGATTTGGCAATAAAACAACTAGTATTACTTCCTACTCACTGCTTCGAGCCCCATGATTGAGCCATGCAGGTAGCTGTACCATAAAAACCTTAGGCCTCCATCGTTAGTGCTCACGTTGCCTCCAATATGACTGGAACCCTTCGCTTCAAGGTCTAGTAATTCATGTTGACGAGGATTTGTTTCATGGAGTCATGGGTGTTTTCTATGTATTTAAGTATTTATAAATATTTATATATTATATATATCGTTGTCTAAGTACCCTCAATACAAGCCTTATTGAGCTTACTGTGGGACTTAGTCAATTTGTGTAATAATGTCTTATAATATTTATTATTTATTTACCTTGTCGAGGTTACACTATATAACTTTCACTTACTGCTTCGAGCCCCATGATTGAGCCATGCAGGTTGCCGTAGCGAAGCAACCTTAGGCCTCCAGCGTTCGTGCTCACATTGCCTCCAATATGACAGGAGCCCTTCGCTCCAAGATCGAGCGGCATGATGAGGTTGCGGTCCCGGACATAGTTGTCTAAGGTTTCCAGTATGCATCCTGCCTCACAAACGAGGGCACCTAAAAGAAGTAGCTATGTGTTTTACAATGGGTCAAAGCTGTTGTTTAACCCCTCGTTCTAATATTGCGGGTATCAAGCGAATGATTAAAAACATGAAATGTTTCAAGGCACGAGGCTTAAGAGGAATTCCTAGTTGTTATTTTTCCATACAAACGCTCTCGACTGTTTCCTCCCTGGATTTTTAACCTAGAGCAATGATTTTTTCAAATAAGTCCAATATCATCAATATCAGTGCCGCTATGTTTTACTTTTTTGGATTTTTTTATTTTGAAGAACCTTACAGCGCCTCGAAAATCGCAAAAACGGCTCAATTGAATTGGCTGCAAAAAAGGCGCATTATTTGTATACTGCGCCTTTTTTTGGATATTTTTTATGATATGACAACATAGATTATTTCTTCCTCTTGCAGTTTCCAAAATTTCATAATGATTGGTTGCGTTTTGGAGGAGGAAACAGTCGAGAGCGAAACCTCGATTTTTGAGTTTTTTGCGTGGGAATTTTAGTCCGAGCTGCAGTTGTGCTTATCGCACGCACGCACTCCCGCCCACCGCATCGCGACAGAAACATAGGTTCAAAAATTCGAGATTTTAAAGGTTGCTCAGCTAGGAATTGCTCTTAAACAAACTTTGCTACCGAGTGAAACACAACATTTTTCACCACACCAACGCAAGGAAAATACTAACTGTAAACGATTACAAACGATATTAAACATAAATCATTCAAAATCATCACTTCGAAGCCAATTCTACCATCAAACATGAGGACACAACACAAAATTTACATCTCATTACTTTGCCACTCTTGTGGATAATATGCAACTTTCTCGTCAATTTTTGAAGAGTAAAGAGAGCCTTTATGAGCGGATGTGGTGAAAATGAACTTTGAAAAGATAAAAATAATTTTCATTTGAATATTGGTAAACCTGCAAACGAATTAATATTTTTGAAATAATGAAGGACTTTTTAGTCTTTTTACCTGCTCAGAGGCTATTCGTACTTGCGTATCTGGGACACCGGTACTTTGCTTTAACTAAGCTACCAAAGCATAGCCTATTCAGGTAGATACCTATACCGAAGATAGCAATTTAGTCTGTCGAGGATTTATGGTAGGCATTTAAAAACTATTTTTTTCAGTTGTGAGGTGAAGGTGCCGGAGGAAATGAGTATTTCTGTATATAATCCAATATAATAAATGCCATGAAATGACAATTGGACGGTCGGCAATACACATTTTTTTATTTTAATTTAAACCTTGTTGCATAGAAAATTGGGATGAATTTCGTTTGTTTCAGAAAGCAATGCAACAAAAGAAATTCTACATTATTTTATTTTTGAAAGGTTCTTATTAGATTAAAACAGAGTGTGTAACGCAAAACTATTAGCTTAGCACCCTTGCATGGTTTTATATGTACATTGTAATGCTCGATGGGCGTAACAGGCTTAATTAAAAAAAAATAGGTTATAATTTACCTGATGTCTCATCCAAGCTTATAATTTTGTTCATCAGCCCGAGACTAACAACTATCTCATCAAACACCGGTACGGAGCCTCCGACAAGCCCAGTGTTGCCTCCCTGAGGGCACACCGCCAGTCTCCGCTCATTGCAGTAAGCCAATATTTGCGATACCTGCTGTGTTGACTTTGGCTTTAGAACCACCTTGGATTGACCTGAAAGTATGACACAATTGTTCACATTTATTCCCATTCATTAAAAGCAGCAAAGAAGTGGCATAAAGGAACCAGGTTTTCATATTAACACATTCACTGCCGGGAACCCACCTAGTGGGCGCTCGTGAACTTTGTTCAGATGCCGGACAACCCGCTGGGCGGGTTGTTTTGTACGCAGCTATAGACCACCGGTTTCTGGGGTAGTGCGCCGTTTTTTGTCTGGCAGTGAATGTGTTAATAATTCTTTATTGCAACCATGGTGCGATATATACACCGTGTCCAATAAGTTCGAATACAGTTATGATCCTTAATAAAATAAATTTACGCGTAGTTTATGTTATGAAAATTATATTAAATGAAAGCCACATTTATATACAATATTTACAACAAATGTTTTGGAATAACTCCACCTTTAACTTTTTTTACAAGTTTCAAACGCTTCTCAAAAGAGTCACAAGCGGCACGCACCGCATCCATCGGCATATCGTCCCATATTTGCACGATAACCTTTTTAAAATGGCTCAGGTTTGCGACTTTATAATTATTTAGTTTCGAGAGCATGTATGACCATACGAAATAATCTAGTACGTTTAAATCTGGAGAACTTGGTGGCCATTCAGTTTTCGGCAAAAAATCGGTCAAATTAGCCTTGCACCAAGCTTGAACAGCGTTTGCCGTATGCGACGGAGCTCCGTCTTGTTGGAAAACATAATAATCGTCTGCAAACATATTTTTTAAATTTGGGGCAACATTTTTCTCCAAAACCTCCGATTTATAGTATGCCGCATTGATTTTGACGCCTTTATCAATAAAAACTAGAGGCAGTTTGCCCCTCTTACAAAGAGCACCCCAAACCATCACTGATGGTGAGCTCTGGAACCTAGGCACATTCTTTTCATACTCTGGAATGTCTTCTATCCGTGCTGCCCACAACCGGTCGTTCTGGGCGTTATGAGGCTGCTCTAACACAAAGAGTTTCTCGTCTGAGAAAACAAATTCGTCACCTGCGTGCCAAGAAAGTATGGTGCTACATCTTTCTACTCTCTTTTTCTTGGTTGCATCTGAAATGCCATGTACTTTTCGTTTTTTATAAGCATGACATCCAAGATCTTTTTTCAATATATTATGTACAGATCCCCTGGAAATTTTCAGATCAGCAGCTAATTTTCTAATAGATCGGTGTTTTTTCCGCCGAATTCGCTCTCTTATAGCCTTTACCACTTTTTCAGTTCTAGCTGAGCGGGGCCGACCGGATCTTTTCCTGTCCTCTGTAGAAGAGATCTCTTTATACCTTTTTATAGTAGTATAAACCAGATTCCGTTTAATTCCATGCGGTTGTAACGCCTTGAATATAGCACATGGCCTGTCGCCTTTAAGGAATTTTCTAATAATTTCTTCACGAACGTACTTCATCGTGTATTCAAGCCAAACTAAAAATACGTGACTCATGAAATTATAGTACTATGTTTATGTCAATATACTTTTTAAATTAAAATAAGAATTTTATATCCAGCGATCCGTATGTCTATACAGCAAGTGCTAAAAGTTTGTATTCGAACTTATTGGACACGGTGTATGTCAAATAAAATATACATTCTTTCATATGGACACTGTAAGGGCAGGATATATTTTGAAAAAGTCACATTTATTATATCTGTAGTTTCAGAGTGAATTTTATATGAGTCAAATATTTGCAGGAGCTCAGAGGTGTAGGGTTAAAGCCGGTGTAGCTTTATTTGACATTCATAAGCGCATTGTAATATGCCTACTTGAATAATAAACTATCTCTTATCTCTAGTTATGTCACTTTCAAAAATATTTTTTTTACTAAACTTGTTTTGATACTACCAAAATAATGCAAGTGTAGAGCGGAATAAAATCTCAATATTATATACTTAAGATAAAACCACCATGATTATCATACTCTTGAGCCAGCAAGCCACATGTAACATGCCGTGATAGATAATAAAATACTCCTAAAATATGGTGTCTGCATACAGTAGGACAAAAGCCAGCATACCACAAGGTACCTCTAGTATCCCACCATTCTAATACTAGTAGAGTCTGTTCGGAAAGAGAAGATTTGTGGACTGTATTGGGCCCCATACATTCTACAACTCTTCTCTTTACACACAAACTCTACCTACTAATTACCCACAACAAATCAATGGGCCAGAGTTGCTTTTGCTTTATTTCATCCGATTTTCAAGTGATTTCGATTCGAAACAAAACAAGTTCAATCCTATTTTCTAATAACATTGATAGAAAATGTATTGTAACATGTGTAAGGGCTGCTAGGAGCTAAATTATATTGATTTCATAATTAATTACGTTAATTACCTCTGCAGTTCTTAATCCAATCTATATTGAATGGCAGAACATCACTCTCTTCTGTGAGCACTTGCTCTTCACTCAAGATAGATTTAAAATAATTAACATCTTCTGTTTGCACCACTCCAAATTCTTTCCGCTGAACATTGTATTTCGTCTGTTAAGAAGAATTAATGTGATGGTAATTACAATGTTAAACTGTAGTTTACTTAATTTACCTATTTTGAAGACAGCATTGTGTTTAGAAACTCAAGATAGCAATTTTATCAAAACAAGATTCACTATAATAAACATAAGAAAAAATCAATCTTCTATAATGAACATTATGGTTCAATTTTGCATGCATGGATAAAGCTGTCAAATACTTGTTATTATTTGTACGCACTTACCGCTGATAACTGTGGCAGGGCAGATGCACAGCGAGTTTGTGATAAAATTAGATTTAGTTTACTAGTCCCGAGTGTTCTGACCAGCACTATCACAGATTTTAACATATTTGCGACTGTCTTCAGACAGTATTAATCTTGCACTAACATAAATAATTTTCAAACAACCTTATCTACGTTTATTTGATAATGAACGTTATATTGTATGTCTATGTGAACGTCACTTCTACTTCCATTCCAATATTTCTAATGCCCCATAAACTTTGATAAGTTTGATATTACTCATTTTAATTATTACTATTTATTTATATTTTGTTCAGTTCAAATCAAGTGCGATTACACGATTTCATAAGTTGATTGAAGATCTTTTAAATCTTCTTTCCATGTTCTTTCATTCATTTGCATCATAATGTCTTTAAAAGTGGCTTAAACTGTGTGGGTACGAAACTAGTTTTGACATTGACAGATGTCATTTGTCATTTCACACGTGCGTGTAAACGAGATTTCGTGTTTTGTGCGGCTCTAACCTATAGAATATCGTAAAAATGGTTAAAGTAAAAGCAAAAAGTTCTAAAAAGAAAGAAATAAAGACTCAACCGACAAAAATGGAAGTAGAAACTGTTGTGTTACCTCCAGTGCGTATGTCGGATGATCCTACTCCGAAACAGGTACGATTGCGACTTTTAAGTTTTATTTTATTATTTTGTCGTAGTTAAATAAATATGACGATATATTTGTTGGTTCTTAGGTAAAATGGATCAACAGGCAGAGAGTACTGGTATTCGCGGCTCGTGGTATTAACCACCGGCACCGTTATCTCATGGAGGACATTAAGAAACTAATGCCTCACCACAAGACTGAGTCCAAAATGGAAAGGAGCAAGAACTTGTACGTGGTGAACGAGATCAGCGAAATGAAGAACTGTAATAAATGCATCCTGTTTGAAGGCAGAAAGATGAGGGATCTGTATTTGTGGATGGCTAACATTCCCAATGGTCCAAGCGTAAAGTTTTTAGTAGAAAACAGTAAGTATCTTTTTTCCGACATGTATCAAACAGTAGCTTTATTTAAACCTAAATATCTATACCCTTCACAGTTGTACTAATTACACGGAAAATGTAGTTATAATAACAAGTTAATGTTTGTGCACTATGGTACTAATTATAATAATGTTTTTTCCATAATTAATATGATTGTGAACTAGGGTATTAATATAGAAAATTAGACTACTGTACGGAATAATTAAAAAATCTAAGCTAATGCTAATCTATTCATTAAAAAGGTTTTTTGGCTACAACTTTTAACATTCACAGCTAGCATATGCTACAAGCATAGCCGATTATGTGGTTTATCCACTTTGTAGTGAAAAGCACCTACAAACAGAGAACCCACCTGGCAGGTTACTCGTAGTGAATGTGTTAACATTATTGAAAGAAGGCTATGATACAGGCACAGTTTGCCATGCCCCTAACGTATTTAAGTGTGTAACTCGTTAATTCAATGTCCAAAAGTATCAACAGTATATGTTGATCATGCCATGCCGTGTATCATTTTACAGAGATCTATAGCGATACCCAAGCAAAATAATACTTATGCATGCATTCTTTTACAGTTTACACAATGGGTGAGCTCAAAATGACAGGAAACTGTTTAAGAGGATCCAGACCGCTTCTTTCTTTCGATCCGCAATTCACCAAGGACCCACACTATGCCTTGCTGAAGGAACTACTAATCCAGATATTTGGGGTGCCCAACCACCATCCTAAAAGTCAACCATTCTTTGATCATGTTTATACCTTCATGGTGCTTGACAACAGAATTTGGTTCAGAAATTACCAGATTTTATCTGAAGATGGTGCATTGGCTGAAATTGGACCTAGATTTGTGTTGAACCCTGTAAGTAAATTCCTGATGCTCAGTTAATAGGTGTAATTTTAAAATGAAATGTCATATAGGAAAGAAAAAATTACCAAGGCTAAGTCATTCAAGCCTTTGGGCTTCAATGTATCTGGTGGTGACTGTACAATATTGTGCCTAAATTACATGTATTTTCTTTATTTCATACTTACAATATTATTACAGGTAAAGATATTCTCTGGCTCATTCGGTGGGGTGACCATCTGGGAAAACCCAAAGTATGTAAGCCCAGCTAAACTGCGGCAAGCTTTCTCCAAGAAAGCTGGTGATAAATACGAGAGACGGATTGAAAAGAAAGCGGTGTACGAGGCTACGAAGCCTGAGACAGGGTATCCGGATATTGAAGATGCTGACTTCTTCAAGGGGGATGCAGTGGAGAAGGCTGAAGAAGTAGTTGTGAAAGGTAATAATGAGACAAACCTCATTATCAATGTAGCAGTTCATTAAAAATGTATACCCTAAATTCACGAAAGAAACATTATTAATCTTTTTGACGCCAATAGGCTGGTCACACAGAGCGAGCATACGCGCGAGGCAATTTCCTCGCGCACAAACCGGCCAGTGTAGACGTGCCTCGGCCGAGGCGGCGCGCGCGTTGTCCTCGCCCGAGTGCTCTGTGTGGACCCGCTTAATGGAGGATATATCTGCACCGAAGACGGATTAATCCGTCACAGACAATGGAGCAACATAGACCTACATGCATATGCATAAAGTTCAATTTTAGTTTAGACACTTCAGTGACGTGGCGTCCGTGTGACAGCTTTTGTATTTCACAAGGCATTGAAAAGGTTAAATCATAATTCTGCTACAAATTTTATATTTTCTTGTATTTTAAACAAAAATAAATATCCTGTTAATCAATATTTCTTTTAACAGAAATAAAGGAAGAGGTGGACAGTGATGAAGAAGTTCAGGTTAGACCTGCCGTCAAGAAATCTAAGAGCAAACCGGACATGGCCATCAGACGGAAACAACTCAAAGCCAAAAGCAAGCTCATCTCCGACCAGATAAAGAAGAGGAAACAGTTCAAAAAGAAAAAGCCAAATAAAAAATAAATACGTACTTAATCAAATTTTGTATTCCATAAATCAGGTTATAATCAATGCGGCCAAATCCGTCTGCGGAAAATTCCGTAAACGAGCTTATTTTTCGATCCTAGAAAATAGGGCCCATCTGCTTCTTATTGCTGAAATTAAATCGCAGCTTTGTCAATGAAGTTAACAATCGTGGACTATTGTTTCAAAAACAAGCGCTCGTGTACGGAATTCCCTCAGACGGATTTGGAAGCTATAAGGATACCTTGTCATAAATAAATATTTCCACACAAAAGTAAAATTTTATTTCGATGTCAGAAGCTACAATAAACAGGTACGGTTGGAAGAAAATGCGGGTTCACAACATGATTATAGATTCTTAATAATAATACAACAAAATGTCCAACACAGACTAAACTACTCAAATTAAATAAGGTCAATTGTGGAGAAGACCGACATTTTTTTGGCGGGATGACCGTCATAGGCCCAGAACTCGTATTTGTATACGTACGTCGCTCAGACTGTGAAAAAGGGAACCTTCGCTTTTTCTGTAACTAGATTACGTGTGCAAACGTAAGAGTTAAAGGCGGCTAAAAAGAGCTTGTAGACGGTCTTCCCTACATTGACCATAGTTGAGATCTCGATTAATATTAGATTCGTAAACATGGACGGCCGTCAGTCATGAGTTTACAATTATTTTGAGCCAGATATACGCAGCTTGAACTAATTTAACCTAAATGAAATAGTAGTTTTTATTTTCACATTGAACAAATGTAGTTGCTATGGATGCACATATTGAGTCCACGAGAATGTTTCTTTTTTTCAATCTACATATACCGCTTAAACCTGTTATCCAAGAAATAGGTTCATAGCAACTCCCTCTCCTACAGTTAAAATACGTTAAATAAAAAAAATCTGCTGTACTTTTCATATGTTTACAAAATATTTATGTTTAGTCATGTGTCTACACTACATAAAAATGCCAAATACGGCTTTCTCTGAACCAAAGGTTTCCTGTGGCAGAATTAATTTTTGCGTTCCTAAGATGTACGAGTATTTAAGAAGTAATGGTTTTTGATGCAGGAGGGGACGGGGGGGGTTAGCGTTGGCGACGTCCGAGGTTTATAACTATGGAAGGTGGAGTTAATAGAGGTCAGGAATGAAATCTCCATGTACCAAAAAGTGTCATCAAAAACCTTAAATAGGTGGCGCTACAATACCTAGAAGACTTGAACAAAAAAAAAAAACAAATCATAGACAGCGCACTTCACTCCGTCAATAACGCATAGGCTCTTAGCTACTCTAGCGCTACTCTGGAGAGATTTGGAACTATTATTCTACCATAAGAGATGTCACCCCTCTTAATTCCACACTCCATATTTATAATAAGTTTGGGATCTAAGTCAAGTTTGGTATCATTTTCAACTAAATCAAAGATTTAGACGTAGTTTTATCTAAATCGGTTCAGCTGTTATTGATTCCCCATACAAACTTCTACCTTCCTTTTTATACCCATAAGGGATGAATTTGGAGACAAAAAACTATGCTGTTGTTCCCCGGGACTCAAAAGTATTATATACTAACTTTTAACAAATTTATTCAACAATTTAAGCGTGAAGAGGACTTTTTTTCTTCACATTTTATATATTTTTACTACAGAATTGTGTCAATATGATACCATAAATGAATTTGGGCATCCCCGATTTATACGAAAACGATACCAAACTTGGCCTAGTAACTTAAATGATATAGATATCAAGAAAAGTTGAGAGCCCCTCCCCCTCTAAAAATGTACATCAAACATCTTGGCGCCTCCACTTCTTAAATCCATCCTGGGTCCTAAGGACCAATCGTGCCAAAGGAAATCTTAGGTTTACGCACGCAGTATTTCGTGAGCTGCAATTACGACTAATTACACTTTTCAACCGAAAACAATCATTATTCCCATGACACCATTTGGTCTATTTTGAGTTGATCTATAAATTTCAATCATACCATTTATAACCTTAATTATTCATTATTCTTGCATTGATTTTAAATATGGATGTAAAAATAGAATAAAAATTCACTCTTAAGGCTAAATAAACTATCTTAGAGTATTAAATAATGAGAATTATAAAAATAATTCTGGAAAGGAATGGACAAGAATAAATCATTCATGGAAGTGCAAAAACCTTAAATTGAATCGACATAAAATTTGCCAAAAGGAATCAAATCTAAAGTTAACATTGGAGTATTTTACTCTAATATAATTAAATACAATAATTACTTAAGTTAAAGCTTCACACATTACAATATGTGTCAATTAAACAGTCAAGTCGTGTTTTGTACTACAAAAATAAAATTCACATTTATCAAAAATCGCATTTAAACGTTCATAAAATACTAGCAACTTGTATAATAGATATCATCAAAACTTAATATTATCTTGAAATATATTAGCGCCAAGTATATAAATTTTATGAGAATATAACTATGGTATAAATGCATACATATCAATCTCAAAAAAAACGTTTAGTAGTTTTTAAAGTCTTGTGGCGTTATTCATAAAAGGTGCTACAAGCCTCAAATAGCATTAATTTCAAAAAACATTATCTTATTCTGACGTGTGTATTTGTAAGAAAGTATTAAAACATAAGTTAACTAAATGAGGCTTGTAATCGTTATATACTATACACACATTTTAACAAGACCGAAGGGAGTGTTTTAAATCGACACGAGTTGCGAATTACCTATTCGCACATGTATCGTACAACGTTTTACAGTACATATGACCGTTTAAATTTTCGACATAGTTACATTGTGTTAATTTACGCACTAGTGCGGAAAAGTAGCACCATATGTACTGTAAATTTGTATTAATAACGAGGTTTAAAGTTAGGGTGCATATGAATTGATATTTTAGTTTGTGCTCACACCCCTTAAAACATTAAATTGCATCAAAATGATGGTGATTTTTAAAACATGTGTTATCACAAGATATCACCAAGCTTGACATAATAATTATAAGAAGATTAAATAGAGGAGTTATTACTTATACCACATAAATATAGACATGAGATGACAATAATACTTTGAATATCAATATTATCAATAAATTAATATTCTAAACACCTATCTATAAATATAAAAAAAAAATATCAATAAGAGTTTCCAATAAAGGTACATCCATTTCGATTATACATATTAAACTGTTGTAAGTATCGATGAAAACTTTTCTCGATGCTTTTCGTTCTAGTTTTATACTTATATTCTACGTCTATTTTATTATAAATGCCTCAGGACTCTCGTTACCTGAAATATATGAAAGAAATATATTTTATTATGTTTTTTTTTGTGCAACATTGAAAATCGATTGGTATGGCAGTCAAAAAGTTCAAATATATTATTGTACACCTTTGTAAACCCATATTCAGCAATGGTATATTATTGCAGAGGCCTGGAAAGGGCAATTCGTGGAAGAGTTTCGATTTCCGAGCCGACAAAGACGAATCCACGAATTGCTGTTCCTGCCGAGGCATATATAGTGCTTTTCTCCAAACATGCGAGGAAATCAGGTAAAATAATCATAATTTAAACATGAACCAGCATTCAAATCGAACCCTCACATCAAAAACAATATCCCTCTTTATTTTTTATTTTTTTAAAGTTATATGGCACAACTATTCTGCCAGACAGTACCATTCAATATTCGCTCATTCAATATAATTGTGCAATATAAGCTGTATTTGCACGCATGAGATCCTTAAAAAAAAAGTTATATAGTCTTTGATTTTAATAAGCAGGGCGGCTACCGGGAAAATCGAAATTCGTCAATTGCGGGCATTTTTCTCTGTCACTCTAATGACGTCTTACTAAGAGTAAAAGAGAAAGATCCCCGCAATTTGCGAATTTCGGTTTTCGCGGTAGGCCCCCTGTATTCGCAAGATCATACACGTCGGTC
Organism: Cydia pomonella; assembly: GCF_033807575.1. Taxonomy (NCBI): domain Eukaryota; kingdom Metazoa; phylum Arthropoda; class Insecta; order Lepidoptera; family Tortricidae; genus Cydia; species Cydia pomonella. The sequence continues at coordinate 23,578,297 of NC_084709.1, read as the reverse complement.
TTACACGACTCTTCCTATAGGACCGTCATTTCAAGCTATAGCTTGGCTTGAAATGATGTTGACCTGGTCGTCTAGACGCGGCCCGCAGCTATATTAATTGGCTGTGTGCGTTTTTCTTAGTGGATACATGTTTTTAAAAAGTAAAAAACAATACAGTAATAACTTCCCGTCCACTAAAACACGACAATAAAGGTTTGAATTTTTTAAATGTGAGTTTGACCATAACGAAGAACCTCCCGTACTATTTTTGCTACAATAAGGTGAACTTCCGAGCATATTGGAGAAAATAAATAAATACAAATGGTGAAATGGTACCATCAAAAATCTTTGAACTAAATCGGTCCTAGGAGTTACTTAAGTTCAAATATTCGATTCCTCTCGTCGAGAGTATTTTATTACTAAATTACCTACAGTAAGATTACAGTTGCCTTAAATTTTAGGGAGACATAAAGCTCGTGAAACCTTAGTGGGGTAACTATTATGGTCAGCGAAAAAACGGTGTACGGTTCACGCAAACTGCCAAGGAATTAATTTCCTCGGCTGTACAGTCAGCGTCAAATACTTTGTAGCAACCAAAGTAGCCAAATAGTTCGGTACACCATATATTTAGTATGGTGTACCGAACTATTTGGCCACTTTGACTGCCACAAAGTATTTGACGCTGACTGTACAAGATTGCCTTTCATATTTTAAAAGTGCGACCAATTTCGGAATGATGTCAAGTGTCATTGGAAGTATTGCATTATTCAGAAATATTCTGTTAAGGCACGGCAACATAGTTCCACAGAGGGCAACATACTAATCTAGATTTTACCTATTATTTACATGTAAATACTAATTACAGATTTACAATCACAACACAAGACAAATATTATTTATCATCAGAAAAATCACTTATATTATATTATAGTAACATTTATTTAATACAAATGATTTAAGTTTCGTTTTTTATATAAATTGGGAGGTGATTATATATTTTTATTGACGTATAGTGTGGGCTAGTTTCAGTTTAGAAAAAGGAAGTTTAAGTTTATTTAAATTCCGGTCATTCCTTTTGGGTAGTGTTGCAGGAGAGTATAATTCACTATGTTTTCTTACAAATTTGCTGGTATTTTATATTTAACAAAATATGGCTTACAAGATTCCATTTCGTCAATGTTGGCCAAGGTTCTGATGCATCTTTTTTGAAGTATAATTATTTTATCTGTACCCCACTATTACCCCATAAAAAGATCCCATAGGATATTCTAGAGTGAGCATATGCATAGTACGCTGCGAGAGCTGTCTATGTCTGTTACGGGTTTGAGGTGGTTTATAGCATAAATCAACGACGATCTCTTTTTGTCAGGCTTTGGTACTAGTATCTATTCCTAATAAAGTGGTTGATTTTATACATTCTAGAAGTAAGACAAATTGGCAAGTCGGGTTTTTGATAAGGTTTGAATTGGAATAATAGGATGATTTTTGTAAAAGTGATTGCTTAAATTATTTTCTTTCTACGAGTATATTTCAAGATCTATCCGTCTCCCTGAATACTGCTTTTCGTATTTTGCAATCCGCTAACCTTTGGTGTTGATATATTCAAGCGGCCGCTTTAAAGCTCAAAACTGGTCATGTTTTTAGGGTTCCATATTTATTTATAGCCACCGTCTTTCGCACTAATGTAATGTTCATTTACGTGATTCCCTTTTGTACACTTAAATCATCTTTAAGCGTAAGCTTAATTCCACATCAGTGGCCTTTGCTGAGCCGCAATAGAGGCAGGGTCTTGATAAGAGGAAAGGGGTCGGCCGCTTCTCCATCCATATGTAGTCCCCATTTTCCTTTCTGGATATTGACATTATGGATTTTTTACATATTTTGATGAGAAAAAAAAATAAAAATAATAACCTTAATACTTGGAGTCCAGATTGCGAAGCTCGTTGTCGGTGGTGTCGAGGTCGCCGGGCGGGTGTCCGCCGAGCGCGGCCAGGCGGGAGCTCTTCCAGCGGCCCTCTCCCGCGTTCATGTTGCGGTCCTCGCACACGCACAGGAACAGCGTGTCCACTACCATCTGTAAAAAAAAACAATAATGTAATACGCGATGGAAACAATTTTTTTTAACCCGAACTCAATTTAGTAGCGATGTTTATCACAAAGTTCCAATGGCCACCTCTTATGTCCTTCATCAGACCAGCTCATGGTACGATAATATTGCATTACATGTGAAATTTCAACAATAAATAATAATATCGTCACTTTGGTATCCTACTAGAATAATACACTAATATGTACACAGTAAAAACGTAAACTCAGCAAAAATTCAAATAAACTATAATTAAGTACAGCTATCGTCTATAAAGTCGTAGTACGACTTTTTTTAAAGATAACTCTTGAGTCTTGCATTGAACATTTTACTGTTAGTAATTGTTTTAAATTCAGTGGGTAACTTATTGAAAACAGTTACAGTGTTATGTTTACGATGCTTGATATAAAAATAATCTTTACTTAATTTAGTCGTTATCTTTTATCTATTTTTCAATTTGTTCACTCTATATTATTTTATGTCTTTTTCCTTCTTGTCTGTTACCTTTCGTGATTTTTCTCACTTCATGGTCTCATCGGAAGATCAGAGCAGGCAATGCCGGATTTAAAGGTCTGGAGGCCTCGGGCAATAAAGGAGTGGAGGCCCCCTGGCCCCAATTTTTTTCCAAATAAAATGGTAAATTTTCCGAATTCTCTATTGTGGGGGCCCCTCTTTTGTGGAGGCCCGGGGCAGTAGCCCCGGTTGCCCTCCCCTAAATCCGGCCCTGAGAGCAGGAAGCCGCCAGCAACATGCTGAGATGAGGCCATTTCATGGCACTTTATACTTCCTTTGTTTTTGTTATATCTTGTAATTTTATGTGTCTTGTTTGTGTCTACGAATAAAAATTATTCTATTATATTCTAAAAGGAAGACGGCCTGGTAACTTGCGGCGTGCTTCATCATAACTTTAAGCCTAGGGACTACAGAATTTTTTATGTCTTTCCGCCTAGTAGACAGCCTGCTTTCTCTCAGTCGCGCTCTCATACTTGTGTAGGTGCTTTACTAAGTCCGTTAAAAGTAGTATGTAAAGACACGGTACGGTAAGGATTCTCAGTTTGATAAAATGCTCTCTGAAAGATGCCATTTGCGGTATGCGTACAATCGTTCTAATTGCCCTTTTTTGCAGTACATTTACATTATAGCTATAGCTGTTTCCCCATAATTTGATGCTATAACGCAGCTTTGCTGCTATAAGAGCGTGGTATACCATTTTTAGTTGCGTGGTATCTATAGCATCTCGTAGACAGCGTAAGGCATAACAAGAGGAACGAATAGTATTGCTCAGTGCCTGCATTTCGTGCTTCCAGTTAAGTTGTGCATCAATGTAGACCCCCAAAAATTTAACAACATCAGCTTGCACAATTTTGTTGCTGTTTAAACTTATTTCCAAAACATCAGATATTTTTGCTGTCGCCGAAAATAGTATGACACTGGTTTTGTTGCTGTTTAGTCTTAGATTATTTATTGCGAACCACTCATTAAAAGCTAATACTGCAGCATTCCCCCTTTCATTTAACTGAGTCATATTCTCAGCACTGACAATAGTGTTAGTGTCGTCTGCGAAAACAACTAATTTGGTATGAGGTTGTGAATTTATTATTATTATTAAATCATTTATTGCAGACAACATTGATCCATATACATATAACATTTATAAAAAGAATTAAAATAAAAACGAAAATTTAAATCGATTTAAATACTAGACATTAAAATTTACATGATAAAGCATTTCATTGATTAAATTAAAATAATAAATGGATGTAATAAAATAAATTAAAATGTCAAGCTTCCTATAAACTATAAATAACTGCAATTAAAATGTAAGAATATGAAGACTGTGCCAGTGTCTAGCAATCGGGCAATCTAGCCTGTTTGCCACCAGACTCAGGATGCTGTTGGGGCTCTCCCGTACACGGCGCATAATGGAAGCTGTCGCATAATGGAATGGAATTATATATTGTATCAAATCGTTCATAAACAGGACAAAAAATAGTGGGCCAAGTACTGAGCCTTGTGGGACTCCGCGTCTTATAATAGCAGTCTTTGACTTGACCAGTTTCTCTGTGTCTCCATCGATTGTTTTTAGTTCGACATACTGCTTCCTATTATTTAGATACGAATCTAATATCTCAAGGACCTTGCCTGTAATGCCATAGTGCTCAAGTTTTTTATCAGTATTTCATAGTCAACAGTATCGAAAGCGGAGCTGAGATCTAAAAAGATGCCAGCCACTTTCATCCTGTCATTCATACCTGTTACCACGTCCTGAACCAAGGTAGCTATGGCCTCTCCAGTACCTACACCTTTCTGGTATCCAAACTGTCTGTTGTTTAGGACATTATTAACAATTAGATGTCTTTGCAACCTCACCTTTAATAACTTCAAATATTTTTGACAGCGTAGGTAATAAGGATATCGGTCTATATTTTTTGGGGTCACTTCTGATGTCTTTTTTGTATATCGGCAGTACTTTCGCAACTTTTAATTGGTCAGGAAAGACCCCTAATTGCAAGCAGTTATTATAAAAGTATGCCAGTGGTTCCGATAACAAATCAATGTTATCTTTAAATACGCTTATGGGTCTCTCTCATCTCTCATCTCATCATGTCCCGTTGATGATTTCTGTTCCATCTTTTTTACAATCCCAAAAACCTCTTGTGGGGTTACACTCGCACAACTCATAGATTGCTCTTTGTGAACTCTGCCTCAGGACATGCATAGCAGATGCAATATCAGTAGTTGAAGTGCCTTTATTATGCTCAAATAGACTTGAAAATATTTCGGCTTGTTCCTGAAGATCTTCAATGACCTTGTGGGTTTTGAGGACTAATTTGGCATTTGACTTAGCCGTTACCCTGTTGCTTTGTCTGTTTACAATTTTCCATGATTGTTTAGTTGAAGTAGAACTGCAGGTCCAGGTTCTGTTTGACAAGGAGCAGGCCAAATGCCTCGAGCACTCTCTGACGCACTAATATGGCTTGACGGCTAGAGACGACAAATATGATAGTAAGTAGACATGAAGAGCATAGACACGGCGTAGAACTGCAGGTCCAGGTTCCATTTGATAAGGAGCAAGCCAAATGCCTCGAGCACTCTCTGACGCTCAAATATGGCTTGTAGGCTAGAGACGACAAATATGATAGTAAGTAGACATGAAGAGCATAGACACGGCGTAGAACTGCAGGTCCAGGTTCCATTTGATAAGGAGCAAGCCAAATGCCTCGAGCACTCTCTGACGCTCAAATATGGCTTGTAGGCTAGAGACGACAAATATGATAGTAAGTAGACATGAAGAGCGCAGGCACGGCGTAGAAGTGCAGGTCCTTGGTCACAAGTCACTCGCCGAGGAACATGAAGCCTTGAGCATTCTGTGATTACCTGTCACACTGATACAGCTGGTCGGCCCTAGGATACAGAAAAAGTAACTTACCTCATATAAAGACAGGATGCAATGAGCAATAAAGAAGGAGTATATGCAGATGAAGAGTGTGGGCACGGCGTAGAAGTGCAGGTCGGGGTTCCGTTTAACAAGCAGCAGGCCGATGATGCCGGTGACCGCGGTCACGATGCACTTGCCCAGGAACAGGATGAAGTCGCCCACGCTGTTGATGGTGGCCACTTGGAGCGCGTTGTTCACTATTGTGCTGAACGCCTGCAATAAGATCATACCATTACTTAAATGTAGGATTGAGTGAAATGGAACGTATGAATGATTGTGAGTGAATAAGATAGAATAAAGACCATGTAAACAAGTATGAAAGAGATAGCACTAGTGACTGAAGGTTTTTTAAATGTAAGGTGCAGGCCATCCGCCATTGGGATATCGGTCTGAGAGCAATAGTGATTCACTGTCACTTAGAACCGACCAAGCTCTTGTCGTTTAGAGTCGACAGAACCCTGTCGTCTAGAGCCGACAGTCTCCTTTTTTATTTATACTACGTTGGTGGCAAACAAGCATACGGCCCGCCTGATGGTAAGCAGTCTCCGTAGCCTATGTACGCCTGCAACTCCAGAGGAGTTACATGCGCGTTGCCGACCCTAAACCATGAAGCACAATACATGAAGAGTACAAATGGCGGACTTAATGCCAAAAGGCATTCTCTACCAGTCAACCATGAGCCAAACCGAAAGATCCTAATTGGTGCAGGGTCAGAATACAAAGTAAAATGACAAAAAAATATCACAAAATTATATAAAATTATACGTACATAAATAATATACATACATACATATATAAATATATACCCATTGTGAAACATCATGAGGACGACCTTTGAACCTTGTCAAACAGATGCTTGCGCAACATGCGCTTGAAGGAGAATTTGTTCTGGGCTTGTCTCATAGAGAGAGGAAGATCATTCCACAGCCGGATTGCCTGAATGTTGAAGGACTGGCCTGAAACCTGTACGATGTCGAGGGACAATAAGTTGAAGGCTACGGGAGGTTCGGAGATCGGTGCCGGTAACTGACTTGATAGACGGGTCATCGTCAAAGAGTCTATGACCATGACCCCGCTATCGAGTCCAGGGCTGGAGCTGATATTCATAATCATAATCATTTATTTGTTGTTGTAGGTAGTTCTATAACAAGGTATATCTACCCGTTATTATTTTAATAAACCAGTTGTCATCTGAGCTCGGTGTTTGATTTACTACATGGTGGCAGCGGTGAAAAATAAATAGTTTTTGTGCAGTTATTGGAGTTTATTGGTGTAAGAATTATAAGTTATTGTGTTTGTGCTAAAGTGTACTGCAAATGGAACATGCGAGACCGCCTCCCGAGCTCAACACCGACGGGAGCCCCGTCAGCCGGGCTGACGCGTGGCAATGTTGGAAGATGCAATTCAATTTATTTCTTAAGGCATCTGGAGTGGTTAAAGAAGACTCCGCGACTCAGGCCAGTTTGCTTATCAACTTAATTGGACCCGAGGGGTTCAATGCATATCAAACATTCGAGTTCAACAAAGAAAGTGATCGCGATGATATAAAAATCCTTCAAGAAAAGTTCGATGGATATTTTGGTCTGAAACCGAACATAACTTTAGCGAGATACAAATTTTTTACTCGCAGCCAAGAAAATGGAGAAACTATAAGCCAATACGTAACGGCACTTAGGTTATTAACAAAAAACTGTGCATTTTCCTCATTGGAACAGGATTTGATTCGCGACCGTATCGTCTGCGGCATAAGTAGCACTATCGTGAGAGACCGACTGCTTCGTACGGAGGATTTGACACTCGATAAGGCGATAAAAATTTGCCAAGCGGATGAGATATCGAGTGACGGTTCCCGGAGACTAGACGCACTCAAAATAAGCGCGGGTCCCTCGCAAGTGGACGCCGTGCAGCTCCGTGGCGGCAGGGCTGGCCGCGGGGCCCGAGGCGGCGGGCGCTGGAGGCCGAGCCGCGGCGCCTGGGGCGCCCGGCCCGGGGGCAGCGGCGCGGCGCCGCCCGTGTCCGGGGTGCGGCCAGACCTGTGACCCCGGCAAGTGTCCGGCTAATGGAGTGCAGTGTTTCATGTGTCAGGGCTATGGGCATTTTGCGCGAATGTGTGTGAGTAAATCGGTAAATAATAAAAAGGTGTATGACATTGCGGTTTGTGACGATGAATCGGGTAATGAGTACGAGTCGTTTTATGTACCGGTGATTGCTAATGTTTCGTCAGTGAGTTCGTCATCAAAAGACTGGTATGAGACACTAAGAAGTGAGTATGGCAAGGAAAATTTTAAACTTGACAGTGGTGCCGATATAAATATGTTATCTTATCACAGGTATTTGCAATTAGGTTGTGACCCAAAACTGATTGTAGACGAACCGAGCACGAGATTGTTTTCTTATTCTCGCGATGTTATTCCTATTAAAGGTGTTTCTATTATGGATTGGTATTATAAAAACCGGGTTTATAAACTAAAATTTGCAATAGCTGATGACGAGCATTCTGAAAGCGTACTGGGGCGTGACAGTTGTACCGAGTTAGGGTTAATTAAACGTGTCCATTCTGTAGATTTATCTAAATATAGTAATTTATTTGAAGGGCTAGGCTGTCTTCCAGGGCTGTACCACATAGTGGTGGATGAGACTATTCAGCCGGTTATTAGTGCCACTCGGAAGGTACCGATAGGTCTACATGATAAATTGCGGCAAGAGCTAGATAGAATGGTACAGTTAGGAGTTATTCGTAAAGTGAGTCATCCCACGCGATGGGTAAATGCGTTAGTTATCGTGGCTAAGAAAAATGGGTCACTTCGTATCTGCCTTGATCCCCGCCCGCTCAACTGCGCCGTGCAACGCGCTCACTTCCAACTGCCGACTATCAATGAAATAGCTGCTAAACTTCACGGGGCCCGGTACTTTTCAGTTTTAGATGCTAGTTCGGGGTTTTGGGCTATACAATTGGATGAAGAGAGTGCCGACTTATGCACGTTTGGCACGCCATTTGGCAGATACCAGTATCTTCGCTTGCCATATGGAATTAATTGTGCTTCGGAAGTATTTCATGCTAAGATTAAACAGCTGTTAGAAAATTTAGATGGAGTCGACTCGTTCATTGACGATATTATTTGTTGGGGCCGCACGAAGGAAGAACATGACGAAAGGTTAAATAAATTATTAAAAAGGGCAATGGAAATAAATTTGAAATTTAATAAGGATAAATGTAAGTTACGTGTAGAGGAAGTAACGTACTTAGGACACGTATTCAATAAAAACGGTATGAGACCCGATCCCGAAAAGATTAGGGCCATAAAAGATATGCCCACGCCTGAGGATAAAAAATCGCTTGAGCGATTTTTAGGTGCAATTAATTTTTTGTCTAAATTTATCCCCAATTATTCGGAACATACTTTTCCATTAACTAGATTGCTTAAAAAAGAATCCGTATGGTGTTGGGATTCCGTGCACGACGCGGCATTTGCTAAATTAAAAGATTTGGTGTGTAATGCGCCAGTGTTGACGCTGTTTGACGCGTCGCAGCCTGTAGTGATTTCGGTAGACGCGAGCTCGGTGGCGCTGGGCGCCACGGTCCTCCAGGGCGGGCGGCCTGTCGAGTACGCGTCGCGCACGCTCACCGACACACAAATGAGGTATGCGCAAATAGAAAAAGAGATGCTGGCGATTGTGTTCGCGTGTGAGAAGTACCATCAGTACATTTATGGTCAAAAGAATGTTATTGTAGAAACTGACCATAAACCATTAGAAAGTATTTTCAAAAAAGCATTAGACACTATCCCAGTACGCTTACAGAGAATGTTGTTACGTTTGCAGGGTTATGACTTAAAAGTTAGCTATAAACCTGGTAAATATATGTATATACCCGATACCTTATCGCGCGCGCCTCTTCCAGATTTATATGATGACTCAATAAGTAGATGTGTTGTGTACCAAGTGAATCAATTACTGGACAGCGTACAGATGTCACAATCTAAACTCAAGCTCATAAGGGAGGAAACTGTAAAAGATGAAGCCTTGTGTCAGTTAAAAGAATATATAAATAAGGGTTGGCCACAGTACAAACGTGATGTTACTGAAAAATTGAAATGTTATTGGTCATATAAAGACGAGTTACAAATAATTACAGACATAATTTTTAAAAATAAGCTTATTCTAATCCCTGCTGCGTTAAGAGAACAAATGCTAAAAATCATTCATGACGGTCATCAGGGCATTGACCGCTGCAAGAGCCGCGCGCGAGAGGTATTGTTCTGGCCAGGCATCACACGCGACATTGAGTTGTATGTGCGGCGCTGTGAGGCCTGCCAAGAGTGCCAGAATGCTCCCGCTAGGGAACCTATGTTGCCAGTACCTATTCCAGAATTGCCGTGGTGTAAAGTAGGAATGGATATATTTGAGTATCGAAAGCAGTACTTTCTGATTATGGTTGATTATTTCTCGGGATATGTTGAGGTGGCTCAGTTGAAAAACATGACATCATTATCTGTAATTAGTGTTATGAAAGAGAATTTTGCTAGATACGGGATACCGCAAACAATAATCACAGATAACGCTACCACATTTACAAGTCGGGATTTTAATCGGTTCAAAAGTCAATGGGGATTTGAGCACATAACATCTTCCCCCCACTACGCTCAATCTAACGGAAAGAGCGAAAGAGCCGTTCAAAGTATAAAAAAGATTTTAACAAAATCAATAAATAGTGGCACGGATTTCTATTTAGATTTGTTAAGTTACAGAAATACGCCACGTGGAAACATAGGTTCCCCCGCGCAATTGTTAATGGGTCGAAGGTTGAATTGCAGGTTGCCTGTTCATCATAGTTTGTTAGAACCGGTTAATATGAATTTGCGTTGTCATAAGGCACTAACTAAGCAACAAAATAAAACAAAAACAAACTATGACAAACGTTGTAGGCATCTTGCAAAATTAAATGTTGGCGATGACGTAATAATAATGGACCACACTAGTATGACTAATAAAATGAGAGGGAAAATTGTAAAAACGTGTAGTACTCCCCGGTCATACATAATAAAAAATCGGAGAGGTATGGAATACCGTCGTAATCGCAGACATTTAATTAAGTGCGAGCCGGTTGCGCCACCGCCACCGACCACGCAAACCCCGGGACAGGGTTCGAGTCCGCTCGATGTAAAGTGTGCGCCTGTTGTCGAGCAGGCTCCAAACCCGTGTACGAGCCTTACTACCCAAACTACTCAGCCCAACGAGCCCACACTGACTCGTAACAGAGCTCGCAAAATGGGTATTGATATCAATGCTTTGTTTTAAGTATACCAATTTACTTGTACTCATTTCAAAAACTTATTATTATTCTCGCATCTCTTTTGTTCGTTTTTCTTTTCTTTTCTCTTTTGAAACAAAGAGGAGAGGAATGATTAGGTATAAATGAGTTATTCTTCTCAAGTTTACTTTAGTTTTATATACGTAAGTTTAGTATGCATGCTTATTATTTTTAAGGGAAAGATGTTGTAGGTAGTTCTATAACAAGGTTTATCTACCCGTTATTATTTTAATAAACCAGTTGTCATCTGAGCTCGGTGTTTGATTTACTACATTTGTAAAGCTAATTTACAAGTCACTAATAAATAAAAAATTCAATACTTTCAATAGAGAGTAATCAAAGTAAATAGCACAATTATTAATTGGTCATTATGAACTCGTCATAATTGTAGAACGGGCGCTCAATAAGCCAACTTCTTAGGCGATGTTTAAAGCTGCTTACGCTCGAGGCCCCAGTTATATTTTTTGGTAGACGGTTATATACTGTGGGGCCCGTCACATGAGTCAGTTTCGAGGACTTGGCAAGCTTGCGGTTGATAGCAACGAGCTTATCTGCATTTCGAGTATTGCGCCCATGTATCATGCCATTTGTTTTAAAGGTGTGAATATTTTCACGCACATAAACTGCTATCTGCATAATTACAATAGCAGGTAACGTAAGAATCCCTAACTCTTTAAAAAGGTCTTTAGCCGGTGTATCAATTGGTACTCGTGCAAGGATTCTAATGGCACGTTTTTTCAGGCGAAAGACCCTTTCCCACTCAGCACAGCGACCCCAGAGTTCAGCTCCATATTGCAAAAGAGAGTGTACGGTTGCAAAGTAACACGTACGGGCGACCTCTGGAGTCACTGTCCTAGCAACTCGGCTTAGAGCGAAGCAGGCACTAGCTATTCTGCTGCACAACTTGTCGACATGCCTATCCCATTTCAAACCCGAGTCAATTTCGAACCCTAGAAAGGTTGTGGTGGTGGTTTGGTCAAGCGATGTTCCATCGATCTGAACAGGGAGCGGTGTCATAGAGCGGCCCGCTAAATTAAAGTGAATGTAGTGAGTCTTTTAAAAAAAAAAAAAAAACGTTTATTCACATTTCATGCCTTATAAATATTTACAATATACTTCTGCCAAACCACAGAGATAGAGATAGGTTCAATGAGAGGCCGTTTGTTTTGAACCACAGAGCGAGCTGCGCTGCTGTTGCGTTCAATGCCTGACAGACGCCTTCTATGGTTGAAGCTGTTACAATTATTTATTCACTATAGTCACTACAGTAAGTATACCTTGCCAGCTGCTTTGCAGAAGTTGCACCGCTCTATAGTGATGATGGTGTAGGCGTTGTGGTTGAGGTAGCGCATGAACTTCTCCAGGCAGTAGAAGCAGCAGATGCCGCACTTGAGGCCGCACTTGGCGCATTCGGAGCCCTTGTCGGCTCTGGCTGACAATCTGGAAATTACAACATTTTATACAAATACTGCTTTTAGACTGCTTACCATCAGGCGGGCCGTATGCTTGTTTGCCACCGACGTAATATAATAAAAAACAACAATTTCATCTTGTATAACATAATAACAAATAATAATAAAATGCAGCAAGCGGTGATGTTGGCCACGGCGGATAGTACGTCGGTTCCTCTCTGCGGCCCTGACCAGCGGCAGCTCGGGCCCGCCCCGCTGCCGGCGGGATCTTAGGTTAGGTTTTTAGGGTTCCGTAGCCAAATGGCAAAAAACGGAACCCTTATGGATTCGTCATGTCTGTCTGTCCGTTTATGTCACAGCCACTTTTTTCCGAAACTATAAGAACTATACTGTTGAAACTTGGTAAGATGTATTCTGTGAACCGCATTAAGATTTTCACATAAAAATAGAAAAAAAAAACAATAAATTTTGGGGGTACCCCATACTTAGAACTGAATTTTTTTTTCATCAAACCCATACGTGTGGGGTATCTATGTATAGGTCTTCAAAAATGATATTGAGGTTTCTAATACATATCATTTTTTTCTAAACTGAATAGTTTGCGCGAGAGATACTTCCAAAGTGGTAAAATGTGTCCCTCCCCCCCTGTAACTTCCAAAATAACAAAATGATAAAACTAAAAAAAATATATGATGTACATTACCATTCAAAATTCCACCAAAAATTGGTTTGAACGAGATCTAGTAAGAAGTTTTAAAAAAACAATAAATTTTGAGGGTTAGAATTGAAACTCAATTTTTTTTTTCATCAAACCCATACGTGTGGTGTATCTATGGATAAGTCTTCAACAATTATATTGAGGTTTCTAATATATATTTTTTTCTAAGCTGAACAGTTAGCGCGAGAGACACTTCCAAAGTGGTAAAATGTGTGTGCCCCAAACCAAATCCCAACAAGGCCTAGTTTACCCTCTGGGTTGGAAGGTCAGATGGCAGTCACTTTCGTAACTAGTACCTACGCCAAATCTTGGGATTAGTTGTCAAGCGGACCCCAGGCTCCCATGAGCCGTGACAAAATGCCGGAACAACGCGAGGAAGAAGAAGAAAAATATGAGTGTTTACTTACTTAGCGTGTAGATAAGTGAGTATAAGCCTCGGTATCTTGAACAGCGTGATGAGGAAGGAGCCTTTAGCGACGGAGCCGAGGTGGTACTTGACCAGCTTGCCGATGGAGTACAGGACGGGAGAGTGTGCGTTTTCGCCGCTGAAAAACAAGAAAAAAAAACCGTGTGTTTTTGAACTAAAGAATAAGATTTATAAATAAATAAATATTATAGGACATTATTACACAAATTGACTAAGTCCCACGGTAAGCTCAATAAGGCTCGTGTTGAGGGTATTTAGACAACAATATATATAATGTATAAATATTTATAAATACTTAAATACATAGAAAACACCCATGACCCAGGAACAAATATCCATGCTCATCACACGAATAAATGCCCTTACCAGGATTTGAACCCCAGGTCACTACCCACTAAGCCAAACCGGTCGTCATACACTGGTATTTATTTACTGGTATTTACAAACACTGGTATTTTTGAACTGGTAATTTTAGAAATAGAATTTAAAACCCCATAGCGAGCTGAGATTGGTGCGAACCAATGAGATATTGGAATTTATGAATTAATCATGGTTCGATACCAGTTGGTATTTTATTGTAGGAAAACGGCGTAAGAAAACTTAGAAAACCGGACCAATTCCAATAAGGCCTATATCAGATACCTACTTAACTCTCCTAATCCTGGGCTTCATTGAGCTCCACTAAGAACTGCCACATAGCTGAGTGTCAATAAGGCCTAGTTTAGTTGGGGTCCAGCTAAATATCCCAACTTACCGGAAGTACCAGTGCGACACGGCCCCAGCGATGGTCATCTGCTGGCAGCCGAGGATGAACTCGCTGCCCCACACGAGGCAGATGAGGCACATCCACCACATGCTCTGCACCCAGCAGGGGCTGAACTCGATGGGGTCCAGATTGAATTCTGTAACGTGGAAATAATATTTATCGTTAAGGGGATAGACGACCGATTCTCCATACAAACGTAGGCCCCATTTTCGCCTCTGGATATTTACACTATGGAAAATAGCTATGCACTTTTTTCGTTTAACCTTTATATTATGTCTTACATGGCGACCCCGCCTGCTATACTTACGTTTTGGTGTAGCGCTGCTGTTGACGTTTTGCGTCCTGACAGACGCGTAATTTGTACTTGTACGGGATGCCGTGATACGTGGCTGTTGCGACTCGCATGCCAAACTTTAGTATAATTAAATATAAATACACTCGAACCGTGACCGTACGCTTTATGCGTTACATGGCGACCCCGCCAGCTGCACTTACGTTTTGTTGTAGCGCTGCTGTTGACGTTTTGGGTCTTGATAGACACGTTGTTGACGAGATCTGGCATCTGGGAGCCGTTGACGAAGAAGTTGTTCTTGTAGGGGATGCCGGGATATGTGAATGTTGCGACACTTGCGACTCGCTGGCCAGGCTTTAGTTCAGTTAGAAATACGCTCGAACCGTGACCGTACGCTTACGAGTTACATGGCGACCCCGCCGGCTGCACTTACGTTTGGGTGTAGCGCTGCTGTTGACGTTTTGGGTCTTCATAGACACGTTGTTGACAAGATGCGGCATCTGGGAGCCGTTGATGAAGAAGTTGTTCTTGTAGGAGATGCCGGGATACGTGGCTGCTGCGACTCGCTGGCCAAGCTTTAGTAAAATTAAAAATACGCTCGAGCCGTGACCGTTCGCTTACGAGTTACATGGCGACCCCGCCGGCTGCACTTACGTTTAGGTGTAGCGCTGCTGTTGACGTTTTGGGTCCTGACAGACGCGTTGTTGACCAGATCTGGCATCTGGGAGCCGTTGATGAAGAAGTTATATTTGTACGGGATACCGGGATACGTGGCTGTTGCGAGGCAAGCCTGAAAAATGATAATATATTATCAACTCTTTAATCTTTTGGCCGCCACGCAATAGTACACTTTATTAGAATGTATTTAGGTTTATTTTATACTGTAGCATTTATCGGCTATGGCCGACTGTGGTAGTCAAAGGCTTATAGAATCTTTTATCACATAAGGCGTTTCTAACTTAATCAAAGGAAGGTACCTACTAAAAGGGTTAGAAACATCACGACCATGTATATCTTTGAATAAGAAGCGTTTCGACAAAAACAGGATGGATCCAGACCCACAACACAATATAAAAAAAAAACTTAGCCTGTTGGAAGAACCATTTAACAATTAAGTACTCACCACAAAAGCGGTGGTGCCAGTGAGTTTTTACCATTCATTTTTCGATGAAGGAAAACAGCGTGAAGAAAGCTGCACACATCCACGAAGAAATCAGTGGGACGTATATGGGTAGGCTGAATTATTATTAACTATTTATTTATACTAACCACGCACACGCACGTAGCTCAGGCACGTAGTCCGGAATTCCGGATGGGTGAAGATCGTGTGGACATCCTAGGTACCGCTGGAGAGACGTGTGAAAAAAGACCTTAGCGAACTCAGCGCCGTCTATTCGATAGAAACGGCACTGGTTGGACAGAGAAACATGGCGGTCCCCACCAGTAAGTACTCACCACGACAATAGACCAGAAGGCGAAGAACAGCACGAGGAAGAAGAAAGTGATGATCGGCTGGATAAACAGAGCTGGGATGGAGCCGAGGCAGTGAGCGGTCTCACGAAACAGTTGAGCCAGGAACGATACGCGGGAACGCATCACGTATACTAGCAGTAGTAAGATCACCTTGAACAAAAACAATTATTACATTCTTATGTCATTTCATTTTAATGTTTAAGAACCTAGAGTAGCGGCAAAATGTCTAAAATTCGTGAAATTAATTATGTGAATAATTGTTGTATCATCATCACCATATCGTCAGGTGACAAACAAGTCACTAATTACTAAAAAATAATTAAACAACAATCAACCTTAATTCAGTAGTAATATGGTTCATTGTGGCTATGAACTTGTAGTGGTAATTAGTGAGTTTTGCTTGTTATCTGACGATATATAGGTATGAATAATTACATCCCACTGCACGTTGCAACGTTAGCCTACTTCACTCACACACACACAATTAATGTATGCACACAACAATAAAATCTAGATGGATGGATTTTTCGTCCTCGTAGGCCTTTGGCTTAAAAATTTCACGCACCATTACTTCACAATTTAATACCCATCGGGCTACCGCGAAAACTCGAACAAACTATTTAAAAAAATGAACCTCATTTTGATCAAATTGTCGTTTTTGTACGCACCTATTACATTGTAAATTTCATCGAAATCACTAGAGCCGTTTTTGAGAAATTATTACAAAATGTATGCATATAAATGTATCTGAAATATATGATAGCTTATTTGCCGCTACTATATACCTACCCGCACACACACACAACTGACAGACAGAGGTAGGGACGGTTAAGACAAAACTCTGACTTTATGGCTATGCCAAGCTAATTTCTTCTTTCTTCTTTCGCTCTGTTGTGTAATGAAATCTCTTTGTCTCTCTTTACGACTCTACCTCTACCAATCTTTTAACTATATGGTTGTAGTGTATTTAAAGTAATGTCCGATTGAAACAAATTTTTATACCGAAACCGAAACTTCGGCCGAACTTTACCGAAAATACAGTTTTGATGCGGCCCAATGCCAGTTTTTTGAAAACGGCAGTGTTCGGAAACATAATTTTTATGTTGAAACAGAAAGTGTGGTCGGAAACTAACTAATTCAAAACAGATTAGTTGCGCAGATAAAGTTCAAAGAATATGTTACTTACCGTAATAATAGTAGCAATTATAGAATACCAGAGGAATGCAGTCTCATTCTTAAGAGATTCCTAAAACAAAACATTCATATTATTCCGATGGCCTTATTAAAATACTTATTAGCTATATTCGCTTTATTTCCCATTTCCTTTAGAGTTCATTGCAGTTTCATGCATTCGTTAATGTCTTTCCATCACCGAAGGGTCCTTACACACTAGCGTCTTTTGAGCGTCGGCGTCTAGTCAGCGCTATGGAAAATGGCGTCGCTGAGCAGTTGTGCCAATGTTGCGTTGAGAAGCAGCCTCAGAGTTGACTAGACGCCGACGCTCGGGAGACGCGAGTGTGGGTGTCTTATGCTTCAAGTGCAATAAAAAGGTATCTGAAATTCTGATAAAAAGGTCTTTATTGAAAATGAAACATATGGACCCTTCTCTAATGGAAAGCCACATTTTATTTCGAGATCCGACTTAAATGTACGAAGTTATTTTGCTTTTAGTTTTAAAAGAAAAAATAAATTTAGAAGGTTTAGCAAACTGCGAATAACCACAAAAAAAAAAGAAAATTAAAAGAGACCAGTTCGTGTCATCCAAGATGACGTGCAGATTTGTCAAATCTAACTTTACTAACATGACAATAATAGTCAGGGCACGCGTCGTCATGAATGACACGATCAATAGAGGGTTTTTTTTAATACCACGACGGTGGCAAGCAAGCATACGGCCCGCCTGATGGTAAGCAGTCACCGTAGCCTATGGACGCCTGCATCTCCAGAGGTGTTACATGCGCGTTGACGACCCTTTAAAAATCTGTACACTCCTTTTTTGAAGAACCTCATACTGTAGACCCTCGGGAAAACCTCGGCAGGTAGCTCATTCCACAACCGGAGCGTGCGCGGGAGGAAGTTCCTCTTAAACCGCACAGTGCGTGACCATTTAGGTTCTAGGGTGTGAGGATGAACACCCTGCCGACGGCGGGCGGTGCGGTGATAGAAAGTAGCCGTGGTCGCTAATTATTTTTCTAAAGAGGTCTTAAGTAAAAAATCGTTTAAATATAAACAGAAATATAAATTCAATTTAACTTTCACGAATAATAAGAGGCCTTTTCATCTGTGTGAGATGTTTAAAGCAGCATCCTGGTAACGACACTTGCGTTCGTGGCTCCATAGCCGTGAGAGTCAGAATGGCGGGTGTACCTAAATAAAATTAAATGAAAACCATACCATATTTTTGTACCTAATTTGTACTATTTAGTACCTCCTTTAAAAAAAATTGTACCTCACGGTACTTAAAGTTATCACCAAAAAACAGGTCACCCGCCATCCTGACAGTCAGAATGGCGGGTGTACTTTATTACGCTATGTTCCCGTGGTTATTGATAAATTCTATAAAAACCAAATTTTTGTACCTTCATATTCAATTATAATACGAGTCATTTTATTTTTGGTTTCCAAGTTTTATTCTTTTTATATTTTGCTTGCTATTACACTTTTGCAGGCGTTATAATTTTTCAAATTATCGATTTCATGTTTAAGAAAAAACGCTAAGGTACAATTATTTTTATTACGCCAGGATTTAGTACCTTTAATGTTTAATCTGTTAAGTTCAAATAACTCAGTAAATCATGTCTTAAAAAAGGCTAGGCGCCAATTCAAAGAAATCTTCCTAAGAAAAATCATTTTTAAGACACGATTTTCGGAGCTATTAGAACTTAACAGATTAAACATTAAAGGTACTAAATCCTGGCGTAATAAAAATAATTGTACCTTAGCGGTTTTTCTTAAAAATTAAATCGATAACTTGAAAAATTATAACGCCTGCAAAATTGTAATAGCAAGCAAAATATAAAATGAGTAAAACTTGGAAAGCACAAATAAAATGACTCATATTATAATTGAATATGAAGGTACAAAAAAAGTAACAAAAATTTGGCTTTTATAGAATTTATCAATAACCACGGGAACATAGCGTAATAAAGTACACCCGCCATTCTGACTGTCAGGATGGCGGGTGACCTGTTTTTTGATGATAACTTTACGTACCGTGAGGTACAATTTTTTTTAAACGAGGTACTAAATAGTACAAATTAGGTACAAAAATATGGTATGCTTTTCATTTGATTTTATTTAGGTACACCCGCCATTCTGACTCTCACCCATAGCCCTATGCGACAGAGGATCCCACGTCCACACACGCGGCAGGTGTATGCTCCCCCAGGTGGGCGGGGGTTAGAGGCCTTACTCGTTATTCCTCTTTTAAAGAGGTAAACCAGGCATCGTTGTGCTTGGATTGACCATCATGAATAGCACGACGCTAAACGGGTCGGTCTTCGGCTAGTTTTTGCCATTGGTTACATGAGATATTAAGACAACCATATCACGCTTGACGCAATCTTTGACGTGCAGCATTGGCCGCTCGACCGGTCTTTTTGCGTCTGCAACCTCCCCTAGCAGGATTTGACGTGGTAAACGAGTCCGTTCCATTCGATACACATGCGCAAGCCACCTCAGTAGTCTCTTCTTTAGTATGGCTGTGATACTATGGAGCTGTGCCTCGTGTATAACAGACCCATTTGTCACGCGATCCTTCCACGTAATGCCAAGTATGCTCCGCAGACAGCGCATATGAAGGGAGTTCAGCCGGCGTTCTTGTTTTGCGTAAGTTGTCCAGGTTTCCGCTCCGTACAGAAGAATGATTAGGACACACGCACAGGGATTAGGGCTG